>NC_045498.1:4820572-5496822 GCF_009650955.1 Corvus moneduloides
AAGAACTCCAGTGCAAAAGTTCCTGCAAAAAGAAGAAAAAAATGAAAAAAAGGGATTGATTTGGTTCCAGCCAGCAAATTTCTGTGGGAAAGAGCAAGATTTGAAGATGCTGTCAACGATGGAAGTTTTGCTGCTGCTCCGAAACACTTTCACCTTTTGAGGGAATACAAGGGAAAAAGAAGGAAAAGGGAAGTGGGGGGTGAATTAATGGGATTTCCCTTCCAGCAGCAGCTTCTGGAAGGAGCAGGGACAGGCATCCCTGGAAGTGGGAGCTTTGGGAGCGATCTCTGCTGTTACCACATCACCGGAGTTCTGAGGAAGGAAACAACAAGGGCAGAGGGGTGGAGGCCGAAAGTTGCTCCTGAAGGATTTACCCTTAAGCTGCAGCCTGGGTTTAAGGCTGAGACTAAGCCCAGATCAGGAGAATTCCTTCATTTCCAGTCCAAGGGTTCTGGCTCAGCGCTGGTGGCGTTTTTTGGACTGGATTGATTTGAAGCAAATCTGTCCCGTTCCGTCCTTTCCATCAGGATCTGGAGCCACCGGATTCCCTGGAGTCTGGGGCGGCAGGGGTGGTGGTGTGAACATGTCAGGAAGTTTTCCACACTCCCAGCTGGAAATAGCCCGTCCTTAAGGAAATTCCCCTTCTTTTTGGGGAAATGAGGAGTACACTGCTCCTCCTGCAGGAAGAAGCTTGGTTAAATCCATCCTTGGGGTTAAGATGGGTCTTAAAAATATTCCAGTAGGGAATTCCAGTCTTAAAAACATTCCAGTGAAGGAGGGGGACTGGGAAGCCTGGAAGGGGCACATCCTTCCAAGGGAAATCCCTGCCTTGATTGGTCCCAGAAGTTCCTTCTCCTTGTTTGTGGAGTGGTTTTTTACAGAATTCCCTATAATCAGAGGGTTTACATGTCCCAAACCTGCCGCTTCCCAAGACGTGGGGTGATTTGGGATCTCTCCCTGCCCTTCCTGAGCCACTTCCAGGCTCTGGAGCAGAGTTCAGATGCAGGTGTGCTCCTCCCATCCCTGCAGCACGAAAGGAGGAACAATAACTGGATCTAATTATTCATTTTCCTTGTGAAAGTCCATTGTGAGGAGACGTCTCCTGTGACCAGAAAATGAGGTCCAGAGGTGCTTAAGTATATTTTGTTTAAGAGAGCAGACAAGCTCCAGTAAGATGTTCAGAATTAATGGTACAGCTCTCCTGATGATTTGAGGAGAGGTTTGGATGAAAAGTTAAAAATACAGGTGAAGTGAATAATAACACACAGGGAGATCAAGAGCTGCTGAGAGGTGTCCCTGAGCTGCACTGCGAGGGAAATGAATCCCGGAATTGGCAGGATGGGGCTGTGGAATGAAGGATGGGAGGGAAAAGGAGGCTCTGGCTGGGCTGGGGATGGGGCTCTGGAGAGAAACTGGGGGTGCTGGGGCTTGGGCTCAGTTCTGTGCCCTCAACAATTCTGGTTAAACTGAACGTCCACAGCGCTGAATCCGGTGTGAGTCGTGGAATTCCACAATGGCTTGGGTTGGAAAGGACCTTAAATCCCATCCAATCCCACGCCATCCATGGGCAGGGACACCTTGCACTGTCCCAGGCTGCTCCGAGCCCTGTCCAACCTGGCCTGGAACATTTCCAGAGGTGGAGGTGATCCAGGGGTGTTCTTCGCCTTGGATTTCCTGTTAACTGCCAGCTGTGACTTCTCCATCCATGGGAATGCTGCTGGAATCTCCCCTCTTCTTCCTCCTCTTCTTCCTCCTCTTCCTCCTCTTCTTCCTCCTCTTCTTCCTCCTCTTCCTCCTCCTCTTCTTCCTCCTCTTCCTCCTCTTCTTCCTCCTCTTCCTCCTCTTCTTCCTCCTCCTCCTCTTCCTCCTCCTCTTCCTCTTCCTCTTCCTCTTCCTCTTCCTCCTCCTCTTCCTCTTCCTCCTCCTCTTCCTCCTCTCCCTCCTCTTCCTCCTCCTCCTCCTCTTCTTCCTCCTCCTCTTCCTCCTCCTCTTCCTCTTCCTCTTCCTCTTCCTCCTCCTCTTCCTCCTCCTCCTTCTCTTCCTCCTCCTCTTCCTCCTCGTCCTTCTCTTCCTCCTCCTCTCCCTCCTCTTCCTCCTCCTCCTCCTCCTCTCCCTCCTCTTCCTCTTCCTCTTCCTCTTCCTCTTCCTCCTCCTCTTCCTCTTCCTCCTCTTCCTCTTCCTCTTCCTCTTCCTCTTCCTCTTCCTCCTCCTCTTCCTCTTCCTCCTCTTCCTCTTCCTCTTCCTCCTCCTCCTCCTCCTCCTCCTCCTCTTCCTCCTCCTCCTCCTCCTCCTCCTCCTCCTCCTCTTCCTCCTCCTCCTCCTCCCCCTCCTCCTCCTCCTCCTCCCCCCCCAGCCACTCCAGTGGGTCTCACTTTGGGTTAAACACAGCCAGGGCAGGAAAAGGCAGAGCCAAGTCCAGGAAGATGAAATATCAGGGAGATTCACCCAGAATTTGTGGTGGAGGCTCCAGGAGGACCCAGGATCCTGGCTGATGTCAGGGCTTATCAGCAGAGATCCAAGGGGGTGGCAAACCAAAAATAGAGAAATAAAATTAACACAGAGGTTTAATTAAATCAACAAAAGCAGTTCTTGGAGGGGGGGGAGGGAGGAGAAGATAAAACATCCCCAGTGATGCCCTTTGCTTTTGTTTGAAGCTGGTGTTGGACTGCACCCCGATTCTGGGCAATTCAAGTTGATGTTTAAACCCATCCTCTCCACATATTTCACTTGAAATAACGGGATTGCCGCTGGAATTCCTGACCTTTGACTCCTGCACTGGTTTGCAGCATCCACACCAGGAATTCTCACTGTGTTTGGGTGCATTTAAGAAGAACTAATGGCCAAATGCATGATTGGATTAATTTCAGGGTGCTTCAAATCCGTGTGCAAACATCTCCTGCTGCTCCTCCGGAGCTTCTGCCTCACTTTGTGACACTTCATTGATTTTTTTTTTTTTTTCCCCTTTCCTTTTCTTTCTCTCCGTGTGGAAACAAATGAAAGCAGGAATTGGGGTTGTAAATAGATAATGGGACGTGAATGCAGAGTAATCAGTGCCATGCATGTACAGCCATACTAATTGTGCCTGGGATGGGAATGGGATAAATATTTAATGCCTGGATTCGGTGGGAAATACGAGAGCAAGGAAAGGAATAAAGAAAAGAGTTGAGAAGGCCACACTTCAGTGCTTTCTCTCAAAAAAGAGGAGTTTTGATGGCGTTAACCCCTCTGTGTTCTGCAAGAAAGGAATTGGGTTTAATGTGGAGGCTTCGGTGCCACTCAAGGGAAAAATATCCCGGGTTAAAAACGCTGCTGGAAGGGATTTGGGGTAAAATCTGTTGCTTGAGATGAAGTTTTTTCCTCAGGCTGAGCAGAGTTCAGGTGGGGCTTGGGGACAGGGCAGTGACAGCAAAGGAAACCACGAAAATAAAGAGGAAAATCCTGAAATCCTGCTGGTCGTGGAATCATTGGAAAAGACTTCCAAGGTCATCAAGTCCAACCAAATCCCACCATGCCCAGGAAAGCACAAGGATGGTTCTGAGGGAGCGGGAGGGACGGACCCACAGCTCCTGCCAGGGCAGGAATGGCTTTGGGAGCACCGTGGGAGGCACAGCAGCATTTCTGTGGGGATTGGTGTCCTGGGGGGATGGCTGGCTGCTTTTCATGGCACTTAGGGTGGTCAGAGAGGGAAATAAATCCAGGAGTGGGTGCAGCAGGAGGGATGGAAAGCTCCCGGCGTGCTCCTGTTTCTCTGTGCCACAAAGAACCACGGGGTAAAAACCTAAAATCTGTTCCTCCACCACGAGCTTGAATTGCAGGAGGAGATAAATTGGGCTCAGACATCCAGAAAAAAACCCCATATTTTTAAATTTTCACTGCCACTGAGGGGGTTTTGATGCTCTTCAGGCAGTTCCAGGAGTTCCTGTATTTCCTGAGCATTGATTTCTGTGTGCTGGGTGTCTGATGTTGAAGTCACTTGAAATTTGATCAGATTTGTATCAATATTAAGTGATTGCCCATCCCTGGAAGTGTCCAAGGCCAGGTGGGACAGGGCTTGGAGCAGCCTGGGTCAGTGGGAGGTGTCCCTGCCCATGACAGGGGTGGCACTGGGTGAGCCTTAAGGTCCCTTCCAACCCAAACCATTCCATGATTCTGGGATGATTTTCCATGTCCTGGTGATGGCAGGAAGGGGGACATGGACAGAGGCTGGAAGAGGTTTTCAGATTTAATGGGCATTAAATCAAATCAGAGAAAAAGGAGAAGTCTGGAATACTGACTGAGGAGCACAGTGGCAGAGGGCCGGGAGAAAGGGGTTTTATTGCCAGGCCCCTATCAGAAACCCCATTACTGATTGGGTTAATGGGGAGTGCTGGGAATTCCGAGCACCCCCCGTGGTGCAGAGAGTGCTGGGAAGGTGGAGGGGACTCGGAGCTCCCTTTAGTCATCCCTGGGTGTTTCCAGGTCTAATGGAATTCCTGGGATTCCGGTGTTCTCCTGGAGATGGAGTTGGGTGTCTCGGGAAAGCTCCTGTGGCTCTGAGGGGTTGGTGGTGCAGAGCCGGGGTCCTGCATGTCCCCAGCTTGTCACAGCCCTTGTGTGGCCGCTGTCACCCTGCCCAGTGCCTGTGGGACCCGCCTGCCCTGTCCCCAAGCCCCTGCTTGGTGATTTGGGATGATTCCCTGGTTTCCTGATTCTCCTCCCAGCTGAGCATCCTTCCCACTCCCTCTGGGATCCCTCCACAGCAGCCAGGACATTTGCATGGCGAGGCTGTGCAGCTGTAATTAAATATTCCATTATCAATTAACTATTCATGCCCTCTAGTGATTATTTCAAACCTGTGGGAGCCTCCTGGTGAAAGGCTGCAGGTGGGCACAGAGTTTTCTGTGGAATGCTGAGCTCCAGCCGTGGCACTTCTTATCCAGAGCATTTTAACCCCTTTTCTCACCCAGTCTGGGGCTGGGCAGATTGGGTGGGAAAATTTCCATCCTTTTAGGGGATGGAATCCTTCATCCTGCAGTTCTGCTGCTGGATTTCAGATGAGAAAGGGGAGAGAAGAGGGAGCTTTGGAGGGAGCAGAGGTGGTGTGTGTGTGAGTCTGACAGGCTGTGCCTGGAAGTGAGGAGCTGGTGGGGATTTCTTGGCTGATTTCACCCTTTCCAAAAGCTGTTGATGTCTTGAGCAAGTGGCACGTGGAGCTGAGGAAAATTCCCATGCAGGAAAGTCAGGGAAAGGTTTTCCTTCTCCCTAAATCTTCCGTGGGTGCAGAGCACCGGGACTGTGATGGATTTTTTGTCCCCTCTCCTGGTTTTGCCTTCAGGAATTTTTCCTGCTGTTCAAAGGCAGCAGGAAGTGCCATCCATTGATGTTTTCCAATTGATTTTCCAAGTGTTCATTCACTGGGCTGGTGGAATTCGAACAGTTCAAGCATTTGGGATCCTTGGAAGTTCGTGGTGGGGTGGATCTGGAAAATCACTTCTGGAAGGGGAACTTGGCGGGGGCTCAGCCTGGAGAAGAGGAGGCTCAGGAGGGCCTGCATTTGGTGATCCTGGAGGTCTTTTCCAACCTTAATGATTCCATGAGCCTGTGGAGATGAAGTGCCTGTCTCAGTGGATCCCGGTTCTCAGGCTGCTGAATCCACCCTTCAGGGATGTGCTGATTAAAAACAGAAAAAGGGAGGGGGGACAGGAGAAACTGAGCCTCGTTCCGGCAGCTTTGGTTTATTGTTGTCTCATTTTTATCTCAGGCTGTTGAATTACAGCTGTGAAAGGGAAATTTGGCTCTGCATAGCTGAAGATTATTTATGAGGGGTTTGACTGCTGATGCGGAGTGAACAGTGACAGGGCCCTGGGGGGGTGGGAATATTAAGTTTAAGGCTGTTGCCATAACAACCAGCCAGGGGAACTTCCTCAGGATCGGTTTGAGGCATCCCATGTTTGATCTCAGCCCCAAATCTGTTTGTTTGACCTTGGTTATATGAGAAAGTTCCCAATTCAGTCGGTTCAGCTGCCTTGGAGTCTCCCAAGGATGGCAAAAAGCCACAGAGAACCTGTTTCTGCACCACCTCGCCTTCCTGGCACCAGAGATGGAAATAATCGATGGAGAAATGGTTGGGAACAACCTGAAAGCCCAGTTTTAAAATGTTCCAGTCCCGCTCTGAGCGCTGCAGGATCCAGGCACGGGATAATCCAGCCTTTGGATCGTACTGTAGGCGGCAGAGATTCGTTAGTTCTGCAGCCTAATCACCCTGCAGCTCATTAACGGGCCACAGGGCAGCCCCTCTGCATTAATTAGTGCTGCCAATTCCAGCCTGGATCCCACTTGGAGGAGCTGAGGTCACCTCTGGAGGCGCTGGGTGACTGAAGGGCTCTTCAAATGCTCCGTGGGCTGTGAGATCTGCTGCTAAAAAATGTTTAAGAATCAAATCTGAATTATCCTCTGGATGGAGGAGATTCCCAGGATCCTTTTGCCTTCACCTAAAAAACCAGGGGTGTTGGAATGGCAATAATGGGTCTTGGAATGGCAATAAATTGTGTTGGAATGGCAGTAATTAAATAAGTGATAGTTGGGGATTAAAATAATGAACTTTTGTGAACAGGAGCAAGGTTCCATGAGAGCTTTGCTCCTGGTGGGGTCCCCACCATGGTGGATGTCACCGCTGTGGACCTCAGTCCAAGTGCTGTGACTTGGGAAAAATGTTGTGTTCCAGTCTAAAACTTGGCTTGGGATAAAAGTCAGCCAGGAATTGTGAGCTGGAGTTTAATGAAGCAAAGAGCCTCGTATTTTAGAAGGAAATAAAATGATAAAGAGTTTTGAAGGGCGGTTGCTGGGTTCTGGAGCTTCCCACCTTGGTGGCTGGCTGGAATCTTCCTCAGGTTGGGACAGGTCGTAAATAAAATCAAAATCAAGGAGGTTTTTGCCATCCTTTCCCTTCCTGAGTTAAACTAAACAGAGTTTTTTGTCGTGGGTTCACCAAGTGTGAGGAAGGGAACTGAATAAGCTTGGGAATGTTCTTTGCCTTAGGAAAAAGGAATGGAAACCCCTGCAGTGACAACCATGGAGCTCTCAGATGGGAATCCCAGCAGGAATGAGAGGCTGGAAGCCCCCGTGGGGCAGGGGGTGCTCTCCTGGAGCACGGAGGAGTCCTCCATGGTGCCCACGGAGGAGTTCCCGAATTCCCGGGGGAGGAGGATGGCCTGGAGAGCCGGGTTTGGGGTGTGACTCCCGGGATGCTGACGTGGCTCCTTGCTCTCCTGCAGGTTCACCGGGATGAATTTGCCGGCCCCCGTGATCAGCAGTAAGAATTGGCTGCGGCTGCACTTCACCTCCGACGGCAACCACAGGCAGAAGGGCTTCAGCGCCCAGTACCAAGGTAGAGGAATAAATGAATGCCCTTGCCTGGCCTTGCCCATCCCAGCTTCCCCAGGAATCCACAGCTGCCTCCCTGCACGATCCTGCTGCTGTTCATTTGCCAGCTGAAATCTCCCAGAGCGTGGGTTTCACACAACCCCAGAATGGTTTGGGTTGGGAGGGACTTTAAAACCCATCTGGTGCCACCTTTCCCTATCCCAGCCCTGTCCAACCTGGCCTTGGACACTGCCAGAGATCCAGGGACAGCCCCAGCTTCTCTGGGCACCCTGTGCCAGGACTTCCTCACCCTCCCAGGCAGGAATTCCTTCCCAATATTCCTTCCCGAGTTCATTTCTCCATCTGTAAAAGAGCAGTGACACCTGAATCTGTAAAGTTCTGGAATACCAGGAGGGTTTGGGTTGGAAGGGAGCTCCAAGCCCATCCATTCCCATCCCATCCAACCTGGCCTTGGGCACTTCCAGGGATCCAGGGGCAGCCACAGCTTCTCTGGGAAATCCATCCCAGCCCCTCCCCACCCTCCCAGGGGGAGAATTCAGGTTTGGGATTAAAAGATTTCAGGATTGGGATGTTCAGGGGCTGTTGAGGAACAGGAGATCCTTTGGCAGTGGAGAGAAGATGCTGCTCCGAGGCTGTGGCAGCCTGGGCTGGGAGCAGAGGGTCTCGGGAATGGATTGAGTGGATTCCTTGGAAGTGTTCCCACCATTTCCTGTGACGACTTTGAAGGAGGTTGTGGGTGCAGCTGGCTCTGGAGGCAGGATCCAGGAGAGGGGAAGTGAAGCAGGAAGGAGCAGGAATGACATCCAGTCCCTCATGCAGTCCCCTCCCAAGGCTGGGCTCCGTGGAGCTCAGCAGGTTTTTTCCTTTTGCTGGGAAGAAGTTCCACAGCTCTGGAGAGGAGTCAGGGGAAAGGGAAAGGATTTTCCTTGGACAAATCCACAAAGCTGCCCCATTTGGATGCTCCCTGGTTGTTCTCAGCAGTGCTGTCACGGCCTCAGCACACGAACCACATCATTATTCAACTTTCCTGCTTTCCTTGACCCCGTAAATGACTTTATTACAAGGGAAAAAGCCAAACCCTTTTGTTGTTGCTGTGCAGCACAAACACCTGGAAAGGGCAGCTTCCCTTGGGGTGCCTTTTCCCTGGCTGGCAGGAGCGCTGCTTTCTCCGAAGCACCTGTCTGAGCCAGCCTTTCTCCCTCAATGGGAAAGTCAAGAGGAGTGTTCTAATTCCCCTTGATTAGATAAATGTCCGGGGTTCTCCTCTCGTGCACGCCGCAGAAGCGGTGCTGGCAGAGGGAATGAACTGGGCATGGAGTGTGTGAAAATGAACTGAACTCCCCGTTCCTGAGCTGGAATCGAGGCAGGATCTCGGCCCAGCTGCCAGAGGGGACCTGCCCTCGTTTTTCCTGCTGGTTTTTGTGGAGCTTGGCAGCTTTTTTCTATCTTCCAGTGCTTAAAAAACAAAGCAGAACAAGCAGCCAAGCAATAAAAGCTCCCTGGGATGAAGGGGAGGTGTCTGCAGGCAGCAGGATCTGTAGGACAGGAGATGCTGATACTTTAAAAACCTTCCTGTAACCCTTCCAGCAACCTGGCCTGGACATAAATATTTCACTGGAGATAAATCCCTACAAAACAGGCCGTGTCATTCCACGGGAAGCACAGCAGCTGAAATGCATTTTTCATCAGGAGAGCCGGATCAGCATCGGCCAGGAGAAGGAGGGGAGGCTTTAGGGCGGCTCTAATTTGTTGTCTGTTTCCCAAAGACGTGTCTGTACATCATTAATGAACCCCCTGTGTCCTCTGGGATGGGGCCTGGCTTTGCTGATAATCTATAAGAAAACAATTTCCCTTGCAGCTTGTTTCAATTGATCCCGAGTTTTGCGGAACACCTTCGCTGCCTGTTCCCTAATCCGTGCCCTCATTTGGAAATCACTTCAGGAATGTAAAAGCCAGGTTAGATGCAATCAGGCTGTGGAAAGGGTTTTTTGTTTTGTTGTTGTTGTTGAATACAGCAAATTCGTTCCCTTCCTGGGAGAGTTAAATATTTCCCCCTTCCCTTTCCCCTTTCGTTAAGGTGAATCTTGATCTTTGCAGATGTTTTTTCCCCATTCCCTGTGCAAGGAAATCAAAGGGGCTCTGAGAAATCTGTGCATAGGATTTTTTTTTCTATTGTTTTCTTCCCATCCTGGCTCTTCAAAAAGGTGCCTGCAGGTGGAAGAAAATACTACAGAAGTGTTCTAGTCAGGCGAGGTGGCAGCACCTCAGATGTCCCCTGTCCTCCCCGGTCAGAGGGGCTGGAAGGGCAGGGCTGGAACTGCAGAGATGCTGGAGAGATGGGAATGCTGCCCTGGCTCTGCTGCCCCTCTCTGCACATGTTTTATGGCAGAACTTGGCTCCCTAATTGCTCTGGAGCTGATTGTTACCAGCACATAATTGCAGCTTTTATCGATCTCCCCGCCCCGGCCGCTTCCCTTCCCTCCGGCAGGAAGATAAATGGGATGAGCTCCAGCCCTGGCACAGGACAGATCCCAGCAGAGCTGGCTCCGCCAGGGAGGGGCTGGGGAGCTCTCTGTGGCACGTGTGAGACACACAAATGGCTTTTTGAGGGTGTCGTGGAATCTTGGAATGGTTTAGGTTGGCAGGGGCCTTAAATCGCGTCCGGTTCCACCCCGTGCCATGGGCACCTTCCACTATCCCAGGGTGCTCCCAGCCCCGTCAGCTGGCTTGGATTTACAGATCTGTCCATGGATAGGCTTCAGTTTGGACAGATCTTCCCCTCCTCATCCTGGATGTTCCCCGTCTCATCTTGGATCTTCCATTTCTCATCTGGGATCTTTCCCTCCTCTTGGATCTCCCCTCTTCATCTTGGATCTCCCCCTCCTCATCCTGCATGTTCCCCTCCTCATTTTCGATCTTCCACTCTTCATCTTGGATCTTCCACTCTTTATCCTGGATCTTTCCGTCTTCATCCTGATCTCCCACTCCTCATCCTGGATCTCCCACTCCTCATCCTGGATCTTCCCCCTCCTCATTCTGGATCTCCCACCCTTTATCCTGGATCTCCCACTCCTCATCCTGGGTCACCCCCTTGGGCTGCAAAGGGATTTTTAGCTCCTGCCATGAACCCTGTGCAGTCTCCTGGGCAACTCTGGTGCTTGTGCAGGCTCTGATTCCCAAAGATCCACTGCTAAGGCTGCCAAAAGAGGGATTTTCCCAAAGAGTTGTATTCGAGGGGGTTTCTCTTCACCCCCAAGAACCAGAACCGCTGTGAGCATCCTGCTGCATCCCTGGAGCTGCTGAATCATCCCAGCGGGAGGAGGATCCAGGCAGGAGCTGGATTTAACAGCAATTCCCCCAGCAAGGAGAACAGAGCTTCACGGAATAGATTTTTTTGGTTGTTGCTGCTGAAATGCTGTTTTCCAAATTAAAAATAAATAAATGTCTGCTTAAATTCTCATTTAGAGCAACATGGAGTGGTTGGAAAGGAGCAGCCCGGCCTGCCTGCCGCGCTGGCAGAGCTCTGTAATGTCATCTCTCAAATCTGACAGGATGCTGAGTATTCCATTAGATCTGCTGGATGTGTGTGAGCAGCAAAACCCTCCAGAAAACAGGAGTTTGTGTTCATCCAATTATCCTGACACAGTCCTTTGTAGTACTGCTCCACATTCCAATTGCCAAACAAAGTAGATTTTCAAATACCGGATTTTTGAGGGCAGGGAGTGGGAGAATTGTTCTGATTTATTTAATTAAAAAAAACCAAACCAAACCAGAAACAAGTGGTGCTTTATTGTGCCTGCTGCTGATCTAAATGGAGTCGTTTGTAAAGCCTGACTCCCATCATTACGGCTCCAGAATGAAGGATGAGGAGCAGAGGATGCAGTGATCCCTGTTTATCAATTATCCTGGAAAGGGACACGATGCAATTAGGGAGGAGATGCTTCCTGGGGATGCAGCTCAGCCTCTGGATTTTGGGATTGGTTTTCCATCAGGGACAGGGTTGGAGCAGGGTGTTTGTTGGATGGGATCTGGCAGGGATGGCTCTGGGAGAACCTTGGTTAGAAATGTGTCCCTGAAAAATTTCCAGGCCCGGGTGTATCTAAATTATGAATTCCCCATGCCAGAGAATCCTGGAATGGTTTGAGTTGGAAAGGACTTTAAAGCCCATCTTGTTCCACCCCCTGCCACCTTCCATTGCCTTCTCCTGGATTTGGGATGTTCCGCACTGGGGAAATCCGTGCAGGCTGCTGTGTCCTGATGGGAAAAGTTGACCTTTCCAAGGATGTCTCATCCCATCCACGGTGCCACCATCAGCCCTGGGGGGGTTCACCAATGCTTGGGAAGCTTTGCTCGGCCTCTAAATTCCCTGTATCGTGCACAAATCAGCTGAGCTGAGCTTTTGTGTGTGTGTGGAGAGTGGAAACATTCCCTGGGGAGCGGATAACGGGATGTGCAGTGGGAATACAAAAATGGGATTATTTTATAAAGCTGCTCCGTCACTGATCGTGCCCCAAAGCACAACCCCAGAGCAGCGACTCAGAGACTGCACAGTCCCAGTCCACACCCTGCCATAGCCCAAATCCAGCCTTGGAAACTTGGAATTGACTGGGTTTTATTGCCTGGTAGGGAATGTTGGCTGGGATTGGGGGGTGTTATCCCTGTGTTTGCTCGGAAGAAGCTGGAGAATCACTGCAGGATGGTCTGTCACTATTTTAGTTGAGGCAGAAACAGGTTTTTACCCCTAAAATGTGAGTTTTGGTAGCCCCACGTCCTTTCTTTGATCCACTGATAACACATTTATTAAAATCCTTGAGATCAGGCTGGAAATATCCTGTGATTCCCATCCACGTGGATCTTCGGGGCATCCCAAAACCTGCTGCTTTCTTTTCCTCCTGCTGCACTTGCAGGTGGATTTGGAGTAAAAAGAAACACGAGTTCGATTTGCTTTGACAGCAGCCTGCTGTTAATTAGTTTTCCCTTCTTCAATTAATGAAAAAAGGCAGCTCCCCTGAACAAATTGAAGCTGCTGAGGAGCAGCAGCAGCTTTCCCTCATGAATATTTGTCAGCTAATGCAGCCCTCAGATTGAAGTTATTGCTGCTTTGTTTAAAGAGAAAGCCAAAAGCTGGGAGCAGATGATGAGTGAAGAGCTGCACCCAGCATCTCCCTCAAAGCACCACCTCAGGTGAGCTTCAAGGAGCCTCTCCCTGGCTGAGGCTCCTGCAGCAGCTGTTCCAAACGGGCTTTTTTTAAGCCCAAAAAAGAAGCGCGCACGATTAAAAACCCCCTCGTTAGTTACATGGGTAATTCTTCTTGACAGCTTTGTCTTAGGAATGGGCTCGTTTAGGGATGAAAGGCTGACAAGATGAAGAACACGGCGAGAAAGGGTTTGAAGTGGGAGCCCGGCTGGGTTTCTCCACGGATAAGGGCTGGCTCATCAGGAAGAGGCTCCCACAAAGTGGTTTGGACACGGAGCTCTCTGCTGGGAGGCTGCTCTTCAACCACATCAGCTCCAGCCTGCCAGGGAAGGCCCTGCTATCCCAGTTCCTGCCAGGAAAAACTGGATTATCCCAATTCCTGCCAGGGAAGGCCCTGCTATCCCAATTCCTGCCAGGGAAGGCCCTCTTATCCCAATTCCTGCCAGGAAAAGCTGGATTATCCCAGTTCCTGCCAGGGAAGGCCCTGCTATCCCAATTCCTGCCAGGGAAGGCCCTCTTATCCCAATTCCTGCCAGGAAAAGCTGGATTATCCCAGTTCCTGCCAGGGAAGGCCCTGCTATCCCAATTCCTGGCAGGGAAGGCCCTGCTATCCCAGTTCCTGCCAGGAAAAACTGGATTATCCCAATTCCTGCCAGGGAAGGCCCTGTTACCCCAATTCCTGCCAGGGAAGGCCCTCTTACCCCAATTCCTGACAGGGAAGGCCCTGTTATCCCAATTCCTGCCAGGAAAAACTGGATTATCCCAATTCCTGCCAGGGAAGACCGGGTTATCCCAGTTCCTGCCAGGGAAGGCTGGGTTATCCCAATTCCTGCCAGGGAAGGCCCTGCTATCCCAGTTCCTGCCAGGGAAGGCTGGATTATCCCAATTCCTGCCGGGGAAGGCTGGATTATCCCAGTTCCTGCCAGTCAAGGCCGGGTTATCCCAATTCCTGCCAGGGAAGGCCCTGCTATCCCAGTTCCTGCCAGGAAAAGCTGGATTATCCCAGTTCCTGCCAGGGAAGGCCCTGTTATCCCAATTCCTGCCAGGGAAGGCCCTGCTATCCCAATTCCTGCCAGTCAAGGCTGGGTTATCCCAATTCCTGCCAGGGAAGGCTGGATTATTCCAATTCCAGGTGTTTGTGCTGCTCCCAGATGGTTCTGCCAGGTGGGGTTTGTGTCAAACCCTCGGGGCTGGAGGGAGCCTCGGCTGCAGCAGCCAAATCCACATCAGGAAAACAAATTGCTGTTCCCTGGCGTGGGGAGCTGCCTGTTGGGAAAGGATGGGGCTCTTGGAGATGGATGGCATTCTTGTTCCCTTTCCTGGTTTTTCTCCTCTTCTGGTGGAGGTTTGCAGCAGGGAGAGAGTGAATGGTCACATTTGGATGTGGGGCTCCAGATGGATGTGTTTCCCTTTGCCAATAATCTGGGTTTGATTTTGTTTTGCCTGCAATTTTCCTGCTTTTTGGAGTCTGCTGTTTATTCAGACCATGTGTGCAGTTTTTAGGATGTGAGTGCTCCCCTGGAAAGGCTCTGGATATTCCATAATGGATTCATGGAATAAATTCCTGCAGCAGGAAAACCAGGGGGGAGACCACCTCAGCATTTTCCTCTCAGCATCCCTGAAGTTTTTTAGAGCTTCCCTTTCTCCTGTCTCCCATTTTTAGTGTTACAGAGGGATGAGGGGGCTTGGACCCCATTTTTGTGCTCAGATTAAACCTCTCCAAAGCCGTAACATGGAAAATAAATCCCTCCTGCTTTGGCGGGGGGGGGAGTCAGGCTAAGTTGGAAGGATGCAGGATGTGGGTGATGCGCAACTTCAGCTTCGTTTTCTCTTTAAAATGAAAACTTTAAAATCCCTGGAGCTCAGCTAAACCTTTTCCTCGTCTCTCCTTTGTTTCCAATCCCTGCAGTCAAGAAGCAGATGGAGCTGAAGTCCAGAGGGGTGAAGCTCATGCCCAGCAAGGACAACAACCAGAAGACATCTGTGTGTAAGTTTTTTGGCTCTTCCTTTGCTGTCTTTTCGATAACAATCTCCTGGAACATTCCATCGGACTTGCCAGTAATCTCTAAAACTCTGCCACTCTTACAAGTTCGGGCGCTTTTCCCTCTCTTCCCCCTGCATTTCTGCATCACTTCCTCCTCCTGGTGCTCTGTTCACAAGCATTTACTAACTCCTGGAAGGGGGATGAGGGGCTTGGAGTGTGTGGATTTGGTTGGTTCTGTGCTCCAGGACAGCCTGGGGGTTGTGGCTTTGGGCTCCTTTTAGTGGGGAAAATAAAGAATTTTGGGAATGGGGTTGATGTTATCACTGTTAATGAGGAGCAGGGGTAAGGAACAACACCAAAAAAAAACTTTTCCGAGGCAGTAGCAGCGTCTTCCTTTTTCTACTTGAGTTTTACTCCCTTTTCCCTGCAGAAAAGTCCCAGTTCTGGGTTTAGAGTGTTGCTTTTTCGGCTTCAGTGGTTGTGGTTGGTGGTTGGTGTGTCAGGGGCAGAGCGTCCCCTGTCACTGCTGTGCCTCCCTCTGGTAGGTGGGAAATCTTCCATCTTCCCATCAGGTGCTTCCCAAATCAGGAGCAAAACCTGTGGTTTCTGTCCCTGACTCTTGGGCTCTTGTGGTGACTCTAAAATAAAACAGGAGGGAATCTGCCTTGGAGTTAATATTTTATATTTTATAATATTTTATACTAAGGATTCACGTGGGAGCAGGATGTAGCATTTTTCCAAATGGGTTTTAGGGGAGAGGCTGGAATTGCTCATTTCCTTGCACAGCCCATTACCCCCATCAGAGAGGAGTGGTTTGGATGTTTCATTCTGGTGGATTTTGGATACCAAATCCAGAAAAATGAATGGTCTGGATCTGAATCGTGGCTCAGTGTCTGTCTGGAGTGAGGGGCTCCCTCCCAGCTCCCAGGAGAATGTTTAGAAGCTCTGGATTTTTGGGAGCAAGGCTCAACAAGGTAAAAAACAGCCCCAAAATCTCCAGAGCAGAAAACATTGGGGGCGTGTCCAGGGAAAATTGATTCCGTTTTAAAGGAAAACTCTGAGTCCCGTTCCTGGCTGGGTGATGCATTCCCTGCCAGGAAGAAATTACTTGGGATGAACATCCCAGTGCACTTAACTGAGTGGGAAATTTGGTTGGAAAACACCCCTGGCTTGGCGTGGAGACAGAGGGATGTGTTTGGAGTGGGGTGTCCTGGATTTTGGGGAATGTGGGGGAGGGAGCGATGAATGCTGGCCTGGCTTGAAGTCATCGGTTTAATGAAGTATTGTGGCATTAACAATACACAGAATTCCCATTTCTCCTTCCTGGGAATGGCCTTTGGAGCAGTTTTACCCATTTTTATTGCGCTGAGGCTGAGGAGGACACAGCACCTGCACTTCCCTTGCTAGCAGGTCCTGCCCTGTCCCAGCCCTGCTGCATTTCCGAGGAGGAAAACGTAGGAATTCGTTCCCTCTGCCTGGTTTATCCTCTCCCCAGGGGCAGCAGCTCAGAGCTGCCAGTTCAGCACCTTGGCAGCTCCAGTCTCGTCCTGCTGCTGGCAGCTCAGGCTGGAATAATGGGAATGGTGATGGTGGCCCCATTCCTTCCCATTCCCAGCGTGGTCCTTGTCACCCCCCTGCCCCCCGAGTCTCCAGCTCCTTCCCCGTGCCCTGCTCTCCGTGAGGTCTGGATTTTCAGCCCTGATTATCCCTGTCTCAGGCAGCCTTCTGCTCCCACAGGGAATTTCCAGCTGCAGAAGTGCTGATTCCCGAGGAGATGGCGCCAGGAAAATTGGGGCTTTTTGCACGGCTTTATCTGCTCTGTTCCCTGTTGAATTTGCAGGGTTGGCCGTGCCCCTCGTGCTCCCAAACTTCCATGAGCTGAGTCTGCATCCCAGATAATGACACAGGTGGGACAGGCTGCTTAAAGGAATTTCCCATCCCAGAGCAATTTCCACTTGGCTCTGGCTCAAATACCAGAAGTTCAGGAATTCTTGTGTCTCTTGGTAGCACTTCAAGCTGAGCCATGAAATCCTAAAGTCATTAAGGTTGGAAAAGACCTTCAAGTCCCTGATTTATTTTCAGTTATTCCCACCAGCAATGTTTTCTTTCCACGTGCTAAAACCTGGCCTAAAATCTTCCTCCCTGGAAGAATCCAGGTTTAAATCCTGCAGGTCTTGCAGAGGTTTTTGGGTTTGGGATTGGTTGGTGAGATTAAACCCTGTGTGTTCCGTGTGTCTGAGTGGAGGCAAAATGCAGTGATGTAACAGCTGCTTGTGTTATTGCAGGGGAAAAAAAAAACCACATAAAGATACGGAATTTTGGGGGGTGGTGCTGGTTGTGCTCAGTTTTAGTGGAATGTGCTCGTTTGAATTCCTAATTAAGTGCCTTGTACTGCTCACCATCAGTAAAATTATTGGGAAGTCTTGCTTGAATCGCTTCTGGAGGGAAAATAATACAGAGAGAAAAATAATGCAGGTAGAAGAAATAGTTTTAAATTTTAGGTCTTGTTTTGGAGGCTGTTTCTGCCGCTGAATGCAGAGTGTAAATGGGGATATTCCAGGTCCCACAGTGGGAAAATTGTGGTGTTTGGGTTTTACAAAGCAGCATCAAAGTGGCTTTTGTGGTGTTTGGGTGAGGCCCACGTGGAGAGGCCCCGTGGGGTTACTGGAAGGGCTTGGATGAAGGAGTGGAAATTCTGTGCGTGTCCAGCTCGGTCAAAATCTGCTTTGCAAAGTCATTTTGGGGGGGGTTGAGCAGTTTTTAGGTCTCAGCCAAGTGTGTGGGAGTTTGTGGATGGGGGGAGGTGTGAGAGTGTCCGTGGTGCTGGGACAGCCCCGGGTGAGGGACACAGGAGCCACCTTGGGCTGGGGGAGAAGCTTTGCTTGGGTTGGGTGGGACACCCTGGGAATGGTTGGTGAGTTCTGGAGTTCTGGGAGGGGTTGTGGACCTGCATCTTCGGAGCTGTTCTGGGGCAGCACAAGGTGGGAAATGGAGGTTTGGAATTCTCCAGGTGGAACGTTTGCAGCTGGAATTGGTCTTTCCCAGGGTCAGCACCTTTTTGCGCGTGGTGTTGCTAAACCTGGGAGTGTTTCATGTCTGGGTCAGTGTCACTGAGGTTCTGGAATCACTTAATCCCTGGGGTTTGGGTGCTCAAGGATCTGTGGGGGTTGGAAATGCAGCAAGACCTGGTTGGGGTGAGCCCTGCACCCCAGAATCAGCTCCCTGCTCTCAGGATTTTTGATTTTTGTAACCTTGCCCAGAAGTTTGCATGGAATAACTCCCAGCCCTGCTGTGACCACACAGATTAACCCTTTAAACCAACTAATTCCTGTCCTTCCCAGCCCTCCTGCCAGGAGAAAGGATTCCCTCCTTTCAGTGTGTATCTCATGCTGAGAAACGTTGGGGCTTTGTCAAAGGTTTTTAGGTGCTGCTTTGTTTTGTAGTTCCACAGTTTGGTGAGAAATTGTCCCTTGGGAATCCTTCAGTGAACTTTTTTTATTAAGAGAGCTAGGACTAAAGAGG
Source organism: Corvus moneduloides (assembly GCF_009650955.1). Lineage (NCBI taxonomy): Eukaryota > Metazoa > Chordata > Aves > Passeriformes > Corvidae > Corvus > Corvus moneduloides. The sequence goes on from NC_045498.1 coordinate 4,838,638, forward strand.
ACTTTAGCAGCAAATTGCAGTGGCAAACGGAGCCATCGGAACTGGCTGTCACTGAATGCACCAGGAGAAAGAAATGGAAAAAAATCAGGAGAATGAGGGGATGGAAAACCAATCCCATGGTTGGGGGAGAGAATTCCTGAGCTTCTAATACAGAAAGGGAGCAGTTCATCCCAATTTTCCGGGATTTGTTGTTTTTCCAGTAACCTTGAAGGGTTCATTTGGGAATGGCACAGCACGGATAAAGCTTTGGGAAGGTGAACACGGCGCTGACAGCGAGTTCTCAGCATGACAAATCCGGTTTAGAACCTTTGGGCTGGCTGCATTTGTGTGCATGTGTGCTCAGAACAAAAGGCAGAGAACAGAAGTTGCTGTAAATGAGCATCTGATCCATCTCCTCCTTTTCTTTCACTCTCCTTAAAAGGGAAATTCCCCAACTCCCAGGATATGGAGATATCTTCCCTCTCCCCCCTTGCTCAGCTTCATCTGCCCTGTTCTCTGCTTCATCTACAGGTGGTTTTAGGTGTTAATGAATCTCCAGCTAACGAGGGATGAACTGGAGTTAGGCCTCAGCAGTGGGACTGACAAACTCTCCTCCAGGGGCTGTGTTTTCCTGGGAATCCGGGGCCTTGTTTTTTCCCAAAGTTTTGAATCCCAGGCTTTGTTTTTATCCGATATGGGAAATAATCACTGGGTGTGACAGCAGTGGCCCACTCTGGGGGGCACAAAAGGGGTGGTCTGGGGGGGGGTTTGACCATGGGAGGAGGAATTTGCTGTGGAAATGTGATTTTTTATCCAAGGAAGAGCTCGCAGGTGTTGGGATGCAGCCCTGGAAGCTGGGGGTGGGCACTTCACAGGTGTGTCTGATCAGGGAGGTTTCACTCTGGACAAGTTCTAGGGGTAAGAAGAGGAGTTGGAGCACTTTTCCTTCACTCCCTCATGGCCTTGGGACATAAAACCCCTTTGTGTCCCTCATCCTGAGGTGAATTTTCGTTCGTTGGGAGCCGCCTGAGCACAGGCGTCCCCTCTGTGTGTGTAGGGGGACAGGGAAGGAACCCCAGAGAGGATGGTGGCACCTGGGGACTTCGTTCAGCCAAGAAGTTTCCTGTCAGAAGCTGGGATTTGCCTCCATGGGCTCCCTTCCTTCACACTCGGGGATGCATTTGGAATTCTCTGGGCCTGTGAGAGGTGGCAGCAAAGCTTTGGAGCTATAAAAAATCAAGGGATGCCGGGTGCTGCTTGGGTGCTGCTGCCTCCCCACCTGAGTGAGCTTAACAAGGGGTTAGGGGCATGGAAAAGTGGGAATACAATCCCCTGGGAGGCTGTTTTCCATGAATCCATGTCTCTGTCATCTCTGGGCCCTCACACACGGAGGAGAGCTCAGAGCACCAAAGCATCATGTGGGAAAACAGAGCCATGTGTGGGGACAGTCCCAGCCTCATCCCTGCTCCAGCACGGTGGGAAGGGAGGAAAAAAAGGGCCTTAGAAAGGGAATTCCTAAAAAGGACTTAAAGGGCATCAGAGAGGGGTTAATGCTGAGGAGAAGCTGGGATATTTTTGGGATGGGCAAAAGTTGGGAACCATCAATCCTTCCCTCCTTGTGGGAACACGCCCGTCTCCCAGCTGCAGTTGGGGATGCACTGGGGATTCCCCAGTGGATAATTCCCAAATATTGCATGGTCTTGGCTTTATGTGTGTCCAGTGTGGGCGGATTCTCCCCGTGCCTGCCCTTCCCACGCCAGTGTTTTCGTGCTCCCTCCTGCACACCTGAACATTCCTTTTGTACAGGGATGTAAAATGGAGCAAGATCATCCCTCTCCCTATTCCGAGTATTTTCTCCCCTCTCTTCCTTATCCTGTAAGAGGAAAGACTGGAATAAAACCTGGAAAAGCTGAGATGGAGAGAGATTTTTAACTGGAAACGTGGGAATTTTGGGCTGTGCTTCCCCAGGAGCTGGTGTCACCTCGGTGCCACCCTCCTCCTGGCAGTGACCTTGGGGGCACAGTGTTTGGAATGAGTGCTGGGATTTTTTTCCCTGCAATCCGGCAGCAGGCAGAGGTGGAGCGGGAATGGGGTTGTCTCAGTGCTTCAGCGTCACGGCCGAGAAACACAGTGGTGGTGTTTTGGGTGCAGAGAAAACTGAATTCCCGTGGCAAAATCACCCCTTTGTCCCATATTACCGTGCTGGAATTCCGATTGGAAAGCAGGATTGTGCCAGGGCTGTGGAACCCCCCCAGGTTTCCCCACCCTGAACGCTCCTTTGCGCCTTGGGCAGGTTGGAGAGGGCTGGAAATGGGGAGGCTGAGGATGGAGCTGGGAGGTTTGTCCAGCGCTGGTCACCGCTCCATGGATTTCATGTTTGTTGGCATCGAGGTTGCTCCATAAAATTTTCCATGTTCCAACTAAATGACTTCACTTTAAAACCCTCGACTCGCATTCCCCTCTCCTTTCTCCCTCTCGTTCTGTGCTTGGTTTTTCCCCCTGGGATCACCCACCTGCCTTTTCATGGAGTTGTTTTCTTTGCCTGGCACACTGGGCTGGGCTTGGAGGGTACGAGTTCACCTTGGAGAGGTGCAGGTGGCGTTTTAATCACAGGAAATGGGCTCTGTAATTGATGTCCTTCAGCAGAATGAAATACAAAACCAAAAAACCAACTCTTTCCAGAGGTATTTCTGTAGTGGAACGGAGGGAAAGCTGTGTCCCTAGCTGGCATTTCCTAGAAAACACTCGGGTGCATAAACTGAGCGGGATATTTCTTTCCAAAGCCGTTGTTTTTCCGGAGCAAAAAGGAACACATCGAGGTTTTCGAGCTACCAGTTGCCATTTTTCTCGCCACATCCACCAAGACAGCTGCTGAAAGAATGTTTCCTTTGCTATTCTGTCTCTGTATGTGCTGTTTTTTGCTTTGTAGTAACTCAGGTTGGTGTGTCCCAGGGACATAATTTGTGTCCAGACCCTGGGATTCCCGAGAGAGGCAAAAGGATAGGCAACGATTTTAGGTAAGAACCTTTTCTGTGCGTGTTCTGTGCATGCTGCAGAGCTCCTGGCTGTCCCTGCGTGTGCTCCTGGCGTGGAGGGCTCTGTCTGCAGTCACCCTCTGCCCCTCCCAAAATCCTGCCCAGATTTGGGGAACGCGTGTGGAAAACCCTTCACGTGTGTGCTGCCCCACTGAGGGTCTCTAAAGATCTCTCGGAGTATTTTTATCCTTTCCCAATCCATTTTATCCTTTCCCATTTCATCCTTTCCCAGTCCAGGCTGTAGAATCCCTGTCTGCTCTCATCCCTGCCCTGCTTAAATGCAGGAAAACTGAAACAGCAAAATAAAAAATCGCTTTTCAAATTAGCTCAAGCCCCAGCACGGCCCTGCCCTCAGAGTATTTGAGGGGACTGAGGTTCCTTGGCACTGAGTCCATGTGGGGCCAGATAATTGGGGTTTATGGAGTTTCAGACAGTGCTGTTATCCCTTTCCAGTTCCCAGTTTTCCCTTGCGCAGTGCTGGGATGCCCCAGCCTGCTGGTGGCTGTGGGGAATCGATATTTCATCTCATTTTGCTGGCCAGGGCTGTTTTGCTCATGGGAAGTGTCCCTCAGTTGAACCCCAGTCTGTCAAATTCCCCTCAAATCCAGCAAAGGGGGGAGGGCGGAGGGAAGGGAATTCCCAACAGTCCCTAAATGCCACGGGATGAATTCCCAGCCGCTGCAAACTGGATTGTGTTGCCTCAGTGAACAAAGCAGCTGCAGCAGCAAAGGCTCTGAATCCAAACCACAGAATAAAGAACAGAACTCTCAGCTGATAAAGGAGATTTTTTTTCACTTTATGAGAATGCTGAGCGTGTCCTCTGCTGGGGCTGTGGATGAAATTCCTCCTGAAATGTCACTAAAAACTGGGATTTGGACACAGGGGGAGGCAGAGGGGGAGGCAGAGCCAGTCCCTCCTCCCTTCCCACTGCTGCCTGTGGGGCCAGGGCACGGCTCTGGCCCCAAATCCTGGGATGCACGAGGCAGGACAAGGCTGATGTCCCCTCTGTCCCCTCTCCAGGCTGGGCTCCAGCATCCAGTTCTCCTGCAACGAGGGCTACGACCTGCAGGGCTCCAAGAGCATCACCTGCAAGAGAGTCAGCGACATCATCGTGGCCTGGAGCGACCACCGGCCCGTCTGCAGAGGTGAGGGGGCTCAGCCTGGCTGAATTTTGGGATTTGTGGCAACTCCCAGCTCCTTCACATCCCTTTTCCATCACCCATCCTGCCCTCAGGTCACAGAATTCCAGAGTGGTTTGGGTTGGGAGGGACCTTAAGGACCATCCTGTTCCTTCCACTATCCCAGGTTGCTCCAGCTTGGCCTGGGACACTCCCAGGGATGGGGCAGCCTGAGGGGGCTCAGCTTGGCTGGATTTTGGGATTTGTGGGAATTCCCAGCTCCTTCATGTCCCTTTTCTCACCCATCCCTCCCTCAGGTCATCCCTTGGCAAGGTCAGAGAATTCCAGAGTGGTTTGGGTTGGGAGGGACCTTAAGGAAAATCTTGTTCCTTCCACAATCCCAGGCTGGCCTTGGACACTTCCAGGGATGGGGCATCCACGATTTCTCTGGGAAACCTTTTCCAGGGCCTCCCCACCCTAACCTTGTTCAGCTCCTCAGTCCCTGTTTCTGCACCCCCTTCTCCCCCCACAGACTCTTCCACGAATTTCCCAGCTGTCCCTAAATCCCCCCCCTTCCCTCTCTCCTGAACATTCCTTTTGTACAGGGATGTAAAATGGAGCAAGATCCCTCTCCCTATTCCAAGTATTTTCTCCCCTCTCCTCCTTATCCTGTAAGAGGAAACTGGACTAAAACCTGGAAAAGCTGAGATGGAGAGAGATTTTTAACTGGAAATGTCGGAATTCTGGGCTGTGCTCCCCCGGGAGCCTCATCCTGTGCCATGAGCCATCAGGGAATGGAGGGTTTTTTTTCCATGGAATAAACATTAATGCCCATTTTGCCCTTGGCCATTTTGTTTTCATTCCCTCTCTGAAATGTCACATTGTGATATTTGTAATGCTAATAAAGAACAACTTGTAATATTTTTAATTGAATCCCTTTAAAGCTCTTAAAGTCATAAATAGGGTTTTTTTTTTTTTCCCCCAGTTCTTTCTTTCTTGGAATCCCATCTAATTCTTGAAACAAGCCTGGAATAAATTGAATCAGTGTAAGAGGATATTTGGCATAAATATGTGACACTATAAAGGCAATTTATGGTGTCCTCCTGCAAGAGATAAGAAAGGATTTGCCTGCATTATTCTGTTTCTGTGAACCAACTTAATTTTTTTAGCTGCTGACTCTCATGTTTTTGGGTTTTTTCTTCTTTTTAAAAAGTTCAATTTATTCCAGCTTTCTGCCACATTTCCCTCCCCCCCCCCAATTTGTTCCATTTTTTCATTGGGTTTCTCTCAAATTCCAGAGTCAGTCTCAGATTTTGACCTCTTGGGCTGTGATAATTCCTTAATCCCATTGAGCAAACTTCGGGGGAAAGTTCTGCAGCTTCCCCATCTACAGCAGATTCCCTCTGGATCCTGGCAGAGTCACTTAGTCCCACTTGAAAAATGGGAAAAATGGGATTTACCCTCTTTTTTACACTGTGGGAGCTCTAGTATGAGGCAGGAGTGGTTTAGGATCCTGGATAAGTGACCTCAGCTCCTTCCTGAGCTGCTTCCCAGCCATTCCCAATGTTCCCTGTGCAGCCAGGAGATGATTTTTCCATGTTTTACAGGAAAAAAAAACAAAAACCCTTGCAGATTCCACATGTATGTGCAAATCCATCTCCTAAATTAAATTATAAATTGAAATAAATTACTAAATTTCAAAAATAAATTAATTTCAGGGCTCCACCGCAGCAGCAGAGAACATTTCCAGAACCAGGATGTTTTTCCCCACACTTCTTTTGTGGAATATTTCAGCTAAATATTACATCAAAGGCATTCCACAGGCAAAATTTTCCCTGCTTAAGCACTTTTTCCCACTTTTCCTTTACCTGAGATGTTTTGAAGATGCAGAGCTGAGTTGCCACCTTGGTTCTGAGCCCACAGAAGGAAACCAGCTGATAAATTCTTAATAATGACCTAATAAATCCTCTTCATGCAGCATTTTGGGGGTTTGATGTGCAGGAGGAAAGGGAATGGGGCTTTTTGGGGACATCAGGAAGGAATTGGGTCATTCCTGGTCTCCCTCTGTCCTGGATGGGGAAAGATTTTTGTGAGGAAAAAAGGAGTGAGGGAAGGAAATAAATCAGCGTGAGCAGTAGAGGGGGGTTGGTTGTTGGTCTGAGGGGAGATGGGATCAGGGTTTGATGGGATCAGGGTTTGATGGGATCAGGGTTTGATGGGATCAGGGTTTGATGGGATCACTGATGGGATCACTGATGGGATCAGGGTTTGATGGGATCAGGGTTTGATGGGATCACTGATGGGATCAGGGTTTGATGGGATCAGGGTTTGATGGGATCAGTGTTTGATGGGAGCAGGGTTTGATGGGAGCACGGATGGGATCAGGGTTTGATGGGCTCACTGTTTGATGGGATCACTGTTTGATGGCATCAGGGTTTGATGGGATCAGGGTTTGATTGGATCACTGATGGGATCAGGGTTTGATGGGATCACTGTTTGATGGGATCACTGATGGGATCAGGGTTTGATGGGATCATTGATGGGATCAGGGTTTTGATGGGATCAGGATTTGATGGGATCAGTGTTTGATGGGAACAGGGTTTGATAGGATCACTGATGGGATCACTGATGGGATCAGGGTTTGATGGGATCACTGTTTGATGGGATCAGTGTTTGATGGGATCAGGGTTTGATGGGATCAGGGTTTGATGGGATCACTGATGGGATCGGGTTTGATGGGATCACTGTTTGATGGGATCAGGGTTTGATGGGATCAGTGTTTGATGGGATCACTGATGGGATCAGGGTTTGATGGGATCAGGGTTTGATGGGATCAGGGTTTGATGGGATCAGGGTTTGATGGGAACAGGGTTTGATGGGATCACTGATGGGATCAGGGTTTGATGGGATCAGGGTTTGATGGGATCACTGATGGGATCAGGGTTTGATGGGATCAGGGTTTGATGGGATCAGGGTTTGATGGGATCACTGATGGGATCAGGGTTTGATGGGAACAGGGTTTGATGGGATCAGGGTTTGATGGGATCAGTGTTTGATGGGATCACTGATGGGATCAGGGTTTGATGGGAACAGGGTTTGATGGGATCAGGGTTTGATGGGATCAGTGTTTGATGGGATCACTGATGGGATCAGGGTTTGATGGGAACAGGGTTTGATGGGATCAGGGTTTGATGGGATCAGTGTTTGATGGGAACAGGGTTTGATGGGATCAGGGTTTGATGGGATCACTGTTTGATGGCCCCACTCCTCACGGAGAAATCCTTCATTTTTGTGCCGCGGATGCAAAAAAGGAGCCGTTTAGGCCGCGCAAACAACGATTGTTTTCATTTTTGCCTTCTCCCACTTCCATACCGAGCTCACCCCTTCTCCCTCCCTGCTGGAAGGGGGTCCCCCGGTGCTGAGTGTGCCCTGTTTGTGTCCCCAGCCAGGATGTGTGACACGTACCTGCGCGGGCCCAGCGGCATCATCACGTCCCCCAACTACCCCGTGCAGTACGACAACAACGCCTACTGCGTGTGGGTCATCACCGCCCTCAACCCCGCCAAGGTGGGTCCTCAGAACAGCCCTTTGTGCCCAGGCTGGTGGTGGGAAGCTCTGCAGATCCAGGGAGGACGAGTTTGTGGTGTTCCGTGGAATTCCAGGCTCGTGTTTCATGGGATTCCAGGCGGGTTTGGGTTGGGAGGGAGCTCGAAGCTCATCTTGTGCTGTGGGTAAGGATGTCTTCCACTAGGCCAGGCTGCTTCAGCCAGGCCTGGGACAGTGCCAGGGATCCAGGGGCAGCCACAGCTGCTCTGGGAATTCCATTCCAGCCCTCCCCAGCCTCACAAGGAGGAATTTCACTTCAATATCCCATCCAAACCCGCTCCCTTTCAGTTCAGAGCCGTTGTTGAGGAGAATTGTTGATTCCCCAGAGCCGTGGAAGGAGGAGATGAGCAAAGGGGGTTCTTTGTCCTGGTGTTTTATGGAACAGAAGTTGGAAGGGGTTTGGATGCTGGGCTGTGGTGGGGGAGCGTGTGAGCACAGCCAGACACATCCAAGCACATCCAAAGACCTCCAGACACATCCAAGCACCTCCAGACACCTCCAGACACATCCAAACACCTTCCACCATGCCAGGCTGCTCCAAGCCCCTTCCAGTCTGGTCTTGGACACTTCCAAGGAGGGAGCAGCCACAGCTTCTCCAGGAAACCTTTCCCAGCCCCTCCCCACCCTCACATTAAAGCCTTGTTCATCCCCTCAGGCTCTGCTTCTCTCCCCCAACAGACTCTTCTCTGTGTTTCCCAGCTGTCTCTAAATCCCTGCCCTTCCCTCCCTGCTGAGCACTCACTTTGTTAAGGGCTGTAATTAAAAGTGAGGGTAATTATTTGTAATCGAAGCCCCTTTGATATCTCGTGTGGAGGGTGGGGAGGTGCTCGAGCAGCCCAGCAAAGCAGCTCTTGGGGCAGGGCTCCTTGGGGCAGGGAGGCTGTGCCAGGAATGCTGATTATTCCCAGTTTTTTGACTGTGGCTGGCCCTTGCCCAGCAGGATTTCAGCCCCCAGGGTCAGAGGAGGGAGGTTTGGGTCTATCTCGTGCTATTTATGCACTGGTACAAATTTATTCACATTTATGCACTGTTAGAAATTGAAATACTTTTTATATATATATATATATATACACCTTAAATACCTAAAGGATTGAAAGTCTGTACCAGGTGTGACTCCAGTGTGTGGGGAGAGAAGGAGTTGTGGCTGCCCTGGCCTGGGAAAGATCAATCCCTGTCCATTTCCCCTGGCAATGGGAATTGAGTTGAGGGCAGTGTTCGGTGCCTCACAGCTTTTTCCAGTCTCAGCCCTTGTCTCTCCTGCAGCTCTGGCACAGAAGAACAGAAATTACTCTGCTGTGTAGCTCAAAGGGCCCTTTCTGAGGTGACAGAAGGTGACAGGCTTTGTTCCTTTGAGCGTCTGGATCCCTGCAAACATCATTCCGTTCGTTCTGGAGGAATCCTGAGCCTGCCGAGCCTCCGAGCTCCCATTTACTCTCCCAGGGATGATCCCTTGCCTCTGGACATTCCTGCAGGCCCCTGATGCAAGCAGGGAATCTCACGGACTCACAGGATCTCCTGCTTGTAGCTGGGAATTGTTAGGAAGTGCTGGCAGCTCTGATGGGACCCTTTCCCTTCCCTCCAGAGCAGGGGCAGGATGGAGGAAGGGCCTGTGGGGTTCTCCCTCCCTGCTGAGCTCAGGCCGAGCCTTCAGCCAGCACAGATCCCGATTTCCTGAGGAACATCCCTCCATTCCCATTCCCAGGCAGGGTGTGGCTCAGGGCTGTCATTATCCATGCTTTGGCTGCACGGGAGCCTGGAAGTGAGCCGGATTTTGGGAGATGGAGTGTGGAACCAGGAGATCTTTCAGTGCTGCTTTATTGGGAGGGGTTTAGTGGTTGATGAGCCCCAGGATTCATCAGGGAAGGGAAGGACACTGGAGTGTTCCCTGGGTATCCAGGGGCTGGAATTCAGCACAGCTCGGGCTGTGGGGGGGTGTTTTATCCTTTTACGTTATTTTTGAACCTCTTTGTCTCCAAAAATCACCAACATCCAGTTTTTGTGTGGATAAAACAGCACTTGGAGAGCTGGGTGCAGACATTTCCTGGGTGTTTCATAGGATACCACTTCCATTTGGGTTTCCTGCTACAAATTATGAAGGAGGAGATGGAAATCACGAGGAAAATACACCGGCCCAGTGTTCCACTGACCCTTTTGTGGTGAATATTCAGGTCTAGCCTTCAGCTCTCTGTTCCTTTGCTTTCGTGCCAGTCTTGTGCCCAAAGTTTTCCTGCTTTTCCGTCAGCAGTGTGATGGGAAAAGCTTCTCCTCTGACCTTCCTGGGCAGAACTCTGTGATTTTTCCACGGGAACTTCTCCTTGGAGGAAGTTTCTCCTCTTCCCCTGCTTGGTTTCTCCCTCAGCTTTGAAGCCTGAGTCATAACACACACAGAGTCTGCAAGTCCTGACCCTTCCCTAAATCATAAAGGGGATTGGAATTGGTCAAATCCATTCATTCCAAGACTTCCCAGCTTGGATCAGAGATTCCACAGCACAAGGAAGTGCAGGTGCTGCTCCATGGGCCTGCCCATCATACACTGAAATCTGGATTGGTGACATCAGCAGCCTTCCTTCCATTCCTTTTCCTTTGAAATGATAAATGGTTTAATTAATTTAATTAATAGTGTCAGTTTGTAAAGGGTTTTTTGGGTTTCAGTGTCATTTACAGGGAGGGAAAAGCTCTCCTGAAGCAGGGAAGTAAAGCACCAACTCCTTGGGAAGGGCACAGCTCTCCCTGCAAGTCCTGACCCTTTCCTAAATCATAAAGAGGACTGAAATTGGTCAAATCCATTCATTCCAAGACTTCCCAGCTTGGATCAGAGATTCCACAGCACAAGGAAGTGCAGGTGCTGCTCCAGGGGCTGCTCATCATGCACTGAAATCTGGAGCAAATCAGCAGCCTTTGTGTGAAGAGATTCCATTCCTTTTCCTTTGAAATGATAAATACCTCATTAATTTAATTAATAATGCCGGTTTACAAAGGGTTTCTTGGTTTTAGGTGTTTCATGCTGGAAGTTTGATTTACAGGTGGGGAAAAGCTCTCCTGGAGCAGGGAGGGTTGGGAGAAGAGCAGCAGCTCCTCTGGGAAGGCCACAGCTCTCCCTGCACGTCCCTCAGGGATGATCCCAGCGTTTCCCATCCTTTCCAGGGAAGGACTGGGGATGAATTACTTCCAATGCCAATGAAATACTTGGGAATAAGGAGCGTTTTGTGCCTGAGCTGGAGCTGCTGAAGTCGCTGTAATCTTTTTATTGACTCCAGTGGTCTTTGGATCAGGTCCTGCTCCGTGGAGCTTTTAATAGGAGCAGTGGGGAAGGCAGGGAGCTGAATTTAGGACTCATTTGCAAGTCCTCTGCTCTGTCTTTGGCAAAGAACCCAGAGATCCACTGAGCCCCATAATCCCCTCCAAGTTTGCTGGGAATTCTGCATCCACAGGGCCGAGGGCTCCTCGCTGACAAGTTGGGATTATTTCCTGTGCAGAGGGGGGGGACATCAAACCTATTTGGGGGATATTCTGATTTTTTTTTTAGCTGGTCCCTGGTGCCCTGGGAATTAATTCCAACCACAATGGGAAAAATAAATCACTGGGGAGCTGAGAAATGCATATGGTAATTGGGGGATTTGCATAAAAGCTATTTCTGGCCCTTTCTTGACAGAATGGATGTTGCTGGTTGAGGTTTCTCCTGGGGTTATTCTCACCTGGAGCCAAAAAAAGCCCTTCCCAAGCTCACTGATGGAGGAAGGGCCCCTCTAGGGGATGATTTATTCCAAATGGAGGGGGAAATTCTGGAGCTTGGAGAGCGGGGAGATGAGGAACGTGCTTTAGGACAGAACTGCACGAGCTGCTGTTCTCCTGGAGGGAATTCTTGTGGATTTTCCTCCTCGGGATGTCACTGCACTTCCAATCACTTTGGTGGCACAAAGCTTTGGAATCACGAGTCCCATCCCGTTTCCCTGGCTTTGCTCATTGCTCCCTGTCACTTCAGCAGCTCCAAGTTTGGGGGTGCTGGTGCCTCTCTGGCTGTTTAATGAATCAGTAAATTATTCCCAGCTTTCAGAGCAAAAAAAAAAAACAACCCAGGAAAACGGGGAAATAAACACAATATTCAGCACCCAACTCTTGAGCCACGAGTGTGCTGGGATGTAATTAGTTGTTTAATTAGGGTCAGACTGCTCAGGATGCAGCTTCCTTGAGTGGCTGCTTGAACTAATGGTGTGTGCAGCTCTGCAGCTCGATGTTCTCTGGATTAATTACATTATTCCAGCGTTTCATGCTTTGGTGACAGCCTGCACAGGTTAATGTTTGGGTACTAGACACAAATTAACAGGGCCAGAGTCATCTAAAGGATCACCCTGTTTCACCATCCTGGGCCTTTGGGGAAAAAAACCCTTTTCAGAATGGCTAAAATCTCTAAATTTGTTTTTCTGTGCCTTGAAAAATGTTGTGTTCATCTGTAGAAGAGAAAACACAGGACAGCTCAGCCTGAGCTGTATAAACACCTTTTTTTTTTTTACTTTTGGGTTGAACTTTGGGGTTTTTATCCCCCTGGGAATCCACACGTGCTCAAGTTTTGCAGGAGGTGCTGCTTACAAAGGCAAGAAGTGACCAGAGGAAGATTTTGGGTTCCCTGGGCTTCGGTTCCTTGCCCCAAACTGAGGTGGAGAGGGACACCGAGGCTCTGAGGTCCTCAGCACGCACCTGGTTCCTTCTCCTTCATGACTTCTGATGATTTTTGTGTTGTGTGAAGCAGCTGAAATGGGGATCAACCCACATTTGGTGATTGAATCTGTTAATAGTCAGGAAATTTAATGTATTCATGAAGGTCTCGTGCATCTGAGTGTTTCTGTGCCTTTTTTTTTTTTGCTGGTCAGGTAAAGAGTCCAAGAAACAAAAACTCTGCTGATTTCTGCTGATGGGGGGTGTGAAGCACTTGTTTAATTTAATTAATCTCTTCCTTTTCTGGTTGTCCAGCCTGTCCCGGGCTGGGTTAAGGACTCTGCCCCTAAATCACATTTGAAAAGCAGAGATTCCCAAAGCAGCTGAGAGCCTTGGAGCACAAACTTCCATGGGAATTCTGCTCCTGAATGATGCAGAGAGGCTGCAGAAATCCTGTGGGGGCCAAAGTCTGGGTGGAGAAGGAGAGAAAAACCAGGGAACAAGGATGTGATGATGCTGGGGATGGTGTTTGCAGACAGCTGGAGGCAATTCACATAAATCCGTGAATTATCTCCTGCTCTGACCCTGAACCAGGAGAATTTCCTGAGCCACAAAGCAAAAGACTCTGCATTTACTTCATGCCTGTGTGCACATCCAAATCCACCTCCAGAATTCCAGCTTTGGGGAGGGAAGGGGTGGGAAAAGGCACGTTGGAATCCCAGCACACGGATATTGTTATCAGCCAAGTCAGCAGGGCAAGGAGAGATAAGGCAGAGGTGATTCAAATCACCGGGCAAAATCCAAGCTGGGCACTTTGGGGGATGTCCTGGAGATTTTGATGCCCTTGGAAGCTGCTCCTGGACAGAGCAAGGGATCCACGCGCAGGGCAGGGGTTGGTGTTAATTGTGCTAATTGTGTTAATTGTGCCGCGTCTTTGGCAGGTGATCAAACTCAGCTTCGAGGAGTTCGAGCTGGAGAGAGGCTACGACACCCTGACAGTGGGGGACGGAGGCCAGGTCGGAGACCAGAAATCCGTGCTTTATGTGTGAGTAACAATTCCCGGGAAGTCCTCCTGGGGGAAGCCTGGCCACGTGCGGCTGCGGGGCTGGGATCTGCCCCTGCTGTCCCTCTGCGGTGGTTTTTGGGCTGCTTGGCATTTCTGGGACAGAAAGTTCTGCCCTCTGTGCTTCCCTCCCCCTCAGGGAGAGGCTGAGGCTCTCCGGGGAGCTGAGAAAAGCTGGGATACGGAAGGAAAAGCAACGCAGGCACACACCAGGAGCTGTTTGGATCTCTGTCTCCTGCTGCCATCAGTTTGAGTGTAAATCCAAGATCTTGGAGTGACATCCCAGCATTTCACACCCAGGGTGCATTTGGGGAAACGAGGCTGCTTCCAGGCTGGGATTTGGGATTTTTGCATCCTCTGCTTGCAAATCTGATCTTCTCTGGGGGGTTCTTCAGCACAGGGAACTCACAGATGGTCCTGCTTTCCCTCCAGGCCTCTCCAGAACCACTCCAGCAAAGCTGTTGTGCTCTGGCAACTGATGGAGAAATTTGTTGTATTTTTTTATTCTTCCTCTTCTCTTGTTTTTCCACGTGAAGCAGCTTCCCACTCCATTTTCCCATATCAGCACTTCCTTGTCTTTCCCAAACCTCTGTTTCCCTGAGGTTTTGTTCCTTCCCAGCACATGGACAGGGGTGGGCCTTGGTCAGGAACCCCAGCCTGGAACACACAGAAATGTGAAGGCTGATTATTGCACAAGTGTAATTAAAGTGTCCCAGGACACTTCACAGCTGCTTGGTCAAAACCTGCAGATCCCTGGAAGAAATTCCTGCCATCATTTCCCATTCCATCCCTTTTGGTTTGCCTAAAACCCACGAAGATTTTCCTTTGATTGGATTTTAATCATTCCATGGCTTTTTCCCACTCTGTTATCTCCTCAGCCCTTTGCTGATGCAGATTTGGAATGTCTGTGACTGAGCAAGGTGCAGTGCCTGGAATCTTTTCCCAGAAGCTTCCCAGTAAACTGCTGGTGCTAATCCCAGCAGGAACATTTATTTGATTATAATCTGGGAGGATAAGTTGGAAGGCAGTGAAATGGGAGAGAGCTGTGAAAACCACAGTGGTGATTAATGTGCTTGAAAGTCCAGGGATCACTTTTCCCAGAGTTTGCTGCCCACTGTCAGCTGGATTCCCAGATCAGGAATAACATCTGGATGCAAAGTGTGGTTACTTTGGAGGAATCAAAATGCAGAAACTCCTGTCAATTCCAATTTTCTTCCTGCTCTTCACTTCTTGGCTGTTGAGGAGCTCAGTCCTGCTGCCTTTCCAATCAAGGAATGCACTTGTGGAGTGAGTGGAGTTGCACAGCAGCAGATTCCATCCCAAACGGAGCTGGGAAGGACCATTTGTTTCCAGGCTCATTCCCACCGCTGGAAAATGGGAACAGAGCAGATTGTTAGGCTGAGCTGCCTGATTTGCAGAGAGGATTTGATTTCCTGAAGTAACAAGCACCCAAATCAATCACCCAGCTCGTTAAAAGTGGGGTGGCAGAGGATGTGGAGAGCTTTGAAGCAGCTTTTCCTGGAGGTTTTTCCTCTTGGAATGTTCCTCATTCCTGCCTGGCTGCTGCTTAAATAAATAACTTGAGAATCAACAATGATGCTCCTGAACATCTCTGGGATGCAAAACAGGCACTAAAACAAGATCATTGCTTCATTCTCAGCACCCTGGGATCAATAAAACTCCTGCTGCAGGTCAGAGCAGAAATCACAGAGCAAAGGCGGGGGCAGAGCTGGGAGAGCTTTGCTGAGATTGGGAGAGATGGTTCTGATTCCAGGGAAAAACACACTCTGGATTCCAGGAGAGCTTGAGCAGTGGCTGCTGCAGGTGTCCCTGTCCCCGGGGCCTGTGAAATCTCAGGGATGGGGAGGAGAGGTCTCTGGATGGTCCCATTTCCCTGGGATACCTGTCCTGGGAAGGAGCTGGCACTGGGCAGGGAGCGGAGTTAATGTCACCTGCAGCCAGCAGGTGACACAGCCCTTGGAGCTGTCACACAATCCTGGAATGGGCTGGGGCAGAAGGACCTTAAAGGATCTTAAAGCTCATCCTGTTCCATCCCTGCCATGGCAGGGACACCTTCCACTGTCCCAGGCTGCTCCCAGCCCTGCCCAGCCTGGCCTTGGGCACTGCCAGGGATCCAGGGGCAGCCACAGCTGCTCTGGGCACCCTGTGCCAGGGCCTCCCCACCCTCCCAGAGAGGAATTTCTTCCCAATATCCCACCCAATTCTCCCCTTGTCCAGCTTGAAGCCATTCCCCCTTGTCCTGGCACGCCAGTTCCTGATGCAGAGTCCCTCTCCAGCTCTCCTGCAATCCTTGCAGGTGCTGGCATTTCCAGCTGAACATTCCCAGCTCTCCCAGCCTGGATCCAGTCCCTTTATCAACTCCACATCCCTGCTCTGGACTTGCTCCAGCAATTCCACATCCCTCTAATGCTGGAGCCTTTCAAGTGCTGCTGTTGTACCTGGGGCCAGGCACAACGCAGAGCTGAACACGGGGATGAATTTGGGTGTATTTAAACACCACAGAAAAGAGAAAAAACCCTCTTGTCCCTCTCCACTTGCACTTAATTTCTAAATTTCTCGCAGATAATACCTCAGCTGGAACAGGATAATCACAACATTAAACACAGGCAACACAACAGCCCTGCTCCTGGAATAATCGTCCTGCCCACGCTGTTCCCTTTCCAGGAGTGCAGGGAAGGGAGAGAGCTGAGCTCCACGTGGGCATCTGCCTGTGGAAAAGATGCTCGTGTGGGTGGGGATAACGCTCTAAAGCTGTGTTGAACCACACCGAGGTGATTAATCCCAGAGGCTGAATGAGCCTCATTAACAGGGAGGGATCAGTGACATCTCCCTAAATCTCCTCAGCTCTCCTGGGAGGATCCTGAGGGGAAGGCAGAGCGCTGATCCTGCCGGGATTAGTGGCATTTCTGAAGGGCTCAGAGGGTGTTCAGCAGATTTGGGGCTTGTGCCTTGTCTGCCAGGTGCTTTTATGTTTTTTAGATCCTTGCAGAAGCTTCTCTCAGGGCGGAAATGCAGCAGGGAATGGGTGGGAAGCAATTTTTTGTAGCACTGGAAACTGCTGCGAGGGCAGTTGGGAGGATTCAGTCGGTCAGGGCGCAGTTTGGGTTCTGGGACTTTATTTGTTTGCTGATGTTTTGCCTCAGCCAGCAGGGAAACGATTCCTTTTGCTGCTGGATGATCTCTTGCAATAATGGCAGTGAGTTGTAATGATTGCAGCAAGGGTGGTGGGAGAAGATTCACTGTGGGGGCAGAGTGCAGGGCATGAGAGGATTTTCATCAGACTTGAAAATCCCCCAGTTTTTTGGACAGTGGAATCTTTCCCCAGGAACTTTCCAGTAAATTTTCTTTGTTTTGGGATGACTCTTAATTAGTTTGGCATTTTTCTGCTCCTGCAGAGGCCTTTATTTGAGGGTGGGTGAGTCTGAGGACACTTCAAGGCTGTTGATCTGCTGCTGTTGATGTTTTTTGCAGCCTGACGGGCACCACCGTCCCCGACCTCATCGTCAGCACCCAGCACCAGATGTGGCTCCTGTTCCAGACCGACAGTGTCAGCAACCTGCTGGGCTTCAAAGCCACCTATGAAGGTAATCCAAGCTCCTCTTCCCAATTCCCACGTTTCCAAAGGATCAGGGACGAGCTGAGTGCAGTGATTCGGGAGAAGAAGGAGCTTCTCTAAAGAAATCGAAGCTCTGGAGGTTTTTTTCTCCTTGAGAGGAGCTTTGCTGGTTCCTTTCCCATCCAGGCTGGCTGGGTGGGGACTGTCCCATTGCCTTTTCGTGTCTTCTTGGAAAAGAGTTGGGAATCTCAGCTGACTGCCTGTGGGAAGGGAGGGGATGGGGGAATCGATGGTTCCAGCAGAGCACTGGTGTCAAATGCTTTAAACTGGGACTAGGCTGGAGTGTTTTGAATAAAATAAAAGTTCATCCTGGGGTTTTTTTCAAAGAAACTCACGGAATGCAGCAAGATGCGAGTGCTCCAGTCTGGCCTAAGCTGCTGTGTTTGCTGTTGTCACAGGTGTTGGCAAAAACAGGGAAAATGTGAGGGGAGAAGTGTCCCTGGGAGCTGCTGGAAGTGCCCAGCAGGAACATTCAGCTCTGGATCCTCCAGGCCCCAGATGCACATCAGCCCTCGGGTCGTTTTTGAAGGGTTTCCCGTGGCTGTCCCTGCTCCAGGGGGTGCCAGGGCCTGGCCCTGGGGCTGCTGCTGCTGCTGAGGGAGCTCCGGGAGCAAATCCCAGGAGCCTGAGAGACCTGAGCTCCTGGAAGACCCAGCTGGAGCAAATACAGCATGGGCAGGGAGCCTGGGGGGGAACAGGTCCTGATGCTGGGCTTTTTACTGGATTCTAAGATGTTGAGGTGTTTGCACGGAGTCTGGGATATTTTACAGGATTTCAGGGATGCTGGGATAGTCCACAGGGTTTCAGGGATGTTGAGTTATTTACAGGATTGCAGGAATGCTGGATTTGTACAGGATTGCAGGGATACTGGGGTGTTTGCAGGATTTCAGGACTGCTGGGGTACTTACAGGATTGCAGGAATGCTGGGATGTTTGCAGGATTTCAGGGATGCTGGAGGTATTTGTAGGATTTCAGGGATGCTGGGATGTTTTACAGGACTTCTGGGATACTGAGCTATTTACAGGATTGCTGGGATACTGGGCTTTTCCCAGGATTTCAGGAATACTGGGATATTTTACAGGAATATCCTAATAAGGGAACTGCTCCTGCTCCCTGTGAGCCCCCCAATCCCCCGTTGTCACTCAGGCCTTGGAATCCTGTGGAACTGGAGCTTCCAGGGGCAGATCTGCTCCTCCACTTCCTGCACAGCAGAATCCCAGGAGCGCTGAGGCTGGAAAAGCCCTCCAGGGTCACTGAATCCAAACTGTTCCCAGTCCCCACCTTGTCCCCAGCCCAGGGCACTGAGTGCCACATCCAGGGATTCTTTGGACACCTCCAGGGATGAGGACTCCAAATTTCCCCTTCCAAGGCCTGACCATGCTTTCCATGCAGAAATATTCCCTAAAATCCAACCCAAACTCCCCTGGCCCAGCCTGAGGCCATTCCCTCTCCTCCTGTCCCTGTTCCCTGGGAACAGATCCCAGATCCCATCTGGCTGCCCCCTCCTGTCAGGCAGAGAGTGAAAAATTCCCTCCTGATCCTCCTTTTCTCCAGGCTGAGCCCCTTTCCCAGCTCCCTCAGCCGCTCCAACAACAACTCCTGTAATTCCATGAAATCTTTCCTCATTTCCTGGGTATCTTTGCAGTTTTTCCAGCACTTTGCTGACCCTGCTGAACGGATTCGTGCATGGACAAGCAAACCCAGCCCATGCTGGGGGCTGAGCTGCCCTCCCTCAGCCCTGGCCACAAAAATCCCGGAATTTTTGCAAATGCTTGGAGCTGCAGAGCAAGAGGCATCCAAGGGAGAGGGAATTGCCAATTCCCAAATGCATTCTGGAGTTCTGGGCAACTCCTGTCAAGTTCCAATATCAGTTTTATGGCCTAATTGTGAGAGGAAAATCAGAGCTGATGGAGCTGTGGAGAGTCAGGACTGAAAATCTGCCTGACGGGAGGGTGGAGTGTGTTGGACATCCATCCATCCCAAAATGGGGAGTTGGAATGAGGGGAATGCAATCCCAGAGGCTGCCACCTCCACCAGGCAATAGATTGATGGGTGCTGCTCCCAGGAGCTGCTGGAAGGCCTTGCTGAGGAGGGGGATGCGCCATTGGATTTTTAATGCTGGGATTTGGGGAGCCCAGCCAGGTCCTTCTGCTTCCTGTGAGGGTAAAAAATAATATCTGCACCAGGGAGGGCATGGAGAGCACCAAGAGTCTGGATTTGGGGTTTTCCCAGTGTTCACACAAAGAAGGGATGAGTTTGGAGCAAACGCCCAGTGTGTGTAAATCATTGATTCTCACTTCAGCTCTGCCAGGCTGAGGGTCTGGCTCGTTGATGTTCCCCAAAATCACTCCTAAATCTCCAATCCCAACTTTTATCCTCGTGAACAGACGTTTTTTCATCCTAATGAACAATGGTTTGGGATTTCCAGTGCTTGGCAGAAGGAATTGGGGTTAAGCTCCACTTTGCTGGAGAATCCTTTCCTTCCTCCCCACTGCTGCAACTTTTGGGAGAGGGCTCCAAGCCTTCCAGGGTCCTGGGGCTTCTCTTCTCCCTCTTTCCCTTTAATCCTGGGTGATTTTTTGGGAAAACACCTTCCCCTGGAGCTGATGCCTTCCACATCCATCAGGGTATTCTTGTAGAATTCCCAGCCCCTTGTAACAGCTGGAATAAAAGATTCCTTCAGGTCACGTTTTTCAGAAGTTCCTGAGAAATTTAGGATTGATTAAAGAAGATTCAGACCCCCATAATCTCCTTCTGAGGGATTTTCCCCATCAGTGGACTGAAGTTTCCCAAAAAAAAAACCAAACCCCTTATTCCTTCTGCTGATGAACCTGAGTTTATTCCCAGCAATAGCATAAAAGTAAATTAATTTGTAAATTTATAAATTCCCGTGGTAAGAACATTAAAGCATGAAAATAATAATAAAAAAAACCAACAGAACAAAGCCAGATTTTAATTTCATGTTGTATTATTTTACTAGAAAGCGAGAGTTCCAATTTAAAACCAGATTTATGGGCACTCCCACACTGATTTAATTTGGATTTCTGCTGGAATCAGGTTGGAGCTGACTCAGGTGTGTGCCCCGAGCCCCCCTGCTGCAGGCAGGGGATGATTAAAGGCTCTTCATTGTCAGGGGAGTGCTGAGCAAGGCTTTGGCTGTGGAGAGCTCAGCTCCCAGCTGCAATTCAGCCCCACGGTGCTGAAGAGGCTCGGGAGCTCTGCAAGGCCGGAGCTGGAGATTTCCTCTGCTGCTTTTGGTGCTTTTAATCGAGCTGGGCTTTGCTGGGACAGGCTTCCTGCAGCTCTTTTTCCCTTTATTCAGGTGGAAATCCAGCCCTGGGTTTAATTTTTGGGGTTCTGCGTCACCTCCCCCCGTGTTGTTGCTGATGGGGCTCTCTCAGGAGGCTGAGGGTTCCCGTCCCTCCTGCTCTGCTTTCCCATTCCGTGTGCTGAGCTTCACACAAACCCCGAGCTCTGAAGTGCTGCTGAGCCACAGAAGGGCTTTGAGCTCATGCTGAGCAGAGCTGAGCTCTGCCAGGGCCGTGTTCCTGGCGTTTAAGCCTTGCCCAAAGCTTAGGCAGGGTTTGGGGTGGTGCTGATCCTGCCAAAGCCAGGCCCAGCTGCTGCACTTGCTCTGCTCTGGTGGCTTCAGCTGGGAGGGAGAAGCAGGAAGGGCTTTTTTCTTTTTTTTCATCCCCTCCTTGTTGTGTTCCCTCTTTAGATCCATTTTTTCCTCATTCAGGGAATCCCAGACTGGTTTGGCTTGGAAGGGACCTTAAAACCCATCTTGTTCCACCCCTTCAATGGGGTCAGAACCAGAGGATCCTTTGGGTTGGAACGAGCTGATCCCTTTTTGATTCATTCTTGGAATCAAAAACTAAAAGGCAACAGAAACTCCCTAGTCCTGATTCCTCCAGGTTCTTGCCTGACACCATTAGCTTTAATTAATTCAGCCACATTAATTAAAACACAGAATCCCGTGTGTGAGGTAAAATACTTTCCTGACTGGGGGTGACACTTGTGGGGTTTCCTCAGGTTTCACAAATGCTTCACCCTATGGCTATCCCTTCCACAAACCAGAGTTCTGCTTGCTGGCAGCTCCCAAAATCCTCATTTCCCCCCAGAACCGAGCCAGGCAGGAGCAGAAATTCCAATGGAAGCGCAGGAGAGGCACAGCCTGGATTTGGGGGAGCCTGCAGGGTGTGTGAGGGAGGCTTTGCTCTCCAGGCCCCAATTTCCCCCACAGCAACCACAGCAAAGAGCGCAAAGAGCTGTGCAGAATTCCTGCTGCCACGTTTTCCCTCAGAAAACGGAGTTGTGTCAAAATTCCCCCTGTATGAATAATATTTGATGGAGGAGCTGTGAAAGATTCGTGTCAACTTGTTTCCTTTCAATAATGTCAAAACACTTGGTTTGGATGTTCTTGTTTAGTTTTGACTTTTATTATTGGAATGTGGAAGTGATTTTGCTTTAAACTTCCATCAGGAGGAATGTTTCAGTCGTACTGAAGTAACACATTTTGATATTTTTTGAATTGCTCCTTTTTTTTTTTTTTTTTTCTTGGTGGAACTTCTGCCCTGCTAAATTATTTCATGGATTTTACTCCCTACGCAGGGAAATGCAGGAACCTGGGGGATTTTTCTCGGGACAGAAAATGGAATTTCTGCATAAATTCCGTTTCCCGACCTCTGTGAGGTGATGAAACCTGCGAGCTGTGGTTGCCTGCTGCTAACAAGGGCAGGGTGGGAACTGGGAGCTCTCATTCCTCATTTCTCTCCCGTTTTTAACCCCCTGATTTGAGCTGGGGTCGTGCAGAGGGACAGGAAAGGGTGAGGAGGGAGGAGACCTCTTGGTGTTGTCTTTATTCTCCCTCAGCAAAGGGTCAGAATGCTCTGATTTCCCTCACTTGGCTGCGTTTTTTCCGAGCTCCTGACGCCCTCAGCACATCCTGGTTTTACAGGAGCCAGGGAGATCCTGCACATTCTCAGTTCCCTTTGGAACTATGGCTCTGGAACTTCGGCTTCTGCCATAGCTGGTGTGGAATTCCTGCAGCTCTCATCCCTCCAGAGCCACCAGCCCGAGCTGAGGGAAGCATTTGGGACTGGCTGGGGGGTTTTGGCCTCTCTGACCTTTCTGGGGAAGCTCCCGTGGGCTTCAGGAGGACAGGGCTGCCACGCTGGGGTCGGGCAGGAATTGTTTGTGTCCGTGTGTGGAGGAGTTTTGGGGCTGCCACGATGGGAATTTTCTGTGTCAGTGCATGGAGGGGTTTTGTTGTTGGCACTGGAAGAGTCCCTGGGTGTGCAGGAGCAGCCTGGGAAGGGCTGATTCTCCTTCTCTCTGGGTACAGGATGGGCTGGGAGGTGAATCCACACCCGCTCCATGCTCTGAGGGATGGCTGGAGCGAGGTGTGTTGGCGTCACAGAATCATGGAATGGTTTGGATCAGACAGGACCTTAAAGCCCATCCCAGTCCGTGGGCAGGGACACTTCCCACTGTCCCAGGGTGCTCCAGCCTGGCCTGGGACACTCCCAGGGATGGAGAATCCTCACCAAATTCCAGCAACCAGAGGGATCCCAGGACATCCAACAGCTCCTTCCCTGAGCACGCTGCGCTGCTGCCCCAGTGACAGCAGCACTGGGGACACTGGGGACAGCCCCTGCAGCTCACAGAGCCATCACTGGCCCTGGCTAACGCTGGATTTCCAGGCTCCAAGGTGTGGGAAGGGAAGGAATAACAGCCATGGGTGTTTCAGGGCAGCTGAGTGGCAGCAGGGAGTGCTCACAGCCCCCTGGCTCTGTCAGACTTGCTGATAAATGTTCCAAATCTGCTCCTTCCCATCCCAGCTCCTTGCTATTCCTTGAGTTTTAAAGCTGCATTTTCATTTCCTGATAGGCACTGTTGGCCTTGTGCAGTTTTGGGGGGAGGAATGCACAGTTCAGTGCAGCTTCAACACCCAAAATACTCTTTATTTTCCATCCCTGATATGCAAGTGCAGCTCCTGAACAGTTGGATTTGGAGACTCTGCAGGAAGATCCGTAAACCCTGGCAAAGTGCTTTCACTGAGAGGCAAAAACCACAGCCTATCTCACGAGAAGTTTAATATTAATTTATGTTAAATTATTTTGGGGATGCTTCATTAGCTGCCAGTGAGTTTTCAGCTCAAGATGCAGCAGAAGCTCCGTGCCGTGTGACTTCTGCTCAAAATACACCTGGATCTGGAGTTGCCTGGAGCCAGAATAATAATGAAGGTGCTCGTTGTTATTCCAGCCAAATTGGGACATTAGAGGGAGTCATGCAAATCCCGGCTGCCACGATTTTCCTCTGTAAAGGAAGTGTCATAAAAAAGATTTCCAATTTGGTGCAAGAAATTGGAAGTGGGGAGAAAAGACAGCGAGACTGATCAGAGATGATGGGGATAAAAACCAGAGGGTGTGGGAGCAGAGAGGAGCGTGGAGCAGAGAAATAATGTGGGAACACTAAGGAGGGATGAAGGAATGAAGTTTTGGAGCTAATAGTGATCCAGGGCAGGGAATTGGAGGGAGCAGGAGATAACAGGAAATTGTGTCTGGGGTTTATTTGGAGTCGAAATGCACACGGAGAGAGGGATTAGCTCCGTGTCGGGACAAGGCAGGAATGGGAATGGGGTGGGGAGGGAAGGAAAGGGGACAATGCGGCAAATTCCCTCTGTGTCCCTGTGCCAGGGGGCTGAGGGTGGGTCTTGTTCAGCCAGATGTGGTCCCTGGAATTCAGAAGTTCCTGGAGCAGATGCAGAACAGGAGCTGCTTTGGATCCCTGTGTTTTTCATTTGTTCCCTGTATTTTATTTTTTCATTTCAGCTGGGATTGTCACAGAACCCTGGAATGGTTTGGGGTGGAAAGGACCTTAAAGATCATCCAGTTCATGGGCAGGGACACTTCCACTATCCCAGAGTGCTCCAAGCCCCGTCCAGCCTGGCCTTGGACACTTCCAGGGATCCAGGGGCAGCCCCAGCTTCTGTGGGAATTCCTTTCCAGCCCCTCCCCACCTTCACAGAGAACAATTATTTTCTGATATTTAATCCAAGTCTGCCTTTCCTCATCCTAAAGCCCTTGATTTGAGGCTGGGGGAGCAGTCAGGATGGGTTTTTAGGAGACAGTTCAGGTTGGGGTGCCACAATCTGGTGGGGGCTGCACCAGCTGGGCCTCATCCCCCTTCCCCTCACCCAAATTCCATGTTCTTTCTCCCAGCCCCCTTTTCTTCACCCAAATTCCATGTTCTTTCTCCCAGCCCCCTTCCCCTCACCCAAATTCCATGTTCCTTCTCCCAGCCCCCATTGCCACACCCAAATTCCATGTTCTTTCTCCCAGCCCCCTTTTCTTCACCCAAATTCCATGTTCTTTCTCCCAGCCCCTTCCCCACACCCAAATTCCATGTTCTTTCTCCCAGCCCCCTTTTCTTCACCCAAATTCCATGTTCTTTCTCCCAGCCCCTTCCCCACACCCAAATTCCATGTTCTTTCTCCCAGCCCCCTTTTCTTCACCCAAATTCCATGTTCTTTCTCCCAGCCCCTTCCCCACACCCAAATTCCATGTTCTTTCTCCCAGCCCCCTTTTCTTCACCCAAATTCCATGTTCTTTCTCCCAGCCCCCTTTTCTTCACCCAAATTCCATGTTCTTTCTCCCAGCCCCCATTGCCACACCCAAATTTCATGTTCTTTCTCCCAGCCCTTTCCCCACACCCAAATCCTGTGTTCTCTCTTGCAGAGATCGACCAGGGCAGCTGCGGCGATCCCGGCATCCCGGCCTACGGCCGCAGAGAAGGCTCCACCTTCCGCCACGGGGACACTCTGCACTTCGAGTGCCAGCCCGCCTTCGAGCTGAAGGGCCACAAAAGCATAACCTGCCAAAAGAGCAGCCAGTGGTCTGCTCAGAAACCTGTGTGTGTTTGTAAGTCAGCCAGCAGCTCCAGAGCAGTGCCCTGTGTCCTCTGAGGGGGCCCCGTGGTGGTGGCACCGGTGGCACCCGCCCAGCGGCACCTTCAGCCAGCTCGGGGAGAGGTTTTGGCTTTCCCTGCTCTGCCCTGAGGGAAAATCCATCCTTGGTGGCCGTGGCACAGACAGGACACGGCCAAATCCATGATTGAAACCTGGATTTCTATTTTTTTCCCTCATGATCTGACACTCTCCAGGCTCCCTGCTGCTGCCGGGCCTCAGTTTTGCGTTTGCTGCCTGAGTTCTCAGCAGAGGTGGGATGTTCTGCTCTCCGTGGTGGCTCAGGGTCATCTTTTGGGGTGTAAATGGGAGTTACTGCGCAGTCCCCGTGGGGTTTTAGTGCTCTCGGTGTCCTTTGGAGATGTGCTGGGCAATTTGCTTTATTGCCCTGACAGGACCTTCCTACAGGGACAACGCTGGGTTTGGACACTGCCCAAACTCCCAGCAGGAGCTCAGGTTTCCTCAGTTGGTGATAACCTCACTCTTCTTTTTATTTCCTCTCTTCTTTGTTGGCTGTGTTGAAATCTGGGCCTCGGAGCAGGGTCTGTGGTGCAGGGAAGTGAGACTGAGCCTAAAAAAACCAGGAGAGGAAAATCCAGTTGAGGGAGGGCGGAATGGAGAGGGAGAAAGCAGAAATGTCGTTTTTAGAAGTGTTGATTCGCTGGGCAGGTGACAAACTGGGTTAGATTCCAGCAGAAACATGATGTGGCAGGAGCTGATCCACGGAGAGGATGGAGCTGGGAAGGGAAAAACTGGATCCTGCAGAGTCTGGAGGAGCTGGGAGAGAATTGGGGATCATGGAGAAGGGGGGAAATAATTTGAAGTCAGTGCCTTTCTTTCCAAACACTGATTTAAGCTCTGAGAAATGCCTGGGGAAAGGAAGCAATTCCTCGGTGAGTCCTGCCTTTTCCAGCTGCCATCCCTCCCTTCCTGTTTGGTTTTTTCCTCTGGAAGCAAACCAGCTGGAGGTGCTGCTGAGGGAATGAGAGTTTTTCCTGATTATCTGGGAAGTGTTAGGCTGGTTCTGTGCTGGTTTTTTCTTTGAATTTCCCGGAATTTTGGGTGGCTTTGAGCAACTTGGTGCTGTGGTTGAGGCTCGTGCTGAGAGTTTGGAGTGAGAGTAAAACTGTGGTGCCCAGGATGAAGAAACTGGGCCACAGTAGTAGAAAAAGGAGAGTTTTTGGTAAAATAGGATTGTTTTTTGTAGGTAGATTTTGATCAAATCAAGCCCCATCCATGCAAAGCACGGCAGGAATCTTTCAGTTAAAATTATTCTGGTGTGATCTGTTCTCTGTGGCTCTTGGGATATTTATGGATCAACAAAGCAGTGGGAAAAGTACCTCAAAGCCCCCTCTAGACCTTCACTCCTGACTTCATTGTGAATGGGAACTGGAGCAGGAGAGGTCACAGGACAAAATGTGTCTGAAATCCGGGTGGGAAATGTTTGGAGCCCGTTAAATGTGAGGTGGAGAAAGGAGGGAGCCTGGTTTGGGTGCTGCTGGTTGGGATTGTGGGAACAGTCCCGTGCTTGGCCATGGGGGTGGGACAGCTGGAGATGGAGCAGGGGCTGGGGAACAGGAGTTTGGGAACAGGGGCTGTGGAGCTGGGGCTGGGGAGCAGGGATTGGGGGACAGGGATTGGGGAACAGAGATTGGGGAGCAGGAGTTTGGGAACAGGGATTGGGGAACAGGGATTGGGGAGCAGGAGTTCGGGAACAGGGATTGGGGAGCTGGCATTTGGGGAGCTGGGATTTGGGAGCGGGGGTTTGGGAACGGGTTGTGGAGCTGGCATTTGGGGAGCAGGGGTTTGGGAGCAGGGATTTGGGGAGCTGGGATTTGGGGAGCTGGGATTTGGGGAGCTGGGATTTGGGAGCAGGGATAGGGGAACGGGTTGGGGGACAGGGATTGGGGAGCAGGAGTTGGGGGACAGGGATTGGGGAGCAGGAGTTTGGGAGCAGCGATTTGGGGAGCAGGAGTTGGGGAGGTGGGATCTGGGAACAGGGATTTGGGGAACAGGGATTTGGGGGACAGGGATTGGGGGACAGGGATTGGGGAGCAGGAGTTTGGGAACAGGGGTTGTGGAGCTGGCATTTGGGGAGCTGGGATTTGGGGAGCTGGGATTTGGGAGCAGGGATAGGGGAACGGGTTGGGGGACAGGGGTTGGGGAGCAGGGGTTGGGGAACAGGAGTTTGGGAGCTGGGATTTGGGGAGCTGGGATTTGGGAGCAGGGATAGGGGAACGGGTTGGGGGACAGGGATTGGGGAGCAGGAGTTTGGGAGCAGCAATTTGGGGAGCAGGAGTTGGGGAGGTGGGATCTGGGAACAGGAGTTGGGGAACAGGGATTTGGGGGACAGGGATTGGGAGCAGGAGTTGGGGAGGTGGGATTTGGGGAGCTGGAGCTTGGGAGCAGGGATTGGGGAGCTGGGATCTGGGAGCAGGAGTTGGGGAGCAGGCAGATTTCTTGGGAAGAGCTCATTCCCTGGGGTTTCCGTGGCAAAGCAGCACAAACCATCCCTGTAACCCCTCTGCTGATGCCAAGGGCCCCGAATTCCTGCCTGGCTCTGTGATCCCAGATCTTCCTCCTCCTCCTCCTCCTCTGTGTTGTCACCGTGTCCCTGAGCCGCCCAGGGGGACACTGGGGACTGTGCCAACCCTCTCAGGTGTGGGATTCCTGCTCCCCCACCTCAGCAGGGTGTCCCTGGCCTTTGGGGTGCTCAGGGGGGTTCCCAGCTCCCTCTGGGAATCTGCAGCTCTGAGGGTGGAGGGGCAGCCCCGGGCTGTGGGTGTGCTGAGCTGGGGGTTGTTCTGTGAGATTTGGGGGCGTTTTGGGTGTCTGAGGGTTTGTTCCTCTTAAATGTGGGTGTCTGGGTGTTTGATTCTGTAAAGTGTGGGTGTCTGGGTGTCTGTTCCTGTGGGCTTTGAGTGTCTGGATGTTTGTTCCTATTCAATTTGGGTGTCTGAATGTTTGTTTCTGTTCAATTTGGGTGTTTGGGTGTCTGTTCCTGTGGGATTTGAGTGTCTGGGTGTCTGTTCCTGTGCAATGTGGCTGTCTGGGTGTTTGTTTCTGTACAATTTAGGTGTCTGGGTGTCTGTTCCTGTGGGATTTGAGTGTCTGAATGTTTGTTTCTGTATAATTCAGGTGTCTGGGTGTCTGTCCCTGTCCCCTGTGCCTGTCTGGGTGTTTATTCCTGCACAGCTTGGGTGTCTGGGTGTTTGTTCCTGTGCAATTTGAGTGTCTGGGTGTCTGTTCCTGTTCAATTTGGATGTTGGAGTGTCTGTTCCCATACCCTGTGTGTGGGGGTGTTTATTTCTGTTCAGTGTGGGTGGCTGGGTGGCTGTTCCTGGCAGTGTCTGGCTGTGGGTGATGGCTGAACTTCTTCTCCCTGCTCTCCACCATCCTGCACCGCTCGAATCAGCTCCGTAGTCCTGTTGTTGTCGTTAAAAATGGCATTTCCAGGGTTCAGGAATGTGTCTGTCACAGGCCAGGGCAGCTCCGCACCCAGGACACCCCAGAACTCGATTTTGTCCAGAGTTTGTTCCCTTTTCTCAGCAAAATGGGCTCAGGAGGGGCCATTGGAGAAATATCCCTGAAGGAAAAACCCTTGTGCTCCCTCACAGGAATGTTGTGCTCTGATGCTGGGGACTCTGAGGGATGGAATATTCCAGCTGAAGCTCCCTGTGGCTCAGGAGATGATTCAGTTTATAAATGGAGAACCAGCCCCATACTTCCAGCTCTGGAGCTGCTCTCACTGTGCTGACACCGAGGATGGAGGATGTGGTGGGGGAGAGGGACATTCCAGGGCTGCCAAACCTCCCAATCCAGGCTGGGAATTGCTGTTCAAACCTCCTCGTGTGGAGTAGGGAAAAAACCCCTCATTATCTGATTTTGTTTGCAGTGGGAGGCCCCCAAAATTCGCTTCACGAGGTTTATTTGACAGAAAGAGCAGGGCCCTGCTGCTCCTGGGGGGGGTTCTGCAGTGAGAGGGTCTTACAAGGATCTCTGTTCTTGCCTTCCCTGCTCCTCCTGCCTTTCCCTGTGCTTCCCAAGTTTCCATCCTGCAGTTTTCTCTCAGTGCTTGACTCGGGCAGTGCCGTCCTTTGTCCTTTTCCGTGGGGATGACTGTGGCAGTGGGAGTGACAATAAATGCCATTTGTCACCGCCTCGGGCAGCAAGGGCAGCGTTGCTGCCTTGGTTTGGCTGCCCTCTGCCAGTTCTGGGAGAATCATTCCAGGGAATGCCGGAATTTCTGGTGCAGGTTCAGTTTGTTGGGATCAGACTTGGAAAATCCAGGTTTTCTGGACCCGTCTCGTGTTTGACAGGGAATTCAATGGTGGGGGAATAAAAAGAAGGGGATTTGTGCATCCAAAAAAACCTTGGGTGAGGGAGGTTCTGCACTGACCCCGGCAGGGCTGCGTTGGTTGGCGTCGCTCGGCAGAGATTTGGGATTAATGGGGTCATTCCTGGGAATGTGTGAATGGATTGGGAACAAACATGTTCATTTCTGGGAATGTTTGGATTTGGGATAAATCTGTTCGTTCCTGGGAATATTTGATTGGATTGGGAAGAAATGTGGTCATTCCTGGGTCTGTTTGAATGGATTGGGGGTAAACGTGTTCATTCCTGGGAATGTGTGAATGGATTGGGGACAAATACGTTTGTTTCTGGGAATGTTTGGGTTTGGGATAAACTGGGAATGTTTGAATGAATTGGGGATAAATCTGTTCATTCCTGGGAATATTTGAATGAATTGGGGAAAAAACATGGTCATTCCTGGGAATGTGTGAGTGGATTTGGGACAAATTTGTTTGTTCCTGGGTCTGTTTAACTGGGCTGGGGATAAACGTGTTCATTCCTGGGAATGTTTGAATGGATTTGGGATAAACGTGTTCATGCATTGGGGATAAACGTGTTCATTGCTGGGAATGTTTTAAAGGATTTGGGATAAACATGTTCACTGCTGGGAATGTTTGAATGGATTGGGATAAATGTGTTCATTCCTGGGAATGTTTGAATGGGTTTGGGAACAAACCTGTTCATTCCTGGGAATGTTTAAATGGACTGGGGATAAATCTGTTTGCTCCCAGGGATGTTTGGACGGGTTGGATGAACGTTTTCAGTCCTGGCTCTGTTTGCGTGGATTGGGATAAGAGTGAGCGTGGTCATTCCTGGGAATGTTGCAGTGGAGGGGCCACACTCGCAGCCGTGCTCTCTCACGATAGTTCTGGCCTCCTCCAGACTCCTGAGCTGATCCTCACTCCAGGGATTCTGGTCCTGCTGTAGGATCTCAGCCCTTCCCAGTGCTTTTCCCGTTGCTGTGCTGTTGCACCTCTGTATTCTCACCCTGCTCACGCACAGCATTCCCCTGGGCAGAGCAGAGGGCGTTGCCCAGAGCATTTCCTGTTGGAATTCTGTTCCATGGGCTCTTTCCTTCCCTGGCTTTGGAGCAGATTTGCTCTTTTCCTCTCTCATTCCCTGAGAACCTCCACCCCAGCCCATTTCTCCTCACTGTTCCTTCCCAGCCTTTTCCAATCTTATTTTCATTTAAAAAATCTCATTTCTCCTTAGCGATAATTGCTCCTTTTTAAAAAAATTTTTCATCCTGTTAATCCCATATTAGACCTGCTGAACAGCCCGAGCTCCTCCTTGGAAGGACTGCAGACCTTCTGTGTGCTCCAATCCATGGGAAGCCTGGGAATGCAGAGTTCAGGGGATGTTTTTCCCAGCCATACAGTGAATAAACCAGCACCATTTATACCACTGACAAGCTTTTCATTTGGCTCTAAATGATGAATATCAATTTGCTCATTATTTTCCCCTCCTTCCTCTTCTTTTTCCCCCTCTTCCTTTCAGACTCTTCCTTTTAACTCCTCTTTGTGCCGTGCCGAAGGAACAGTTTAGATTCACTTCCAGAATGTTTCTCCCTCCTGCTGGAAATGTTTTCCTTCTCCAGCTGGCTCTGGACTGTGGATGCCGCTGCTTCCACTGGATTTGGGGAGAAGTTGAGGGATTCTATGAGTTTTTATTCCCAGACTGTTTTGCCGGGTGGGGGTTTTTTATTTTTGATGATGTTTTTATGAAGCTCCATGGTCCCATTTTCCTGCTGTCATGGCAGACACACACTCCAGTTATTCCTGCCAAAAAAAAACCACCACAGGGAAGTGGTGGCTGCCCCAAAGTGTCCCCCCTGCCCCTGGTGGAGCACCCATCACATCCCAGCACCAGCAGCTGGATCCCTTCCAGGCTGGGATGGGCCCTGCAGCTGTTGGGATTCCTTGAGGTCCCCTCCCCACCTTCTCCCTGCCCTTGATCCGAGGGGTTTGGAGCAGCAAATCCCTGGGGAATGCTCCTCATGGCCCCGAGCAGAGATGCAGCCTGTCCTGGCAGGGAGGGAAGCGAATGAGCTGCAGCAGGATTACCCCGATGCTGCATCCTGAGGGATTTGTAGCAGTTGTTCACAGCCTGGTTCCTCGCTGGCAGCCGTGCCAGGCCCTTCCCTGCCTCGCTTCCAGCAGGGCCCTTCGGCCCCCAGCCCTCGTCCTGCAGCTCTGCCCCAGCAGAGAGTGAGCCTGCCGTGTTTGCTCAGTGCTGGGCCGGGCAGGAATCACTGCAGCAGCTTCCCAGTGCCAGGGAATTGCCTTGGAATTGTCCCCCATGAGCTCCTCAGCCTGGGTTTTTTTGGTTGGTTTTTTTTTTTGGTGTAACCTACATGAAAATTTTCCGTTTCCTTCCCGTGACTGTTCAAGGGCTCTTCCCTGGGAGATGTCCCAAATCAGCTGCACATCTTTCCAACCTGTCACTCCAGCTGGGAACTTCCCATGGTGTCCATATCCAAGGAAATCTGGCGTCCACCTGCGTCCAACCAGAGCCCATTTGCTCCTCGGTGTCACTTTGCCAGCGAGTTCTTACTCACCATTGTAAAGCCAGGAGAAAAATCCTCCCCCTGAGAGCTGCTGCTCCGGGACTTCTCAGGGTTTATCAGGAATTTTGGGGTGCAGTGGCCAGGCCAGAGTGTGGGGTTTGGGGTGTGACCCCGCAGATGTGACCAGCTCTGTTGTCCTCATCGGGGCAGCTCCTCCTGGCTGTGCCCACTCCGGGGTGCTCCCAGCTCCAATCCCAGGAGGATGCAGCTCCCTGCAGTTGCCTCCATGCTGTCATTTCCTGACTGGACCCGTGGATCTGCTCCCCTGAGGGGGTTTTGCTCCAGATGGGCTGTCCTGTCCCCGTTTCCCCGTTTCCCCGTTTCCCCGTTTCCCCGTTTCCCCGTTTCCCCGTTCCTAACAGGAATTGCTCAGCAGGGCGGGTTCCGTGGGTTCCTCCTCTTCACACACATCTGAAATGACTCTGGCTTTATCCAGGGGGTTTTGTCTGTCCCCTCCCTGTGTCCCAAAATGAGAATGTGGGGTGTGGTGTTGCCATCATCCATCTGGGCTGTGGAGAACTTCCCGTGTTATTCCTGCCTTATTTAACCTTTCCCTCGTGGGGTGGGGGTCTGAGGAAGCTGCAGTGGGACGTTCCCACTTCCAGGGTGGAGTTTGATGTGGTAGAGTTTGGGTTTTGGGGTCTTTCTGCTGCTCCCCACGAGCAGAGCTTGAGGAGTGACCCAACCTGGCCACGCTCAGGGGAGCAGCTGCCCTCACCCCACACGTTTTGGGGTGCCCAAGGGGGTCAGGACTTGCTCCTCGTGCACTTGTGGGGTTGGGAATGTGTGGGGACATTCCCATCCCAGCCTGCGGAGCCGGATTCAGCACTTGGCAGAGGAGGGAGGAGCTGCCAAACCCCCCAGAGGTGCAGAGGAGCACCACGAGGTTTTTTATGGACCAAAAAAAGCAGCCATAAACTTCCAACTTCTTGTGACCACTGCAAAAATTCCCGAGGGAGACTGCTGGGAGAGGAAGAGTTCTGTTGGCATCGGTGGGAGCACGGGAGAGGATCTCGGTGCAGAGCCTTGGAGCACGGCCCAGGAGCAGGTGGCTGCAGGATCCCCGGCAGGAGCCAGCCCAGCCCTGTCCCAGCAGCTCCCAAAAAATTTTAAAAAGCTCCAGCTTGTTCCCAGACCCAATCCCTGCTCCTGCCGGAGTGGGTGGCAGTGAAACCTGCCCTTCCCTGCGCGTCTGTTTTAAATTCAGTGATGTTTTCCTCAAGATTTGCTTCCCAAAACCTGCCTGGATTTCATTCTTCTCCTCACACCTGCAGTGCCACCCCCGGACTGAGCTGAGTTTTGTTGCTCTGAAACAACAAAACCCTCCCAGTTAATTTTGCTCCAGACTCCTTCCCTCGCCTCCCACTTGCCCTGTGGTGCCGGAGAGTTTTCAGGAGGAAGAGGCACCATGAGATGCAGATTTTTTCTTTTTTCCCCCCTTGGAACAGCAGATCCAGAAAGAGGAGAACACAAAACGTGAAGCACTTTGCTGCCCAGCTGGAGCAGGGCCCTGAGCTTCCAGCACTGGCAGCTCTTCCCAGGAATGCTGGGCATTAACCAGGCTCCTGCTGAGCTCCTGCGTTTCCAGTCCATCACCAAGTTCTGCCTGGAGGAGGGATCTTGGGAGAAAAGCAAATGCAAGGCAGAAAATGCACTCCTGTCTCCCAGCTCTCTCCCAAGAGGTCACAGTCTGTGGGAGCAGGATCTAAAAACTGAGAGAAAAATCAGGATTTTTTGATCATTTCCATGGCAACTGCAATTATTCCAGTGATTCCCTGCTTGGTTTTTGGCTCCTGACCCCGGTGCCTTTCCTGCTCCCACAGTGTGACCTCTCCAGGATCAGCCCTGGATTCTCCTGCAGGATGAGCAGGGATGGAATGTCTGGAGCCAGGTACAGGAGAAGAGAGGTGGTGGGTGAGGAGGTGAGATGGTCTTGGGAAGGCAGAATAAAAGAGGAAAAACAGTGAGGGAGAGGAGAGGAGAGAAGAGAGAAGAGAAGAGAGAAAAGAGAGAAGAGAGAAGAGAGAAAAGAGAGAAGAGAGAAAAGAGAGAAGAGAAGAGAAAAGAGAAGAGAAGAATGCAGGAACTGCTCCTGCTGAAGGTGCTGCTGGAGAACTCCTGGCTGATCCGTGCTCACATCCATGTCCCACTCCTGAGGGAAGAACCAAGGAGCTGCTCCTCCGCTGTTCCAGTGCTCTCAATCAAGGCAGGATCCTGCTGTGATGAATAAATCCCTGTGCTGCTTCATTACTGACGTGCTCTCACTGCTTTGTGTCTGCTGGGATGGATTCTGTGTTTAATGAAGGGATTTTCCTCATTGCCTTTGCAGTACTCGATCAGCAGTAATGATTATTGACACAGGTAACGATTATTGGCAAATACAGCCATTATTGACAAGGACCAGCCTTGCAAACGGGCCCCTGTGCTGTGCACGTCATGAAATGGCCTCTCCTGGCATTTAAGAACGAAGATAATAAATATTAATTGCAGCCAGGGATGCTCCCAGCCCGCTGATGCTGATGGACGGGCTGCAGGCAGCAGGGCTGGCCTCTGTCATGTTGGGAGTGACTCCTGCTCCTCAGGGCTCTTTGGGATGCTCCAGCAGCCCCAGACAGGTGGAGCTGGGCTGCCTCCCACCTTTCCTGCTGCCATCATCTTCCTCCTGACAGCCTGTCCCTGGCCGTGACACGTTGTTGAACAGCTCCTGATTTATCCCAGTGTCCAGCTCCAGGGAGGCTGACGTGGATCCAGAGCCAGAGCTGAAATCTCCTCTCACAGTGAAGAAAAACCTCCTTCCATGGTGAAGAAAAAGGTCCTCTGCTTCAAAAGAAGAAGGAAATCGTCTCACAGGCCCCATGGTCTTGTTCATAAACCTTCTGGCTTCCTAGGCTGGATGTTCCCCTCTGGAATGTGATTCCAGCTCCCCTCTCCAACAAGGAGAGCTTTTTCCTGGCCACACCTTGGGGCAGTGGCCTTGGTCCTCCAGCTCCAACTTGCCTTTCTCCTCACTGATCCTACGGAAAATCAGAATCCTCCTTTACTTCCCTGCAGTGGAGACTCTTGGAGAGGTTTTTTTTATCAGCTCCTCTTTAATCTGTCACTTTGTTTTATCTGGCAAAGGTTAATTTTATATTCTTCCCTCGCTCTGCTCCTCTCCCCTTTGTCAGCAAGTCCTTTGTTGTTTTATTTTCTGAACTGGAGACTGCACCTCTCTCTTGCTGGGCTGCTGGAGGTCCTGGCTGAATGCTAATTTCCCCCCTTGGATTTAAAAATTTATAGGAGACACCTCATCCCTGCTGCTGAGACATTTCCCTGGGTGTGAATGCATTTATTTCTAATTTTTCCCAGGCAGATTACACCGTGCTTATGCTGACAGAATTATTTGACAGCATCCCCTGGTGTTGCAGCATCTGGTAGAGAGAGAGCCCAAAAATCCCGAGCATGTTTTGCAGTTTGTTTGCTCTTTAATCTGCTCTCGCCGTGGCTGAGAGCAGGGAATGGATTGTGGAGCTCCGTGGCCTTGAGAACGTCACGGGAACGTCCGAATTCTTTGATCCAAACCCATTAAGTGGTGAGGGGAGACAGAGGGAAAATAACAGAGGGAGGCAGAGCAGTGATCCAGATAATTGTCCCAATGCCAACCCCAAGCCAGGCTCATCCTCTGTGCCAGGAATTAGGGAGATGGATGTTCCCAATAATGGCTTTTACCAAGGGTGGTGATGGGGAAAAAGGATGAGCAAAGCAGCCATACATAAAATATCCCGAACTTTGGGCAGGTAGCACTTCAAAGGCAGCCTTGCCTTCCCAAATTAATGGGCCTTGGCAGCTGCAGCCCGGGATGGATGGAGCCCCTGGAGAGCTGGAGGGTTTTTCATGCACGCTCTTCCCCTCAGCTTCGTTTTAAGCCTGGTTTTAATTATTTCCGTGGGAATGGCAGCCTGGTTGGGTGCCTGGTTTTGGGAATGTGCTGGCCCAGCAGAAGTCGATGATTTATTTGTGCTGGGAAGAGGAGCTTCCCCTCTGCCAGGGCTCCTCTGGTTTATCCCAACCCCCGGCGCTTGGGAAGGTTCTTGGGCTGTTCCAGGGAGCATCCTGCATTTCCCAGTGCTCAGCCAGGTGTAAACGACTTCCCAAGGGCACAAACAAAGGCAAATTAACTCACAGCTCCTTCTCCAAGGACTCCATTTGTTGCTGTATCCCGCAGATACTCCCTGTGGGACGGGCATGGAAGGAGTTTGGGGAATGCAGTGGGTGAATCTGGAGAGGAAAATGAACTCGGTAGATGAAAAGGGCAGCTTGGAAGGGCAGATTTTATTTTTAAGCAAGCCCCGAGGAGTCTGCAGCTCCCTGGGACGGATGTGTCACCTGTGGGTGACAGAGCTGAGCCTGGAGAGCAGCAGGGGAAGCTGGAGCAGTGCCCGGAGTGACTGAGCTGGTTCCTTGCTCCAGGTGCTGTGGGATGTGCTGGGCCACGGCCACAGCAAAAAATGTTGAGGCAAAACCTGACTTGTTTCACGCTGGTTTTATTTGCACCAGCTCAAGTCACCCACTGGATTCTTGGGAGGCTTTCCTGAGGGATGCACGGGAGAATTCACCTGGAAAATGCCAAATCCCACCAGAGAGACATTTTCCTCCTGCTGTTAAAGAAACCTGGAAGGGGCTGGAAAGTGGGAAAACCACCCAAAGTCCTGAAAGATGGGTGTTTTTCTTATTCCAATAATAAAGGATTCTGGTTTAGTGGTAACCAAAAGATTCTGATTTAGTGGTGACCACAAGATTCTGGTTTAGTGGTGACCACAAGATTCTGGTTTAGTGGTGACCAAAAGCTTCCCTGCTGCTCCTGTCGGGGAGGGAATTAAAGAACAGGGAATGGAAGATCCGGGGTGGTGTTTTCCCATCGTGGTTTTGGATCCACGGGCAGTGTCTGGTATTTCAATGACGACAGAAGTTTGACAGTGGGCTCTGGCAGCCTGGGAGTCGCTGCTTCCCCCTGCCAATAAACCACTGAGCCCTCGCAGGAGCGTGTGGGAGCGTCGCAGCTCGGGGTGGGGATGAGGGCAGGGATGGCTGTGGGATGTGCCGTGGGACTGACAGCCCTTTCCCCTTGCAGTTTCCTGCTTCTTCAACTTCACCAGCCCGTCGGGGATCGTGCTGTCCCCGAACTACCCCGAGGAGTACGGGAGCAGCCTGCACTGCGTGTGGCTCATCATCGCCAACCCCGAGAGCAGGATCCACCTGGCCTTCAATGACTTTGATGTGGAGCCCCAGTTCGACTTCCTGGCTGTCAAGGACGGCGGCACCGCCGAGTCCCCGGTGCTGGGCACCTTCTCAGGCAGCCAGATCCCCTCCTCGCTGACCAGCAGCGGCCACGTGGCCAGGCTGGAGTTCCAGACTGACCACTCCATGGAGAAGAGAGGTTTCAACATCACCTTCACCAGTGAGTGCTCCACCCTTCCTTCTGCCTGGGCTTTAAACTCCAGATCCGTGCTGGAGACTGCAGGGATGGGTCTCGCCAAAGCTCTTGGAATGCCAGGGTGAACATGAAAATTGGGGATTAATTCAGGTTTGGAGTTGGGTGAGGGAGCATTGGTGGCAAGTTTAGAGCTGGTGGCACAGATTCTTTGTGGTTATGGAAGTGTTGTCCACAAAAAAAACCAGTTTGGTTCTGGATTATCTGTCCATGGCAGCCAGGATTTGGGTTCTTCCATCAGCTTCTTCCATCAGGAGAGGGATTTTGGAAAAGAGCATAGTGATGGGATGAGGGGAATGACCTGAAGCTGATAAAGTTGGATATTGAGATGGAATTGTTCCCTGTGAAGGTGGAGAGGCCCTGGAATGGATTTCCCAGAG
The DNA here is from genome assembly GCF_009650955.1 of Corvus moneduloides. Lineage (NCBI taxonomy): Eukaryota > Metazoa > Chordata > Aves > Passeriformes > Corvidae > Corvus > Corvus moneduloides. The sequence goes on from NC_045498.1 coordinate 4,876,467, forward strand.
CAGCTGTGGCTGCCCCTGGATCCCTGGCAGTGTCCAAGGCCAGGCTGGACGGGGCTGGGAGCACCCTGGGATAGTGGGAGTGTCCCTGCCCTGACAGGGGGTGGGATGGGATGGGATTTAATGTCCCTCCCAACCCAAACCATTCCATGATTTTATGATTTTTGGGCTTTCTGCTCTCCACCTCGGAGCCTCCTTTCTGCTCAGGCTGAGGTGATGCCCTGGGGGCAGCTCAGGAGGAGTTGTTGGATCTGGGATGGTTCCTGTGTCCCTCAGTCAGTGCCACCCTCGTTTGCTGACAGCCAGAGTTGCAAAACTTTGTGGAAAAAGGCAAAAGTTGCCCTGCCTTGTGTTAGAAAGCCTTGAAATTTCCAGAGATGGATTTGGCTCCACCTAAATCCACTCCTCAAATCCCCAGAGAATGCCTCAGTAATTTCACCCTCATATTGTGCTGTAATTTTCCAAAGAGCTTTATTAAACCCCTTCAGCAGAACCAAGCAGTGGCTTTGTTAGGCCAGCCTTTGGTGGCACTGATGAATTAATGGCCTTGCCAGCCCTGACTGCAGAGCCTTTATTTAAAGAGAAAAAAAGATATAAAATGAGAGGCCCTAAGGAAGCCTTTGGCAAACTGCAGCCAGGCTGAGGGGCTTTGGGTGAGGGGGTGCCACAAACCCAGGGGTGAGGGTGACACCTCAGGAGCGCTGCTGGTGCCTCTCCCGTACTCCTGCAGGGAGCTGGGGCTGGCCCTTGCGTGGGGATGTTTTTCAGGCAGGTTTTTCAGTGCTGGGAATGACTCAGGAATGAGTGAATTGGTTCTGACTTTCCCAGACACCTCGAGGCCCTTCCCTTGGGGTCGGGGAAGGGAGAGGAGGAGGCAGCGCTGCTGCCAGGGACAGGTACCAGGGCACAGGGCACAGCCCCAGCCTCCTTTCCCCTCCAGCCCTGTGGATCATGGGATGTTGTGAGGGCAGAGATGCTCTGGGAGCAACCCAGAGCTCCCAGGCTCTGCTCAGGTGCATTAAAGACACTGAAACCTCCGGTGTGGGATTAATCTGGAGCCTTTAATCCTTAAAAGGCTGCTCCTCTCCAAGGCCCTTCCCATCGTGAGGAGATGTAGGGCATAATTATGCACTTAATGAGGAATTAACACCTCATTTCCAAATGTTTGGCTGGTGTAGCTTTAACTGCTGGAGAGGGCTTTAACCAGAGCTGGGTGTCTCTGCAATCCCACAAGGACTTGGTGGCACCTGCAGAGGTGGTTCCTGTGTGTCCCTTGGTTTATCCCAGCAGGGCTGTGCGTGGAGCTGAAAGGGAGTAGGTTCTGGTTGGATTTTAGGAAGGAATTACTCCCTCTGAGGGTGGGGAGGGGCTGGGATGGAATTCCCAGAGAAGCTGTGGCTGCCCCTGGATCCCTGGCAGTGCCCAAGGCCAGGCTGGAGCAGCCTGGGACAGTGGAAACACCCCATGGCAGGGGTGGCACTGGGTGATCTTTAAGGTCCCTTCCATCCCAGGCCAGTGGGGGGCTCTGTGATGTGGCAGCCAGAGAACGAGCTGAGAGGACTTTTTAACCTTGGTGCCCTAAATCTTCCCATTTTTCCCGTCAATGGTTCCCTTATGTTCCCTCCAGGCCGAAATTTTTAGGGTTTTTAAAAAATCTCTCCCTATGTGGAATATTTTTATATATGAATGTGTTCCTATATGTGGGAGGTTACTGAGAAGGTAACTCCGTTTTCCAGGACCTTTCCTGGTGCTGTTCCTGCTGTCTCCAACAGCTTTAACCTCCCCCTTCCTCTCCTGTTGCGCCTGAGGCAGAGACTGGGAAGGGGAAGATCTCAGTTTGGGGTGCAACACCCTCATTTTGGGGGTGGGATGGGGCAAACAAGATCCTGATTGTCCTCTTTTCCTCTTCTCTTTTCTCTTTTCCTCTTCTCTTTTGTCCTTTCCTCCTCTCCTCCTCCTCTCCCAGCATTCCGGCACAACGAGTGCCCGGATCCCGGCGTGCCGGTGAACGGGAAGCGCTTTGGGGACAGCCTCCAGCTGGGCAGCTCCGTGTCCTTCCTGTGTGACGAGGGCTTCATCCGCACCCACGGCGCCGAGACGGTCACCTGCGTGCTGCAGGAGGGCAACGTGGTGTGGAACAACGCCGTGCTGCGCTGTGAAGGTGCTCCCGATCCTCCTGCCGGCTGGGCGGGGAATCCTGGGCTGCTTCGGGGTGGGAGGGACATTAAAGATCCCATTCCAGCCCCTCCCATGGGCAGGGATCCTCCCACTGTGCCAGGCTGCTCCAAGACCCAGTGTCCAGTCTGGCCTTGGGCACTGCCAGGGATCCAGGGGCAGCCACAGCTGCTCTGGGCACCCTGTGCCAGGGCGTGCCCACCCTCCCAGCCAGGAATTCCTTCCCAATATCCCCAAATCTCCCCTTTCCCAGTTCACAGCCATTCCCTGGGTCCTGTTCCTCCATGCCTTGTCCCCAGTCTCTCTCCAGCTCTCCTGGAGCCCCTTTAGGCCCTGGAAGGGGCTCTGAGCTCTCCCTGGAGCTTCTCTTCTCCAGGTGAACATTCCCAGCTTGCAGGGAGAGGGATCCTTCCCTTCTCCAGGTGAACATTCCCAGCCTGGTGGGAGAGAGATCCTTCCCTTCTCCAGGTGAACATTCCCAGCCTGGTGGGAGAGGGATCCTTCCCTTCTCCAGGTGAACATTCCCATTTTGCAGGGAGAGAGATCCCCTGGGGAATTTTGCAGCCTTTTGGGATCTGGGACCGTGTTTCTGGCTCGCTCTCACATTCCAGTGTCCAGCCAGCACCTTCCAGGATTTTCCATGGCTCTGGAAGGCGCTGTCTGCACAGAGGAGTTTGCTGGGGAGGAAGGTTCAGTGCAAACGTTCCTGAGCTCCGTTTATTTTCCAGTTTTTTGGTGTGGAATGAGCGCTGGGCAGAGTTTTTATTGTATTTATTTGATGATTTTAGGATCAGTTCTCATTCCAACAGGTGTTTTTCTAATAACAGTAATAATGAAAGGTTCTGGTTTGGTGATGACTCAAAGCTTCCCTGCTGCTCCTGTCAGGGAGGGAATGAAACAACAGGGAGTGGAAGATCCAGGGTGATGTTTTCCCTTCCTGCTTTTTGATCCGTGTGAAATAGCTGATATTTATATGATGACAGAAGTTCTGTCAATGGGCCCTGGCAGCTGAGAGGCAGAAATTCTGCATTCCCATCCCCTGCCCACAACAGCCAGCCCTGCCATGGGGGGAGCTGGGCTGAATTAAAGGCTTTAATTCAGATTTCAAAGCTTTTTTAGGACTTTCAAGCCTCTCCTCTGGAAAAGAGAAGTGAGGAAGGAGCTCATTAGGACTGGAAATCTTCCTGTGCCCTGCGTTCTTAGGGAAGTGATGCCCTGCTCTGGTGTTTGCAGCAATTTGAATAACAAGTACTGAGCTCTGGAGAAACAGCCCTGGAATATTGAGAAAGGGTTCCAGTAATTGGTCTTGCATTGCTGGAGCAGCAGGAATTGCACCATCCTGGCCGTTGTCTTTGGGATTGGAGGAAGGAATCAATTGTCCTCGACAGCTTTTATAGAATAAAAAGCTGGACTTCTCCTATTCTTACATAATTTTGCTCCTGACAAAACGTGGGTTTCATTCAGGGCTCCCGTTCCTTTCAAACACGAGCCTTTAAATTTACATATTTTCAACAATGGAAGGGAAGCATGCATTCAATAATCCACTTTTAATCAACTCCTACATTTGATAACCTTCTGCCTTCTCCTCCTGATCACTCTGGCGATTTCTTTGACTCACCCTTCAGTCTGGACATTTTAATTGCCCTTTTTTAAACAAGGAGAAAAGCCCAGAGATCTAAAGTCCTGCTCAGCACTTGAAAAAATTAATGGGAATGAAGGAGACGGGGGAAAAAAGGCTGGAAATCCTGACAGGAGATGATGCAGCTTTGGGGCAGAAAGGGAAAATAATTGGTTTGGAGCCAGCTGAGACCAAATGACTTTGATCTGCCACCCTTCAGAGCAGCAGGGGGGCTTTGGGGCTGGGGCTGACGCATTTTAGGGCACCTCCAGGGTGGCACTGGGGCACGGTGACATTGGGGCTGGCGCTGGGTCGCTCCTTGGAGAACAAAACCTGGCAGTTCCTGAGGGCTGTGGGGGTTTCTGTGCCTCTGGGCCCTCAGACCCAGAAAACGCAATAAAGCACCTGCAGCTCCTGCTGGTGGCACGAGGGACCACGGCGTGGAATGAATGCCCTGCTCTGGTGCCGTCCCTGGTGGCAGCAAAGCCATGACTCAATTAGCGGGGCTGGGAGAGGTTTTCTGGCACCTGAAATGCCCAGCGACCTTGCAGTTTCCTCTGCTTTTCCATGCAGTCATGATGATGACCCCATCCCGTCCGAGGCAGGGCCCGAGGCCAGCCCTGCCGGCTCCCACGGGGGCAGTGTCTGCATTTGCAGCTGAAAAGGCAATTTCCAAGCAGTCAGTGTTGGTTTTTCATCTGGCTCTGGTGGTTTTTAACTCGTGGCAGGACTGAAATGCACGGGAGGCGTTTCATGGGTGGGGACATCTCACGGTGCTGCAGCTCAATTTCACCCCAGTTTCAAGGGACATGTGGCACTCAAGGACGTGGGTTAGTGATGGCCTCGGCTGCATCGGGCTGGATGAGCCTGAAGGTCTTTTCCAGCTTGGATCATTGTGTGATTTGTGTCCTTTTTGTGTCCCCAGCGCCCTGTGGGGGCCACCTGACGTCACCCAGCGGAACCATCCTGTCCCCGGGCTGGCCTGGCTTCTACAAGGACTCGCTGAGCTGTGCCTGGGTCATCGAGGCCCAGCCAGGCTACCCCATCAAGATCACCTTTGACAGGTGCTCACCTTTGACAGCCCCACATCCCCTGGGTTTGGCTGTCGCCTTTTCCTCACCCTGGAAATGGAACTCGAGATCGTTTTAGTGAGGAGGTCACAGGAGAGCAGATCTCCCTTTGGAGGCCTCCAGGGGTACTTCTGGAGAAGCTCCACCAAAGCCCACTCACACGGGGGTGCATACGGTTTTATAAATTAGCATAAATTAGCATAATTGACACAAAAACACCGATTAGGAGCACAAGTGGTGCTGCAAAGTTTTTTTTCTCGGGTCAAGCCCCTTCCAAGTCTTTTCTTCCTCGGATGGGGTTGTACTTTGTGGATGAAAATGTGTTGGAAGAGCTGTTTGTCTTTGGTAGCCAGGAGAACTAAGATAGAGTGCAGACCCTCGGAACATGTTTTGGTTTTTTGCTTAGGGAAAGGGCGTGGAAAAGAACAGGGAAAACTGGAATGGGTTACAGGGCTCCAAATGTCTGTGTAAAGAACACAGAGAATACATGAAAGAAAAAAAGAGACAAAATTCCAAACAGCATCAGGGTGTTTGTGGCGATTCCAAGGTGCAGCCAAGAGAAGGAATGAGCTGCTCCACGTCGTGTCCGGCTCTGGGGTTCTCCCCTCTCCGTTTTTATTTATGAGCTCCTGGCAGGGCTTTAAAACTCACTCAGCACTGGGGAAGGAACAGTGGGAATGGTGCTTTTCCCCCCTTCCTGTCCTGAGGAATTCCCACTCATTTTCAGGGCTGTTTCAGACGCCTTTCTGGGGGCTGAGCTCTCACATGTTCCTGGTGGGGAGCAGAGCAGCGAGGATCCGCTCCAGCCTTGGGAATGCTGAGTTTTTTGGCTTTCTCTGGATTTCCTGGCCCTGGGGCTGGCTGTGTGGGAGGGGTTGTTCAGGGGGCACGAAGTTGCTTCCAGCCTGGTGGGGGTCAGCCTGGTGAAGAGGTGAAGCATCACAACGAAACCCCAAAGGTGTGAGAGGTGCCCTCAGCGAGGTGCTCAGGCAGCAGAAAGGAGCCAGCCCTGACCCCGTGGTGGCTCCAGGGCTGAAATGAGGAGAAGGGAGCAGTGCTGGTGTTTCACAGCTCCCTCGTGTCCCTCCCAGGTTCAAGACAGAGGTGAACTACGACACCCTGGAGGTGCGGGACGGCCGCTCCTACTCGTCGCCCCTGATCGGGGTCTACGATGGCACCCAGGTGCCCCAGTTCCTGATCAGCACCAGCAACCACCTCTACCTCCTGTTCACCACGGACAAGAGCCACTCTGACATCGGCTTCCAGATCCGATACGAAAGTAAGGGCCCGTTGTTCCTGGAATTCCCTGGCATTCCGGCCTCTCTGGCAGTGCCACGGCCTCAATCCGTGCCCCTTGGGTCTCTTTTTCCCCGTGGCAGGCAGCTCTCACTGCTCAAGGACTGGGGAGTGGGAAGCTGCTGCCAGTGGATTTTTCTGCTTTTCCTCGGATCCCAGACTGGTTTGGGTTGGAAGGAAACTTAAAACCCATGGGCAGGGACACCTTCCCCTATCCCAGGGTGCTCCAAGCCCCAATATCCAGCCTGGCCTTGGGCACTGCCACGGATCCAGGGGCAGCCACAGCTGCTCTGGGAATGCCATCCCAGCCGCTCCCCACCCTCACAGGGAAGGATTTCATCCCAATATCCCACCCGAATCTCCCCTTTTCCGGTGTGAAGCCATTCCCCCTTTGGTTGTTGTAGAAGGTTTTTATTTTTATTTTAGCATCTGCAGAATATTCTTGATTTTAGGAGACAGAGCTGAGCTCACAGAATCAGAACATCCAGAGCTGGATCCCACAAGGATCATGGAGTCCCAGCTCCTGGCCCAGCACAGAATCCCACACCAGTTCCTCTCTCCATTTCCTCCTCTTGCTCTGGGGATTTTCCTCTCTCCATCTTCTCACTGTGAGGATTTCCCTCTCTCTGTTTCCTCCTCTCACTGTGAGGATTTCCCTCTCTCTGTTTCCTCCTCTCACTGTGAGGATTTCCCTCTCTCTGTTTCCTTCTCTCACTGTGAGGATTTCCCTCTCTCTGTTTCCTCCTCTCACTGTGAGGATTTCCCTCTCTCTGTTTCCTCCTCTCACTTTTGGGATTTCCCTCTCTCCATCCTCTCACTTTTGGGATTTCCCTCTCTCCATCCTCTCACTTTCAGGATTTCCCTCTCTCCATCCTCTCACTTTCAGGATTTCCCTCTCTCTGTTTCCTCTTCTCACCGTGAGGATTTTCCCCTCTCCATCCTCTCACTGTGAGGATTTCCCTCTCTCCTTCTCTCACTTTTGGGATTTCCCTCTCTCCATCCTCTCACTGTGAGGATTTCCCTCTCTCCATCCTCTCACTGTGAGGATTTCCCTCTCTCCATCTTCTCACTTTTGGGATTTCCCTCTCTCCATCCTCTCACTTTCAGGATTTCCCTCTCTCCATCCTCTCACTGTGAGGATTTCCCTCTCTCCTTCTCTCACTTTTCGGATTTCCCTCTCTCCATCCTCTCACTTTCAGGATTTCCCTCTCTCCATCCTCTCACTTTCAGGATTTCCCTCTCTCCATCCTCTCACTGTGAGGATTTCCCTCTCTCCATCCTCTCACTTTTGGGATTTCCTTCTCTCCTTCTCTCACTTTTGGGATTTCCCTCTCTCCCTTTCACCCTCTCACTCTGGGGATAACCAGCAGGATTCCAAACAATCCCATGGGAGGGGTGATCTTCCCCCTGAGCTCCTCAGCGCCCCGAGGGGGTGACGCTGCTGCTTTGTCCCACAGCTGTGAAGCTGCAGTCCGACCACTGCCTGGACCCGGGGATCCCGGTGAACGGGCAGCGCCACGGGAACGATTTCTACGTGGGAGCGCTGGTGACGTTCAGCTGTGACCCCGGCTACACCCTGAGCGACAGCGAGGCCCTGGAGTGCGAGCCCAACTTCCAGTGGAGCCGGCCCCTGCCCAGCTGTGAGGGTGAGGAAACCTCTGCAGCCCCTTCCTGTGCAGCTCCACTGCGAAGCAACAGCTGGAAAGCTCCCAGTGGCATTTAATCCATGGATCTTGGTGGGATGATCAGTCCCTTTTGCTGGATTTTGGTGGGTCGATCCATGTATTTTGTTGGATTTTCCTGGGTTGGGTTTTGTTTTCACTTTCTCCTCCCAGCTTGTGAAAAGTTCTGGATTATTGAACTCTTGATCTCCTTTTTTCTGTGTTTTCAGCTCTCTGTGGGGGCTACATCCGTGGCTCCAGTGGCACCATCCTCTCCCCAGGCTTCCCTGATTTTTATCCCAACAACTTGAACTGCACGTGGACAATAGAAACATCCCATGGGAAAGGTGAGACACCTTTGGGGTGCTTGGAGAGGACTGAGGGTGGTGGTGGGCAGCGGGAGAGAAACTGCTCCCTGTGGGATCCAGGAGTTCCTCTCAGGAATGATGATTCCATTGTCCCTGGGCAAGATCCAGAGGGTTTTGGTGTCACCTCTTCATCCTTTTAAAGTGGAGAGGATTCAGAGGGACAAATGGTTCCGTGCCATCAGCCAGAGCCTGTGCCATGTGTTGTCTCTTATTCCAGACCTTTGTGGCATTATCCTGGAAGTCAGGGTGTAGATGGATAGAGATCCAGCTATCCTGAGAGTCAGCTGCTGTTTGGATTCCTGGCAATGCCAGGAATGCCCCAGGGAGCAGAGAGGAGCTGCCACTGCCACCACTGCTGGCACATTTGGGGCTCTGTGGCTCTTTCAGCTCTGTTTTAATTCCCTGGCTCAGCCCCTGTGCAGCATTTTAGGGCTGGAGAAGTGGAAACACGGAATAAATCTGCTCCAGACCTGGGCCAGAGCTTGGGCTCTGAGTTCCCAGCTCTTCCCTAGTCCTGCATTTCTCCTTCCCCCACAGCCAGGGGGTGAGTTCAGTCCAAGCTCCAAGCAGCACGAGCTCCTGTCTGGGAGGAAAATCCAAGGAAAAAGGTGGCACTGATGATTAGAGAGCGAGTTTGGTGTGCTGGTGCTGGAGGAGGGGGATAATTCCCTGTGATCCAACGGCATCTCCTGGGCTGAGCACAAAGGATGGGAATTCCATCTCCCACAACGGCCTCGCCGTGGCACCACTCAGCTCCAGGCAGGGATCAGCAGCCAGTTTGCCCAATTCCGGTTGTATCCCAGCAAATAAACTTGTCCATGGGCAGCACAGAGCTTTGGGGAGCTCTGGGAGCTGGGAGAGGTGCTCTGTGCAGGAGCAGCAATCCCCTCTCCCGTTAATCCACGCTCCTGATCCAGCTGGGATCACGCACCGCCTTACCCCGGCAGAGTCGCTCCCTGTTATAGGAGGAGGAGCAGCTCTGATGGCCTGGGAGCTTTTACTCCGACACCACAGGGAAATCTCCTGGCCAAGCTCGAGAAGACAGGGAGTTCTTTCAGCAAGCAGGGATATTTCTATGGAAATTCAGGAGCTTTTTGTCTCCTGGGCTGTTAAAGACGCTGCTGGGGCCAAGTCAGGAGCAGAGGGAACAGCCCTTCCCTTCCTGCAGGGGCAGGGTCATCCAAGGAATTCAGCCCTGCCTCTGAGCACCTTGAACCCACCCATGTTTGTCACACCAGTGAGCTCTCTGAGGAGCTGTTCCCAGCTTTTTTATTTCCCAGGAATTCTGGCCTTAGCTGCAGTAATGAATCTCAGAGAATCACGGTGGGAGCTGCTCCATAAATCCAGGCAGTTGTAGGGAAAATTTACAGGTCCCTGGGAATTCAGCTCTGCTCTCCTGTGCTGGGAAGGGGAGGATCAGAGGCTGAGAGAGGACTTGGAGTGTTTGGTGTAGAAGAATCTTTTTTGGACGCTTATCCCTCTCCTCACCTCTGCTGGTCCTTCCTCCAAGGTTGTTCCCCAGCAGCTCTTTAGGGGTGACTCTGTGGGATCCCTGTGTCCATCCAGGGGCCCTTCCAGCAGAATTCCTGTGCCTCGGCAGCTTTCTGGGCTGGGAAAGCTCCACCCAGGCAGCTGCTTGGGAGCAGGAGATCCCCAAACCCACTTAGGAATGAGAGGGAGAGGAGTTAGAGGATGTTGTAACTGGCATGGAGCCAAGTGCACCTCAGGAAAATCCCATAGATCATAAAATCATGGAATGGTCTGGGTTGGAAGGGCCTTGAAGCCCATCCAGTGCCACCCCTGCCATGGGCAGGGACACATCCCACTGTCCCAGGCTGCTCCAAGCCCCATCCAACCTGGCCTGGGACAGTGCCAGGGATCCAGGGGCAGCCACAGCTTCTCTGGGAATTCCATCCCAGCCCTCCCCAGCCTCACAAGGAGGAACTTCACCCCAATATCCCATCCAAACCCGCTCCCTTTCAGTTCAGAGCCGTTGTTGAGGAGAATTGTTGATTCCCCAGAGCCGTGGAAGGAGGAGATGAGCAAAGGGGGTTCTTTGTCCTGGTGTTTTATGGAACAGAAGTTGGAAGGGGTTTGGATGCTGGGCTGTGGTGGGGGAGCGTGTGAGCACAGCCAGACACATCCAAGCACATCCAAAGACCTCCAGACACATCCAAGCACCTCCAGACACATCCAAACACCTCGTTACCCATCTGAACTCATCCAAACACATCCTGACCCCCTTCAGGCAAATCCAAACCCCTCCAGACACATCCCAACACTTCCACACCCCCCCATGCTGTCCCTGCCTCCCAGCTCCCTGGTTTTGGAGCATCAAGGAGCACTGGATCAGTTTGGTCCTTGTTAAATCCCAAGCTTTCACAACTCTGCTTCCAGCAGGGAATTTATTCCCATGGCTTGAACATTCAACATTTTCCCTGATTTTCCTTGTTCTGCTCTTGCATTTCCCAAACCCATTTCTGCCACTGCCACACTGCCTGGACTTGGTGTCCCAGGCATGGGAATTGTTTCAATTCCCATAAAACCGGGTAAAATTCAGGGCTGGTGCCTCCCGGGGCACCAAATTATTCCCTGCCAAGCCAGTGACGGAGCAGGGATGATCAGAGAGTCATGGAAGGGATGAAGGATCACCCAGCCCAGCCCCTGGCCCTGCACAGACACCCCCAAATCCCACCCTGGGCATCCCTGGCAGTGCTGTCCAAACGCTCCTGGAGCTCTGGCAGCCTCGGGGCCGTGCCCATTCCCTGGGGAGCCTGGGCAGTGCCCAGCAGCCTCTGGGGGAAGAACCTTTCCCTAAATCCCACCTAACCCCCCCTGGCCCAGCTCTGGATATTCCCTGGCTCCTGTCCCTGGTCACAGAGAAGGATCTGCCCCTCCTGAGGGATTTATGGAGGTGTCCAGGTCCTTCCCTCCAAGGTTTTTGGGAACATCTCCCATGTGGCCAGCACACGAGTCCTGGAATTGCCCTACTGCTCCAACAATTATTTTCCTGTGACACTTTATGGACTCCCAGGCTGTCCAAGTGGAGTTTAAAAGCAGCTTAATTTTAAAGGTATTTAAATCCCTAAAGAGAGGCCATTATTTTTAATCTCACAGCTTCAAAGTGATTTCTCTTCCCTCTAATTTGTTTTGCTGTTTCTTCTGCAGAGAATGGGGGGAGAAGGAAAAAAAAAAAAACAACCCAGCCTTGTGTTTGCAGAGATGTTTTGTGCCACAGTAAATTTCAGACCAGAGCAAAGGTTTAATTAAGCACAAATCCTTTAAAATGAGCTCCTAATTAGTCCTTTTTGCTACATTTCCGCAGCCCTCCAGTGCTGGAGGAGCCTCGTGCCCTCTGCTTGGAGTTTTTACCTTAAAAAATTTGGGAATTGGGGCCTGTTCTCCAGGATAACTGAATTATCCTTGTTAGTTCTGTTCTTAGGCTGGGTTTAGTAAGGCTGAGGGTGTAAATTTGCTGTCAGGTGAGAATCCAAAGCCGTTTTGCTTTCCCCACATCCCAGTTTTCAGGTCAGATCTATTTCTGTTTGGTGCTTCTGGTAGGAATAACAAACACTTGGAAACTCGGGGAAGTTTCCTGCCTTCGTGGAACTTTGCAGGGGGGGAAAGAGTGAGCCTAAAACTGTTCTGCCAGGCTCCACAGAATGGATGCAAAGAAGCAATTAACCAAGGTCAGTCCTAAGCTTGGCTCACAAAAATCCTTCTGCTGGGACACTGCAGATCAGTGAGGATAAAGGTTGGGATGATCCCACGGTTCCTTCATTCCCAATCCCTCAGGAAAAGCTCTGGGTTGATTTCCAACCTCTCTGACCTTCCCTTTGTGGAAGGGAACTGCTCCATGTGAGCAGAAAACCTCCAGAAAGCCCTGGGAGAGACCCAGGGATAAATAAATGGAATATTCAGCTGTAATTTGATGCTGTGGGGCTGGATATTGGAGCTCCATGCTCCAGAGCTTTCCCTGATCTCCAGAAATTAACAGGGAATGGGCAGCGAGGAGGAGGCTGTTGCTCCGGGCTTTATTTGCTGTTTTCCTGCTTTTTCTTTGGGATGCAGTGTTTTGGGAATGGTGGGATGCAGAGCCAGCCCTTGGGGTGCGAATTACTGGTTTCAGTGAAATAACCTGGTCAGGCCAAGCAGGGATCTCTCTCTCACAAAGCCCAAATCCCATCCTCGGGTTTGCCCAGTCTGTGCCTCTCCAGGGCGGGGGATCTGAGCAGGAGAAATCCCAATCCCACACGAGCAGGGGCTCGGGAGCCTGTGCTGGGTTCTCCAGGAGCTGGGAGATGGGGATGATAAAATCCATTTAAATGCAAAGAGGCTTTTTATTGCTCAGCATCTCTGTGCCTCGTTAAGTTGCTGTGACAATGCTGTGACAGAGTTCCTGAGCTCAGATCCTGCCTGGCTCTGCTCTCGCTGCCGTTTCTTGTTGGGTTTTTGTTGTGGTTTTGTTTTGTTCGTTTTTTTTTTTTTCATTTCCAAGCTGGAATTATTTTCCAGAGAATAAGTGTTTCTAATGGTGTTTGAATTCCAGCATGAAAAATCACCTCGCTGGAGGCTCCTGCAGGAGCCTGAAGTGCTTCCCATTGTGTGTCTGGAGGTGTGAAGGGGACTTTAAGTAATCCATTACTCCTCTCTGGCTCATTTACAAATGCAGCAAGGTCACAGCCTTCTCCCCAGATGTTTGAAATCGTTCAAATTGAATTTGGGAGGAAGAGGCAAAAGAGTTTTGCTGTGTTTGGGCCAGGATTTCTGTGGCTGGAGGTGGTGTGGGGTTTATTTGGGGCAGTAAAAGGTGAATACAAGTAGGGTTTTTCTTGGATCAAGCTGATCTAGGGGAAGGTGTCCCTTCCCATGGTGGGGGGATGGAATTAGACAATTTTTAAGGTCATTCCCACCCAGATAATTCCATGGTTCTCCGATCAGCCCATCATGGGAAGGTCTCTTCAGCTGTACCGCTGCCACACTTCTGTTTTCTGGAAAAGCCTCCCTGACCTTGGGGCTGGGCTTAAATGCTGTTTTTCTAGGGAGGAATTCCTCCTGGAGCACACTTGTTTCCGAGCCCTCCCAGCCCCAGCCTCGCTGCTCTTGCTCTCCATTTAGAGGTCAACACTTTAATAATAAAAATCTCCCCTGGGCTGCTCCCTCAGCCGCTGCTGCGTCCCTGGAGCGGGGCTGTGCCACCCCTGGCAAGGGCACAGCAACCCAACCCTCCCAGTGCCTGTCGCTGCTCTGGGCCTGCCACCACACCCGGGTTTAGGGGTTTTATTCATTTCATTCCTAACACCACAAAATCCACGGTTTCAGCGTGATTTTCCCCCTGCTGGTGGTGGGAAGCAGGGGCTGGCCTGGGAATGCCATGGGATGACTCCGCCTGCGGTTTTCCCCCCCGTGCAGGTGTGTTCTTCACCTTCCACACGTTCCACCTGGAGAATGGCCACGATTACCTGCTGATCACCGAGAACTCCAGCTTTGCCCAGCCCCTGAAGCAGCTGACGGGGTCCCGGCTGCCGGCCCCGCTCAGCGCGGGGCTCTTCGGGAACTTCTCTGCCCAGATCCGCTTCATCTCCGACTTCTCCATGTCCTACGAGGGCTTCAACATCACCTTCTCAGGTGAGAACAGCCACCCAAAGGCTTCCTTCTGGCCCTTCTTTCTTCCCCTTCTTTCCCTTCCTTCTTCCCCTTCCCGCTTTTCTGCAAATGCTTTGGGTTGGGAGGGACCTTAAAGCTCATCCAGGCCCGCCCCTGCCCAGCCTTCCACTATCCCAGGTTGTTCCAAGCCCTGTCCAGCCTGGCCTTGGATACTTCCAGGGATGGGCCACCCCTTCTCTGGGGTGCCAGGGCCTCCCCACCCTCCCAGCAAAATCCTGGGAATAATTCTCCATTGGCTTGGGTCACTGGTGGTCGTTCCTCTTGTCCCCCAGTCAGTTATCCCAGTGTTAAACCCTTATTTCTGTCCCAAGAAATCTTCCTCTTGCAGCTCCCGTACAGCCAGTTCAGTCTGCCCCTGTGGATAACTGGAATTAAATCCCTCTCCAGGTGTTGCTGTCTCCCTCCTGACCCTCATCTTCCCTGCTCTGTTTATGGACAATTCCAGCTCAGGATTTTTGGGGAATGCTGTCCCTCTTTCCCCAAACACCTTCTCTTGTTTTTAGAGGAGAATCCCTGCAGCAGGCCCAGCACTCCCAGCACGGGAAGCTGGGACAGATGGGATCCTTTGGAAGCAGCATGGAGCAATCTGGAGTGCTTGGACGAGGAGCGGGGCAGGGCTGGTCACTCCCATTGTCCGTCTGCTCCCTTTTTTCCTCTGGCTCATTGCTCCACTTGGATGCTCCTCCAGTGACCATCCTGTGCCTGCAGCCTGTCCTGGCTGTGCCATGGAGCCAGGCTGGGACAGCTGGGAATGTCCAGCCTGGAGAAGAGAAGCTCCAAGGAGAGCTCAGAACCCCTTCCAGTGCCTAAAGGGGCTCCGAGAGAGCTGGAGAGGGACTGGGGAGAAGGCATGGAGGGACAGGACCCAGGGAATGGCTTCCCACTGGAGATTTGGGTGGGATATTGGGAAGAAATTCCTCCCTGTGAGGGCGGGGAGGGGCTGGGATAGAATTCCCAGAGAAGCTGTGGCTGCTCCTGAGTCCCTGGCAGTGCCCAAGGCCAGGTTGGAGCAGCCTGGGACAGTGGTGGGTGCCCATGGCAGGGGGTGGCACTGGATGATCCTTAATGTCCCTTCCCACCCAAACCAGGCCATGATTTTAACCCACACCTGGCATAGCCCAGGCTGGGTTTCCATGATCCCACTGGCACTTCCAGGGAGCTGGAAAATGTCCCTGGCTGGGCTGGCTCAGCTGCTCTGCTGTGGTACCAGATGGGAGCCCCCTCCTGCTGCAGCCAGCAGGCGTCGGAGGGATCCAGATTTTTCTGACTCCAGGAGTCAGGAGGAGGCTGAAGGGTCCAGCAATCCCATGCTGAGCTGTGCACACTCGGGATGTTGGCTTTGAGTGGGTGTGGTGACCCAAAGGCAGATTTTCCTGAGGAAATCCTGGTTTTTCAGCAGTGGCCAGTGAGAAGGAGCGTGGAGACTTGGAGAGGGACCCAAAAAAGGGATAAGTGGCAACCCAGGGCAGTTCATGGCTCTGGAGCAGCCTCTGGTTGAAGGGCACGAGGTGTTTGGCTGTGTCCTCTGAGCTGGAGTCCTCCAGGTGACTCCCAAGTGCCCACATTCCAGGGAATGTCAATCTTTGCTGCCTGAGCGCCCCAGAAGCCGTTCCCTAAAACAGTCAGTGACGGACAGAAGCTTTACTGCACTGGGGCTCTTCTTCCTCTGTCCCTGTGTCCTTCCCAGTCCTGACCTGCCAATGCAGTGCCCAGGGAGGGAGAGAAATTCCCATTTTTCTTGTGGAGCTTGGTCTGGCACCCTCCCTGACGGGCAGAGCTGTTGCCATAGATGCAGCTAAAACCTGGTTCCCAGAGCCTTTGTTCCTGGCCTCTGAAGTCAGGGATTTGCATGTGGAAACCAGTCAGAAAATTTCCAATTAACTCCCATTTTGATGAGGGGAAAATGGCTTTTTGCCTTTCAAAAGCTTGCCTCTAATTATAACTCTCATTTTCAGTGGATTTCAAGGCTTCTTTGCTATCTTGGAAAGCAAAAACGGGAGTCAGTTCTATTTTTAGCTTCCTTTACATATCCATATGTTAATGTACAGGCTTTGGACTTGGAGATTTTTCCAAAACACCCTCCAAAGAGTTTTCCTTCAAGCTGGTTTGGGGTCAGAGACGTGAGTTTGGCTGTTGGCCAAAATCCTACGTGACCTTTCTTGTAGCAGCAGCTGCCCTGAGCATTCCCTGAGCGAGACCATCCATTTCCAGGATTAGTAATGGAGAGGCAGCAGAAATCCCACCCGGATCAATCCATCCCCACTGGGCTGCAGCAGAGGGACAGTGACAAATTCCCATCCCCACCGGTGTCACTGTGACGGGAACTGGGACCTGTTGCCTTTGGAGGGGGTTGGAATGCGGGTGCTGGGGGGGGAGTTGTAGGTGGGGGGTGAAATCCAGGTGGGTTTTCATGGCTCAGACAGGATTCCATCCTCGTCGATTCTGACTTGGCAGAAGCTGGATCAAGGCTCAGAGCTCCCTTGGGTCGTTTTGTCCTCTCCAGGGAGGACAGAACCCCTGAGCTGTAGGTGGGGGGTGAAATCCAGGTGGGTTTTCACGGATTAGAATCCTCATGGAGTCACTGCAGCTGGATCAAAGCTCAGAGCTCCCCTGGATCCTCGCATCCTCTCCAGGGAGGGCAGAACCCAAACTATGCCCCTGCCATCCCATAAAATCCATTTATCCCCTCCAGAATACGACCTGGAGCCGTGTGACGAGCCCGAAGTGCCAGCCTACAGCATCAGGAAGGGGCTGCAGTTCGGAGTGGGGGACGTGCTGACCTTCTCCTGCTTCCCGGGGTACCGGCTGGAGGGAGCATCCCGGATCACCTGCCTGGGCGGGAGACGGCGTGTGTGGAGTTCGCCTCTGCCAAGGTGTGTTGGTAGGTGGTCATGTGCTTTCATTTTGCTTGGCTGGTCCTGCTGTGCTGCACTGTTGAGGTGGGCAGGGATGGATGGGTGACACCTCCTGGGATGGGTGACATCCCCTGGGCTGGATGGGTGACATCCCCCTGGGCTGGATGGGTGACATCCCCCTGGGCTGGATGGGTGACACCTCCTGGGATGGGTGACATCCCCCCAGGCTGGATGGGTGACATCCCCCCAGGATGGATGGGTGACACCCCCCAGGCTGGATGGGTGACACCCCCCAGGCTGGATGGGTGATATCCCCCCTAGGCTGGATGGGTGACACCCCCCGGGCTGGATGGGTGATATCCCCCGGACTGGATGGGTGACATCCCCCCAGGCTGGATGGGTGACACCCCCCAGGCTGGATGGGTGACACCCCCCAGGCTGGATGGGTGACACCCCCCCAGGATGGATGGGTGACACCCCCCCAGGATGGATGGGTGACACCCCCCGGGCTGGATGGGTGATATCCCCCGGGCTGGATGGGTGACATCCCCCAGGCTGGATGGGTGACACCCCCCCAGGCTGGATGGGTGACACCCCCCCAGGATGGATGGGTGACACCCCCCCAGGATGGATGGGTGACATCCCCCGGGCTGGATGGGTGACATCCCCCAGGCTGGATGGGTGACATCCCCCCAGGCTGGATGGGTGACACCCCCCCAGGCTGGATGGGTGACACCCCCCCAGGCTGGATGGGTGACACCCCCCCAGGCTGGATGGGTGACACCCCCCTAGGCTGGATGGGTGACATCCCCCAGGATGGATGGGTGACATCCCCCTAGGCTGGATGGGTGACACCCCCCCAGGCTGGATGGGTGACACCCCCCGGGCTGGATGGGTGACACCCCCCCAGGCTGGATGGGTGACACCCCCCCAGGATGGATGGGTGACATCCCCCGGGCTGGATGGGTGACATCCCCCGGGCTGGATGGGTGACACCCCCCAGGCTGGATGGATGACACCCCCCCAGGCTGGATGGGTGACACCCCCCTAGGCTGGATGGGTGACACCCCCCTAGGCTGGATGGGTGACACCCCCCAGGCTGGATGGGTGACACCCCCCAGGCTGGATGGGTGACATCCCCCGGGCTGGATGGGTGACACCCCCCAGGCTGGATGGATGACACCCCCCCAGGCTGGATGGGTGACATCCCCCGGGCTGGATGGGTGACACCCCCCAGGCTGGATGGATGACACCCCCCCAGGATGGATGGGTGACATCCCCCAGGCTGGATGGGTGACACCCCCCAGGATGGATGGGTGACATCCCCCAGGCTGGATGGGTGACATCCCTGTGGGCTGGATGGGTGACACCCCCCAGGCTGGATGGGTGACATCCCCCAGGATGGATGGGTGACACCCCCCAGGATGGGATCGCTCCGCTCGCAGGGCAGCCGGAGCAGGGATGGGGAGAGGCAGCTGAAAGGAGCTTCCAGCCCTGCACAAGGGCTCAGTGCCCTCCCAGCTGGGCACAGCGGGTGACACGAGCCCAGGGGGTGACACGTCCCCAGAAGCCCTGAGTGCCCCAGCCCCACCCCAAGCGAGTGACTCCAGAGCTGCTGCTCCCTTTTGGGGCAGTTCCTGCCAACCAGGCTGGGTTTAAGGCATTCCCGCTTGGAATTACAGGACACTGTGATCTCCACAGTTCAGGCAAATCCCACATTATTATGGATATGTCTGGGAAACCCCCCCAGCTTTGTCCCTCCCCTTGTTCTCCACGTTTCCTGCACCTTTCCCTCCCTGACTGCTGCAGGTCCTTCTTTAGCCCCTGCAGCCGTTAATTGGCACCGATAAATCGATAAACCCAGGGACAGAGGAGGGGAAGGATTGATCTGCAGCATGGAGCTGGCTCCTGGCTGCTGCTCCTGGTGCAGGTGGGGTGCAGAACTCTCACCTGGCAGGGATGGGGAGTGGGACAGAGCAGGGGCACAAATTTGGAAGGAAGGAGGATGCTCCAAGCCTTGGGAAAAAGATGTCACACTTTTTTTTGATGCAGAATTTCAATAGGAAATCATTCCCAGCTCTGCTCACGCAGAGCCTGAGGGATTCCTCCAGATCAGCCAGGGCAGGGCTCTCACCTGGTGGCCAAACCTGCTCAGGAGATTGTCCTGAGCTCTGAGTGACCTTTGAGGGCCATTGCAGAGCAAAGCTCCCCACCAGAGCCAGCTGCTGCCTCTTTCCAGCCTGTGGTTCTGAATTTCCCAGCCCTGCTGAGCGCTGAGGTCACGGGGCTGCCTCCTCCTGCTGGGACAGGCAGCCTCTCCAGGGCAGGAATGATAATCAGGCTGCAGATAAAGCTCATCAGGGGAATGGCAATCCAAAAGAGTCATTTTACAGAGCTTTAAACTCGAGCCTCAGACAGCAGCAGCGAGTGGACACCCTGGCTGCTGTTCCCTGGCTCGGAATTAACAGCTTGGGTCTATCATAGCAGGGCAAATTCAGGGCTGATGGCCCAGAGCTCTGTGGCAGGGTGACAGCTCTGTCACAGTGTCCCCACTGCCTGCTCAGATCTGCCTGGGTAGGGATGGAAATGGGAGACTGACTCATTAAGGAGATTTAATTGCTTTTCCAGACACTCTCTATTCAGCTCCTGTCCTAGAGATGGTCTGGGGAGAACTGGGAGTGGTTTTTGTTCCTCTGTCCAAGCCCTCTGGTCAGGACAGCACCCTGAGATGTCCCCAGCATCATCTCTGGGGATTCTGTGCCAAAATCCTGCTTTTCATCCATGGCAAGAGCAGAGGACAAAGTCACCTCCAAAGTGCCTCCTCTGGGTGCATCTGCTGCTGCCTCCTTCCCTAACCCTTCCTTGGAGGAGCAGCAGAGCCAGGAGCTGC
The DNA here is from genome assembly GCF_009650955.1 of Corvus moneduloides. Classification (NCBI taxonomy): domain Eukaryota; kingdom Metazoa; phylum Chordata; class Aves; order Passeriformes; family Corvidae; genus Corvus; species Corvus moneduloides. The sequence continues at coordinate 4,896,064 of NC_045498.1, forward strand.
TCTGGGATGGTTTCCTCAGCTCCAGGAGCTGTGGGGACTCGACACTGATCCTAAAAACTGCTCTGGGGGCACTTTGGGGTGCACATCCCCAGCCCTGCTTGCACAGCCTCAGAGGAGCAGGCAGCCAGTGTTTGACAGCAGAAAATCTCCCAGGGTAAACAGGCTGGGAAAACAGTGACTCACGGCTTGCTCGTGTGGGAGCTCGGCAGGAGGAACAGAAAATCCTCGGCGTGGGGTTGTTCTGAGGCAGATCCACACAGATTCACACAGATTTACACGTCTTTAGACGGATTTTATACAGATTTCACACCGATCCACACAGATCCACGCAGAATCACCAGATTCCCCACAGATTCCCACAGATTTACATTTACACAGATTCCCCTCAGATTCCCACAGATTTACATTTGCACAGATTCTCCACAGATTCCCCACAGATCCCCACAGATCCACACAGACCTACATTTACCCAAATTCCCCCCAGATTCCCCGCAGATCCACACAGATCGCCCCACAGATCCACACAGATTCCCACAAATCTCCACAGATTTTCATTTATACAGATTCCCCACAGATTCCCACAAATTCCTACAGATCCCCACAGATTCCCCACAGATTCCCCACAGATCCACACAGACCTACATTTACCCAAATTCCCCCCAGATTCCCCGCAGATTCCCACAGATTTACATTTACACAGATTCTCCACAGATTCCCCCAGGTCCCCCACAGGTTCCCCACAGATCCACACAGACCTACATTTACACAGGTTCCCCACAGATTCCCCTCAGATTCCCCCAGATTCCCACAAATTCCTACAGATCCACACAGATTCCCCCAGGTTCCCCACAGATTCCCCACAGATCCACACAGATTCCCACAGATTTCCCCAGATTTGCATTTACACAGATTCCCCACAGATCCACAGAGATTCCCCACAGATTCCCCACAGATTTCCCCAGATTTACATTTACACAGGTTCCCCACAGATTCCACACAGATTCCCCACAGATCCACACAGATCTACATTAACACAGATTCCCACAGATTCCACCAGATTTACATTTACACAGATTCCTCTCGGATTCCACACAGATTCCCACAGATTTCCCCAGATTTACATTTACACAGATTCCCCACAGATCCACAGAGATTCCCCACAGATTCCCACAGATTTCCCCAGATGTACATTTACACAGATTCCCCCCAGATTTCCCCAGATTTACATTTACACAGATTCCCCCCAGACTCCACACAGATTCCCACAGATTTCCCCAGATGTACATTTACACAGATTCCCCCCAGATTTCCCCCAGATGCCCCCCAGATTTACATTCCCACAGATTCCCACAGATTCCCCACAGATCCACAGAGATTCCCCACAGATTCCCCACAGATTCCCCCAGATCTACATTTACACAGATTCCCTCCAGATTCCCACAGATTCCCCCAGATTTACATTTACACAGATTCCCACAGATTCCCCACAGATCCCAGATCCTCACAGACTGCCCCGTGCTGAGGCGCTGTGTGTGACAAACCGGTTTGTGTGTGACAAACCTGATCCTTGCTGGGATCAGGCTCTGGGAGCTGGTGTTATCCAGGGAGGACATCCCTGGGATGCACTGGGATTTCTGCTCCTGCCTTTTGGAAGGAAGATCCACCCGTGTCAGTCTCTGTCTGCTCACTGTGACGTGTTCCTGTGAGTCAGGGACTGTCCTTGGAGCTGGGAGTGGAAGTGCACGAAACAGAGTTGGTGTTTTCCAGATCCAAGCTGTGAGCTCCTTGCACCCAGGATAGGCTGAGCCTCCAGAGCTGCCACCCGCTCCCTCCCCTACCCAGGATCGTTCTGCCAAGTTTTGAGGCCCAAAAAATCTTCCGACTTCAGGTTTGGCTCAAAGTCAAATGCTCAGAGTAGAGAAAGAAGCAGATCCTGAAGGAGGAGAGAAGCCTGGCTAGGAAAATGTGATGGAAAAGGGGACAGTCTGCAGGCTGGAGTGGCTAACAGCAGGGAAAAGCCTCTTTCCTTCTGCTGCAGGAAGGGGTGAGCAGCTGCAGCCTTTGGAGGAGTCACCTGCATGTGTGGTGTGGCCGGAACATCCGTGCGCTCACTGAAATGTGCGTTTGTGTCTCGGTCCAGCTGAGTGTGGCTCGTCCGTGACGGGAACCCAGGGAGTGCTGCTGTCCCCCAACTACCCCCTGAACTACAACAACAACCACGAGTGCATCTACTCCATCCAGAGCCAGCCAGGGAAAGGCATCCAGCTGAAAGCCAGGACCTTCGAGCTGGAGGCAGGAGATGTCCTCAAGGTAATTCTGGCTCAGGCAGTGGAGCTGCTCGTGAGAGCAACATCTCTAAATGCTCTAAAATTTTAATGGGGTTAGGTCGGAGTGACCTCTGGAAAAGCCTGTGTCATCCCAGGAATGCTCCAGTGCCATGGAGTGATTGCCATGGCAGTTTGGAAGACCGGAATTCCCAGAAAGCAGCTAAACTTCAGCTCTCGCCTGTGTGATTGCACAGGAAGAGCTCCTCATCCATCAGGAAATGTGCGGGTTTGAGCATTATTTAGTGCTTTGAAGAACCAAGGCTGATTTGTCCCAAAAAGGGGGTGATTGAAATGCAGAACTCCAGCCTCTTCCCAGATTATTCAAGCTCCAGGACTCTGTGGAGGAGGAGAAAAATCCAGGCTGAGTTTTTATTAACCAAAGGAATGGTTTTGAAGGAGGCATTAATATTACAAGGATGTGCTGAGCCATCTTCCCAGGAAAGCCTCTGTCCTCATTGAAGTGTCACACTCCAAAAGAGCTGTAATCCACGTTTCCAGCTCACAAATGACTGGCAAGGGAGAAAGATTTCCTGTTAGTGCAAGGAATGTACTCCTTGTCAAAGGAATTACGTTCTCTCAGCAGGTTTGTCATCACCTGCTCATCTGAGGAAAGTTCCTATCGATCTCCACTAGTGAGGAGCTGTTCTTGGTCCTCACAAAAGGAAGGGAAAAAAACCCCACATCTGTGTTTTTCTTAAATCACAGCAAGTTCAAGGCTCATCTCTGAGTCAGGCTGGGGGATGAAAATGGGTTTTTTTCAGTGGCTGATCCTTGGGAAAGAGAGTTCAGGAGAGGCAGCCCTGAGTGCAGAGTAAGCCAGGGGTGAGGAGGAGGGTGCAGGTCCTCCAGGGTGCAAATCCTGCTCATCAGGGGAGCAGCAGTGTGGGGTTCCATCAAGTCAGACTTTTAGTTGGGATGAGTTCACTCCCTTCCAAGGATTTGCCCCTGTTGGCACTCATGGATCATGGAGTGGGATCACTGTGGATCCCCTTTTTCTGGGTCGCTTCACACCTGGTTCAGGGTTAAGGAGTTTCTTTGCCAGCCTGATGCTGCTTTAATTCAGAGTGGCATTGGTTGTTTCCTTCCCTTTTCCCTCCAGTACCTGGGATCAGCTCAGTGCCAGGAGCAAATTCCTTGAGCTGAGTGCAGGTGATCCCAAATCAGGGCATTTATCAGGAGCTGCTGGCTCTTCCCAGGGAGCTGCTCCAGCAAAAAAGCCAAAGGACAGCCCAGGTGTTGCTGTGAGCAGAGCAGGGACAAGGTGGGAATGGGATGAGGGGTGTGAGGTGTCTGAAGGGACCTCAGCACATTTTCTCTCCTCATTCTTGTTTTGGAATAAATTTCTCAGCATTTATCTGTTCCAGAGCTCAGTGAAACTACAGAGAAATCCTGGAATGGCTTGGGTGGGAAGGATCATCCCATTCCACCCCCTGCCATGGGCAGGGGCACTTCCACTGTCCCAGGTTGCTCCAAGCCCCATCCAGGCTGGCCTTGGACACTGCCAGGGATCCAGGGGCAGCCCCAGCTTCTCTGGGCAGTGATGGTTTGATCCTTGGAAAAGCACAGCAATGGCTTTTCCAGGCTGGGTTTCTTGTTCTCCCCAGGTCTACGATGGCACCAACAGCTCTGCCCGGCTGCTGGGCACCTTCAGCCGCTCGGAGCTGCTGGGCACCAGCATCAACAGCACCTCCAGCTCCATGTGGCTGGAGTTCATCACCAACGCTGCCAACACCAGCAAAGGCTTCGAGCTGCAGTTCTCCAGTGAGTTTCAGTCCCGTGCGTGCTGGGAACCCCACAGGCCAAGGTGTATTTTTGTGTTGCATGTGAGCAAAGAGTCCTTTCTGTGGAGATCTTCCACCCTAGGTGGAGTTGGAGGGTGGGAGAGCACAGAATCCTGGGATTATTGAGGTTGGAAAAGCCCTCTGAGACCATCGAGTCCAAGCTGTGCCCGATCCCCACCTTGTCACTGAGTGCCACCTCCAGGCATTCCTTGGACACCTCCAGGGATGGGGACTCCAAACCTCCCTGGGCAGCTCCAAGGCCTGACCACCTTTTCCATGCAGAAATTCCTGCTCATGTCCAGCCTGACTCTCCACTGGCACAGCCTGAGGCCATTTCCTCTTCTCCTGCCCCTTGTTCCCTGAGATAGGATCAAACCTTTCCACAGCGATCCCGAAATCTGGATCAAAGCTGAGAGAGCAGATTTCTGGGATCTCACTCCAACATTAATTAAAACCCCACTAATTTCCAATATGTCACTTTTTGCTCCCAACAAACAATTTTAAGAGGAAACCACCACCACTTTGTGTTAAACCCTCCTGACTGCGAAATTCCTGCTGCCAACAGCTGCCCTTCCTCCCTGCTCCAGGTTTTGAGCTCATCAAGTGCGAGGACCCCGGCATCCCCCAGTTTGGGTACAAGGTGCACGACGAGGGACACTTTGCTGGCAGCTCGGTGTCCTTCAGCTGTGACCCCGGCTACACCCTGAGAGGCACCAGGGTCCTGGTGTGCCTGACTGGGGAGAGGAGAGCCTGGGACCAGCCCCTGCCAACCTGCGTGGGTGAGACTCCTCCTCCTCCTCCTCCTCCTCCTCCTCCTCCTCTTCCAGCACCTCCAGGGAGAGATTTCCTTGGATCCCACACCCTGAACACCCCTTGGTCACTGCTTTGCTGATCCATTGATATTAACTCTGATATTAATTGTCTCCATCTACCCTAATTAAGTTGTGGTGAGGGTCCTGTATGAGGCATCTGGAGATGGAGACACCTCCTGCTCCTTCAAAATCCTCCAGACTGGGATTTCCTTGGATCCCCCACTCTGAACACCTTTGTCCCTGCTTTGCTCATCTATGTGCTATTAACTCTGCTATTAATTGCCCCTGTCTGCACTAATTAACATAGTGAGGATCCTGTGTGAAGCATCTGGAGATGGAGACACCTCCTGCTCCTTCAAAATCCTCCAGACTGGGATTTCCTTGGATCCCCCACTCTGAACACCTTTGTCCCTGCTTTGCTCATCCATGTGCTATTAACTCTGCTATTAATTGCCCCTGTCTGCACTAATTAACATGGTGAGGATCCTGTGTGAAGCATCTGGAGATGGAGACACATCCTTCTCCTCCAATACCCTCCAGGGAGTGATTTCCTTGGATCCCACACCCTGAACACCTTTGTCCCTGCTCTGCTGATCCATTGACATTAACTCTGATATTAATTGCATCTGCCCTAATTAGACCACGGGGAGGATCCTGTGTGAGACACCTCTAGGTGGAGACACCTCTTCCTCCTCCACCACTTCCAGACAGGGATTTCCTTGGATAACCCCACCCTGACCACCCTTTGTCCCTGCTCTGCTGATCCGTGTGCCATTAACTCTGCTATTAATCACCCCCATCTGCACTAATTAACATGGTGAGGATCCTGTGTGAAGCACCTTGAGGTGGAGATACCTCCTCCTCCTCCACCACTTCCAGACTGGAATTTCCTTGGATTCCCCATCCTGAACCCCTTGGTCCCTGCTTTGCTGATCCATTGACATTAACTCTGCTATTAATTGCATCTGCACTAGTTAAGTTGTGGTGAGTGTGGTGAGGGTTTTCAAGATGGAGACACCTCCTGCTCCTCCAAAACATCCAGCAAATGATTTCCTTATGGATTCTCCACCCTGACCACCTTTGTCCCTGCTCTGCTGATCCATTGACATTAACTCTGCTATTAATTGCCCCTGCCTGCGCTAATTAAGGCATGGTGAGGATCCTGTGTGAGATGGAGAGCACCTGAAGCAGCTTTAACATGAAATACTCTGCCCTGAGCACACATTTGACAAGGATTTTTGCTTCCTTGTGCTTTTCCAGCCCTCGTCCTTTCACTCTGGACGTGTTGCAGTGAGTGGCACCTCCTGATAGGGACATCAGAGTGTGTCCTGGCATGTGACAGCCCAGAGCCAGCTTTGGCTGGCAGCTGCCTGACATCTGATCCCATCCCCAGACATTTCAATTCCCTTTGCTGAGTCCCGAGTTCCCTTTCACCTGGAGCTCTTCCTGCTTGGAAAATTCCGATTTTGGGGCTTTGTGTGTTAAATGAGCAGAGCTGATTCCTGATTCCTGATTCTTGTCCTGCTCTGTTGGACACAGAGTCACCTGGGAGATCTCCATACCCAGGGATGTGCTCAGCCCCTGGCACTCCGTGTTCTCTCTCCCAGGAGGCAGGACTATTCCTTGGTTGGAATTTTAGCCTCATTTATTGATGTAAAAAGGGAAATTTCTGTGATTTGTGCATCTTCTTGACCTTCACTCTGTTTGCTCTACATTTGTTGGATGAGGCCATGTCTGAGCACGTGGAAATTAAAGAAAAATGAAAGAAAAAGAAATGAAAATTACAGAGTTTGAGCAGATATGTTATGGAAATTATTCCAAATCCTCATGTTCTTTGCAGTTCATTTACAGAGACATTTACAAGTTCTTTGGCTTCTTATCCTTCATTTTCTGATGAATCCAAGCAGAGGAGCGGAGCTCCTTCACCCCACACGTGTGGAGCAGGGAAACAGGATCCTGGCAGGTCCTGCCTTTCCTCCCTGGGGGTTCAGGAAGGTGAAGGGAAGCTGTGCCAGGTGTTCAGAACCAGCACAGAAATGCAGAATAATTCTGACAACTCAACGATTCTCTTTATCTTTGTCAGCTTTAAGAATCCCTGGAAAAAGCCAGGGATAACCTCTGTAGCAGGATGAGATTGTTGCCAAGCAGGACCCCCAGAAAGCCACGAATCTTCCCCCTAAGCCCAGAAATGTTTTTGTTCCAGCCGAGTGTGGAGGGACAATCAGAGGAGAGGCCTCGGGACGGATCCTTTCTCCAGGATATCCAACTCCCTACGACCACAACCTCAACTGCATCTGGACCATCGAGGCAGAGCCTGGATGCACCATCGGGTGAGCGGGGCCAGGGTCCTGTGCTTTGGGTCCTGTGCTGTGGGTCCTGTGCTTTGGCTTCTTTCCCACGTGGAGCTGATTCTTCCAGGTCAGTGATGAAGTAAAGCAAGGAGGGAGGAGCTCCTGTCACTGTGAGAGGGACAAGCAGGGAGCAGGCACTGGTTTAGCTCTGGAATCAGGGAATGGTTTGGGTTGGGATGAAGGTTTTATGGGCAGGGACATTTCCCACCAGCTCAGGCTGCTCAGAGCCCCCAGTGGCATCACTGCTCCTGTGTTTTTAGCCCTGTGCATGGGTGGTGACACCAGGCCATGTCCCGGTCCTTCCCGTGGTGTTCCTGTGCTCAGACAACATCCCAGAGCTTTGGTGTCCATGGGCAGCTTTCCACCCCTCTCCTTCATGGGATGCATCCAGAATCAACCCTTTTTCCCACCAGATTAACTTCCCACCAGTGCTGAATGCCCAAGTGGCACAACCGTGGAATGGGGGTATTGCAGGAAATTGCAGGCAGTGTCCCAGGATCCAGGCACTCCCTGCTTGCTGATCCTTCACTTCTGCCCCACCACCCCCACAGCGATGTTTGCCCAGCCCTGCCGAGCCCTTCAGGGCTGCCCTGGGTGTTCCCACAGATTCCAGGCTGGCCAAAGCCCACAGGAAACTGGAATATTTGGGCAAGCCAAGCTTTGACTGAGTTGGGATTTGAGGGGGAGAAATGGAGCTTTAAAAGTTCTGTATAATGATAATAATAACAACAACAACAACAACAACAATAATAATAATAATCTTCTCCCAGCATCTCCCATCGGAGCTCCCAATGCTTGTCAGCCATTCCTGGCTCATCCCAAGCCTGTGGATGTTCCCTCCTGAATTCCTTCCCTCTCAATCCCATTTTATCCTCCCTGCTGCCTCAGCACCCATCAGCTCTCCAGCAGAGCCTGGCCCTCAGGGGGAGCTCTGTGCTGGTTTTTAGCCCCTGGATTTCTGCTGGAGACAGCTTTGCTCCGGTGTTTTCATTTGTATTTCATGTAGAAATTCCCTCCATTAGCACTGCCCTTCGGAATGGCTCAGTAATGGATGGGTTTGGGTGTGACCAGAGGAGAAAAAGCACGGCCCAAGCAGTTGAATCCCTGCACAGGCAACTTCCACCTCTATTTTTATTCTCCTGGCAAAGATTTTTATAGGACAGAGCAGAGAGGTCCCTTCCCCCTCCCCTCCCCCCCCCATCCAAAGGCTGCTTCAGCAACTTTCCTCTTGTAATCCCTGAAAGCACCCACATGAGCAGAGATTTGGGATCAATCAAAGGCTTGGAAGGGGCCAGGACTGGAAGGAAGAGGTGCCAGGAGGTGTCAGAGTCACCCACACTCGGTGACCCTTCCTTTCCCAGGGATCAGAGCTCCCATTCCCTGCCCCTTCCTTTCCCAGCTCCAGCAGCACAGATGATCTCAGGGGAGTCGAGAGAGCACATTCCCAGCAACTTCATTTTTATGGTAATCCATTGGAAAAATAATCCTCTTCACGCATGATACAATTGTATAAAGCTCTCGTTTATAACTTACATGGAAATTAATCACCAGAGCTTTTGGAATGAAGCTGTATCTGCACAGCACGAGGGGAAGGGGAGGAGGGCGAGACAGGGAGAAAAATGAGTCTGCACTTCAGTGCCAGGGAAGGGAAAGGGGTGCTCCTGGAGAGGGATTAATTTGGGGCGTGTGCAAACACAGGCGTGGATAAAATCACCAGTGGAGTGACCTGGTTGGGCTGGCAGAGCTGGGAAGGAGGAAAAGGAGGAGGGAGTGCTGGAAAATGGATGGAAATTCCTTGCCCAGCTGGGAGCAGGGAACACAGACATGGCAGAGGTGGGGTTGTGGTCCATCCCTGATCCCAGTGTTGTAAAAATCCACGGATATTGTTCATGAATCCCAGTTCCATGGGTATTGACAGCTTCCACTTTCCAGACTTTCATCCCAAAAAGGGGAGTGAGGAAATATCCAGAGTTGGAAGGGACCCACAGGGATCATCCAGTGCAGCCCCAGGCCCTGCCCAGACCCCCCAAAACCCCACCCTGTGCATTGTCCAAAAGCTCCTGGAGCTCTGGCAGCCTTGGCAATGTGGCCACTTCCAGCCTTTTGGGATATCCCACCTTCCAGGGACAGGATCTTGAACAGCTTTCAGGCTGGGGAAGCTTCTCTGGGGCAGAGGGGGGCAGTGGGCACCCCCAGACTGCTGCTGGGGTGGAAGGTGGTGGCTTTAGGGGTTCCCAGCCTTGCACAGCAGAGCCAAGCTGGAATGGCCAGAGCTTGGGTGGGGAACATCACCAGGAAGGACCCCAGGATGGTCACTGGGGTTTTGGGGAGCTTTGGCAAGAGCTCCCCAAGGGTTGTTCACACTCTCAGGGCAGAGCTGGGCTCTCCTTGCTAAGCTGGCAGAACTTCCCCTCTCTCCATATGTATATTTATATTTATATTTATATTTATTTATGTTTATATTTATATTTTTATATATTTGTATTTATATTTTTATATTTATATTTATATTTATATTTATATTTATATCATCTCCCCAATTTCTAATTTGCCCTTTTTTTTGCTGCATTTCCATGCCTGTAATTGGGAAGTTGGGATTGTCAGAGTGCAGGAATAAAACTCCTTCCCCCCTCCATTGTCTGCTGAAGCAGAGGCTCTGCCTGCTCTCCCACGTCAGGCTGAGGGCAAAGCTGAGATGTGCCTGTGGAATAGATGGATTTGCTCCAGAGAACTCCAGATCTGATATCCCACAGATCCTGCCCTGACTGGCACTGGGCAGCCTGGCCCTGGGAGCACCTGCATCGAGGTTTTCTCCCCCTGGCACAGCCTGAACTTGGTTTTTCTCACATAAATCGGGGTGTTTCAGGCAGCCCTGGTTTCGGTGTTCTCCCCCACCCCAGCTCAACCTCTGGCAGCCTCTCCCTGATCCCAAGGTCTCCAGGGATGAGTTTTCTCCAGCAGTTCTGGCTCACTGGGCCCAGTTAAGGCTGGGAACAAACGCAATCAGGCCGAGGCAGCCGTGGAGAACAGCTCTGCACCATCCATCCTGATTTTCCTCAAGCCTGCCTTTATTTCTCTTTGCTCAAGGTCTCTGCTTGGGAGATTTATGATTCAGCTCTTTTGCTTTCTCCCAGGTTCTGGGAGCATGGTTTTGTTGCTGAGGATTTTGCACTGGGGCTTTTTTTTTCTCCCCCTTTTTTTTTATGGCTCTCCCTGATGTATTTATGTTTGCCCCAGATAAATGGGAAAGCAGCAAAGTGAGAGCTTCCCTGTTTGCCTCTGTGGGCTGGCAGGGATTTCAGCACAGCACCTGATGGGGTTTTTTTTTACAGATTTTCTCCATTTCTGGGTTTCTGTCCCCTTTTCACACTGGGGTTGAGTTTCCCATCGTCGGCCTGATTTTGTTGTGCCAGAGGGAAAACGGGGCAATGACAAACAGGGACAGGGAAATTCCTCCTTTCCAGGTGGGATTTGAGTGCAGGAATAGAAGGGATCAGCCCCTGATCCATCCCCAGGGAATGGGCACATTCCCAAGGCTGCCAGAGCTCCCTCCTCTCTTCAGGACAGGGTGGGATTTTGGGATGTCTGCAGGGCCTGGAGTTGGATTTGATGATCTCTGTGGGTCCATTCCCACTCAGGACATTCCATGACTCAGGAATTGCAGCCCGTAGCTGGTGACCCCCTCAGGTGTCACCATAACCAGGGCAGGATCTTGTCCTTGGATGGTTCTTCCGACCTGGGAAGATCCCAAAGCTCCTGGCAAAGCCTGGATCCATCTGCTCCCCATCCTCCCACAGCAGAGCCAGGCCTGGGTGGGGATGAGCAGGGTGAGATCCCACCAGGGATGTGTTGGGACCACGTTTGTCCTGTCCTGAAGTGCCACCAGCCCTCAGCTGGGCATGGAATTTCTCCCATCCCCTTGGGTCCATTGCTGGCACAGACTCCAGAGGGAATTCCCTCACCATGAGGCCTCCTGCAGCTTTCCATGAGGAATTCCCTGTGGAAGTGCCTTGGCTGAAGGCCTTGAGCCGCCTCTCCAGGACAGACCAAACCGTAAAATCCAGAGGAAGGGAATGAAATCCCTTCAGAGCATCAAAATAAAACCCCTCCTTGGGAGTTCAGTGTCATCTCCCACCTTCTTAACTCTTGTTTTCCTTCCCTTCCCTTCCTGCTGTGGATTTTGGAGCTCTGGCTGCTTCACTTTTCTTTATTCCCTGCTGAAGTTCCTCTGTTTGCTGGTCCAAACCCCGTTCTGCAACATCCAGAACTTCCTGAAATACATCAGAATCCCGGAGGTGCTGCAATCCAGCATCAGAATTGGCACCCACCTGTTGCCCACCCTCCCTTTCTGCCCCTTTTTCTGGGTTGCTTCACACCTGGTTCAGGGTTAAGGAGTTTCTTTGCCAGCCTGATGCTGCTTTAATTCAGAGTGGCATTGGTTGTTTCCTTCCCTTTTCCCTCCAGTACCTGGGATCAGCTCAGTGCCAGGAGCAAATTCCTTGAGCTGAGTGCAGGTGATCCCAAATCAGGGCATTTATCAGGAGCTGCTGGCTCTTCCCAGGGAGCTGCTCCAGCAAAAAAGCCAAAGGACAGCCCAGGTGTTGCTGTGAGCAGAGCAGGGACAAGGTGGGAATGGGTGAGGGGTGTGAGGTGTCTGAAGGGACCTCAGCACATTTTCTCTCCTCATTCTTGTTTTGGAATAAATTTCTCAGCATTTATCTGTTCCAGAGCTCAGTGAAACTGCAGAGAAATCCTGGAATGGCTTGGGTGGGAAGGAGCCTTAAAACTCATCCAGTTCCAACCCCAACACCTTCCCCTATCCCAGGTTGCTCCAAGCCCTGTCCAGGCTGGCCTTGGACACTGCCAGGGATCCAGGAGCAGCCCCAACTTCTCTGGGAATTCCATCCCACCCCCTCCCCACCCTCACAGGGAGGAATTCCTTCCTGAAATCTCATCCAAACCTGCCCTCCTTCACTTTCCCTTGTCCTATCACTACCTGAAAATCCCCTCTCCATCAGCCCCTATCCCCCTCTGCTGCAGTTTTCCTGCTTTTCCTTCACTGAGCTGCTCTTTGCAGTGTCTGAGTTCCTTTGGCTGGAAAACCAATGGATTCTTCCAGCTGAAGGACATTTCCACTGCCCACAACGGGCCCTCGGACCTTTGCCTTGTTCCTGAACAAGGAGAGACCAGTCATTTTTCCAGGACAGGAGCCAATTTTAGGATTGCTCAGAAAGAGCCCAGTTTCTGGGAAGACATCAGCATTCCTCTTGGGTTTTGCTTATGGATGGGATTTATGAGGGAGGAATGAGGCTGGAATCCTTGTTCCAAGCCGAGTTCTGGATGAGACAACACATTCTTTGTGGGCCTGGCTGCCTGAATTTGGCACAAATGCCATTCCAGGTCTGAACTCCTGATGGGACAACACATTCCTTGTAGGCCTGGCTGCCTCAGGTGGGCACAGATCCCATTCCAGGTCTGAATTCCAGATGAGACAGCACATTCCTTGTGGGCCTGGCTGCCTGAATTGGGCACCAATCCCATTCCAGCTGTGAATTCCAGTCGGTTTTGCCCCGCAGGCTGCATTTCATGGTATTCCACACCGAGGAGTTCCACGACGTGCTGCGGATCTGGGACGGGCCAGTGGAGAACGGGATCCTGCTGAAGGAGATGAGCGGCTCGGGGTTGCCAGGGGACATCCACAGCACCTTCAACTCCGTCATCCTGCAGTTCAACACCGACTTCTTCACCAGCAAGCAGGGCTTTGCCATCCAGTTCTCAGGTGGGATGTGCGGGGATTCCTCAAAAACCCAACCGAACCCAAAGGGAAAATCCAACCAAACCCACAGGGAAAATCCAACCAAAGCCAGCTTTGCTGGGCAGAGATTCCAGGTATATCCAAAGGGTGAGCAGGTGACACTGCAGTGGACGCTTAGAGTCACTTTCATAAAAAATAAACAGAAAATGAACTCATTAGGCGATCCACTGATCACTTAACTACCACTGAATTCCATCTATTCACTATATAACTTAGAAAGAATTACTTGCAGTGTTGCTGTGAAGAGAAGAAGTCACAAAACCCAAAGCAGGTTGATATTGATGAAACTAAAATCCAGAATTCGTGGACTAAACCCACTGAAATGATCCTGAAAAAAGTGAACTGTGCATCCTGCGAGCTGGGAACCCCCTCGTTTCCTGGGCAGCACAAACATCAGTCTGCAGGAAATCCATTATTTTACAGCTCTGCATTAGCACAGTTTTTCTTCCCTGAGCTCCATCCTGTGAGGATCATTTGCTGAGCAGTCAGAGGTTTGAAATTAGGGTTGTGGACAGTAATTATTGCTGCCTTCACAAGCCACTTCTCAGTTCTGCTTGCTCCCTTCGAAGGATCTGTTTGTTTCGTGGCTGGGTTGGAATTGGAAAATCGAAACTCCGTTTGGAAATATTGACTTGACAAATACACAAATTCCTTGACTTCTGCGTCTCCCAGCCCTTTTTGGCTGCAGACTCTGAAAATAGGGGAAAATCTCATGTATTTTGTGCTGGCAGTGAATTCTGTGCCCCCTCTGCCCTCAGAGTGGGGAATTCGGCAGCGAGGCATGAAGCAGAAAGCCCTGGAATGCACAAGAAGGAATTCCAGCAATTTTCCACGCCAGGCCCCTCAGTTTCACCCTGGCAGCTTCCCCCGGGTTTCCTGGGAGGGGCTGGCAGTGGGCCCTGAAAGCCAAATCTGTTTAACCCACCCCCCCCCCCCCCCCCCCCCCCCCCCCCCCCAAATTGGGTCCCTTGGGATGTAGGGCACAAAAAACTCCCTGGGCTTGCAGGGCTGTCCCTGCTCCAGTCCAGCATTCCTGAGTCCTGGCTGCTCTCACCTGCACCTCAGCCCTGCAGCCACATTCATTTCAGTTCTTTGGGGTGATACATTCCAGTATTTTCAGAGGGTTCCAGGTTTGGGCAGTTGTTTTGGAGTGATAATAAACAGGGAGTGGTTGGGTGAGTGACGATGTGAGTGACTTTCCCTGGATTCAGACACATTGAAACATCTTCCCAAGTTTTTTTTCCATAACTTTCTGTGCAGGGTGCCTTGCTTGCCTGGGGGAACAAGCCAGCATTTCGGGGAGAATTTCTGCTGGATTTAAGACCTTTGGGATGAGCCAGACAGAGGCAGAGCTTTGTGCCACCCGGCACAGCGGTGCCATCCCGGGTTTTTTTGCCAGGTTTTGTGCTGGGAAGGACCAGCCCGGGCTGTTAACTTCCTTATCTCCAGCTGCACAGAAAGAGAGGGATTTCCTCTGGCTCTTTCAAGAGCAGCTTTCTCTAAACTGCCTGGGTGTAACAGACTCTCATCAACTTAGCAGGAAATAAGCTCCTGATCTGGAGCTGGGCTTTATTGACTGCTCCTGCTCAAAGCCTTTGTTCAGCAGGTGTGACTAAGCAGCCAGACCTGAGCTCAGACCTGTCCACTTTGGGATCTTGGGAGCTTTAATGAGGTGGATAAGCCTGCAAAACTCCTATTACTCCAGGATTTTCCCTGCTGGTAAATCCTTGTGGTGTTGGCAGACCTTGAGCTCAGGCAGCAACGAAGCTTCGCCCGTCCCCAGCTCCGGGGACATCTCAGACCTCAAAGAGAGGCAGCAACAAGTCTGGGAGGGAAACAAACACATTTCTGAAAGGTCACGCTTGGTGCTTCACAGATCTTGAGGCTAAATTTCTCTGCCACTCAGGGGAAGGTGTGAAGTGCTGGTGGCTGAGTTGATTTTGCAGCATGTGCCTGCCACAGAACTCTCCAAAAACTCCGTGGGAGATCAATGGGTGTCTGGGCTGATGGAGTAAACAGCCGTGTGCACAATTCCGTATCAAAGCTGCTCCCTGGGTGCTGCTCTTGCACTTGCTGGTCCCCAGAGCCTTTCCCAGCTGGAGTGGCAGATGCTCAGAGCAAAGGGAGAGGCACTTTTTGTGTCAGGGGGAGGAGGGGTGAGGAACAAGCACGGCCTGGATGGCTGGGTAAGGACAGAGCCTCAGGACAGCCGGTGCTGCAGGCCTGGTGTTAAATAAACATCGATATTCAAGATGTGCTTTTCATTCCCTTCAGTTTCCACGGCCACTTCCTGCAATGACCCAGGAATCCCCCAGAACGGGAGCCGGAGTGGGGACAGCAAAGAGGCCGGGGACTCCATCACCTTCCAGTGCAACCCCGGCTACGCCCTGCAAGGGGAGGCCCAGATCATCTGTGTGCAGATCGAGAACAGGTTCTTCTGGCAGCCAGACCCGCCCACGTGCACAGGTATGGACACAGGGCCTGGGCACACGGACACAGGGCCTGGCCTGGGCACACGGACACATCCCTGGCCTGGGCACACGGACACAGGGCCTGGGCACACGGACATAGGGCCTGGCCTGGGCACACGGGCACAGAGCCTGCCCTGGGCACATGGACACATCCCTGGCCTGGGCACACAGACACAGGGCCTGGGCACACGGACACAGAGCCTGCCCTGGGCACATGGACACATCCCTGGCCTGGGCACACGGACACAGGGCCTGGCCTGGGCACATGGACACAGGGCCTGGCCTGGGCACACGGACGCATCCCTGGCCTGGGCACACGGACACAGGGCCTGGCCTGGGCACATGGACACATCCCTGGCCTGGGCACACGGACACAGGGCCTGGCCTGGGCACACGGGCACAGAGCCTGCCCTGGGCACATGGACACATCCCTGGCCTGGGCACACAGACACAGGGCCTGGGCACACGGACACAGAGCCTGCCCTGGGCACATGGACACATCCCTGGCCTGGGCACACGGACACAGGGCCTGGCCTGGGCACATGGACACAGGGCCTGGCCTGGGCACACGGACGCATCCCTGGCCTGGGCACACGGACACAGGGCCTGGCCTGGGCACATGGACACATCCCTGGCCTGGGCACACGGACACAGGGCCTGGCCTGGGCACACGGGCACAGAGCCTGCCCTGGGCACATGGACACATCCCTGGCCTGGGCACACAGACACAGGGCCTGGCCTGGGCACACGGGCACAGAGCCTGGCCTGGGCACACGGACACAGGGCCTGGGCACACGGACAGAGAGCCTGGGCACACGGACACAGGGCCTGGGCACACGGACACAGGGCCTGGCCTGGGAACATGGACACAGGGCCTGGGCACACAGACACACCCCTGGCCTGGGCTCATGGACACAGATCCCTGTACTGAGCCCATGGAATGGACACACATCCACGTCCTGACCCACGGACACACATCCACGTCCTGACCCACGGACACACATCCACGTCCTGACCCACGGACACACATCCATGTCCTGACCTATGGACACACATCCATGTCCTGACCCACGGACACACATCCATGTCCTGACCTATGGACACACATCCACGTCCTGACCCACGGACACACATCCATGTTCTGACCCCATGGACACACATGCACGTCCTCACCCATGGACACACATCCACGTCCTGACCCCATGGACACACATCCATGTCCTGACCCACGGACACACATCCATGTCCTGACCCCACGGACACACATCCATGTCCTGACCCCATAGACACACATCCATGTCCTCACCCCACAGACACACATCCACGTCCTGACCCACGGACACACATCCATGTCCTGACCCCATGGACACACATCCATGTCCTGACCTATGGACACACGTCCATGTCCTGACCCACGGACACACATCCACGTCCTCACCCATGGACACACATCCACGTCCTGACCCACGGACACACATCCATGTCCTCACCCATGAACACACATCCATGTCCTCACCCACAGACACACATCCATGTCCTGACCCCACGGACACACATCCATGTCCTCACCCACAGACACACATCCATGTCCTGACCCCACGGACACACATCCATGTCCTGACCCCACGGACACACATCCATGTCCTCACCCACAGACACACATCCATGTCCTGACCCCACGGACACACATCCATGTCCTCACCCACAGACACACATCCATGTCCTGACCCCACGGACACACATCCATGTCCTCACCCACAGACACACATCCATGTCCTCACCCACAGACACACATCCATGTCCTGACCCCACGGACACACATCCATGTCCTCACCCACAGACACACATCCATGTCCTCACCCCATGGACACACATCCATGTCCTGACCCATGGACACACATCCATGTCCTGACCCCACGGACACACATCCATGTCCTCACCCACAGACACACATCCATGTCCTGACCCATGGACACACATCCACGTCCTGACCCATGGACACACATCCATGTCCTGACCCCATGGACACACATCCATGTCCTGACCCACAGACACACATCCATGTCCTGACCCACAGACACACATCCATGTCCTCACCCCACGGACACACATCCATGTCCTGACCCACAGACACACATCCATGTCCTGACCCACAGACACACATCCATGTCCTCACCCCACGGACACACATCCATGTCCTTACCCATGGACACACATCCATGTCCTCACCCATGAACACACATCCATGTCCTGACCCCATGGACACACATCCACGTCCTGACCCATGGACACACATCCATGTCCTGACCCACAGACACACATCCATGTCCTGACCCACAGACACACATCCATGTCCTGACCCATGGACACACATCCATGTCCTGACCCACGGACACACATCCATGTCCTCACCCCATGGACACACATCCACGTCCTCACCCATGAACACACATCCATGTCCTGACCCACGGACACACATCCATGTCCTGACCCCACGGACACACATCCATGTCCTGACCCCAGGGACACACATCCATGTCCTGACCCCACGGACACACATCCATGTCCTGACCCCATGGACACACATCCATGTCCTGACCCACGGACACACATCCATGTCCTGACCCCACGGACACACATCCATGTCCTCACCCATGAACACACATCCATGTCCTGACCCACGGACACACATCCATGTCCTGACCCATGGACACACATCCACGTCCTGACCCACGGACACACATCCACGTCCTGACCCATGGACACACATCCATGTCCTCACCCACGGACACACATCCATGTCCTGACCCCATGGACACACATCCATGTCCTGACCCACGGACACACATCCATGTCCTCACCCCACGGACACACATCCATGTCCTGACCCCACGGACACACATCCATGTCCTCACCCACGGACACACATCCATGTCCTGACCCCATGGACACACATCCATGTCCTCACCCATGAACACACATCCATGTCCTCACCCCACGGACACACATCCATGTCCTGACCCACAGACACACATCCATGTCCTCACCCATGGACACACATCCATGTCCTGACCCACGGACACACATCCATGTCCTCACCCATGGACACACATCCATGTCCTGACCCACGGACACACATCCATGTCCTCACCCATGAACACACATCCATGTCCTCACCCCACGGACACACATCCATGTCCTTACCCATGGACACACATCCATGTCCTCACCCATGAACACACATCCATGTCCTCACCCCACGGACACACATCCATGTCCTGACCCACAGACACACATCCATGTCCTGACCCACAGACACACATCCATGTCCTGACCCACAGACACACATCCATGTCCTGACCCCACGGACACACATCCATGTCCTCACCCACAGACACACATCCATGTCCTGACCCCACAGACACACATCCATGTCCTCACCCACAGACACACATCCATGTCCTGACCCCACGGACACACATCCATGTCCTCACCCACAGACACACATCCATGTCCTGACCCCACGGACACACATCCATGTCCTCACCCACAGACACACATCCATGTCCTCACCCACAGACACACATCCATGTCCTGACCCACGGACACACATCCACGTCCTGACCCACGGACACACATCCATGTCCTCACCCCACGGACACACATCCATGTCCTGACCCACGGACACACATCCATGTCCTTACCCATGGACACACATCCATGTCCTGACCCCATGGACACACATCCACGTCCTGACCCATGGACACACATCCATGTCCTGACCCACGGACACACATCCATGTCCTCACCCATGAACACACATCCATGTCCTGACCCCATGGACACACATCCACGTCCTGACCCATGGACACACATCCATGTCCTCACCCACAGACACACATCCACGTCCTGACCCATGGACACACATCCATGTCCTCACCCCACGGACACACATCCATGTCCTCACCCACGGACACACATCCATGTCCTGACCCCATGGACACACATCCATGTCCTCACCCATGAACACACATCCATGTCCTCACCCATGAACACACATCCATGTCCTCACCCCACGGACACACATCCATGTCCTTACCCATGGACACACATCCATGTCCTCACCCATGAACACACATCCATGTCCTCACCCCACGGACACACATCCATGTCCTGACCCACAGACACACATCCATGTCCTCACCCACAGACACACATCCATGTCCTGACCCCACGGACACACATCCATGTCCTCACCCACAGACACACATCCATGTCCTCACCCACAGACACACATCCATGTCCTGACCCCACGGACACACATCCATGTCCTCACCCACAGACACACATCCATGTCCTCACCCACAGACACACATCCACGTCCTGACCCATGGACACACATCCATGTCCTGACCCCATGGACACACATCCACGTCCTGACCCATGGACACACATCCATGTCCTGACCCACAGACACACATCCATGTCCTGACCCACAGACACACATCCATGTCCTGACCCATGGACACACATCCATGTCCTGACCCATGAACACACATCCATGTCCTGACCCACGGACACACATCCATGTCCTGACCCCATGGACACACATCCATGTCCTGACCCCAGGGACACACATCCATGTCCTGACCCCACGGACACACATCCATGTCCTCACCCATGAACACACATCCATGTCCTGACCCACGGACACACATCCATGTCCTGACCCCACGGACACACATCCATGTCCTGACCCCAGGGACACACATCCATGTCCTGACCCCACGGACACACATCCATGTCCTCACCCATGAACACACATCCATGTCCTCACCCCATGGACACACATCCATGTCCTGACCCACAGACACACATCCATGTCCTGACCCACGGACACACATCCATGTCCTGACCCACGGACACACATCCACGTCCTGACCCACGGACACACATCCACGTCCTCACCCACGGACACACATCCATGTCCTCACCCCATGGACACACATCCATGTCCTGACCCACGGACACACATCCACGTCCTCACCCACAGACACACATCCATGTCCTGACCCCATGGACACACATCCATGTCCTGACCCACGGACACACATCCATGTCCTCACCCCACGGACACACATCCATGTCCTCACCCACAGACACACATCCATGTCCTGACCCCACGGACACACATCCATGTCCTTACCCATGGACACACATCCATGTCCTCACCCATGAACACACATCCATGTCCTCACCCCACGGACACACATCCATGTCCTGACCCACGGACACACATCCATGTCCTGACCCCACGGACACACATCCATGTCCTGACCCACGGACACACATCCATGTCCTGACCCCACGGACACACATCCATGTCCTGACCCATGGACACACATCCATGTCCTGACCCCATGGACACACATCCATGTCCTGACCCACGGACACACATCCATGTCCTGACCCACGGACACACATCCATGTTCTGACCCCACGGACACACATCCATGTCCTGACCCATGGACACACATCCATGTCCTGACCCATGGACACACATCCATGTCCTCACCCCATGGACACACATCCATGTCCTGACCCATGGACACACATCCATGTCCTCACCCCATGGACACACATCCTTCCTCCTGGGGAATTCAGTGTTAAATTTAGAGCTGATTTGGGTATTGAACATTTCAGATGTGTTTTCCCCTCTTTGTGGCACAGCTGCCAAACGATCCGGGCTGGCAGAACCCCGGGAGGTTTGGGCTATTTGAAGTCTGCATCCCTCCCAATCCCAGGCAGCACTGGCTGGGTCCAGCTCCTGCTTCAAATCCTTTGGAGACTCTGGGTGGGATTTTCAAAGGAATCCGAGGGTGTTGAACACTTGTCTCCCTCAGGCTTTTCAAAAATGAGCCCTTAGATTTTAGTTTCTTTGGAGTTTTCCCCTGATGTTACAGTCTGGGAGGGGAAAGCACCCTTGGGGTTCAAATTAGGGTGAATGGACACAAAATAGGTGCTGGTGGTTCTTCCAAGGTATTTTTGGGGAGACTTGCAGCCGAATTTTCCATGTCTGTGCTGTGATTTCCTGGTGTGTCCCAGAGGGATAACATTGCTCCATGCTTGGACTTGGAGAAGAGTCTCTAATCTTTATTAGGATATTTCTAGACCAGCCCCACTGGGTTTTTTTCACCTGATGTTTTTCTTGATATTTTTCTCATCAAAGCCCAAAGGACAATCCCACGTGCTCACTCCTTCATGGAAAATCCGCCCAAGATTTATCCCATCCCAGTTCATTTCCCGCTCCATAGCTGCTCTCAGACCCCCTTCGTCTGAGGGGAGGGTTGGTGGTTCTTCCAAGGTATTTTTGGGGAGACTTTCAGCCAAATTTTCCTTGTCTGTGCTGTGATTTCCTGGTGTGTCCCAGAGGGATAACATTGCTCCATGCTTGGACTTGGAGAAGGGTCTCTAATCTTTATTAAGATATTTCTAGACCAGCCCCACTGGGTTTTACCTGCTATTTTTCTTTATAAAAGCCCACAGGATAATCCCATGTGCTCGGTCCTTCACAGAAGATCCTTCCAAGATTTATCCCATCATTTCTGCCCCATCCCAGCTCATTTCCCACTCCGTAGCTGCTCTCAGACCCCCTTCCTCTCACCCCATCCCAAACGTGCGAGGGTGGATCTGGGGAATCTCGGAGCATCGGCCCTCACGAGCAGCCTGCAGAAAGGCTGCCAGGAAAAATGTCCATCATGTTTTGCCACAGTGGGAAACACGAGCAGGCACTTGGAGCTTTAAAAAAGCAATAATTGATTTTTCAATCAGCTTGGCATTTAATGTGCTGGGAAGTGGAGTAAACACGACCGAGCCATTTAGGCCCAGACGTGTTTTCAGCTCGTTACAAGCGAACAGGCCTTGACAGGGAGTTCCAGAAAAGTGGAAGATCTCTCTCTCTCCTCCTGGCTCCTCACTTTTGGATTGTAGGAAGGTTGTGGTGGCATCCAGAGCTCTGTTTGTGTGTGTGTCTGTCGCCTCTGGAATGGCAGAGCCCTCACCTGGCAGAGCCACCACAACTTCGTGTCACATGTGAGCCTCAGAATCACTTCCCACTAAAATATCCAAGGATTCTGTGCTATCTGAACCCCTCCTGTCTATACATATCTCCCTCTTTTTCCATTCCTGCTTCCCATTTTCTGCTTTTGAAGTCTCTCTGCTCCAAAGCCTCACCCTGGGCTGGTTTTCCTGCAGCTCCCTGTGGCGGCATCCTGACAGGCCCGGCTGGGGTGATCCTGTCCCCGCAGTATCCGGAGCCGTATCCCCCAGGGAAGGAGTGTGACTGGAAGCTGACGGTGTCCCCTGACTACGTCATTGCCCTGGTGTTCAACGTGTGAGTACCCAAGGCCTTGGTGCCACTGGCACCACTGGGAACGGGGACTGTGGTGGCGTGGTGTGGGTGTGGGTGTCCTTCCCTCTGGGGAGGAACCAGCCCAAAGGTGGTGGGACTGTCCCAAACCCCTGGATAATCTATTCCCAGACCTTTTGTGGGGGGAGATCCTCATATTCCAGCTGCAGCTCCTCTGTGATGCACAGAACATGACTTGGTGCAGCAGCTCTGGCTCAGGCTCTCTGCTCCTGACTCCATCCGCACTCCTCGGTTCCTCACGTGTGGAAGGGAGGCAGGAATGTCCTCCCATGTGTCTGGCAGGATTTTGGAGCAGGAGCAGCTAGCAGGAATGTGCTGCTTGGCAGAACTTTGGAGCAGGAGCAATCAATCCCTGCCCTGGGGCTGCACATCCCAGGACTTCAACCTGGAGTTCTCCAGGGATGGATCCCTAATCCGAGCTCTCTTCCTTTGCTTTGCAGCTTCAGCCTGGAGCCTGGCTATGATTTTCTGCACATCTACGACGGGCCTGACTCCCTGAGCCCCCTGATTGGGAGTTTTTACGGCTCCCAGCTCCCGGAGAGGATCGAGAGCAGCAGCAACAGCCTTTTCCTGGCGTTCCGGAGCGACGCCTCCGTCAGCAACGCCGGCTTCGTCATCGAGTACACAGGTGAGCGCTGGGGGCACCCCTGGCCCTGCAGGTACCTGGGCCTTTTCCTGTGCTTGTTCCCAGGTTATTCCACCTCGCTGGAACAAATGGGAGAGGCTCTAGTGATGCTGAAATTGTCCAGAAAATAAATTGCTGGACATGGTGGAAAAATGCCTTTAGGAGTAGTTTTGTCAGCCCCAAAGCAGAGGTGGAGGGAGAAGGGGAGGTGATCGCTTCCCACTGGAATATCCCAGGATTCTGTGCTGTCTGAAGCTCCCCTGTCTATCCATATCTCCCTCTTTTTCCATTCCTGAGGTTTAGAGGAATGGAGGGAAAATGAGGAGTTCAGGAAGAGGGATCCTGGAGGTGGAAGAAGAGCCAGGGCACAGAAGTTTGATAGACCAGTGGAAAATGTTACATGGCTGAGGATCTGCTTCTGCTGGGGACTTCCCTGAACAGAGAAGGAAATTTTTAGGGTTTTAGATTCCCAGAAAATATTCCTTTATTTCCAGGCTGTATTTTGTGTAATCCTTCTTTAGAATTGAAACAGTTCTGTCTCCTCCTTAGTGAGCAGAACTTCACAAGATCACAGAATTCCAGATGGTTGGGGGTGGAAGGGACATTCCGGATCATCCAGTGCCACCCCCTGCCATGGGCAGGGACACTTCCACTATCCCAGGGTGCTCCAAGCCCCATCCAACCTGGCCTTGCCCCAAGGATGGGGCAGCCACAGCTTCTCCTGTGCTAGGGCCTCACTGCTCTTAAAGAACTGGGAAGTGACAGGCCTGGAATGGGGAAAAAACGGAGAAAAAAGGGGAAAAAGGAGCTTTGGCAGGTGTATTCCCTGTGTGTGTTTGTAGAATAGGTGGAAGAACAGAGCAGTTACAAACTGGAGTAAAAATTCCACTCTGAAAACCCAGATCTGATGAGTCAGGGCTGTGCAGAGTGGAGAGAAAAGGATTAAAAACCGGGGAGAAAAAAACCCAGAGGTGGAAAGGAATTGATCCCTCAGGCCTGCTCAGGGCTGTGTGGATTAGTTTGGAGTGTGGGAAGAGGCAGGGATGGCTTCAGGTGTCCTGTGGAAGGCGGCTTTGCTTCCATGGCACGGCAGTGATGCCTTGAGGGGCCTCCTAAAAACAGAGCCTGGACAGGAGTAAGGGAATAAAGGCAGGGATTTGTTTGAAAGGCCTTCAGAGGTACCCTGGGGGCCAGAGGCCACTGCCGAGATGGGCCCCAAGGTGGACGGCAGGGCACGAGTTCTTCACACTTTTATAGGTTTGGTTCATTTGCATAGCAGGGTGAATTCTCCAATTAAAGCTTCAGTTAATGAGGTAATTCCCCTCAGCTTGCCTCCCTTTAGAGGCTTTTGGTTGACACTTTTTGGGCCTAGGATGGTCTGGGTGTCCCTGGAGAGCAGGCCCGGAGAGGCTTTGTTATGAACAGGCCACAAGAAACTTCAGAGTTACTCACTGGGCAGTGCAGGATTTGGAAAATAGAAAAGTTAAAACCTAAGGCATCAGCACAGGCTGGGGACTGCTTTGGTGCTGCTTTTTCTGTGTGTTTGGGAATTCCTATTCCTTTCCTCAGCCCGTGGTTCCTGTAAATCCCAATTTACCCAAGCAGAGGCTGCTGGGGAAAAGGCAGTTCCTGCTGGTTCTGCTGAAGAGATGAATTTCCCTCTGATAAAGCTATAAAATTACAAGACAAAGGCATTTAGCACTGCTTCAGCTTCAAGACATGAGGAGTTTTCTGCTCTCATTAGAATGAATTTTATGAAAAATTCCAGTTTTCTCTTCCCCTTTGTTTTTAGGCAGCCAGAAAGCAGCTAACAAATAAAACCCTGTTAAATGAGAGTGGCTGTTTCTCCCAAACACTCCAGCAGTGGCAGTCACACCCATGTGCCTCCCCCAAAGCCAAACTGCTGGGAGAGAAGAATGAGGTTGGAAATTTGCTCATTAATTCCCCTGCACTTTGAAAAGGAACCTGGGATGCAAGGCTGGGAAATGGCAGGGAAAAAAATAAAGCAAAAAAAACCCCCAAAACTTCGGGGAATGGAAGGAGGAAGGAAAATGCAGGAGGGGGAAAGAAAATTCAAGAATGAGCTCAGCTCTTTGCCAACTGGAATTCCAAGTTCAGAGGGGGTTTGGAGTCCTCTCCTGACTTTTTTTTTGGGGAAAAAGGGCAAAGCAGGCATCTGGCAGTGCTCCCCTGAATCCCTGTTATGAACAGGCCACAAGAAACTTCAGAGTTACTCACTGGGCAGTGCAGGATTTGGAAAATAGAAAAGTTGAAACCTAAGGCATCAATCCTTGCTCCACTGGAGCCTCAGGAATTTGGAAGTGTCTCAGGACAGAAAGGCAAGGCTTTAACTCAGGATCTCTCCGTGAATCATCTCCTGAACCAGGCTGGTGTTTGTGGGTCTCGGTCACACGTGGGCGATTCCCGCTTACAGAAGAACCCCTGGATGAGATTCCAAAGCTGCTTCCAGTCCATTAAAAGATCCTTGGTGTGAGGGGCTCACTTGGAGTTGCCATTGCCAGGAAATGCTTCTCTTACAAATTTGGGATGAATCCCAGAAGTGAAGATTATTAGGGAAGCAGCTGAATTCCAATAAATTGTTTGTATCTGGGCCTGTCACAAGCCACAGACCTCGTTAGGAATATTTTATTATTCACACACTGATATTTCTTAGCAGAGCCTTCGTTGGTGAAGCTGAGTTACTTGGAGAGCTTCTCCCAAATTATCACACACCGAAATTAAAATAATTTATTATCATTCCCAAATTACCACATTTTGGGAATACTGGGGACTCTCCATCAGTCCCTGCCTCAATCCCAGAATCTCCAGGCTGGTCTGGTGCTGACCCCAGGAGCAGGAGGAGTTTGGGATAAAGGACAGGAAGGAATTTCCAGGCTGGAGACTCCCAAGTGAGAGATTTTTCCCACACTTTTTAGCAATTCCTGGCTCTGTTGTGGGCCAGGAGTGAAGAGCCATGAAATTGGAAGCAAATGAAGCACAACTGATTCCTTTTCACCCTTCCAGAGGAACAGGAAAAATCCCAACCCTCAGCCTGATTTCCAATTTGTTGTTGTTATTTCACTGGAATTATTTTGCCCATCCTGAGCTTCTGCACAGAAATGCAGCTTTGCTTACAGGTGATTTCAGGTGGAAATTCCCCATGGAAAACCATCCTGGAAATTCCTTGGGAGCTGTTTAAAAATACCCAGCTCTGTTTGCTGCTCAAACAGTTGGAGCTTGACTCCAGAAAATGTGTTTGGAAATCGGATGTGGCCCTTGGGAAAAGGAATCCATGGACCTGGAGTGTCCTGAGGTCCTGGTGAGCCAAACTCCCAGGGATGCCAAGGCTCCACTTGGTCCTAAAATTCATAATAAGGAATGAATTAAAGAATCCCAGACTGGTTTGGGTTGGAAAGGACCTTAAATCCCATCCAGGGGCAGGGACACCTTCCACTATCCCAGGTTGCTCCAAGTTCTATCCAGCCTGGCCTTGGACACTTCCAGGGATGGGGAATCCACAATTTCTCTGTGTCAGGGCCTCCCCACCTCAAACAGGATTTGTGCTGTTCCAGTGTGTGGTGGCTGTTGTGGAAAACTCATCTTGGAAGGTTTATTTTGGGATTGCTCCAAGGTTTAGCTCTCAATCCCAGGCTGAGCAGGTGAGGCTGCGCTGGAACACCCACCTGGAATCCCGACCTCTTGCTCCTGGCTTTTCTTTGGGAATGGGGAGGGGAGGCACAGAAAATCCTGGGTTCGGCGGAGTGATGAGCCAGTTCCCGTGACATTTTCATCTTGATGCCTTTCTAAACCTTTGGCAGCCTCAATCCACGTTAATCAGGAGAAAGTCCTTGAGTTTGGAAGTGAAAATAAACCAGGAATTCTGCACGGGCAATCCTGTACTCACTTCCTAGCCCAAGAAATCCCAGGCTGGCGAAGCTGTGGCTTTCCCACATCCCTTTTTTGGCAGCCAAATATCAAATATTTCCTGAAGTTGAGCTGCTGCCTCCCTTGGAGCCAACTCCTGAGGATCAGGGATCAGGACAGTTCAACTGGGAATGTTCCATGTGCCAGCATGCAGCAGCCTCCAGGATGAGAGGTGTCCCTGAGGGGACAGAAATGATGAAAAATGAGGAAAAACACCAGAAAATCAGCAGGGCTGTGGCTCAGCAATCCACCCCCACCCTTCTCCAGCAGCTGATGGAGTGATTTGAGCGTGGAACGTGGTGATTTTCCAAGGAAGGGCTGAGCCCAAGCCTGTGACAGCCGGGTGGGAGGTGGAGTGACAGCCTGAAGAGCAGCTGGTGACAGGAACAGCGCTGAGACTGCTCAGGGAAACCAGAGAGGGACAAAGGGCTCGGTGTAGGGAACGCTCCAAGAGGGAATGTTGGCAGCTTGGAGAAACAAAGCCTGGTGGAGTGGGAAAAGCTGTGGAAAAGCTGAGCACGTGTTTCATTTGGAAGTGACCCCCGAGCCGTGGTGGCCTCTGGCCGTGCAGCTGCTCGTCCTCAGTGGAATTTCCAGCAGGAATTTGTCCCCTCCAAGGGCTGGGATGACCTTCAGGAATATCCCACGGACTGGCAGGAATGGTGAGGGCTCCCTTCTCCAGGATAAGGATGATGAGGAGGGAGTGTGTCCATCCGAGCTGACTGGAACAAATGTGGGTCCCAATTTCTGTTATCCCAAGATCCCAAACACTCATCACATCCAGGTTTGGGTCTGGCTGCTCACACACAGGGGAAAAGTGGGATAAAATCGTGTTGGATTCTTTCCTGCAAGAAGATATTCCTGAGGATCAGAGCTTTGGAAAGCTGCGGGAATTCTGCTTCGAGGCTCACGTGTGTCTCTTCCCACGGATAAACTGGGACACCCTGGTTGGGAAACAGGAAAGGAGGAAAAGTGGTGCTCAAAGCATCCAAAATTTGTGCATCAAGACCCCACTGCCCCTAGGAGAACCCAGGATTTCAGGATTTAAAGGCTGAGGATCCAAATGTGTGACGGGCAGTGGGAGCTGACCAGTCCGTGGCTCCCAAAACAGGGAATCGGTGCTCTGGGGAAAAAAAATTCCCATTTTTTTGTGCCCTGTTCACTTGGATCACCTGGTGCAGCTGCTGTGGACAGGAAAGCAGGGGATAATTGGATTTTTCAAGCAGAAAAGCAAAAGCCAGGCCTGTGGGCTTTGCTGTTTGCTGTTTGTCCTTCCACACCTTCTCCAAAATCGGAGAGCCCCCGATTGAATGCTTAACCACACTTGGGTTGTTCCCAGAGCCTCTGCTCTCAGAAGAGCCCTCGTCTTTAATGAGCAATTTCCAAATGACAAAAGAACAGGATTAATCAAAGCCTCTAATTATATTGCAGGCAGGGAAAAAAATAAAAGAAGGGGGAAAAAAGCAAAAATAAAAAAGAAAAAAAAAAGGCAAAAAAAAAAACCCTTAGAAGAAGAAGAAGGAAAGAAATCTCCAAGTCCTGACAGCTCTGTAGTGTTCCCTGGAATTTTTATATGGAAATGGGATTTTTAACTCTGCAGAGCAGAGGGTTTTTCACTCTCTGCCTGCCAGGAGGGTGGAGCAAAGTGGGGTTTGGCCTCTGCTCCCAGGGAACAGGGACAGGATGGGAGGGAACGGCCTCAGGCTGTGCCAGGGGAGGCTCAGGGTGGACAGCAGCAGGAATTTCCCCATGGAAAGGGTGCTCAGGCCTTGGACTGAGTGGAATCCCCGCCCCTGGAGGTGTCCAAGGAGGTGGCACGAGGAATAAATTAAAGAATCCCAGACTGCTTGGGGTTGGAAAAGACCTTAAACCCATCCAGCTCTGTAGGCAGGGACACCGTCCTCTATCCCAGGTTGCTCCAAATTCCCTCCAGTCTGTTCTTGGACACTTCCAGGTGTGGGGAATCCACAATTTCTCTGTGCCAGGGCCTCCCCATCTCAAATAGGATTTGTCCTCATGGTGCTCTGGGCTGGTGACAAGGTGGGGATGGGTCACAGCTTGGACTTGATGATCCTGGAAGGCTTTTCCAGCCTCAGCCATCCTGCGATCGTGTGAAATCAAAGCTTTGCCTCACTGCTTGGATTTTGGGTGCTCCTGGGAACTGGAGCCTCCCTTTCCCAGTGCTGAGCACCACAGGAGGGGCTGGAGCAGCTGGAGTCCAGACCCTGCAAACGGGGTGAAAATCCCAGAAATTCCCAAATGAAAAAAAACCTTTCTCAAGGAGTTTCTTAACTCCCATTCAACTGATCAAAACAGCAGAGGAGCTGTGCCAGAGCAGTAAAAATCGCGGGAATTCTTTCCCTGCAGAGAACCCCCGCGAGTCCTGCTTTGACCCGGGGTCCATCAAGAACGGCACCAGGGTGGGCACGGACCTGAAGCTGGGCTCCACCATCACCTTCTACTGTGACGGGGGCTACGACATCGAGGGGGGCCCCACCCTCACCTGTGTCATGGGAGGGGATGGAAAACCCACCTGGAACAAGCCTCGTCCCACCTGCACAGGTAAATCCCGAGGGAAAGGGGAGCGGGGAAGGATCTGCCCCCGCGGCATTTCGCCCGTGGAAAACTGGCTGTTAATTCAGAGGGGTTTTCTCAGTGTTCTGTAGTTTTTTAGGGTTTTTAGAGGAATTGGTTTTCATTGTTTTTCAGGGGTTTAGCAGCTCTTTGAACAGGAGGAGCTGGTTTCTGTGAGGTTTTTTAACTTTCTTTGGAGACAGACAGGAAACTGGACACATGGCACATCCCGAGTCCCTGGCACAGGGCAGGAGTCAGGAATGCGCTTAAACCTTGGCTAAACCTGATCCTTGCTAATCCAAACCCTCAATCTTGGGCTTTCCTGAGCAGGGGCGGAGCTCAGTGACCAAAAAAAGGGTTTTTTTCCTTAGGGCTTCCCTGTGGTTGTTTTGTTTTCTTTTCTGACTTCGTGGTTTGCAGTCAGACTTGATCTGAGAAGGGAATCAAGAGGCAGCTGGTGGGGGAAGGAGTGAAATCCCTGATTTGGGAAGGCTCTGCCAGGGAGGACACTGAGGAAAGGTGGGAAAAGGGAGCTCATCCTGACCTGTGGGGTGGGGAACAGTGCAAATCCCATTTGATAATTCCATGTGGAGCCAGCACGAGATTGGGTTGGGAGAATCCTGAGTTTTCCAATGAGAACTTTCAGGGAGCAGCACCTGGAGCGGGGAATGGTGGCTGGGGACATTTGCAGCTCCAGGGATGCTCCATGATCCTTTTCCTTGCAGCTCCCTGTGGAGGTCAGTACACAGGCTCAGATGGAGTTGTCCTGTCCCCAAATTATCCCCAGAACTACACCAGTGGCCAGGTGTGCCTGTACTCCATCGTCGTGCCCAAGGACTACGGTACCGTGTTTGGGATTTTTTGGGGGGGATTCTTTTGTGCTGTGCAACTCTTCTTTGCTGGGGTTTTAATAATTTTAAAGTTATTTAATCGATCCAAATTAAAAATGTAATCATTTTAATAATAACTTTTAACAATTGCATCCAGAACTGGAGATGAGGCAGATTGGAGAGGAGCAAGTGGTGCTGTTGGATGCTGTTGGAGCCAGGGAAAATCCTGGATTTGTCCAGGTTTTGTCCAAAGCTCAACCCAACGGGTGCCAGTTACAGCTAATAACTAACTCCTGTCCCTCGGTGGAGTTCTGCAGCTCGTGTTCCGTGGGCAGGGCAAGGGGATGAGTCACAGAAAATTCCCAGTGGGCTGGGAATCAGTGGGAAGATGTTGTGGCAATGAACCCGGGGGAGGCTGGTGCTGCCTCTGGAATTTGGGGATAAATAAAGGGCTCCCGTTTTTCCAGGCTGTCACTCAGGCCTTGTCCCTGCCTGGAATAAAGGCAGCTGAAACACGGGACAAAGGCTGTGCTGCTGGGGAAAGAGATCCCAGTTTGGAATGCTGGGAATCCTGGGGGTCCTGTGCAGGGCCAGGGGTGGCACTCGACGGTCCTTGGGGTCTGTTTCAGCTCAGGGGACTCCATGAATCCATGAAAATGCTTCAGCTCCATGGCCTGGATGTGTGGGGTGGTGCTGGGGACAGCGGTGGGGACAGCGGTGGGGTCATGAGTGGGATGACAGTGGGGACAGCGGTGTGGGGACAGCAGTGTGGGGACACTGGTGTGGGGACAGCGGTGTGGGGACGGCAGTGTGGGGACGGCAGTGTGGGGATGGCAGTGTGGGGACAGCGGTGTGGGGACAGCAGTGTGGGGACGGCAGTGTGGGGATGGCAGTGTGGGGACACTGGGGACAGCAGTGTGGGGACCCTGGGGACAGCAGTGTGGAGACAGCAGTGTGGGGACACTGGGGACAGCAGTGTGGGGACACTGGGGACAGCAGTGTGGAGACAGCAGTGTGGGGACACTGGGGACAGCAGTGTGGGGACACTGGGGACAGCAGTGTGGGGACAGCAGTATGGGGATAGCAGTATGGGGACAGCAGTGTGGGGACACTGGGGACAGCAGTGTGGAGACAGCAGTGTGGGGACACTGGGGACAGCAGTGTGGGGACACTGGGGACAGCGGTGTGGGGACAGCAGTGTGGGGACACTGGGGACAGCAGTGTGGGGACACTGGGGACAGCAGTGTGGGGACACTGGTGTGGGGACACTGGGGACAGCAGTGTGGGGACACTGGGGACAGCAGTGTGGGGACACTGGTGTGGGGACACTGGGGACGGCAGTGTGGGGACACTGGTGTGGGGACACTGGGGACAGCAGTGTGGGGACAGCAGTATGGGGATAGCAGTATGGGGACAGCAGTGTGGGGACACTGGGGACAGCGGTGTGGGGACAGCAGTGTGGGGACACTGGGGACAGCAGTGTGGAGACAGCAGTGTGGGGACACTGGGGACAGCAGTGTGGGGACACTGGGGACAGCAGTGTGGGGACACTGGTGTGGGGACACTGGGGACAGCAGTGTGGGGACACTGGGGACAGCAGTGTGGGGACACTGGTGTGGGGACACTGGGGACGGCAGTGTGGGGACACTGGTGTGGGGACACTGGGGACAGCAGTGTGGGGACAGCAGTATGGGGATAGCAGTATGGGGACAGCAGTGTGGGGACACTGGGGACAGCAGTGTGGGGACACTGGTGTGGGGACACTGGGGACAGCAGTGTGGGGACACTGGGGACAGCAGTGTGGGGACACTGGTGTGGGGACACTGGGGACGGCAGTGTGGGGACACTGGGGACAGCAGTGTGGGGACACTGGGGACAGCAGTGGCCGGTCCCAGCCCCCTCTCTGTCCCTGTCCCCCTCCCTGTCCCCCTCCCTGTCCCCGCAGTGCTCTTCGGGCAGTTCGCCTTTTTCCAGACGGCGCTCAATGACGTGGTGGAGGTGCACGATGGCCCCACGCAGCACTCGCGCCTGCTCAGCTCCCTCTCGGGCTCCCACACAGGTACGGGGCTGCTCCCTGGCCCTGGCCCTGGCCCTGCTGGGAAAAGCAGCTTTGTCACAGCTGACACCCAGCACCTGCTCCGTGTGCGTTGCTAATTCCGTCACCTCTGTGTCTCCCGTTTTCCGTTGTCCCCATCCAGGGGAATCTTTGCCGTTGGCCACCACCAACCAGATCCTCATCAAATTCAGCTCCAAGGGTCAATCCACAGCCAAAGGCTTCCACTTTGTCTACCAAGGTGAGTTCAGGTGTGTTCTGGAAGTGTCCTCGGGTCGCTCCCAGGGGTGTCCTGAGTGTCTGGAGCTGCTTTTGGTGTCTGGGGGTTCTGAGCAGGGAGCGTCACAGGGAATTAGGATTCCTTAGGGAGCAGAGCTCTGGCAGGGCTGGCTGGCTGCTGTGGCTACTTCGTATTCAGCCCTTTCATTCCCACTCAGCCTCAATCCTGCACATCCCAGGATTAGCATCAGCCCCGTCGTGCCCGGAGTCACGCAGGGAATTCGGAGATTTATCCCGCAGCAATTCTTCCCAGTGGCGTTTTTAGCACTTTGCTGGGTGTAAGCAGCTGAAATCCCATCTGGCAGCTCGGAAATCCTCCCTCTGTGCGTGTCACAGCCTCGGGGCTCTCACACTCCTGCCCCTTGATCCCCTCAGTAACAGCTTTGTGCTGCACTGGGTGAGCACAGCTCGGGGATTTTATGGGAGTAAATAGAAAATGATGCACGGAACAGTGGGAAAACAGAAGGGATTTCTCACCCATGTGCTCCTTGGAGTTATCTGTGGGAACATCCAAGCTTTTGCTGCAAAGAGGGGACAGACACTGGCATGACCTGAACCTTCTCCAGGGGTGAAGCGAAGCATGGTTTGGATTTTGGAGTCTTTAGGATCTGTTCTCTTGAGTTCCTGCCTAATGAGTGTGAAACGGCCGTGGTGGTGTTTGGAATCTTCAAAGAGCTCAGCAGAGCAAAGGTTTGGATGAAATCTGGGAAGGTTTCCTCCTCCCTCTGCAAGAGCTGCATGGGAAGCGAGAGGAAAAGAGCCCTAATTGGGACCTGTCTGGCCAGACTCTTAATTAGCTCAGCACTCATAAATTTAAAGCAACTCAGAGGAAAATATTAATTGACTTCTTCCTTGGCAATGGACTCTTTTTGGTGAGTTTTTCTCCTCACTTACCTGCCAGACTCATTCCTTGCTTTGGCTGTCAGTACTCCACAGGAATATCAACAATTTCGGCAACATCACAACTTAAATCCCCCTTTTTCCTCTTTTCCAAAGATTTTTTCCAGTTGCTGTTCCTTCATGGCTGTGAGGCCCAGGGAGCTGAGGAACCCAAGGAGTTCCCCATGGAGGCTCCTGCCCTGGGTGACAAACCCACGTTTTGGGAAGTCACTGCCAAACCCTTTGGTTTCCCTGAGTCAAAACAACCTTTTAATGTGATGATGAATTCTCTGCAGGGAGGCAGCAGGTTCTGGATATCCCAGCTGCTTTTCTTTTCCAGTAGAGAATAATTAAATCATCAAGGTTGGAAAAGATCTCCAAGATCTTCGGTCCCAACCTTCACCCAGGTGCCCCCATGCCCACCCTGCCACGTCACCAAGTGCCACCTCGGTGTGGCATGGAACCACTTGAGCTTGGATCACTTGATCTGACAGGACTGGGAGTGAAATGTTCTTCCTTCACAGTGGTCGTGCTTGGATTCAGCCCCTCTCTGGGGTTTAGGAATAATCAGTTAATTGTCATACCTGGATCCAACCAGTCTTTGGGATTTAGGTACAATCAGTCAATGGTTATGCTCGGATTTGACCAATTTTTGGGATTTAGGTACAATCAGACAGTGGCCATGCCTGGATTCAGCCCCTCTGAGATTGAGATACTTTTGGGTTTAGGTATAACTGGAGATGGTCACGTTTGGATTCAGCCCCTCTTTGGGGTTCAGATAGTTTGGGGTTTACATATCATCAGTCAATGGCCATGTTTAGCCTCAGCCCCTCTTTGGGGTTTAGGAGTTATCAGTGGTCATGCTTGGATTCAGCCAATCTTTGGGATTTGGGAATTATCAGTGGTCATGCTTGGATTCAGCCAATCCTCGGGGTTTAGGAATTATCAATGGTCATGCTTGGATTCAGCTAATCCTTGGGGTTTAGGAATTATCAATGGTCATGCTTGGATTCAGGCCCACATTGGGATTTAGATACTTTGGGGTTTAGGAGTGATCAGTCAATGGTCATGTTTGGATTCGGCCCCTCTTTGGGATTTAGATACTTTGGGGTTTAGGAGTGATCAGTCAATGGTCATGTTTGGATTCGGCCCCTCTTTGGGATTTAGATACTTTGGGATTTAGGTGCAATCAGTCAGTGGTTATCCTTGGATTCAGCCAATCTTTGGAATTTAGGTATAATCAGTCACTGCTCATGTTTGGATTCAGCCCCTCTTTGAGGTTTAGATACCTTGGGATTTAGGAACAACCAGTCAATGGCCGTGTTTGGACTCAGTCCCTCTTTGGGATTCAGATACTTCGGGGTTTAGTCAATGGTCAAGCCTGGACTCAGCCAACCTTGGGGGCTTAGATAAAATCAGGCCGTGACTATGCTTGGGTTCATCCCCTCGTTGTGATTTAGATACGTTGGGGCTTTAGGTATAACTGGGAAATGGTCAAGTTTGGAATCAGACCCTCTTTGGGGTTCAGGAACAATCAATGGCCGTGCTTGGATTCAGCCCCTCCTTGGGGTTTAGGTGCAATCAGTCAATGGCCATGTTTGCATTCAGCAAAAAGTCTTGCAGATACTTGGGGATTTCAATGTAAAACCGACAGAGCTTTACTCCGACAGCTGGCATTCCCAAAACGTTCTCTCTAACGCTGTTGTGTCTCCATTCCCCTGCTCCCTGGCAGCCGTGCCCCGCACCAGCGCCACGCAGTGCAGCTCCGTGCCAGAGCCGCGGCACGGGCGGCGCCTGGGCAGCGACTTCGCCGTGGGGGCCGTGGTGCGCTTCGAGTGCAGCCCCGGCTACGGCCTGCGCGGCTCCCCCGCCATCGAGTGCCTGGCCATGCCCGGGGCCCTGGCACAGTGGAACACCTCCGTCCCCACCTGCGTGGGTAGGTGGCACCGCGGCCTGGGGGGAGGCGGGAACGGGTGGGGTCGCGCTGGGAAAATCAGTGGGGTCGTTCCATGGGTTGTCCTGGAAGTGTCCAAGGGTTGGATGTTGGTGATGATTGTGGGACTCTTCCCTGGGTTGTCCTGGAAGTGTCCAAGGGTTGGATGTTGGTGATGATTGTGGGACTCTTCCCTGGGTTGTCCTGGAAGTGTCCAAGAGCTGGGTGTTGGTGATGATTGTGGGACTCTTCCCTGGGTTGTCCTGGAAGTGTCCAAGAGCTGGGTGTTGGTGATGATTGTGGGACTCTTCCCTGGGTTGTCCTGGAAGTGTCCAAGAGCTGGATGTTGGTGATGATTGTGGGACTCCTCCCTGGGTTGTCCTGGAAGTGTCCAAGAGCTGGATGTTGGTGATCCTTGTGGGTCTCTTCCAGCTTGGGGTATTCCATGGTTCTATGAAAAAATCAACAGCAAAACAAAGCATTAATGAAATGTAAAAATCTTCTTTAAAACCTCTTGCAGTTCTGCCCAGGGAGGTTGTGGCTGCCCCTGAATCCCTGGAAGTGTCCTAAGGCCAGGTTGGATGGGGATTGGAACAATCTGGGATAGTGGAAGGTGTCTGGGTGAAAGGACTTGGTGATCTTTAAGGTCCCTTCCCACCCAAACCATTGCATGATTATCAGACACAATACAAAGCCCAGCCTGAATAAGAAGAGTTTAACCCCATATTCCAGGGAATTGACATTTTCACCCAATACTCACTGTGAGATCTGGGACAAGCATCTTGAATAAATCAGCAGCTCCTGAAGATCAGCCCTGTGTGTTCCCCACTCCCAAGAAATGTGCCAAAAGTTGCCCAAAAATTACTAAAACCAGGATCATTCCTACAAATCTCACCCTTAAATCACAACCACTTCTTGATTTCTCCTCATTTGAACAACGTTTTTAGCACAAAGCCAATTCCTTCCCTTTCCAACGGCGCTTTCCTCCTTGCAGTGCCCTGCGGGGGGAACCTGACGGAGCGGAAGGGAACCATCCTGTCCCCCGGCTTCCCCGAGCCCTACCTGAACAGCCTCAACTGCGTGTGGAAGATCACGGTCCCCGAGGGAGCAGGGATCCAGGTACAGCTGGGGCAGAGGGGGGACACTCGGGCTCTGCTGCTCCCAGAGAGGCCACGTGTTGGGAAGTCTCTGCTCCTCGTAGGAAAGGGATGGATTGGTGTGGAATTCTCTGGAATCAGGGCTTCATTTAATGCCAGGAGTGGGCAGGGGCTGATTGGTGATCTCAGGGAAGGGCTGGAGCTGTGCCTGGGGGATTTAGGTTGGATTTAGGGAAGGGTTCTTCCCCCAGAGAGTGCTGGGCACTGCCCAGGCTCCCCAGGGAATGGGCACGGCCCCGAGGCTGCCAGAGCTCCAGGAGCGTTTGGACAGCGCTGCCAGGGATGCCCAGGGTGGGACTGTTGGACTGGATAATCCTGGTGGATCCTTCCAGCTCAGGATATTCCACGATTGTGTGCCAGTGTTATCCACAGGCTGCTTGCGCAGGGAATAGCAGATCCCAGGCAGCCCCTGGATCCCCTCTCCTGATTAGACACCAGGAACCAAAACACAGAGCCAGGGTAGAACAATTTTTGTCATCCCCATCCAAACCTGACAGCCTTTTCCCAAAGGATTCTCTTCCCTGCCACGTCTCCCAGCCTCAGTCAGGGTTGTTCTCCCACCCCTGGGGTTGTTGGGTTGTCTGTGCTGGGCCAGGGGCTGGGCTGGGTGATCTTCATCCCTTCCAGCTCAGGACATTCAGTGATGGATTTAAACACATTTTTGCCTCCTGTGTGTGGCAGGGCAGTGGGGCTGTGCTGGTGGGACACAACACCGGGGGAATTTGGGATGCAGATCTTCACCCTGATGAGCTATTCAGCGTTAAAAGGGGGGATTTGGGGTGCAGATCTTCACCCTGATGAGCTATTCAGGGTTAAAAGCGGGGATTTGGGGTGCAGATCTTCACCCTGATGAGCTATTCATTGTTAAAAGGGGGGATTTGGGGTTCAGATCTTCACGCTGATGAGCTATTCAGCGTTAAAAGGGGGGATTTGGGGTGCAGATCTTCACCCTGATGAGCTATTCAGGGTTAAAAGGGGGGATTTGGGGTGCAGATCTTCACCCTGATGAGCTATTCAGGGTTAAAAGGGGGGGATTTGGGGTGCAGATCTTCACCCTGATGAGCTATTCAGGGTTAAAAGGGGGGATTTGGGGTGCAGATCTTCACCCTGATGAGCTATTCAGGGTTAAAAGGGGGGATTTGGGGTTCAGATCTTCACCCTGATGAGCTATTCAGGGTTAAAAGGGGGGATTTGGGGTGCAGATCTTCACCCTGATGAGCTATTCATTGTTAAAAGGGGGGATTTGGGGTGCAGATGTTCACCCTGATGAACTATTCAGGGTTAAAAGGGGGGATTTGGGGTGCAGATCTTCACCCTGATGAGCTATTCAGGGTTAAAAGGGGGGATTTGGGGTGCAGATCTTCACCCTGATGAGCTATTCATTGTTAAAAGGGGGGATTTGGGGTGCAGATCTTCACCCTGATGAACTATTCAGGGTTAAAAGCCGTGTGAGCCACACGGGCAGAGCCGCTCGCCCCAGGATCTGTTATCCCAGCAGAGCTGCAGTGGGATATTTACACAATCACAGCTCTGCTGCTCCTCAGCTCCAGGTAAAGGAGCTCTCTGCAGGTGTTTTGTGGCCTTTATCGTCCCTCTGCAGCAGCAGAGCTGAGGATTAATCCCAGCATCAGGAGATAAAGCCCTCCCTGAGCTGTGCCCCCAAGCTGCCCCGTGCTGGGTGACACAGGAGGTGGATTCTGGAGCAGGAGCATTCATTCCTCACTTGTCTGAGGGATTTTTTTCTTCCTCTTTCCCACCACTCTGTGAGGTTTTCATTCCTGAAGTGCTTTGATTTCCCTGCCGTGTGTTTGGTGATGGATTTGGAGGGATCCCCTCCCTGTGCAGCTCTCAGCTGCTGGCACTGTTGGGTTTCTCTGGGCAGGTTTATTCCAACAGCAGCTCAGGAATTCCTACCTGGAGATTCTCACTTGGAGATTGTCACCCTCAGCCCCCAGCCCCAAACCTGCCCCTGGCTCTGGGATGGGCCCCAGGGGGTTCACAGTGAAACCCCACAGGCCTGGGGTGATATTTTGAAGCCTCTGAGGCTTTTGCTGTGTCCAGTGCTGCAAATCCCCCTTTTCCTTCGGTTTTGAAGCCATTTAAAACAGTGTTTTCCAAAGCTCTCCTGTCCAGCTGGAATTTGGCCGCTTTCAAGCCCCTGAAATGAAGGAGGATCCATTTGTTGGTTGAGTTTTTTGTTAGGTTGGGGGTTTTTCTGGTTGGGTTTTTTTGTTGTTGTTGTTGTATTTTTCACCCCTTTTCCTGTTGGATGGGATCTTTTCCAAGGGAAATCAAAATTTTGGGGGCTGGCACAGAATGCAAGCAACCAAAACAAAGTGGATTTTGTGGCTGTGCTGTGCCTTGGCCAGGCTCGCAGTTCAGTTCCCAGGTTTAGGGTGGGATTTGGGGAAGAGCAGGACCATGGTCCTTCAGTGTGACCCAGTCCTCTGCTACAAAAGAGGGGGAATTGGGGTGAAAAAAGAAGTTTTTTATTATGGGGGTGGAACAGATTGTCCAGGGAGGTTGTGGATGCTCCAATCCTGGAATGTCCAAGGCCAGGTTGGACAGGGCTTGGAGCAACCTGGGACAGTGGAGGGTGTGGCAGAGGTTTTGGGACAAGAGGAGCTTTGAAGTCCATCCCAAACCCTTGAAATTCTTTGATCTCGTGTTAGTGGGGCCCCCAGCAGTGCTGAGGTCTCCACTTCCACCGGGATCTGCTGTCACCTGGTCACAACCCATCAGCTTCCCTGAGACTTCCAGGGGGAGAAAAAAAAAGCCCTTGGAGAAAAGTTTTGGCTCCCAAGACCTAAAACAGCTGCAGGGAGGGGTCTCGGGGCAGCCCCCAGGGAGGGAATGACCCTGGAGCTGGAGCTGGATCCATCCTGGCCCCCCTTGCTTTGGATTCTCCATTATTAGCTCCTCATTCCAGCATGGCTTCACCCCCTTTTCGCACAACAATTAAAGGCTAAGCAGGTGTAAATCAGGGGAGGAGGTGAAATTGAAGCTTTCTTGGTAGCAGCACTCAGGATTTTTATGTAATCAGGGTAGGAGCTGGCACTTGTGCCATGAATTATTCATTCCCGAAACAAACGTTCCTGAGCGAATTAATTTATGCACGTGGCAGTAAATAGATGCAGATCCCTTGTGAATCCACATGTCAGACTAGAATTAGGACCTTAAAAATGTTTATTCCGTGAAGTTGGAGTGGGGAGGGGAAGAGAGGAGAATAAATAATTGAGGCTGTGTAAGAGCAAACAAAACGCTCGTTGTCACTCCACTTCCCATAATGTAAATCACAATAGGGGTGGAATGAGGCAGGGAAAAGGGAAAAAGGGTCAGAGGGAGCAGTGATGGCTCCGTGGGGGTCACTGCGATTCCTGCTGGATGAACTCCGCTCATTTTCTGCTCAAAAAAACACTTGGGAGGAACTTCAGAGCCGGTTTTATTACCCAGAGTAAATCAAGGAGGAAATGGGTTTAAATGGCTGAAGCGAGGGGGGTTTTTTGATTCGTTTCTTTTCGAAAGGGGTTTTTTGATTTGATGTTCGGCAGGGCAGAGGCAAGTGGGGAATTGGGGTGGGTGAGGAAATTGATGCCTTTTCCTGGTCTTAAAATCAAGAGTCAAACACGGTTAGAAGGGGAAAAGGGATTTTACCTTGGGATTTCTTTTAAGGATCCTCAGGT
Source organism: Corvus moneduloides (assembly GCF_009650955.1). NCBI lineage: Eukaryota > Metazoa > Chordata > Aves > Passeriformes > Corvidae > Corvus > Corvus moneduloides. Next base: position 4,936,987 of record NC_045498.1, read on the forward strand.
GCACACGTCCAGGTCATATGCATTGAAATGACACAATGCACCAAAAGATCTGGTATCTCATTCTAGGTGTTACTAATTAGCAGATCTATCAAAGATTCCCCAAGGAGAGGCTCGAGTGAGCTCCCCCTCCCCAAGGAGCCTTCCCCTGGATGGTTCTATCTGAGTTTACAGAATGTGTTCTGGAGAGGACCTTGGGCTCTGGGGCACACTGATCCCCGGCTACGAAGCTTCTAAAATGTTGAGTCTCTCAGCTTGACAAACAAGGCCAAGAATGGAGGCAAAAACCACTAGGAATACAGGAGTTGTAAAAAGGTATAACAGGGGTATAAAAGAAAAGGCAAAAAAATCTTCATGGCATCAAAATCAGGGAATAAGGTTTGGGGAAAAAGGGAGGGAGTTCACCCGTGTGTAGTAGTCAAGGTTTGAGGGCACTGAACTCTCCTCACTGCTCATTTTTCCCAATTTTCCGGCGCTCTCCATGTTTGGAGCCAAGTTGTCCAACTGATTTATGCTCCTGATTTGTCTTTAAGGGTCCTCTGGGGGTTTTTTTGCCTGGCAGTTTAATTTGAGATACCCAGTGTTGGAAAAATCTCATCCAGAACTCGCAGATTCAATCTGGATTGTCCCCAAAACCGTTGGGTTTTGCTCAGATTTGCTGCCTCGCTCTCACCCCATTCACCAAACTTGGGTTTTTCGTGGGACACTGAGTGCTTTGAACCCCCAGCATTTGGGATTTAGGCAAAATCCATGTTCATGGTGATCCTGGCAAACAAAGCTGTGCAGGTCCACGGAGATCCTTGCTCAAGCACAAGCTGCTTTTCAGTGCAAATGCAGATTTTGGTGGAAATGCAGATTTCAGTGGAAATGCAGATTTCAGTGGAAATGCAGATTTCTCAGCTCTCCAGATGCTTCTCATCCCAGGATTTGTGTTCATGTTCCAGCTAATGGAGTCAAGCAACTTCCTAAGGCCTCCAAACCTTACGGGGCATGGCAGGGAAAGGTGAAATCCAAAAAAGCAGCTCAGTGATGCCTCTGAAAGCTGAGGAACAAGGCAGGAACTTGATTGGGTTTTTAAAATCCTGTTTCATGTGAGGGGGTTGGGGTTTATTTTAGCTCTCAGGTTGCTCTCATTTGAAAGGGTTCAAAGTCTTCGGGGATTTCTCCATGCAGAGGATAAAAAGACTGGGATTGTCAGCAGCTGTAAATGAGCTGAGCAGCTCCAGCCCTGGAGCAGCAGCAGCAACCAGCATTCCTGTTTGGAAGTTTGGGGGAAAATAGCTGGAAAAGCCCAGCAGAAATCTCCCAAGTTTTACCCATGCTGAACCCCCAGAATGTGTTACTAACTCAATTAGTGACCCTTTAATTGCTGTTAATCTGATTTATTACCATTTTTGCAGGAGTTGTGCTGTTATTTTTTTTTTCCTATTTATTTTGTTTCTCCCTGCAGATCCAGGTGATCAGTTTTGTCACGGAGCAGAACTGGGATTCCCTGGAAGTGTTTGATGGGGCAGACAACACAGCCACCATGCTGGGGAGCTTCTCTGGTACGTGCCAGTCGAGCCCAGTTTTATTCTCCTCACAAAATTAAGCTGAACTCCATCAAAAACTCGGAATAGATTCAAAGGGAATCGTGTGCTTTGTTGGATTGGGAATTTCAACCCTGTCTGCCTGTGGAAAAGGTTGAGAGGGAGCCTTAAACACAAAAGCAGTGGGGTTTTATTCCTGGGAATGGGAGTTCCCTCAGCTCTGCTGGGATGTGAGGCCACCACGCCTGGCAGGGTGACCTGACCTGGCTGATGTGCCCCAGGATGGCTGAAGGGTTACAAAACAAACTTTTATTTTCCCTTGGACGCTGAGGAATTGTGGCTTTCAGCACAGCAGGGATGAGCCGGGCTCCAGGAACTTTGAGAGGCTTTCAAATGGCAGGACAGCGGCCCAAAATCTCATTTATTTAACAAATGTGCCCAAAGCGCTCTGAGCCTGGCAGGAGAAGGGGCTGGCATGGAAGTGCCTCGTCCTGCTGCTGCAGCAGCTTCCAGGGAATGAAGGAATCCGAATTTCCATGGACCTGTGCTCCACCCACGCTGTTCCCCATCCCTTGATGCTTTTTGTCTGTCCCTGGCGGAGCTCCACAGGCTGAAATCCAGGAGCAGCCCCTGGAAAGGCCCTGGGTATTTCTCAGTTGGCCTCATTAGAACCTGATCAAAACCGAGAGGAGCTTGTTAAGCTGAAAGGACTTTCTGTTCCCAGCCTCTCCTGCCGCCAATCTCCGAGGAGGAGAGGGATCCTCTCCACTGTCTTTGTGCTGCTCTTGTTTTCCCAGGAACCACGGTGCCTGCGCTGCTCAACAGCACCTCAAACCAGCTCTACCTGCATTTCTACTCCGACATCAGCGTCTCTGCTGCCGGCTTTCACCTGGAATACAAAAGTAAGAGCAGCTCCAGCCTTGATCCCGCTGCTCCCGGGAGATGGGGAGGTGTTCATGGGGCTGCTGCCTCGGGGAAGTGGGAGGAGGAGCTGCCGTGGCTCCCTGCTCTCAGGGAGAGAGTGTTCAACGGAGAAAAGATGGAGCAGAGGGCTGGGGTGACCCTCGTGGTGCTCTGGTGGCACCTCGTTGTGTCCTCATGGTGGCGAAGTGATAAAAATCCGTGGGTACAGGGCTGGGATCTGGGCTGGAGAAGTGCTGCTGGCCGGGGGCTGGGAGGCTCTTGGCATTCCCTGCTGGAAATGCGTCCTTATCCCAAAAATCCTGGCTGGAAGGGCCCTCAGGGGTCATCCCGTGGGACCTGCTGAGGAAAGCAGGGTCAGATGGGAGATTAGTTTGATTTGCACATTTTTAATGCAGCCTGAGCTTGGAAAAACTTCAGGGATGGGGCTGCACAAACACCCTGGGCAGGCTCTCCTCACAGGCTGAGCTCGGTGTTATCAATGTTATCAGTGTTATCAATGTTATCAGTGTTATCAGTGTTATCAGGGTTATCAATGTTATCAGTGTTACCGGTGTTATCAGTGTTACCAGTGTGGGTTTGTGCTCTGGGGTGCAAAATGAGCTGCAATATTTCAGGTGCTGCCTGATGGGTTTTGGGGTGTTCCCCTCCCTCACCTGGATGTGCTCCCTCCCATCCCTACATCCCAGGGCACTCTCAGCTGGATCCAGGAATTCCTGTGCTTTGAGCTCAGAGGTGTCCAGACCCTGGACAGGATCATTTCCATGGGAGTTGATCCATGCTCCTTTTCCAACCTCCAGCTGAGGGAAGCACCTTGGCACAACCTCTGGAAGCTCTGAGGTCGTGTGGGCACCCACACCTTTCTCCCTTTTTTGGGGGCTGGAATTAAATTAATGGTTAAAAACACCTTAAAAAGGTCTTTAAGGTCCCCTCCAACCCCAATTCTGTGGTTGTGTGGAGCACTTCAGTGGATTCCTGGTTAGGAATGATCCCAACAATGGCAGCACGTTCCTCCCAGCAGGCCTCATGCCAGGTTTTTTTGGGAATACAGACCCCAGCACGTGGTTAAATGTGGTTTTAGACAGAGAATGTGTTTTAAAAAAGAAATCCCCAGGGGTGGGAGAACAACCCTGACTGAGGCTGGGAGACGTGGCAGGGAAGAGAATCCTTTGGGAAAAGGCTGTCAGGTTTGGATGGGGATGACAAAAATTGTTCTACCCTGGCTCTGTGTTTTGGTTCCTGGTGTCTGATCAGGAGAGGGGATCCAGGGGCTGCCTGGGATCTGCTATTCCCTGTGCAAGCAGCCTGTGGATAACACTGGCACACAATCGTGGAATATCCTGAGCTGGAAGGATCCACCAGGATTATCCAGTCCGACAGTCCCACCCTGGGCATCCCTGGTAGTGCTGTCCAAACATTCCTGGAGCTCTGGCAGCCTCGGGGCCGTGCCCATTCCCTGGGGAGCCTGGGCAGTGCCCAGCACCCTCTGGGAGAAGAACCTTTCCCTAAATCCAACCTGAACATTTTGGGGTTGTCCTCCAGAGCCAGGAGTTGGAAGGATGATCCTTATGGATCAGGATATTCCATGATTTTCTCAGCTCTGGTGCTGTGTGAGGTTGGAATTGCTGCCACAGCCCAGCAGCAGCAGGGAGGGGGTGCAGGAGGGCACTGCCAGCTCTGCCCAGCACATCCAAGAGCACAAAGAGCAGCTTCCTGCATCTGCTCCGTGCTGAGGATCCTGTGGGACAGGGCTGGAGCCAGCCTGGAGCTCCTGCAGCTCCCTGGCTCATCCCAGGCTGGCCTGGCCGTGTCCCACAGCCGTGCTGGTGCTGCTGAGCTGCTGAGACACGTGGGGACAGCTCTGTCTGTGTCCCCAGTCCTCCTCGGGGCATGGCAGGACTGGTTCCTGCTGGACGTGGGGCTGATAATTGGTTCTGAGCACGGCTCTGCAGCCAAACCATGTTCTGCTGGTTTGGTTTTGTTCCAAGGCCGCAAATGGATTTTTGGATGGCGCATTTCATTCTGTAAAGTGGCCGCAGGAGTTCTGCCCGAGGAGCTGTGGCTGCCACATCCCTGGGAGTGTCCAAGGCCAGCTTGGAGCAACCTGGGATCGTGGGAAGTGTCCCTGCCCACTCAGGGGGGGAATTGGATGATTGAGGACCCTTCCCACCCAAAGCAGAGTGGGATTCTGTGCAATGACAGCTGGGACTGTGCTTTAGAGGCCAAGCAGCACCGAACCTGCCAGGATTTCCTGCCTTTACACACTGAAACCTTGTCCATTATTGAATCCAGCGGGATTACAGCCACCACAGGATTGGGGAGAGAAAATGTGCCCAGCCTGTGCTCTGGGAGCTGCAGGAATCCTCTCGCTGTGTCTCTGGTTCTTCTGCACCTGTGTTCCAATCAATAAATCCTCTGAGCAACCCCTGCAAAAATCATGCCCAGGTTTTTCATGAGGCTGGGGATTATCAGCCCTGTCTGTTCCCTTGGCTGAGGAAATTAATAGGTGTTGATTTCCAGGGCAGCTGGAAATAATGGGATTTCTGCTCTGTTTGTACAATTGGAATTTCCCAGCCCTGAGCCCTGGGTTTTTTCTGTGTTCCTTCTGCGAGGAAGTTGGGAGAGATGAGCTAAAACAGGGGAAGAGAACTCCGGTTTCTCCCTCACTGGGTTACTCAGCTGAGCTCTTACCTCTGCATGCTCCAAAGCCGGGAACAATTTGGGACTGAGTGAAAGCCACTGATGTGAATGAGAAGTTATTTAAAGCTATTTCCCCCCCTGCCTCTCTGAAGGTCAAGCAGCACATCCACGAGCGGGGAGGGAACACGCAGGGAAGCGTGACTGGGCTTCCAGGAGGAGGCTCAGCCTCTCCTCGCTCCTGCTCTCTTTTATTTTGCCCCTGCCTTGGGCTCAGTGGGGTTGGAGCAGAGCAGGAGCCCTGGCAGGGATGCAGGGGTTACCTTGGAGTGGCAGCTGCCGGCACAGGGAGGGAAGGAGGATTCCTTTTAGCTCCCTGGGGAGTGCAGGGGGACGAGGGAGATGGGGGAGGGAGAGGGAGATGTGGGAAGGAGAGGGGAGAGGTGGGAAGAAGGAGGGAGATGAAGGAGGGAGAAGGAGATGTGGGAAGGAAAGAGATGAATGGAGAGGGGAGATTTGGAAAGGAGAGGAAGTGTGGGAAGGAGAGGGGAGATGTGGGAAGGAAAGGGAGATGGGGAGAGGAGAGGGGAGATGTGGGAGGGAGAGGGGGATGAGGAAAGGGAAAAATGAAGGGAAAGTGAAGGGGAAGGGAAGAGGAAAGGGAAGGGAAGGGAAGAGGAAAAAAGGAAAGGAAAGAGGAAAGGAAAGAGGAAGGGAAAGGGAAGGAAAGGGAAGGGAAGGGAAGGAAAGGAAAGGAAAGGAAAGGAAAGGAAAGGAAAGGAAAGGAAAGGAAAGGAAAGGAAAGGAAAGGAAAGGAAAGGAAAGGAAAGGAAAGGAAAGGAAAGGAAAGGAAAGGAAAGGAAAGGAAAGGAAAGGAAAGGGAGGGGAAGAGGAAAGGAGGGGAAGGGGAAAGGAAGGGAAGGGGAAAGGAAGGGAAGGGAAAAGGAAGGGAAGGGAAGGGGAAAGGAAGGGAAGGGGAAGGGAAGGGAAGGGGAAGGGAAGGGGAAAGGAAGGGAAGGGAAAAGGAAGATATGGGAAGCAGAGCCCATCACCCCACACGTGATGTCTCAGGTTGTTAGTTGAGTTTGCAGCAGGATATTCCCAGCTGTAAATGTAGGAATGGAAATGGGATTGGATGAAATTTCCTAGGCTGTTGCGCAGGTGCGGTCAAGGACCAGCCGTGCTTGCAGCTCATGGAAAATTCAGTCTGGGAAGGGAAACGGGAGGAAAAGGGGATTGGAACCGTGTGGCTTCTGCCCAGAAAGGGACAAATTGGGTGCAATCAAGGTCCCCTGCCAGGAGGTTGTTCCCTCCTCCATCCCTTCCCATCCTCCCTCAGGTGCTGCCTGGTAAAGGGACAAAAAATGCTGGATCTCACGTGGGAGGGTTCCTGGTGGATGGGTTTTTTTGGGAACCGTGGAGGAAGAGTCAGTCCCTTCCATCAAATCACTTGGGCTCAGTCAAAATGTTTCTGGCCACGAATCACCAAGTGGGTCTGTGATACTTCTGTGCGTGAAAAAACGTGTTCCAGGTGGAATGGAACCCCTGTGATGGGAGTGCTGCACAGCCAGGGCTGTCCTTGGAGAATCCAAAGGAAATGGTGATGCCTTTTCCTGGTCTTAAAATCAAGAGTCAAACACGGTTAGAAGGGGAAAAGGGATTTTACTTTGGGATTTCTTTTAAGGATCCTGAGGTGCACACGTCCAGGTCATACGCACTGAGATGCACCCCGAGTTGATCTCTGTGTCTCCCCCTCAACATTGGGTATAACATTACAGGCTTTACTAATTAGCAGATCTATCAAAGATTCCCCAATGAGAGGCTCAAGTGAGCCCCCCTCCCCAAGGAGCCTTCCCCTGGATGGTTCTATCTGAGTTTACAGAATGTGTTCTGGAGAGGACCTTGGGGTCTGGGGCACACTGATCCCTGGCTACGAAGCTTCTAAAATGCTTAAGTCTCCCAGCTTGACAAACAAGTCCAAGAATGCAGGCAAAAAGCACCAGGAATACACAAGTCGTAAAAAAGTATAACAGGGGTATAAAAGAAAAGGCAAAAATCCTCATGGCATCAATGGGATTTCCCACCCAGAGTCTGTGGTGGTGAACAGGGGAATGGGGTAAAACAAACAGCGCGTTCCCATCCCTCCAGCCCCCAGCACAGCCCCATCCCCACTCCCTGAGCTCCCCTCTCCCTTCCCTCCACAGCCGTGGGCCTCTCCAGCTGCCCCGAGCCGCCGGTTCCTGGGAATGGGCTGAAGATCGGGGAGCGTTACCTGGTGAACGACGTGGTGTCCTTCCAGTGCGAGCCGGGCTACGCCCTGCAGGTACCAACGCTGCCAGAAGGATTTCTGCTCTTCTGTATTCCCTGTATTCTTCACACATCGATTTGGACCTCTGTTATTGTACCCCTGGCGAGGCCCAAGACTTCTCCCTCCCTTTTCCCGAGGCAGAAAGACAAAACACATTCCAGAGCTCCAAGCTGGGGGTCCAAGGCTCCTGTCCTGTCTTGGTTCTTCCAAGGTTGGAACCAGCTCTTCAAGACACGAAGTTTAGTCCCTATCTGAGGGGGGAGGGTTCAGAGAGGGTCGAATTACCTCACCATTTATGTCTCTAACTGGGGATTTTTGTCAGTTACGCTAATTCACTAAATGTATAAAACTGTACTCACCCCATGCAGGGTTGGGCATTTTGTGGGTATTTTTCCATATCTTCCCTTGGAAGCCTCCAATAAAGACCAGCCTTTATGCTACCTCCCATACTAACATGATCTCCAAAGCGTGTCGTTGCATTTCCAGGTCCTTCAAGGCATCGCTTTGTCTGGCACCCCGGATGGGACAGGGACCTGGGAGCATCCCTCTGGATCAGATCCACCTTACAAGGAATTCTTTCCTGCCAGGACAGGGACAGGCTCCTCACCTTGTTTTCTATCCACTCCCAAACTCCCTGTCTTGTTTTCCATCCCTGCAGGGCCACTCCCACATCTCCTGCATGCCGGGCACGGTGCGCCGCTGGAATTACCCTCCGCCGCTCTGCATCGGTAGGACTCGACTTCTTTCTACCTGGCTGATATTTACAACACTTCCCACCCAAAAAAAAAACCCCAAACAAGGATAAAGAGCTGATTTAGAGAAATTCAGGTTGGTTCTGCAAGTGTGGGAGAGAGTATGGGGAAAAAATCTCCATTTGTTGCCAGGGAAATTGCACCTGGGAAGTCCCCGCGGGCTGCCTGGAGTGCTTTGTTTTGGATGTTTGAGATGTGGCTATAGCACAAAATGTGAAACACAGAATTATCCCCCTCAACACAAAATCGTTCAAAAGGGAAAACCTAAATTTTCCTGGTGCTGGGAGCAGGTTGGTTTTATGGGTTGAGGATTTTTTTCCCCATCTTTACTGTGGGGTTTATTTTTGTGGAATGTATCTTGATACCGCTACAGCTGCTGCTTTCACTGGGGCCTGCTGTCTCCCAGGATCCCAACTTGCTCTCCCCACTCTGGTGTCCAGCAGGTGACCACAGGTCACTTGTCCAGATCCTCAGATCTGCTCAGATGTTCAGGCCTGGAAAGGACTGGACATTCCATTTTCCCTGTGGAAGATCCCGAGGAGAAGAGCCCCAGAGATGAAGGGAACTTGCTGGAGGTTTTTTTTTTTATTATTTGCAGCCATTTGCTTTTAGCAAATGTGGATGTTTAATATTCATATTGCACATTTTGCAGCTCTCAGAGAGACATTTATGCATTTAATAGCTTTAGTTAACAGTTATTTCGGGCTCCTGCTGTTCCAGCTTACATCATTTGGCTTTAAAGTAATTATAAGAGCCAACAGTTCTTTTATCTGATGATCTGCAGGCCAGGAATAAATAGAGGGACATTTCCAGGAGAATGACTGAGCTGAAGGACCCATCCCCTTTGAGTGGAAGCAGAAGCCCTTGGGCTCAGCTGGGAGATCCCGGCATGGAGGAGGATCCCAAAAGCTGGGAAAACACAAGTTTGCTTCTTTGAATCAGCACCAGCCTCCCAGTCCAGCAGGGTTTTGGCTGCTTGAGCTGGGCCTGTCTTTTCACATCCCTGGAAAAGGTCAGGCAGCTGCAGAGGGGCAGAAACACATCTGGAGCCAGCAGTGACCATCACCTTTGTGGGTGTGGCAGTCCTGGGGCTCTCTGTCCTGTGTCCCAACCCTGTGCAGAGCCTCTGCTCCCAGCACAGTTCGCAGCTGTGCTGATTTTCTCCTGGTCTACTTCCTCCAGCTGCTGGGCTTCTCAATAATTCAGAAGCACTTCTATTAAAGAGCCATTAGGAGGAAAAAGAAAGAGAAATCTTCTGGGAGAAAGCTCGTTAGGAGCGAGTAGGGCGTAATGAGATATCGGACAAAGAGCCCGTGCCTCGCTGTCACAGCGCGTTAGGAGAACACCTGGCTGGGCTCTGCTGGGTGGTGCTGCTGGGAGCAGGTGGAGGTCATCCAGATGAGCACAAGAAGGTGCTGTCAGTGTTGAAATTTCATGTGATGCCTTTGGTAAATGTATTTTTAGGCTGCCATGGCTGCAGTCAGCGAGGAAACGCTCTGTGCTGTATTTATCAGTGATGGATGGATTGATTGATTGATTGATTGATTGCCCAGAGATCGGCACGTGGGACAGGTAGCAGAGAAAAGAAGAAGCTGTAACTGGAGTCAGAATAGTGATGCCTTTTCCTGGTCTTAAAATCAAGAGTCAAACAGGGCTAGAAGGGGAAAAGGGATTTTACCTTGGGATTTATTTTAAGGACCCTTAGGTGCACACGTCCAGGTCATATGCATCGAGATGCACCCTGCCGAATATGCCCCAAAAGATCTGGTATCTCATTATAGGTGTTACTAATTAGCAGATCTATCAAAGATTCCCCAAGGAGAGGCTCGAGTGAGCCCCCCTCCCCAAGGAGCCTTCCCCTGGATGGTTCTATCTGAGTTTACAGAATGTGTTCTGGAGAGGACCTTGGGCTCTGGGGCACACTGATCCCCGGCTACGAAGCTTCTAAAATGTTGAGTCTCTCAGCTTGACAAACAAGTCCAAGAATGGAGGCAAAAAGCACTGAGAATACAGGAGTTGTAAAAAGGTATAACAGGGGTATAAAAGAAAAGGCAGAAAATCTTCATGGCATCCATAGTAACACTCAGCTTCTTTGCAGTTGTCGGGAAAATTAATCCACAAACACCAGAGGTTTATGTCCAAAAAGGAGACAGAGGAGGCCTGTTACCTTATTTGAATAAAGGGAGAGGCCATGGGGCATTTCCCTGGGGTCTCTCAGGTTGCTGGAGGGCGCAGCCTCCTTTTATCCCAATTTCCCGGCCGCATTTCCGTCTCTCTTTCCCATTGGCTGAGGTACTTCAGAGGTACAGACTCCCCAAATTGCCTAATACAGACCCCCTTCCTAAAGTGTACCCCCCACCATCTCTTTTCCTTGTGTCTCTCTTCCTTTTCTCTAAATTCAGGGATTTAGCACATCCTTGGGTGAGTAACAGTCTGTGTCAATCAGTGGAATTCATGTGGAATTTATGGTTCCTCCCCTTGTTTCTTTCCCCTCTCAGTACCTGGTTTTACCTACCAGCAGACCCACAGTTTGTTTGTAAAGACACCTCCCTCTCATTCCTTTCACAGTCCTTTCTGAGCTGCCTGAGGTTTCCAGCAGGTGCTGGTGCCTGATTTGATCCAGTGTCTGTGGGCAGAGCAGGGTTTCCATCCCCTCTCTCACTGCTCAGATCTGGCTCTCCCTCTGTGATGGCCCAGACTGGATCCCTGGGCCCAGCCTTTCATCTCCAAAGGGCAGGAGAAAGGCTCATCCATTCCTGGCGTGGCCATGCAGTGCCTGGAAACTTGGTGCTGGTTCCTTTTTCTCAGCTGAGTTTTTAATTCCTTGATTTCCCGTGGCCCTCATCCAGAGAGACCCCTCAGAGATCCTGGAAGGGATCCTGTAACTGGATCCTGACCATTAACCCCGTTGGTTTTCCAGCCCAGTGTGGAGGAACAGCAGAGGAGATGGAAGGAGTGCTCCTGAGCCCAGGCTTCCCAGGGAATTACCCCAGCAACCTGGACTGCACGTGGAGGATACTGCTGCCAGTGGGGTTTGGTGAGAGAGCTGGGTTTGGTGTTCTGTCGCAGAGAGGGGGTGAAAAATGAGAGAATCCCAGACTGCTTTGGGGTGGGAAGAACCTTAAAGATCATCTCATTCCACTCCTGCCGGGGGAAGCTATCCCAGGGTGCTCCCAGCCCCATCCAGCGTGGCCTGGGACACTCCCAGGGATCCAGGGGCAGCCACAGCTTGTCTGGGCACCCTGTGCCAGGGCCTCCCCGCCCTCACAGGGAGCAATTCCTTCCTAATCTCCACTCCAAAGCTCCTTCGTGTCAGTTTGAAGCCACTCTGTGCCCTCAGGACAGTTACAGTCCTGCTGAGTGCCCACGCTGTCCCGGGATCTGCGGGTGGGCGGGGCTGGAGCTGGGGCTGGAGCTGGGGCTGGAGCTGGGGCTGGGGCTGGAGCTGGGATTGGGGTTGGGGTTGGGGTTGGAGTTGGGGTTGGAGCTGGGGCTGGGCTTGGGGCTGGGGCTGGGCCTGGGGCTGGGGTTGGTGTTGCTGCAAAGCTCAGGTGCAGTTTCAGAGCCAAACTCCTCCTTCCCGCTCTCCAGGTGCCCACATCCAGTTCCTGAACTTCTCCACGGAGCCCAACCACGACTTTGTGGAGATCCGGAACGGGCCCTACGACACCAGCAGCGTCATCGGGCGCTTCAGCGGCGCCGAGCTGCCCGGCTCCCTGCTGTCCACCTCCCACGAAACCACCGTGTACTTCCACAGCGACCACTCCCAGAACAAGCCGGGCTTCAAGCTGGAATACCAAGGTAAGGAGGGACAATCCTGCCCTCGGGGGGGTGGGAGGGAGTCAGGGCTTTTGGGCTTTGTGTTAATTCCATGAGGGTGTAATCCAAGTAAGTGGAAAGGTGTTACAGGAAGGCCGTGCTTCATCCTGGCAGCTGGGATCTGTTCCCCCCAGCTCAAGGAACAAATGTTCCCGGAGTGCCCCGTGACGGTGGAATGCCTTGGAATTAATCCCAGCCAGAGTCACCTCGAGCCAAGCTCGTGGGCAAGGGGAAGAGCCCTTGGAGTTTGCTTTGGAATGTTGGAGCTGCTTTTCCCTCCCAGCTGAAGTTCGGGCACATCCTGAGCTCAGCCTGGTGCAGGGTTGGGTAAATAATGAAGCAGCCAAAGAATAGAACAGGGCTGGCTCGGAGAGCTGGGCTGGAAGGAGAGGAAGAAGTTGTTAAAATACAGTTTCAATCCTCAGTTTTGGGGGTGATGGGGAATGGAGATGCCTTCTTATCCAGCTGGAATCCTTGGGCAGCTCCCCTGTTCTGAACATGAATTTTTGGCCCACCTCTGCCTTCCTGGCTTTGGAAACCTTTTGGTTTTCCCTGCCCGCCTGTCCTGGGCACGTGGGAATTCAGAGGGTGAAAGGAGAGAAATAAGTTTTTAGAACAAAGAGTTTTGCTCTCAGTTTTGGGCGTGATGGGGGATGGAGGTGCTTTTTCCCCAGCTGGAATCGTGGGGCAGCTCCCCTATTTTGAACATGAATTTTTGGCTCTGCTTGACCCCCAGCTCTGCCTCCACAAATTCCCTGAAAACCTTTTGGCCTTCCCTGCCCTCCTGTCCCGGGCACCTGGGAATTCAAAGGGACAAAGGATGCCAAAGGCAGCTCGTGGATTTCATCCTGAACACAACCAGGGAGCAACTGGGAGCTGAGTGGTCTGGGAAGGAGATCCAAGGAGTGGGAAGGAGGGAGTGTGTCCCTCCAGCAGGAAAAGCCTCTGCTCGTGCTCCATTCAGAGGATGCCAGGTGGAACGTGGTCACCAGCTGACTCCCATCCCTCGTCAGGGCTGGCCACTTTGGGTTGGAAAACGAGGCAGATTTCCCAGTTGGAAGTGGAGTGTGGGGTGACTCCATTCCGAGGCAGTGGGATGGGGATAGGCCTGGAGCTTGTGGGTCCCCTCAGCCCCCAGGCAGGTTCATCAAGGTTTATTTCCTTCCATTCATTTGTTGTGTGAGGAGGAAGGAGCTGAGCACGTGGTGGGTGAACTGCTTGCTGTGAGGGAGCATAGAATCCCAGGATCCGTGAGGCTGGAAAAGCTCTCCAAGGTCACTGAGCCCAACCTGTGGCCAATCCCAGAGCACTGAGTGCCACGTCCAGTCCTTCCTTGGAATGAGGACTCCAAACCTCCCTGGGCAGCCCCTTCCAACCCTTTCCATGCAGAAATTCCTCCCGATGTCCAACCTGCCCCTCCCCTGGCACAGCTTGAGGCCGTTTCCCCTTATCCTGTCACTTTTTCCTGGGAAATGAAGTATAAAGCATTCCCTTTGTGTTTTCCTAGCCTACGAGCTGCAGGAATGCCCTGACCCGGAGCCTTTTGCCAACGGAGTGGTGAGAGGAGCCGGCTACAACGTTGGCCAGTCCATCTCCTTCGAGTGCCTGCCCGGCTACCACCTGATCGGCCACCCCGTGCTCACCTGCCAGCACGGCACCAACAGGAACTGGGACCACCCCCTGCCCAGGTGTGAAGGTACGGCCTGGGCTCACCTGGGCACGGGAATTCAGCTCCTTGGCTTGGAATGGGGCTGGAAGTGGCTCTGGGAGCAAAGGCGTGGCTGGGAATGGGCACTTGGAGTGAAGGCTTGGCCCTGAGGTGTTGAAGTGTGGTCTCCGTGAGGTGTTTTGGTGAATATTTGGGGCAGTTCAGAACCAAAGGGCGTCTTCTGAGGGGAATTTGGCTCTTGGGATGTGGGTGAGGACACTCTCTGTCTCCCAGCTCCCATGCTGGAGCTGTTATTTCAGCGTGACGCAGCCCAGGGTCCTCGGAGTGATAATTCCTCGCTGCTTTATTCCCTCAACAACATCCAGCTTCCATGAATTTAGCTCTGATGAATAAAAACAGTCCCTGGTGAAAGGACCTCGCAGCTCTGAGGACTTTCAGGGTGTCCCTGCCTGCTCTCCTTCGTGTGGCATCTCCAGAATGTTCCAGGTGGGAGGTCCTCAGGAACCTTCCATGGTGTCCTTTCTGTCCTGTCTGTCCTGCTTCTGCAGGCTGGATTTACAATCCAGGCATCCAAACTCATCCAGATTCTCTTTTCCAACCCCCTCATGGCTGTTTCAGCCTTTCACCCCTTGGGCTGGTGGCCGGAATTCTGTGGGATTTACTCCAGAAAGGTTTCAGATGAACCTTTAAGAAGTTCAGAGCTGCTTATTGAAGATTTCCCAGCCCATTTCCCGGGAGCACTGACCTTTATCCCAGCACTGGCTCGGCAGGAGCTGGGGAAGGAGGAGGAGAGGTGATATTTTCCCTCTTCTAAGTCCTTGAACCCCAGAGAACACAAAGCGCAAAGAGCTGAATCTTCAGCTGCTCTTTCAGTGACCCCAACAGGGTCAGGGGAGCCTGTCCTGTGCCCAGCTGGATGCTGGGGATACTGGGGGATACTGGGAGCAAGATTAAACCCTCACCTCCCTCAGGCATCGGCTCTGCCAGCTGCAAACACCCTGTTCTGCCCTGGTTTTGTATTTTTAAGAGGCTTTCTGGCCCTGCAAAAAAGCAGAGGGGTGAGGGCTGGGAAGGTTTTGGCCCATTTGCTGCTGGTCTCTGAGCACATCCGGGCTCTTCCTGCTGCTAAAAGGATGCAGGACTTACCTTTTCCTGCCTTTTTTTTCCCAAAATTGTCCATTTTTGCCTGGCAGCAGGCAGGGAGGACGCACTGCCTTAGGCTAAACCCCTCACCTCGCCCTCGAAGGTCAGCGCTGAAAGCTCCTTTAATTAAAAGAGAAGCTGTAATTCTGAAATCAAGGCACAGGGGCCCGGCTTTTCCAGCTTTCCAGGGAGTTTTCCCTGGGATCAGCAGCCTGGCTGCTGCTGGGCAGGGCAGGGAGGGACTTGGCCCCTCAGGATCTTTGGGGTTTGGTGTGTAGGGTTAAATAAACACACTGGGGAGCAGAGCCAGCCTGGGGAGAGCTGGAGCTTGGCTCCAAGCTCGCACCTGGATCAGCAGGGAGGGATGGGAGGGATTTATGGAGCTGCTCCTGCACAGGAAGGATGGGTTTGGCTCTTAACCCCGAATTAATGAGAGGGAGACCACGGAATTGTGCAGGCCGGAAAAGATCTTTAAGATCATGGAGCCCAGCCATCAACCAGCACCACACAAGTGCCACATCCACACGTTTTTGGGATATTTGCAGGGATTGTGACTCCACCACTGCTCTGGGCAGCCCCTTCCCATGGAAGGACGGGGTCGGTGCAGCTCGTGGGCTTTAGGACAGGGTGACCCTTACCCCACCCAGCACCCACAGCTGCTGCAGGCGGCCAGGACCATGCTGCCAGCATTCCCATTCCAGCATTCCCATTCCAGCATTCCCATTCCCGTGCCAGGCAGCTCCAGATGTTGATGCTTGCACACAAAACTCCGAACCCTGGGGCCCTGCTGCATCCTGAGCTCATCCCTGGGCTGGGCCTAATTGCCTCGTTTAGTCTGCAAGTTCATTTGGAGCTGGAGGAGGCCTCCTGTAGCGGGACTGTCACTGGGATTGATGACCTGCATGCTGCTGCCACCCCAATCCTCATTTCCCTGCCAGCTGCTCCAGGATCCAGGGCATGGATTTGCTCCTGGGCTGATCCCATCCCAAACTCTGATTGCCATGGCAGCTGGAGGAGCTCAGGGATTCTCAGTGGGAGTGAGAGAGGAGTTTCTGTGCACACCTGGCTGGCACAGCTGGATAAAATCCACATCTGAAGAACTCCATAATTTTACCATCGTGCAATCAAGCTGAAAATGCCCAGTTTTTTCCACGTTTTCCAGCCCAGTTTTTCCACAGTTTTTCAGCCCAGTTTTTGCCACAGAGTTTTTCAAACCAGTTTGTTTTTGGTTTTTTTTCCACTGAGATTTTCAGCCCAGATTTTCCACAAAGTTTTCCAGCCCAGTTTCTCCCAGGAAGTTTTTCAACCCAGTTTATTTCCATGAAGAAATGTGGGATGTGCTTGTGGCAGAGAGGAATTATTCAAGGCAAGTTAGGGCAAGATCTGGATCTTCCTGTGTCCAGAACTGTTACCTTCGTATCCCCAAAACAAAAGGAATAAAACTGGGATACAAGGATATTTAAGGGCATATGGAATAAAACTGGGATATAAGGATATTTAAGGGCATATGGAATAAAACTGGGATACAAGGATATTTAAGGGGTATTTCCCCACTGGGTTTGTGTTTCTCTCTGATCCCCTGCAGTGCCTTGTGGGGGCAATGTCACCGCCCAGAATGGGACAGTTTATTCTCCCGGCTTCCCCAACCAGTACCCGAATTCCCAGGATTGCACCTGGCTCCTGACAGTGCCTGTGGGATATGGGATCCACCTGAACTTCACCCTGCTGCAGACAGAGCCCTACAACGACTTCATCACCGTCTGGTGGGTACAGAGGGTCGGGAATCACTCCGAGGGCTCATTTTGGGGAGATAACTCCTGGCTTTTAAACAGCAGCAGCTGGGAATGGGACCCCTGGGATCTTCCCCTGGAAGCTTCTTGGTTTGTTTGGAGAAGGGAAGAGAAATGATGATTTTTTTTCAAGCTTTGTTTTAAAATGAATAAATAAAACTATTATTTATGCATAATAACGGAGATCATCGGCTTCAGGCAGCCAGGGGAGCTCGCAAAGCTGCTCTGATTAAAGAGTTTGTGACCAAATTTTGAGCTCGTAGCACTCAATGTCTGACCTTCCGAATATCCCCGAGTCTGCTGGGCAAACAGGGAGTGGAATTCCTTTGGGAAACGGCTCCTAATTCCTCAATTTCTGAGGGTAAAAGTGAAATTTGTGGCTGTCATTATCCACTGGGTGAGCACTGAGAGCCTTGTGGGGGTTAAACTGGAGCAGAGAGAGGGATTGGGGCTGTGAAATGTGGATGTGGGAACAGGAGGATAAGGAAGGGAGGAGTCCCTGGGCGTGCAGGGCAGGAGGAGGTGGAGTTCCTACGGTGAAATCCATGGAATAATGTCCTTTTTTGTGTGTGTCTGGCATTAGGGATGGGCCCCAGCAAACAGCCCCTCAGCTGGGGGTGTTCACAGGGAACTCAGCCAAGAAATCAGCCCAGAGCTCCTCCAACCAGGTGCTGCTGAGGTTCCACAGCGACGCCGCCAACGGAGGCATCTTCGCCATTTATTTCTATGGTCGGTATTGCAGCGTTCCTGGGATGGGGGAAATGTTGGGAAGAGCAGGGAATAGTTCTGGGAAAATGAAACAAAATACCCTTTGACCCCTAGTTTTCCACAGTTTTTCAGCCCATTTTTTTCCACAAAGTTTTCCAGCCCAGTTTATTTCCGTGAAGTTTTCCAACCTGTTTTTTTCCCACACGACTTATCAGCCCAGTTTTTTCCATTAATTTTTCTGGCCCAATTTTTTTCCAGGAAGTTTTACAACCCAGGTTTTCCACAAAGTTTTCCAGACCAGTTTTTTCCAGGAAGTTTTCCAGCCCAATTTTTTTCCATGAAATTTTCCAGCCCAGTTTTTTCCACAGAGTTTTCCAGCCCAATTTTTTTCCATGAAATTTTCCAGCCCAGTTTTTTTCCACAGAGTTTTCTAACCCGTTTTTTTCCACAAAGTTTTTCAGCCCAGCTATTTCCAGGACGTTTTCCAGCCCAGTTTTTGCCACAGAATTTTTCAAACCAGGCTTTTTTTCCCACAAATTTTCCAGGCTAGAGATTGAAGCTGGATTCCGTGACCAACACCCATGACACCCTACACCTGTCCTGAGGCAATGCCTGTAAATCCCCTCCTCATCCTTATGGATAAATCCACTTTATTTACCTAAAACTCTGCTTCCCCTCAGTATTCCTGGAAGTTTTCCCTTTCCAGTGCTCTGCTGAACCAGCTGGATCACGGTGGCCTGGTTTAAATGGCAACAGCTTCATTCCTCAGGGGAGGAAAAGCATTCCTGCAAATCCCTGGATTACTCGGGGATTCCTTGGTGTGAGGGCAGCTCAGGCTGGAGAAATCTGGGATATTACATGGAATTGAGAGCATTTAAATCGGATTAACCGAGGAGTTCCTGCGGCGGCGCCGGGATTTTGGGAAGTGGCTCCTGAATCCAGGGATGTGCAGCCGCAGCCCTGCAGGAATTCCATGGGGAACCTGTGCAGGATCCCTCAGGAACCTCTGCAGGCTCCCAAGGGCTGAATTTAGGGAAGATTGATATTCCCAGAGCATGGAAGTTACGGAAAAAAATGATGGTTTGGGAGGTTTGGCTCAGAATTGAGCTGGGTGGGGGCAGTGGAGTGAGCGCTGCTTTTGTGGTGGGAATTAAAGACCCTCCCTGCTGTGGGTGGAATCCATCAGCCATTCCCTAATCCTGGCAGTGCCCTGTGCTGGTGTGGGAAGTCTGGGATTGGTCCTGGATGGAATCAGGGCAGTTTAATGTCACTTGGAACCTGTTTTCCAGCTGGGCACTCCGATTAAATCTCATTTCTACAATGCCAGGCTGGTGTGGGTGGGATAAATCCCGTCCCATTCCAGCCCTTTCCATGGGCAGGGACACCTCCCACTATTCCAGGGGCCCTCTAGTCCCATTTACTGGTGTTTTCCTCCCCTCCTTGCACTCCCAGGATACAGAAGCCACCTCCAGCCCATTCCCAGCGCCTGCAAAAATCCCATTTTTCCCTCACACCTTTTGGAAAAAAATGATCCTGCCCCGTTTTACAAAGGAAGGAATCAGGGCAAGGCAACCACAGAGCATCTCCTCCTCTAAAAAATGTATTTCAACTTTTGCCACAGAGTTTTTCAGCCCAGGTTTTCCATGGAGTTTTCCAGCCCAGGTTTTTTTTCCCCCAAAATATTCCAGCCCAGTTTTTTTCACCAACTTTTTCAGGCCAGTTTTTTTCCACGGAGTTTTCCAGCCCAGTTTTCCAGCTTAGAGATGGAAGCTGGATTCTGTGATCAATTCCATGATTCCCAATCCTCATCCAGGCTGCTTTGCCGTGCTGGGAAGAGGTGGAGGTGGCAGGAATGAATATCCAGTGGCCACTGGAGCTGCAGGATCTGGGATTAAAAGGCTGAGCTGGATTTCAGGGGAGCAGGGCCTGTCCAGGAGCAGGAGCAGGGAGGGCTGAGCAAAGAGCAGGGAATGTCTGGCATGAATATCCATGGAATTCCTGGTGCCATGGATCCTGTTGAACCTGCTCAGGGCTCTGCTGGGCTGATTTTTGGGATTTTCTTCTCCTGAGTGCTGCTTTTGTTCTGCTCAGGGGGAGCTGAGCTCTAATTTTGGGGGAAAATTCACCAAAAATATATTAAAATATCTCTTTTTTTATATAAAAAAATAATTTCTGCTCCTCAACTCCGTTTATCTCCCCATTTATCCTTGCGGTAGCCCTGAAAAATAGCAGCTTTTGGGGCAAAAAATGCCAATTTTGTCCCATTTCACCTTCCCTGAGCACTGACTTGGACCTTGCTCAGGTCACTCTGTGAATTCCAAAGCTCCTGCAGGATTTGCAGCTGGAAATATTCTCACTCCTGGAATTCTTTGTGGAAGAAATCACTAATTCCAAGTTGAAAACAAAATAAAAATCGGTGAGTTTTGAATCCCTGTCCCAGGGAGGGAATTCCCTGAATAATTCTTTTTATTTATGAGGAGCCTGAGACTTTTCCATCCTGGGTGGGCGCCTGAATTCCTCAGAGGACACCGAGATCCTTCCTCAGCATCCCAGAAAGTGCTGGTGACATTCCCAAAGGGAAAACACTGTCCAGGAATGCCCAAAATCTTCTTGTTGGGGTGGAAGAAACATCAGGATTCAAATTCCTGCCTCCATCTCTGTAGGATTTGTGGGGGGAAAGGCCCGGGTGGAGTTTGCCAATTCCTGCTCCTCGTGGAGAGGGAGGAATTTCCTCATGGAAAGGGAGCGATTTTCCTCATGGAGAGGGAGAAATTTTCCTCATGGAGAGGGAGGAATTTCCTTGTGGAGAAGGAGGAATTTTCCTTCTCCTTGGGGAGAGGGAGGAATTTCCTTGTGGAGAGGGAGGAATTTTCCTCATGGAGAGGGAGCAATTTCCTTTGCAGAGAGGGAGGAATTTCCTTGCAGTGAGGGAGGAATTTTCCTTGCAGTGAGGGAGGAATTTCCTCGTGGAAAGGGAGGAATTTCCTTGTGGAGAAGGAGGAATTTTCCTTCTCCTTGGGGAGGGGGAGGAATTTCCCTCATGGAGAGGGAGGAATTTCCTTTGCAGAAAGGGAGGAATTTCCTCGTGGAAAGGGAGGAATTTCCTCATGGAGAGGAAGGATTTTCCTTGTTGAGAAGGAGGAATTTTCCTCATGGAGAGGGAGGAATTTCCTTGTGGAGAGGGAGGAATTTCCTCATGGAGAAGGAGGAATTTCCTCGTGGAGAGGGAGGAATTTTCTTTGCAGAGAGGGAGGATTTTCCTCATGGACAGGGAGGATTTTCCTCATGGAGAGGGAGGAATTTCCTCATGGAGAAGGAAGAATTTCCTCATGGAGAAGGAAGAATTTCCTCATGGAGAGGGAGGAATTTCCTTGTAGAGAGGGAGGAATTTCCTCATGGAGAGGGAAGATTTTCCTCATGGAGAAGGAGGACTTTCCTCATGGAGAGCGAGGAATTCCCGATTCCACTGTGCTGCTCTTCCCTTGCTTTCCCAGCTTTCCAGCTTTTCCGCTGCCAGCCTCCCACCGTCGTTCCCAACGCCGAGATCATCACGGAGAACGAGGAGTTCAACATCGGTAAAACCTTCCCTCATCCTCCTCATCCTCATTCCCACCTCCCCAACTCCTGGCAACGGCGTTTTCCTCCCAAATTTGGGCTTCCAGAGGGGCTTTCCATGGGAGCTCAGCACCAAACACAGCATCCAAGTGCTCCCGTTGTTCCCAGCCTTTTCCTCCCTGGAAAAGTGGTTTTTGTGGGAGCCCTGAGCCTGTTTGGAATCCCTCAGGAATCTTTGGGAATAACGACGGCTCTCAGGTGTTGCACACAAAGCTTTGGAGCTGTTATTCTGCTTTCTGGGGGCTTTTCAGGAGCTTTTTGGGGGCATTTTTTTGGTGGCTGTTGCTCCCATCCACATTTTTAAGTGGCCGCAGCCAGAATTTTTCTCGGAGCTGCTCTCTCTGAGGGGAGTCTGCGCCTGGAATCGTTCCTGGATCTCGTGGGGTGCTGGGAGTTCATCCCAGGGTGACTCCAGCGTGGCTTTCGGAGCCTTTTATTTCTGATTTACACCTTTAATCCCTGCATTTCCCCCTTTTATCCCTCTTTTTATCCCTTTTATCCCTACATTTTCCCCTTTTATCCCTGCATTTTGACCTTTTATCCCTCTACTTCCCCTTTTATCCCTCTATTCCCCCCTTTATCCCTCTATTTCCCCTTTTATTCCTGCATTTTGACCTTTTATTCCTGCATTCCCCCCTTTTATCCCTCTTTTTATCCCTTTTATCCCTGCACTTACCCCTTTTATCCCTCGATTTACCCTTTTTTTCCTGCATTCCCCCCTTTTATCCCTCTTTTTATCCCTTTTATCCCTGCACTTACCCCTTTTATCCCTCGATTTACCCTTTTTTTCCTGAATTTACCCCTTTTATTTCTGATTTCCTCCTTTTACTTCTGCCTTCCCGCTTTTATCCCTCTATTTCCCCTTTAATTCCTGCATTTTGACCTTTTATCCCTCTATTTCCCCTTTTATCCCTCTATTTCCCCTTTTTTCCCTCTATTTCCCCCTTTTATCCCTGTATTTCCCCCTTTTATTCCTCTTTTTTATCCCTTTTATCCCTGGATTTTCCCCTTTTATCCCTGCATTTTGACCTTTTATTCCTGCATTCCCCCTTTTATTCCACTTTTTATCCCTTTAATTCCTGCATTTTGACCTTTAATTCCTGCATTTTGACCTTTTATCCCTCTATTTCCCTTTTATTCCTGCATTTATACCTTTTATTCTTGCCTTTTCCCCTTTTATGCCTGCATTCCCCCCTTAACCCTCTATTTCCCCTTTTATCCCTGCATTCCCTCCTTTTATCCTTCTATTTCCCCCTTTTATCCCTCTATTTCCCCTTTTATTCCTGCATTTCCCTCTTTAATTCCTGCATTTTGACCTTTTATCCCTCTTTTTATCCCTTCTATCCCTGCATTTCCCCCTTTTATCGTTCTATTTCCCTTTTTTATCCCTCTATTTCCCCTTTTATTCCTGCATTTCCCTCTTTAATTCCTGCATTCCCCCTTTTATCCCTCTATTTTCCCCTTTAATTCCTGCATTTTCCCCCTTTTTTCCTGCATTCCCCCTTTTATCCCTCTTTTTATCCCTTTTATTCCTGCATTTCCCCCTTTATTTCCTGCATTTTGACCTTTTATCCCTCTATTTCCCCCTTCTACCCCTGCATTTCCCCCTTTTATCCCTCTATTTCCCCTTTTATTCCTGCATTTCCCTCTTTAATTCCTGCATTTTGACCTTTTATCCCTCTTTTTATCCCTTCTATCCCTGCATTTCCCCCTTTTATCATTCTATTTCCCCCTTCTACCCCTGCATTTCCCCCTTCTACCCCTGCATTTCCCCCTTCTACCCCTGCATTTCCCCCTTCTACCCCTGCATTTCCCCTTCTATCCCTCTATTTCCCCTTTTATCCCTCTATTTCCCCCTTTTATCCCTGCATTTCCCTCTTTAATTCCTGCTTTCCCCCCTTTTATCCCTCTATTTCCCCTTTTTTCCTGCATTTCCCCCTTCTATCCCTCTATTTCCCCTTCTATCCCTCTATTTCCCCTTGTATCCCTGCATTTCCCCCTCTCATTCCCGTTTTCCATCCCTGCCCAGGTGACATCGTGAGGTACCGCTGCCTTCCCGGCTTCACCCTGATCGGGAACGAGATCCTCACCTGCAAACTGGGCACCCACCTGCAGTTCGAGGGGCCCCCACCCACCTGTGAAGGTAAAGCCTCCATAATTCCCAGATTTCCCTGCTCAGGGAGGGATCTGGGAGAGGTTTTCCTACACATTTTTCATCCTTGGGGTTAATTTTCCCATCTCCAGCATGCCGGGAGTGCGGGGCTTGGGGTGAGGGAGGGAGACCCCGCTGTGTGCCAGGGCTGGGATCTCAGCAAATCCCAGGGGAATTCATGGCAGCAGCTCTGGAAAATGATGGAGGGAATGTTCATAAAATCATGGAATATCCTGAGCTGGAAGGATCATCCTGTTTAATCCCTGTTCCTGCACTGACATGCCAAAAATTCCACCCCCTGCATCCCTGAGAGTGTTGTCCCAACATTCCTGGAGCTCTGGAATGCAGCCTTGGGATTGTGACAATTCCCTGGGGAGCCTCTTCCAGTGCCCACCAGTTCCAGTTTCCCCACTCCAGGCTCCAGGAATTTTGCAGGGTCTCCACACCAAAACCCTGGGATTGCACCCCAAGGGTTTTTGGGATTTGGGATTGAGCAGTGCTGTGTGCTCCAGAGGCATCCAGGTGTCCTTCCCGTGGGAACAGGGAATGCTGGGCTGTCCGAGGAGGAGCAGGGAAGCTCCTCTGGCTGGGCAATCCCGCAGGAACAGCTCCTCTGTTGATTCCAGGGAATGTCTGGAATTGAAAGCCCCAAACTCGCTGCCTGGGGCACCTTGGGGCTGCTCAGGAGTGATCCCAGAGATGCTTCCCTGCTCCCACATCCCTGATTTCTCCTCTGGATCCCTGCTGGGCCCTTTGCCCGCTCCAGCCCTGGTTATTCCGCTGCCCTCTGACCATTTTTCCCAAATAATGGGATATTTTCCTGGAGCTTTATTCCCTCTGCAAGAGCAGGAGCTGGAGGAGAGGGAGCGAGGTCATTCCATGATTTCCTGGTGGTTGTTAGCCGGGGGCTGAGGGCACTGCCCAGATCACAGCTGGCCACCAGTTCCTGGAGGCCACAACATTCCTGATGGGATGCAGGATTTGGAAAGAATTCCCTGTTCTTTCTGGGCACTTCTGGCTATTTTCTGTCCATAAAATCCTGCATTTGCACCGGGCTTTGGTGGCAACTATG
The DNA here is from genome assembly GCF_009650955.1 of Corvus moneduloides. Classification (NCBI taxonomy): domain Eukaryota; kingdom Metazoa; phylum Chordata; class Aves; order Passeriformes; family Corvidae; genus Corvus; species Corvus moneduloides. Next base: position 4,961,099 of record NC_045498.1, read on the forward strand.
GGTAAATAAAGATTTTCCTTTCCTTTTCCTTTTCCTTTTCCTTTCCTTTTCCTTTCCTTTTCCTTTCCTTTCCTTTCCCTTTCCCTTCCTTTTCCTTTTCCTTTTCCTTTTCCTTTTCCTTTTCCTTTTCCTTTTCCTTTTCCTTTTCCTTTTCCTTTTCCTTTTCCTTTTCCTTTTCCTTTTCCTTTTCCTTTTCCTTTTCCTTTTCCTTTTCCTTTTCCTTTCCTTTCCTTTCCCCCCTTCCTCTGTGTGTTCCCCTTTTCTGGGGTATTTTGTTGGCCTTTTTTTCACTCTTCCCAGCTGGGTTTAACATTCCCTGATGCCGAGTGTGGGGTGGGGATGAGAGGAGGGAATTAGGAGTTCCCATGTCCCAGTTAACAACTCCACGGGATGAGCTGCAGTTCCAGCCTTTGTTCTGATGGAGTTTCCAGGGATTCCTGGAGAGGTTTCTGTGCCTCCAGAGAGTTCTGGTTGTGGCGTTGCTCATTTTGGGAGAGATGGGGAGCGGGGCCGAGGCAGCGGGAATGGTTTGTTGGCTTCGCTGCTTTTTGCTCCCTTCTTTACGTGTGACAATTATTGGGATTTGTGGGATTTTGGGATTCTCCAAGCTCCAGGGATCAAGGAGTGCAGGGGTCGTGCTCTGCTTTGAGCTGGCTCATCAAGACAGACATTGTGCTTCCATCCTTCCTCTGAAAAACCAGGAATATTCCTTTCCATTCCCAGTGCACTGCCCCATGAACCAGCTGATGACGGATTCCACGGGGGTGATCCTGAGCCAGAGCTTCCTGGGAAGTTACCCTCACTTCCAGACGTGTTCCTGGGTGGTGAAGGTGGAGCCGGGGTACAACATCTCCCTCACCATCGAGTACTTCCTCAGCGAGAAGCAGTTCGACGAGTTCGAGATCTTCGATGGTAAGAGATTGACCCCTCCGACCTGCAGGGTCCTTCATCCCAAACCTTCCTGGGATTCCATAATCCCATGGCAGTCAAAGGGGAAGGAGCATTCCAGGCCCAGCTGCCCACCTGTAACCTCCTGCTGGCCTTCCAGAAAGCTCCTCCTGAGCCTCGCTGGTTCCTGGCATAAGGAAATAGCAGCAATTCCATTTTTCAGCTGGATCTGAAGCGTTTTTCCAAGGGGCGGGAGTTGGGAAATTCCTGGGAGAGGGATGGCAGCAGAGATTGCTGCAGGGAATGAGTTGGGAAGTGGGAATTCTCATCCCTGAAGGCCGCAGGGAGCGGATTCTCCAGGCCCAGGAGGAACCTTGGAGCTTTGAGTTGTTTCTCAACCACTCTTCAACAATCAGAACCAGGATTATGGGATCACACTCTGGAAAAATCCCAGGGAGAAACCTTGGAGCTTTGGCTCATTTCTCAAGCACTCTTCAGAGTCAGAAGCAGGATGTGTGGAGTCATTGATGCCAGGGATTGGATACTGGGAAAGCTTTGTGGATGAGGGGGTGGTCAGGCACTGGAAAAGTCTTGGGAATGGGAATGGGATTGTCAGGGCAACCCATGCAGAACGTGGGGGCTGTGCTGGTGCTCCTGGGAGCACCATGGGGACCTGAGCTCCTGCCTGGAGCAAATCCTGGTTTTAATGTGGATTTTTGGATCCTGGATTCCCAGGAGCAGGATGCGAGCCCTGGAACTCATGTCCACAGCGAGCTGGGAGCTGCCTCTCCTCATGGAAAAGCTCCATGTGCCCGTTCCTCCCGCAGGGACACCGAGCCCCACGAGTGGCTCCGTGGCAGCTCTGACTTTTCCCTTTTCCCTGTCCCCTCCTTCCTTCCAGGTCCCTCTGGACAGAGTCCCCTGCTGCTGTCCCTGAGTGGGAATTACTCGGCCCCTCTGACCGTCACCAGCAGCGGGAACAGCGTCTTCCTGCGCTGGTCCTCCGACCACGCCTACAACAGGAAAGGCTTCAAAATCCGCTACTCCGGTGAGTCCCAGCTGCCTCTGCCAGCAGCAGGAATGGCTCCACAGCCAGGAGAATCCATGGAATTCCTGCAGAGATCCAGCTGTGAGGGCAGGAGGTGCCGAGGCAGGGCAGGCACAAAGCCGGGCACGTTCCGAGCTGGGGAGGCTGGGAAAGGCAGGGTCTGTCCACAAGAATCCTTGGAGCTTTGGGTCATTTCTCGACCATTCTTTAGCAATCAGAACCAGGATTGTGGGATCACAATCAGGAGGAATTCCAGGGAGAATCCTTGGAGCTTTGGGTCATTTCTCGACCATCCTTTAGCAATCAGAACCAGGATTGTGGGATCACAATCAGGAGGAATTCCAGGGGGAATCCTTGGAGCTTTGGGTCATTTCTCGACCATTCTTTAGCAATCAGAACCAGGATTATGGGATCACAATCAGGAGGAATTCCAGGGGGAATCCTTGGAGCTTTGGGTCATTTCTCGACCATTCTTTAGCAATCAGAACCAGGATTATGGGATCACAATCAGGAGGAATTCCAGGGAGAATCCTTGAAGCTTTGGGCTGTTTCTCTACCATTCTTTTAACAATCCTAACCAGAATTATGGGATCACAATCAGGAGGAATTCCAGGGAGAATCCTTGGAGCTTTGGGTCATTTCTTGACCATTCTTTAGCAATCAGAACCAGGATTGTGGGATCACAATCAGGAGGAATTCCAGGGAGAATCCTTGGAGCTTTGGGTTGTTTCTTGACCATTCTTTAGCAATCAGAACCAGGATTGTGGGATCACAATCAGGAGGAATTCCAGGGAGAATCCTTGGAGCTTTGAGTCGTTTCTCAAGCACTCTTCAGAGTCAGAAGCAGGATGTGTGGAGTCATTGATGCCAGGGATTGGATGTTGGGAAAGGTTTGTGGATGAGGGGGTGGTCAGGCACTGGAAAAGTCTGTCCAGGGAAGTGCTGGAATCACAATCCCTGGAAGTGCTCAAACAAAGCGTAGATGTGGTGCTCAAGGACCTGGTTTGGTGGTGGGGTAATGGCTGGACTCGATCTTTGACACCTTTTCCAACCTTAATGATTCTGGGGTTCTATAAGTGGCTCTGGATCCGGATGAGGGAATCCCATCCCGAATATTTCTGTGTTCCTAAATGATCACATCCTTGCAGTGAGGAACATCCCAGAATGTCAGAACCTGCTTAGGAGCTGTTCAGAGCATGAGCCACGACTTCCCTGTCACCGAGGGTGTCACAGCTTTTTCAGGGAATTGTCAAAAACATCTGGATCTGGATGAGGGAATCCCATCCCAAATATTTCTGTGTTCCTGAATGAGCGTGTCCTTGCAGTGAGGAACATCCCAGAACGTCAGAACCTGCTCAGGAGCTGCTCGGAGCATGAGGCACAACTTCCCTGTGACCGAGGGTGTCACAGCTTTTCCAGGGAATTGTCAAACCCACTCTGTGCTCCTGCTTATCTGTTTGGGAGCAGAACCAGGATCAGGGAATCCTGGCTGCTCATCCAGCACAAAACTGCTGCCGGAGCTGGAATATTGGCTGAGAATTCCCTGCAGCGAATCCCTGTGTGGGAGCTTGGCAATTCTCAATTAACGGAAGTTCTCAAACCAGGCTCAGACCCTGCCAGCGCCTCAGAAATGAGGAATGAATTCACTCAGCAGATGGATTAAGGAATATTTCATTATCAGGATCGACCCCTTATTCCGGAGTGAGGCTCGGACCGGAGCCCCGCGCTCCTTCCCCGCTTCGACTTCGTGTTTATCCATCGTCAATTCCCCATTTTTCGGGAAGCTCAGTGTAATTCCTGGGAGCGGGAGGGGGATGACCCTGATGCTGCCCGTGCCGTGATCGGTTTCCTTTCTCCTGCCCCCCTTCCCAGCTCCCTACTGCAGCCTCCCGCAGCCGCCGGCGCACGGGATGATCCTGAGCCACTCCGGGCTGCGCCCCGGCAGCTCCGTGCGCTTCGGATGCGACGCCGGATACCGCCTGGTGGGACACAGCACCACCACCTGCAGCCAGCACCCCCAGGGCCACTTCCACTGGAGGGAAGCCATCCCCCTGTGCCAAGGTGAGAGCATGGACGGGTTGGGATCAAGTGCCAGGAATCCTGGGAAAAGCGGGGGAAAAGGCGGTGAAAAAAACCCCAAATTGGAATTCCCGTTGAGAATTCCGTGTTGAGAACGGGCTCGGAGCACTGAGGGGTGCTCCTTGTGTCCAAGGCCTTGGGAATAGATGGGCAGAGAGGGAAGGAGGTAACTGGGAGTGGGAAAAGAGGGAAGGGCTCCAGATGAGGGAGGAAAAATTCCCAATCTGTGTGAAGGTGCTGCTGTTGGAATTCCCGTTGAGAATTCCATGTTGAGAACAGGGTTGGAGCTGCAGGTGGGCACTGAGGGGTGCTCCTCATATCCAAGGCCTTGGGAATAGAAGGCAAAGAGGGGGTTAACTGGGAGTGGGAAAAGAAGGCCTTGGGATGGGGGAGGAACAGCCTCATCTGTGTGAAGACACCGCTATTGGAATTCTTGTAATTCCATGTTGAGGACAGACTTGGAGCTGCAGGTGGGCACTGAGGGGTGATCCTCATGTCCAAGGCCTTGGGAATAGAAGGGCAAAGAGGGAAGGGAGTAACTGGGAGCAGGAAAAGAGGGAAGGGCTCAGGATGGGGAAGGAAAAGCCCCATCTCTGTGAAGGCTCTTGGTGTGGAGGTGTTCAGACACTCAGTGAAGACACAGCCAAGCCTCGCTTGGGAGAAGCTTGGAAGAATCCACAAAGGCTTGGAAGAATCTGGAAAGGCTGCCAGGAGCATGAGGGCTGCTCTGCTTCCTGACTGGAATTCCCTTTCCGGTTCTTCTGGAAGTGCCCTCTTAGCTCTGCACGTGTCAGCGGGGGGAGGGAAATTCCTGGGGATTCAGGCAGCTCCCATTGGCTTCATCCAAGGTTTAGCCGTGGAGTTGTTCCTTCCACATTCCGTGCTCATTATCCGGAATCTCCTGCACGTCCTGCCCGGCACGGAGCGAATTCCAGCACGGGAAGCACTGGGGACAAGGCTCTGTGCCCGGGGGGTTCCGCTGCTGCTCCCGGTGTTCCCTCTCTGCTCCCACCTTTCCCTCCACCCACCAATCATCCCGGCTCCTTTGTGGAGCTGAATTCCCATCGTTATTCCAAAGGAGCCTTGCGGTGCCTTTGATCACTCATCCCTGTTCCAAGGGACTGAGCCTGGGGATTCATAGTGCGTTGACTTCCCTGGAATCCGGGCAGGGAGCAGAGCTGGCTCTGGCACCGTCGCTCTGCGGTGTCTGCATTGTTAGACCGTCAGGAGACGTGGGATTGTTCCATGTGGGAGGCTTGTAAGGCTCCTGGATCACTTTGGCTCTTCGGGAATTGCACCTCTGAAGGAGAACTTGGTGCTGGGAGCGCTCGTTTCCCTCTGGAGTTGATTTTAAAGGAGTGGGAAGTGCTAAACCAAGGCCCCGCTGCTCCATCCTGTTCCAGAGGGAGGCTGGACACAAGGTCAGGGAGGGATTTCACTCCCTGAAAACAGGGATTGGGCAAAGCCAAGAGCTGGGGTGAGCAGATGAACAGCCCAGCCAGGGCTGTCATGGCAACTGTGCCTCCCGAATCCTTAGCCCAGCCTGAGGGATTCCTCTGGTTTACTCCACCTTTTTTAAGGAAAATTGTGTCCTCAGGAACAGGTCTGGATCCTGCTAAGCCCTGACTGCCCTGCAGGGGTGGAATCCCACCTGAGCCTCGTGCTCAGCTCCCAGGAGGTGTGGTGGGGTGAGGGGAATGGACTTTTAAACCTGGGAGTGGGAAGGAGATGGAGGGAAGTTGGGAAGGGCTGGATTGGCTGGGGTGACACCGCAGCCACAGATCAGAGCAGGAGCAAGTCCCCAACCAGCAGCTCCAGGGCCACCAGGGAGGGGCTCGGAGCCAGACCCGCCGTGGTGGTCACTCCCAGGCCTGGGAATGTTGGGAAGCTCCCGTGGTGGTGCTGAGCAGGCCGGGGCTGTGCCTTGGGAAGGGGATTTTCCATGGGAAGTGAGCGGCACCAAAGCCATCCCGCACCACTCTGGCCCTGCTGAACGTGTGACATGGCAGGAGCCCCACGGGCACGATCCGTGGTGCCACTCCATGGCAGAGCAGGGATTCGAGGGCAATCCATAACATTCCAGGTATCTTCCTGGTTCGTTTTCCCTTTGGAGGAGTGGGAATGTCTCCACTGAGCACACAGGGCAGGATCTTGCTGCTGGATGTCCCTCTGGAAGAGCAGGGAGAACTTGAATTCCTGCCGAGGTGGAAAGAGTCCCTTTACCCCTCTCTTTCCTCTTTTCCTGTCAGGAATCCCAGCACTGGCCCGTGGCTCTCCCGTGCCCTGGGCTGAATGCAGGATTCGGGATTCAGGAGGAGAATTCCTGGCAGAGCAGCTCCACCCCCAGGCCTGGGCTGGCTCCTCTCCTGCTCCTTCAGCCACATCAAATCCAACATTTTTCTATCCCCACATCTCCCAAAGCAGCTTTTGGGGTGGGCTGTATCAAATTCTCACCCTTTCAGGTGGCAGAGATTTGGGAATTCCCTCCGTGGAGCTGCAGGAATTGTTTCCCCCATGTCAGGAAGGAGGGACTGGGGTGCCCAGAAACACAAATCCACAAGTGACTCTTCCCAAAGCTCCTTCCTGCCAGCTCAGAATCCTCTCCCCCTTCCCCGTCCCCTCGGAATAACCTTCCCTCCGTGCTCCGTCCTCGCTGGATTTGTGGAATATTCTGCAGGGAACCATCCTGGCTTGGCACAGAGGGCGCTCCATGATCTTCTGTGCCTTTGCTGTCTCTGCTGCTTTGAAGCAGTTTTGTCTTTGGGATCCCAGCTGCAGATTTGCTTTTTCTGTCCCTTCTCTTTTTTTCCTTTGTTTTTCCAAGCCAAACACTGGTTTGATTCCCTCTGGAACAACCTCCCTCATCCCACATTCCCATGAGTTGTGGTGCCCACAGGTTGAGCCTCAGGAATGGGTTTGTTGCCACCCCAAAAGTCTCTGTAAAGAAAAACTTGATACTGGTTTTAAACTGGCAGAGAGCAGATTCAGATAAAAGATTGGAAAGAAATTCCTGCCTGTGAGGGTGGAGAGGGGCTGGAATGGGTTTTCCAGAGAAGCTGGGGCTGCCTCTGGATCCCTGGAAGTGTCCCAGGCCAGGTCGGACAGGGCTTGGAGCCACCTGGGATAGGGCAAGGTGTCCCTGGCCATGGCAGGGGGTGGGATGGGATTGAAGGCCCTTCCAACCCCAACCATTCCATGATTCCGTGGAATGAAGGCAAGAGGCAGCTCAGCCTGGCTGCCCTGGAGCTCCTTCCCTCCCTGTCCCTCCCTGGGCCTCGGTTTCCTGGGGATAAATAAAAGGGATGATTTTTTGGGAAGCATTAAGGGAATGGAAAGGAGAAAGGAGCAGGCCTTGGCGGGGCTGGGAAGGGCTCAGCTTCCCCCCAGTCTCTGTGGCTGGAGCAGGAGGAAAGGGAAGCAGAAAAAAGGACCACCAGAGCTGCTGGGTGGCAGGGAAAAGGTTGGATTTTCCAGATGCCCTCTTTTCCCTGGAAGGCCATTGGTATTCAGCCTGGCAGCCTGTCTAGACACCAGGCCTTGGAGAGGGGTTGGCCAGCCCTGAGCTCGCTGCAGTGACACTCCTGTCACCATCAGTGCCGCCAGGGACGGGCCTGATCCTGCCTCTGGAATTGCTCCCACCCCTCAGAATTCCAGCACCTGCCAGCTGCTCTGGGATCCTGCTCCAGGCAGCAGCAGGAGTGGGATAAAAGCTGGACTTTATGTGGGGAAAGCCCCAGGGTTGTGCTGCTGCAGCTCCCTGGCCCTCACTGAGCTCCCAGTCACCAAAACGTGACTTTTCCTGCTTTTCCAGCCCTGTTTCTGTGCTTAGGGAACACCAGGAAGGTGAATGTGTTGGAGCAGCTCGGGAGAAGAGCTCGGGAGCTGAGCTGGGGCTGCTCCAGGAGGGAATGGGATTGTTGGGAAGCACAGGCAGATATTGGGATCGAGGGTTAGGGCTGTGCTTCCTGGCTGCTTCTGCTCCTTTCCCAGCCCCACAGAGCCTTCAGCAGCTTCCCAGTGGAGCTTCCCAGGTCCTGGCTGCTCTTCCCTTGGCATCCCACCCTGTCCAGACAGGAGGGATGTGGATCTCCCTCTTCCCCAGAGCCAGGCTTGGAGAGGGATGGGGACCTCAGGGTGGGTTTGGAGTCAGATCTGGATTTGCTTCCCCTCCTCCCCCGAATGCTGCTGGAAAAGCAGATTAGAGGGACATTTCCCAGCGCTGGCATTCCCAGGGGTGGGAAGCAGGATAACAACATCAATGGGGTGGTTCTTTGTGTATTTCTGGCTGTCACCTGCCTGTCCCCTCCCTGCCCTGCCCTCGGATCCGAGGATTCCACCGGGAATGGTGCAGAGCCTCCATCTCCAGCAGCTGCCTGGCTTTTCCATTTTCCCCCTGAATTCCCACCCTTTTCCTCCTCAGCTAAATCCATCCTCCCTTCTGCCACAGCCTAATTCCACAATTTGCTGCTTTATGGGATCCAGAAGTGCTCCTGGAGAGGGGTTTGGGGTGGCTGCTGCTGTGGAATCCTTTATCTCCACGTGAGAACTCAGCAGCGCTCCACCGATGCATTTTTGTGTTACGGTTATTATGGGAAGTGCGAGCCAGAGCCTTTTCCAGGAGGAACTGGGATTTGGGGTTGGATTCACTGTTGCAAACGCTGGTCTTTTATGCAGGGTGGGCACTCCCTGAGTTTACCAGTAGGAAAGTTTGGCATCTGGGATTTCAGTTTGGGATAAAACCAGCAGCTCCCTGATGGGTTTTTTGGGGGGGGGGGATGGTGTGTTTTCTCTTCCCAGCTCTCTCCTGTGGCATTCCCAGAGCCCCGAGGAACGGGGTTGTTTTTGGGAAGGAGTACACGGTGGGCACCAAGGCCGTGTACCAGTGCAACCAGGGCTTCCAGCTGCAGCCGGGCACCGAGCCCAGTGCCGAGTGCCTGCAGGAGGGAGTCTGGAGCAACGGGAATCAGCCCCCGCTGTGCGTGGGTGAGTGGGAATTCGGGATGGCCGGCCGGCGCTGGGGTGGCCGTTCCACCTGGAGAACAACCAGCTCTGCCCCACGGCTCTGGGCTTTGGGGGGAATTCCTGCAGAGATGGAATCTGGCAGGGGGTGGGGTGGGGTGGGGTGGGATGGGGATGGGATGGGGTGGGGTGAGATGGGGTGGGGATGGGATGGGGATGGGATGGGGATGGGGTGGGATTGGATGGGGATGGGATGGGGTGGGATGGGATGGGGTGGGATGGGGTGGGGTGAGATGGGGTGGGGATGGGATGGGGATGGGATGGGGATGGGGTGGGGATGGGATGGGGATGGGGTGGGATGGGGATGGGATGGGGATGGGATGGGGATGGGATGGGGATGGGATGGGGATGGGGTGGGGATGGGGTGGGGTGGGATGGGGTGGGATGGGGATGGGGATGGGGTGGGATGGGGATGGGGATGGGGTGGGGTGGGATGGGGATGGGATGGGGTGGGGTGAGATGGGGATGGGATGGGGATGGGGTGGGGATGGGATGGGGATGGGATGGGGATGGGGTGGGATGGGATGGGGATGGGATGGGGATGGGATGGGGATGGGATGGGGATGGGGTGGGATGGGGTGGGATGGGATGGGGATGGGATGGGATGGGGATGGGATGGGGATGGGGTGGGGATGGGGTGGGATGGGGTGGGATGGGATGGGGATGGGATGGGGATGGGATGGGATGGGGATGGGATGGGGATGGGATGGGGATGGGATGGGGATGGGATGGGGATGGGATGGGGTGGGATGGGGTGGGATGGGGTGGGATGGGGATGGGATGGGGTGGGATGGGGTGGGGATGGGGATGGGATGGGGATGGGATGGGGATGGGATGGGGATGGGGATGGGGATGGGATGGGGATGGGGATGGGATGGGGATGGGGTGGGGATGGGATGGGGATGGGGTGGAGATGGGATGGGGATGGGATGGGATGGGGTGGGATGGGGTGGGATGGGGTGGGATGGGGATGGGGTGGGATGGGGATGGGGTGGGGTGGGATGGGGATGGGATGGGGTGGGATGGGATGGGGTGGGATGGGGTGGGATGGGGTGGGATGGGGTGGGATGGGGATGGGGTGGGGATGGGATGGGGATGGGATGGGGATGGGATGGGGTGGGATGGGGTGGGATGGGGTGGGATGGGGATGGGATGGGGTGGGATGGGGTGGGATGGGGTGGGGTGGGATGGGGTGGGATGGGGTGGGATGGGGTGGGATGGGGTGGGATGGGGTGGGATGGGGTGGGATGGGATGGGATGGGGTGGGATGGGGATGGGGTGGGGATGGGATGGGGATGGGATGGGGATGGGATGGGGTGGGATGGGGTGGGATGGGGTGGGATGGGGATGGGATGGGGTGGGATGGGGTGGGATGGGGTGGGGATGGGGATGGGATGGGGATGGGATGGGGATGGGGATGGGGATGGGATGGGGATGGGGATGGGGATGGGGATGGGGATGGGATGGGGATGGGGTGGAGATGGGATGGGGATGGGATGGGATGGGGTGGGATGGGGTGGGATGGGGTGGGATGGGGTGGGATGGGGTGGGATGGGGTGGGATGGGGTGGAGATGGGATGGGGATGGGATTGGATGGGATGGGATGGGGTGGGATGGGGTGGGATGGGGTGGGATGGGGTGGGGTGGGATGGGGATGGGGTGGGATGGGGTGGGGTGGGATTGGATGGGGATGGGATGGGGATGGGATGGGGTGGGATGGGGTGGGATGGGGTGGGGTGGGATGGGGATGGGATGGGGTGGGATGGGGTGGGATGGGGATGGGATGGGATGGGATGGGGTGGGATGGGGATGGGATGGGGATGGGATGGGGATGGGATGGGGATGGGATGGGGTGGGAATGGGGTGGGAATGGGGTGGGGTGGGATGGGATGGGGTGGGATGGGGTGGGATGGGGATGGGGATGGGATGGGGTGGGGTGGGGTGGGATGGGGTGGGATGGGGATGGGATGGGGATGGGATGGGGATGGGATGGGGTGGGATGGGGTGGGATGGGGATGGGATGGGGATGGGATGGGGTGGGATGGGATGGGATGGGGTGGGGTGGGGTGGGATGGGATGGGATGGGATGGGATTGAAGGCCCTTCCAACCCCAACCATTCCATGATTCCATGGAATGAAGGCAAGAGGCAGCTCAGCCTGGCTGCCCTGGAGCTCCTTCCCTCCCTGTCCCTCCCTGGGCCTCGGTTTCCTGGGGATAAATAAAAGGGATGATTTTTTGGGAAGCATTAAGGGAATGGAAAGGAGAAAGGAGCAGGCCTTGGCGGGGCTGGGAAGGGCTCAGCTTCCCCCCAGTCTCTGTGGCTGGAGTGGTGCCTTGAGGGGCCTCCTAAAAACAGAGGCTGGACGGGAGTAAGGGAATAAAGGCAGGGATTTGTTTGAAAGGCCTTCAATATTTTTATGAGAATTAAGATTTTTAATAAATTTTAAAATTTTTTGGTTTTTTGTAATTTTTTATAAGAAGATTTTAATATTTTTAGTAAAATTGAGATTTTTAATAAATTAATGTTTTTCACTTTTTTGTAGAAGTTTTATAGTAAGATTTTAATAGTTTGATTAAAATTATGATTTTTAATAAATTAAGATTTTTTTGGGTTTTTTTGTAGATTTTTAATATTAAGACTTTAATATTTTTATGAGAATTAAGATTTTTAATAAATTTAAAATTTTTCGCTCTTTTGTAGATTTTTTATAATAAGATTTTAATATTTTTATGAGAATTAAGATTTTTAATAAATTAATTTTTTCACTTTTTTGTAGAATTTTTATAATAAGATTTTAATATTTTTAGTAAAATTGCAATTTTTAATAAATGAAGGTGGTTTTTTCGCTTTTTTGTAGATTTTTAATATTAAGACTTTAATATTTTCATTAGAATTAAGATTTTTAATAAATGAAGAAAAATTTTTGCTTTTTCATAGATTTTTAATATTAAGATTTTAATATTTTTGATTAAAATTATGATTTTGAATAAATTAAGATTTTTTGCTTTTTTGTAGTTTTTTAATATTAAGATTTTAATATTTTTATGAGAATTAAGATTTTTTTTAAAAATGAAAAATTTTTGCTTTTTTGTAGATTTTAACATTAATATTTTAATATTTTTACTAAAATTAAGATTTTTAATAAATGAAGTAAATTTTTAGGGTTTTTGTAGATTTTTAATACTAAGATTTTAATATTAATATTAAAATTATGATTTCGAATAAATTAAGGTTTTTTTGCTTTTTTGTAGATGTTTTATATTAAGATTTTAATACTGAGGTTTTTATTAAATTAAGAAATTTTTTTGCTTTTTCGTAGATTTTTGATACTAAGATTTTAATATTTTTAGTAAAATTAAGATTTTTAATAAATGAAAGTTTTTAGGTTTTTTGTAGCTTTTTAATATTAAGATTTTATTATTTTGATTAACATTAAGATTTCTAATAAATTAAGGAATTTTTTTCCCTTTTTTGTAGATTTTTTTATATTAAGATTTTTCATATCGAGATTTTTAGTCAAGTTAAGATTTTTAATAAATTAAGGACTTTTTTAGCTTTTCTGTATGCTTTTAATATTAAGATTTTAATATTTTTATTTCAATGAAGATTTTTAATAAATTAAGAATTCTTTTTGTTTTCTGTAGATTTTTAATACGAAGATTTTAATACTGAGATTTTTAATAAATTAATTTTTTTTGCTTTCTTGTAGATTTTTAATGTGGAGATTTTTATTAAAATTAAGATTTTTAATCAATGAATAATTCTTTTCGCTCTTTTGTAGATTTTTAAGATTAAGATTTTAATACTGAGATTTTTATTAAAATGAAGATTTTTAGAAAATTAAGAATTTTTTTAGCTTTTCTGTATATTTTTAACATTAAGGTCTTAATATTAAGATTTTTATTAAATGAAGAATTTTTTTAGCTTTTTTGTATATTTTTAGCGTAAAGATTTTCATATTGAGATTTTTAGTAAAATTAAGATGTTTATTAAATGAAAATTTTCAGCTTTTTTGTAGATTTTTAATATTAGGATTTTAATATTTTTATTAAAATTTTCATTTAATAAAAATGTTAATTTTAATAAAAATATTAAAATCTTAATGTTAAAAATCTACAAAAAATCTAAAAATTAAGATTTTTAGTAAATTAATATTTTTCTTCACTTTTTTGTAGACTTTTGACATTAAGATTTTAATATTAAGATTTTTAATACAGAATTTTTTTAGCTTTTCCGTATCTTTTTAATATTAAGATTTTAATCTTGAGGTGTTTATGAAAACTAAGATTTTTAATAAATTAAAGGATAAATTAAAGGAGTTTATCCTTAATAAGCTTAATTCATTTATAATTAAACTTATAAATACTGCCCCTTCAAGAACTCCTCTTTATGTTTCTGCTGCCTTTTCTATTCTATTTATTATATTATTTATTTTATATTTATACTTGGCTTTTAAAGCCAAAGATTTGGGCTTTTTCTGTATTTTTCCTGGACTTATGGCTCTGGAAAATCCCACCAGGGAGCTCCTGGTGTTTTTCCAACCTTTTCTCTTGGATTTTAGAGTTCATTACTCCAAATCTCTACTCCAAATCTCTACTCAAAATCAGCTTTTTCCCTGCAGGGAGCAGCCAGGACTGGCACAGGGAGAGGGAACAGCAGATTTTGGGATGCCCGGGGTGATGTGGGATTGAGAGCAGGAGCTGGGATTTTTGAAGAGGGAAGTCTGGGGTAAATCAGTGTGGGATCCTGGCACTCAGCTGCCTGGAGAGGGATGCAGGGAATTCCTGGATGCAGGGAATTCCTGGTGCCAGTAAAACCGACAAAAATCCATTTCTACCACATTGCTGGAATATTGTTGAGCCTTATTTCCAAAGGGGACCCACAAGAGGAAAGAAGGAGAAGTGGGGTGAAGAAAGCCTTGGACCAACTCCGAGGGTTGGGTCACTGGGGACCTGAGTGTCCTGTGGGATGTAGCTGTTAGAAATCCTAATTAATTCACCTTATCAAACTGCAGAGATCTGCTGACCAGCTGTGCCCATGGCCACCTGGAAGCTTCCAAACCAAGCTCTGCTTTTTATTTCATGATTTAGCATCGTTGCGAGGAGTCTCCTCTCCGAATTTCAGGCCACGTCACCGCTTTTAACATCACCCTGAAAGTTTTCCTTTCCCTTCTCAACAACAATCCCAGCAGGGGACGTTCCCCCTCATTAAAAACCCGCCACACCTGGATTGTTTTGGGGTTGAAACCTCAATTAACCAACTCTCTGTGTTATTTTTTTGGCTCGCTTTCCTCCCTGCCCGCTGGGCTCAGCTGTGACGTGCCCCGACGTGGGCAGCATCGCGGTGGAGCACGGCCGCTGGCGCCTGACCTACGAGGTGCACTACCACTACAACGCCCAGCTGATGCTCATCTGCGACCCTGGCTACTACTACACTGGCCAGAGGGTCATCCGCTGCCAGGCCAATGGCACCTGGAGCATCGGGGAGCCCGTGCCCACCTGTAAAAGTAAGAGCAGGGTGGCACCAGGGTGGCTCCGGGGGCTGGGTTTGTGTTCGGGGTCAGCGCCGGGGATTTGAGGGTGGTGCTGGTGGGTGATTGTGGATAACCAAGGAGGTGGTGGTGCCCTTTGGGTACCAGATGAGATGGTTTGGTGCGGATTTTGGGGAAGAAATCCCTCCTTCTGAGCGTGGGGATGGGTTGCCCAGGAAAGCTGTGGCTGCGCCATCCCTGGAAGTGTCCAAGGCCAGCTTGGAGCAACCTGGGATGGTGGAAGGTGTCCCTGCTGTGGGGTGGGACTTGATTACTCTTGGTAGCAGCTGAGATGGAGGCAGCAGAGCTGTGGAGCATGGTTTGGCCTTTGGGGCATTTGTGAGATGGTTTGGTTCAGAATTTGGGAAGAAGTTTCTCCCTGTGAGGGCGGGGAGGGGCTGGGATGGATTTCCCAGAGAAGCTGTGGCTGCCCCATCCCTAGAAGGGTCCCAGGCCAGCTTGGAGAAACCTGGGGTGGTGGAATGTGTCCCTGCCATGGGGTGAGAGTTAATTACTCCTGAGGTGGAGACAGAACTGCTGGAAGAGAGTTGGGATGCAGGGAGAGGTCACCTCTGGATCTGATTCCTGGTTTAATCTCAGCACTTCTCCAGCATCTCAGCTCAGCTGTTGCTGTGGAGTCCCAGCAGCTTCGCTGTCACAGCTGCTCTGAAGTCGGGGCTTTTAAGGAGGAAAAATAAAGAATTCTGCTGTCAACCCTCAGCTCTCACACAGAGGTGACGGCGGCACCTGCAAACCAAACCCATTGGGGCACACGAGCAGCTCTCAGCTGTTCTGACACCGCTGCTGTGCTTTGGAGCTCTCCTTTTGTCAGAGGTGGAATGTTTTTCTCTCCAAGTGCAGACAGAGACAGCAAAATCTCTCCTTCCCCGCTGCGGCCTTTGTTTGTGGAGCCGTGACTGTGGGTGACAGATGCACTTTTCCCCCTGCCAGCTCTTCCTCCTGACCTCCTTTTGTTCCCAGATTGCCACCGAAATCCAAGTGACAGGATCTCGGATCTCGGCAGTGCCCCGAGGTCAGGAGCAGCCAGCGGGAGCTCCACAGGGTTGGCAGAGCTGGAAGGCAGAGAAAATGAAGATAAAATCAAGAGCTGGAGTTTGGAGGGGGAGCGGGGTTTGCAGGGGCTCCTGCATCCCACAAACCCAGCTGGGATCTGCAGATCTTGGAATTTCAGCTTGTGGGGACGAGCTGGGTGTCACTTTTCATTGGAAACTTTGTGCAATTATGTACTAGTTTGAAAACAAACCAGTGGGAGGCACCAAGTCAGAATAACAATTTAATGGAAATTAAAGAAAAGGAAAAAAAGGTAAAAGAAAACACTGTCAAACTGACAGAGTCAAGATACAACCTGACTCCCTGTTAGTCAGGGTGGTGGTAGCAGTCTGGTAGAATGGTGGCTGCAGTCCTCTGAAGCAGTGATCCTGTAGAAAAGGGTCTGCTCTTCCTCAGAAGGTCCAGTGGTGGCTGTGTAGCTCCTGTCCTCTGGAAATCCAGTGGAAAGGGTTGTCTGTGGTGTTCAGAATCTCAGAGTATATCCACGATGGGATGCTTGGTTCCTCCCTCTGGGTGGAGCATCTCACAATGGGGTAATGAGTCATGAGGCCAAGTGTTGATTAGGCTCATTAACAGAAGATAGTCCGGAGGGAATTATCTCTGAGTCGTGCAGCAGGACAATGATGGGCCATTAACAGAAAGTCTGGGGGGAGGAGGCAAGGAAACACTGCCCCACCTGATTTCAACAGCTCCTGAGGATGGGAATAGAATACACTGCAACCCAGGACACATTCCAAGGTCAGCTTGGACAGGGCTTGAAGCAACCTGGCCTAGTGGGAGATGTCCCTTCCAACCCAACCCATTCCATGATTCTGCGGGTTTTCTGGGAATGGCTTCCTGCTGCATCCAGCAATGGGTGAATGACAGAAAAATATTCCCCTGTGAGGAAGTTCTGGTGTGAAAAACTCCTCTGGTTCCTTCCCAGCCTGTCTTTAGTGCTTCCCTCGTGTCCTGAAGCATAAATGTTAACAGCTCTGGGTTTTGTCACCTCATCCAACCCTGCTCTGGAATTATTACAATTCCTGGAATCATTTAATGAGCTGCCCGCTCCAGCCATAACTCCTGGGGCTGTGCCTGAGTGCATTCCTTCCAAACCCATCCCTCCCAGCCTGTTTTCCTCACTGTCCTTTGGGATCTCTCCTAGTTATCTCCTGTGGGGACCTGCCCACCCCTCCCAACGGGAACAAGATCGGGACCCTCACCAGTTACGGGGCCACTGCCATCTTCTCCTGCAACACCGGCTACACCCTGGTGGGCTCGCGGGTCCGGGAGTGCATGGCCAACGGGCTCTGGAGCGGGGCTGAGGTGCGCTGTCTGGGTAGGTATCCCTTGGGAAACTCCTGGTGCCACCCCCAGGGCTTGGGAAAGGCTCCTCAGGGCGCCTCAGGAAGGAGCAGGGATTTTAGGGATGGATTGGAGGAGGAATCCGCGCTGCGGGGTTTTAAGTGGGTATAAAAGGGAAGCAGAATGATTCCTGCATCCTCAGTAGGGGTGAGGTGTTGGGAGAGCTTTGGGGTGAGGAGGATTATTTATGGCAGCAGAGTCTGGAATTAACAGCCTGGAGCTGAAAGAGGGATGGATATTGGGATGGATACTGGGATGGATACTGGGATGGATATTGGGATGGATATTGGGATGGAATTCTTCCCTACAAACAACAGGCATGGATTGCCCAGAGAATCATGGCTGCCCCATCCCGAGTGTCCATGGAAAGGTTGGATAGGGCTTGGAGCACCCTGGGATGGTAGAAGGTGTCCCTGTGGACGATGCTTACATTCCCTTCCACCCCAACTTCTGAGCACCCCGATCCCGCAGAGATCCGGGCCTTGGGCGATGCCTTTGGGGGACCCCTTTGCTGGGATCTCCGGGTGATTCCCGCTGTTTTGCTCTCTCCAGCCGGGCACTGCGGCGTGCCCGGCCCCATTGTGAACGGGCAGATCAATGGGGAGAACTACAACTACCGGGGCAGCGTGGTGTACCAGTGCCAGCCCGGCTTCCGCCTCATCGGGATGTCCGTGCGGATCTGCCAGCAGGATCACCGCTGGTCCGGGAAAACGCCTGTCTGTGTGCGTAAGTACTTGTCATTCCTTCAGCCCTGGGGGGAAATTCCAGCCAGGAGGGTGTGGAAGGGGGATATTCCAGCCAGGAATGTGTGGAAGGGGCTCACACCCTCAGGATGTGGGGTGGCCGTGCACGCACGCTCCGGGTGTTTTGCAGGAGCATCCCCGGGGCTCTCCAAGAAAAGATTTCTTTGTGCTTCAAAAATTCCACGGAATTTCTCCTTCCTGAGCCCGGCTGAAGGTGTGGGATCAGAGGAGAGGAGCCTTTTTGGGGTCAGAGGGAGTTAAAGGCAGGCACAGCCCTACAAACACACCCCGGTGGTCAGAATCCTTGAGAGCCACGCTCCGTGTCCATGGAAAATCAGGATCTCTCCTCTGCTCCTTCCCAAATCACCTTGAAACTCCTCGTTTATCTTCCCAGGACATAACCCAATTAACCAACTCCCTGGAGCTCTCAGGTGTTGATAAGTTGAAGCATCTTCTTATCAACAGGCAGCACAATCCGTGGATTTCATTTCGTGGTGCTCCAGGTGTTTGTTCCCATCTCTCCCGTCTGGTTTGGAGCTTTCTGTGCTGGGGCATGGCAAGAACAGGATGGGAAGGAGGGAATGACCTGGCAGGATCCAGCCTGAAAAGCAGAAATCAGGATTGAGTTGGCAAAGTTAGCAGTGACTCCAAAATTTGGGGGGTGTCTGAGATCCTGCAGGAGTTTTTGGGAGAAGAATGTTTGGAAAGGATGGAATGGTTGGAATTTACTCTCGTGCCTAAGGATGCTCTGGTGAAAACTTGGAATTCACTTTCTATCCTTGGGTGAGGAAATTGGATCAGCAGAGGTCCTGCAGCTGCCAGGCAGGTTTGGGAAGGTGCAGCTCCATCATCTCCCAGGACAGCCGTGCTTCCCGCTGCTCCAGCCTTTGGATCTCCCCTTCCCTGGGCCCTTCACCTCATCCCGATCCAACACCAACCTCAGGGAAAAAAAAACTGACGGAAAAATCCTCACTTGAGGGATTTGGAAGGAAAATCTTCCTACAAAAGTTCTCCTGCCTGGGGAGATTTCAGCTCTTCAGGCCCTGGGCTGGAATCCTGATTTTCCTCCTATTTTCCCTCTTTTCCCTCTTTGCCTCCAGGTGTAACCTTTCCCTGCAGGGAGCAGCCAGGACTGGCACAGGGAGAGGGAACAGCAGATTTTGGGATGCCCAGGGTGATGCGGGATTGAGAGCAGGAGCTGGGATTTTTGAAGAGGGAAGTCTGGGGAAAATCGGTGGGATCCTGTCACTCAGCTGCCTGGAGAGGGATGCAGGGAATTCCTGGATGCAGGGAATTCCTGGTGCCAGTAAAACCTACAAAAACCCCGTTCTTGCAGTGTGATCCCATTTCTCAACAGAGCAGGCCCCAAATCTCCGGGTTTTGGGATTGATGTGGGGGGGGGTTTTACACTCTGCTACCTCCAGAACTTTTTCCAATGGATAATCCAGTTTTTTCCAGGAATAAACAGAGTAACATTTCCATTTTGTGCTTGCAGCCATCACCTGTGGCCACCCTGGCAACCCCCCCAACGGCCTCACCCAGGGCTCCCAGTTCAACCTCAACGACGTGGCCAAATTCCAGTGCAACCCCGGCTTCCGCCTGGAGGGAGCTTCCCAATCCCAGTGCCTGGCCAACGGCCAGTGGAGCAGCACCCTGCCCTCCTGCCGAGGTCAGTCTGGGATAGCCAGGGCCTTTTTCCAGGATTTCTCCGTGTTCCCAATCCAGAAATCCCTGCAAAGCACCCAGGGATGTCCAGTGGATGTTGAAGCTCCCAGGGCTGCTGTAAATCCCACGGATCAAGCGTTGGGGTTTCCTCACCTCCCTGTGTCCTCTGAGGCGTTGGAGTGTGTTGGAAGTGGGGAGAGCACAAGGAAATTTGGGATCAGACCCCCTGGAGCAGCTTTTCCTCCACCACCACAGCTTTGTGCAGAGCATTTTTCCCTTTTTGCCTTGGGATCAGCACTCAGGTTCACTTCCCAAATCCCCTCCCCTCCCTGCACTGCCTCCCTCCGCACTCCCCTAATCCAGGATCTCTGTCCATGCTGGATTAGTGGTTATTCCCTGCTGGACGACAGAAATCCCAGTTTGAGATCAGTTATTCCCAGCTGGATAATCTAAATCCTGGTGTGGGGCTGGAGATCCAGGCTCTGCTGCTGGGTGAGCAGCTGCAGGATTCCCTGGACTCCCTTTTTTCCCCCCTTTCCTAAGGAATTTTTCCTATTCCCCCCCTCAAAATTCATGGGGAAAAAATTTAAATTACAACATGAAACTTGCAATTTTCCACACTTTTTCCTACTTTTTTTTTTGGGAGAGGGGAGAATCCCACGTTTTCCAGCCCACCCTTTGTTTCCCGTTATTTTTCGGGTGTTGTTCTGTTGTTTGTTCGCAGTTGTGAACTGTTCTGACCCCGGGCACCTGGAAAACAGCGTCCGGCAAGTGCAGCCGAGCGGCCCCCACAGGTTCAGCTTCGGCACCACTGTGTCCTATCAGTGCATCCATGGATTTTATTTGTTGGGAACGCACGTCCTGACGTGCCAGGGCGATGGCACGTGGGACAGAGCCCTCCCCCAGTGCCTCTGTAAGTGCTCCCGACGCTCCGTGCCCAGCCCGGCCGCTCCTCCCGCGGGATTCGCGCAGGGAAATGCCCGTGAAAGGCGCGTGGGAATGATCCCGGGGGTTCCAGAGCTGCCCAGGGAAGGGCCTTTGGGGTTGAGGAGAGGGATGAGGCTGGAGGGGGTTCTCGGTAGGGACAGGCGGACCCCGATGGGGTTTGGGGCTTCCGGGCGGCTCCAGCTGGGATGGAGCACAGGGGAGAGGGCGGGAGCGGCTCTGGAGCACAGGGAGAGCTCAGCTGAGTGAGGGCTCAGCTGAGGGAGGGCTCTCCTGAGGGAGGGAGCACCCGAGGGAGGGAGAGCTCAGCTGAGGGAGGGCTCTCCTGAGGGAGAGCTCAGCCGAGGGAGGGCTCACCTGAGTGAGGGCTCTCCTGAGGGAGGAAGAGCTCAGCTGAGTGAGGGCACACGTGAGAGTGGGAGAGCTCACCTGAGGGAGGGAGCACCCGAGGGAGGGAGAGCTCAGCTGAGTGAGGGCTCTCCTGAGTGAGGGAGAGCTCACCTGAGTGAGGGCTCAGCTGAAGGAGGGAGAGCCCAGCTGAGTGAAAGAAAACTCACCTGAGTGAAGGAGGGCTCACCTGGGAGAGTGAGAATTCACCTGAATGAGTGAAAACGCACCTGAGGGAGGGAGGGAGGGCTCACCTGAGCAAGGGCACACCTGAGTGAAAACTCATCTGAGTGAGGAAGGACACAGCTGAGTGAAGGCTCACTTGAGTGAGAATTCACCTGAGTGAGGGCACACCTGAGCATGAGAACTCACCTGAGTGAGAACTCATCTGAGGACACACCTGAGTGAAAACTCACTTGAGTGAGAACTCACCTGAGTGAAAACTCACTTGAGTGAGAACTCACCTGAGTGAGGATTATCCTGAGTCCAGCAAGAACTCACTGGAGTGAGGGAGGACACACCCAAGTGAGCAAAAACTCACCTGAGTTGAGTGAGAACTCGCCTGAGCAAGGACACACCTGAGTGCAAACCCACCTGAGTGAGGGAGGACTCCCCTGAGTGAGGTCCCACCCCCTTCCGGCAGGGAAATGCAGGATTCTGGATAAATCCAGGGTGAATCCCCTCAGCTGGTGCAGGTGCTCCGGAGGATTCCCATCCTCACCCTTGCTCTGGCTTTATCCCAGTTTTTCCCAGTGTCCCAGCCCTTCCTCCCACTGGGACTGGAGCTGGGAGCTTCCAGGGGATGGTTTGGTTTTAGGGAAGTGTGGGAAGACAAAATATTCCAGGTGATCTCGTGCTGTCCTGGTGATCCCTACTAGAAAACATCCAGGGTTTTCGGGAGAAGTCAGCGCTGGCATCCCAATATCCCAGATCCCTGGGAATTCGGGATCCAAAGTGGATTTTAGCTGCCTTAGGGAGGCGCAGGCAGGAGCAGCCCCACCCCCAGCAGGACCAGTTTGTCCCTTTGAGCACTAAACCAGCTGCAATCCCATTCCCTGCCCTCGGGAATGGCCTCGGAGCTCCAGAAATTCCAGTTGGCTTGAGCTGTTCCAAAGCTGGGATCGTTCCTTTTCTTTTTCCCCCGTTTATCCCTCCAGCCCGAATCCCACCAAGCAGTTCTGGGCACGTTCTCCTTCCCTTTTGTCCTGTCTGCACCCCTTGCATGGATCCTGGGGAGCTGGCGAGTGATGATCCATGTTCCCACAGCTGGGGAAATTCCTGCTATTCCCTGATATCCCAGGCTCCCTCAGCCCCCAGCTGTCCTTGAGCACGAGGGGTCTCCTTCCTTCAAATACTGGGATTTGGAGGAGTTGTGGGCATTGGGAAACCCAGGTCAGTTTTACCACTGATTCCGTGGATTCCTGGGGTTAAGAGTCAAAAAAAAAAAGGAGATTTTTTCCATGTTTCTGTTTCCTGTGTGTTGAACTTCCCTGTGAGGGTGGGGAAGGGCTGGGATGAATTTCCCAGAGAAGCTGGAGGTGTCCCCATCCCTGGAAGTGTCCAAGGCCAGGCTGGACGGGGCTTGGAGCAACCTGGGATTGGGAAAAGTGTCCCCGCCCATGGAAAGGGTTGGAATTAAATGAAACCATCCAGGAATTCCGGAATTCCCTGGGGCTGAAGGTGGTGCCTCTGTTGCAGTGGTGTCGTGCGGCCACCCCGGCTCCCCTCCCCACGCGCAGATCTCGGGGGACAAGCACAGCGTGGGCTCCGTGGTCAGGTACAGCTGCCTGGGCCGGCGCACGCTGGTCGGGAATGCCACGCGGATGTGCCAGCTGGACGGGCGCTGGAGCGGCTCCCTGCCACACTGCTCCGGTGAGGGGCCTCGGGAAGGGGGCACCGCGTGCTCACCCAGCCGTGGTCACCACCCATCATCATCTCCCACCCTTCATCATCATCACCCATTGTCACCCACCCATGGTCACCCACCCATTGTCATCTGCCCGTCGTCATCATCTCCCACCCATCATCATCATCAGCCATGGTCACCCACCCATGGTCACCCACCCATGGTCACCCACCCATCGTCATCATCTCCCACCCATCATCATCATCACCCATTGTCACCCACCCATGGTCACCCACCCATCATCATCATCTCCCACCCATCATCATCATCAGCCATGGTCACCCACCCATGGTCACCCACCCATGGTCACCCACCCATCGTCATCATCTCCCACCCATCATCATCATCACCCATTGTCACCCACCCATGGTCACCCACCCATCATCATCATCTCCCACCCATCATCATCATCACCCATTGTCACCCACCCACAGTCACCCACCCGTTGTCATCTGCCCATCGTCATCATCTCCCACCCATCATCATCATCCACCCATCGTCATCTGTCCATTGTCACCCACCCATTGTCACCAAGCCATCATCATCCCTCATTGTTATCACCCATCATCACCCACCTATGGTCACCCACCCATTGTCATCATCTCCCATCTGTCATCATCACCCAGCCATGGTCACCCAGCCATGGTCACCCAGCCATTGTCATCATCACTCATTGTCACCCAGCCCTTGAGCCTTGAGGGAGCTCCTGGTGGGTTCCCTTCCCTTCCCTTCCCCTTCCCCTTTCCCTTCCCTTCCCCTTCCCTGAACTTCCCTAACCCTTCCCTTTTCCCTTTTTCCCTTTTCCCTTTTCCCTTTCCCTTTTCTCTTTCCCTCTTCCCTCTTCCCTTTCCCCTTTTCCCTTTCTCTTTTCTCTTTCCCTCTTCCCTCTTCCCTCTTCCCTCTTCCCTCTTTCCCTCTTCCCTCTTCCCTTTTCCCTTTTCCCTTTTCCCTTTACCTTTCCCTTTTTCCCTTTTCCCGTTTCTCTCCCTCTTCCCTTTTCCCTTCTCCCTTCTCTCTTCTCCCTTTTCTTTCCCTTTTCCCTTTTCCCTTCTTCCTTCTCCCTTTTCTCTTTCCCTTTTCCCTTTTCCCTTTTCTCTTTCCCTTTTCCCTTTTCCGTTTTCCTTTTTCCCTTCCCTTCCCCTCCCTTCCTCCCATGCTCCAATCCCTCCTTGTTCCCTGAGTACAGCAGGGCTGGCTTGGAGCCCGTGGGAATTCCTGCTTGGAGGGGAAACATGCCCGGGATTGATGCTGGAGGCTCCACCTTGGGATTCGGGACTGGCCGTGCTTTGCATGCAGCTCAAAACCCAGGGGCTCCTGGAATCAGGGAATGCTCCATCTGGAATTCCACCGCACTGCTGGGGCTGGAATTCTCGGCGAGGGGGACAAGGGACAAGAGCCAGCATCCCGTGGTGGCTCTGGTGACTCCGTGCTCTCTCCGGGCAGGGGGCAGCCAGGGCGTGTGCGGCGATCCCGGGATCCCTTCCCACGGGATCGGGCTGGGGGATGCCTTCGACGTGGGCAGCGTGGTGCGGTTCAGCTGCGAGCCCGGCTACACCCTCCGGGGCTCCTCCGAGAGGATCTGCCACTCCAACGGCTCCTGGAGCGGCACGCAGCCGGAGTGCGAAGGTACCTCCCTGTGCCACAGCCCCCCAGCCTGCCCCGGTGTCCCCAGCCTGCCCTGGTGTCTCCAGAACTGCCCCAGTGTCCCCAGGACTGCCCCGGTGTCCCCAGAACTGCCCCGGTGTCTCCAGAGCTGCCCCGGTGTCCCCAGGACTGCCCCGGTGTCCCCAGCCTGCCCCGGTGTCCCCAGGACTGCCCCGGTGTCCCCAGCCTGCCCTGGTGTCTCCAGAACTGCCCCAGTGTCCCCAGGACTGCCCCGGTGTCCCCAGAACTGCCCTGGTGTCTCCAGAACTGCCCTGGTGTCTCCAGCCTGCCCCGGTGTCCCCAGGACTGCCCCGGTGTCCCCAGAACTGCCCCGGTGTCTCCAGAGCTGCCCCGGTGTCCCCAGGACTGCCCCGGTGTCCCCAGCCTGCCCCGGTGTCCCCAGAACTGCCCTGGTGTCTCCAGCCTGCCCCGGTGTCCCCAGGACTGCCCCGGTGTCCCCAGAACTGCCCCGGTGTCCCCAGGACTGCCCCGGTGTCTCCAGCCTGCCCCGGTGTCTCCAGAACTGCCCCGGTGTCCCCCGGACTGCTCTGGTGTCCCCAGAAAGGCTCTGATGTCCCCAGAGCTGCCCCAGTGTCCCCAGAGTGTCCCTGGTGTCCCCAGAGCTGCTCTGATGTTCCCAGAACTGCCCCAGTGTCCCCAGCCTGCCCCAGTGTCCCCAGAGCTGCCCTGGTGTCCCCAGAGCATCCCTGGTGTCCCCAGAGCTGCTCTGATGTCCCCAGCCTGCCCTGGTGTCCTCAGAACTGCCCCAGTGTCCCCAGCCTGCCCCGGTGTCCCCAGAGCTGCTCTGATGTCCCCAGAACTGCCCTGGTGTCCCCAGAACTGTTCTCATGTCCCCAGAACTTGCCTTTACTGAGGACAGGCAGGAGGAAACCCTTGGAATTTCGGGGGAGTTTTTGTGGTTCATGGTTTATTTCAACTTCACCATTTCCCTTCCCAGTGATTTCCTGTGGGAATCCGGGAACGCCCAGCAATGCCAGGGTGATCTTCAACGACGGCCTGGTGTTCTCCAGCTCCATCATCTACCAGTGCAGGGAGGGCTATTACTCCACAGGGGTGCTGAGCAGGCACTGCACCGTCAACGGGACCTGGACTGGGAGCAGCCCCGAGTGCACTGGTGAGCACTGGGATGGAATGCTGGGATGGGGAGAGGGGAAAGAGGATGGGTGGGAGATGATGATGGATGGGTGGGAAATGGTGATGGATGGGTGGGAAATGATGATGGATGGGTGGGAAATGATGATGGATGGGTGACCATGGGTGGTGATGATGGGTGGATGATGATGGATGGGTGATGATGATGATGGGTGATGGTGGTGGGTGGGAAATGATGATGGATGGGTGGGAAATGATGATGGATGGGTGACCATGGGTGGGTGACCATGGGTGGTGATGATGGGTGGATGATGACAATGGGTGGATGATGATGATGGGTGATGGTGGTGGGTGGGAAATGATGATGGACGGGTGACAATGGGTGATGATGATGGGTGAGTGATGATGGGTGGACGATGATGATGGGTGGATGATGATGATGGGTGGATGATGATGGATGGGTGATGATGATGATGGATGGGTGACAGTGGGTGGGTGACCGTGGATGGTGATGATGAGTGGGTGATGATGGATGGGTGATGATGATGATGGATGGGTGACAGTGGGTGGGTGACCATGGATGATGATGATGGGTGGATGGTGATGATGAGTGGGTGATGATGGATGGGTGATGATGTTGATGGGTGGGAAATGATGGACGGGTGACAATGGGTGGGTGACAATGGGTGGATGATGATGATGGGTGATGATGATGATGGGTGACAGTGGGTGGGTGACCATGGATGATGATGATGATGGGTGATGGTGATGGGTGGGAAATGATGATGGATAGGTGACAACGGGTGGATGGTGATGGTGGGTGACAGCGGGTAGGTGGCCATGGGTGATGATGATGGGGGGATGGTGATGATGAGTGGATGATGATGGATGGTGATGATGATGATGGGTGATGATGATGATGGGTGGGAAATGATGATGGACGGGTGACAATGGGTGAGTGACAATGGGTGGGGGACAATGGGCAATGATGACGGGTGGTAGATGATGGGTGGGTGACCATGGGTGAGTGGCAATGGAGGGGTGACGATGAGTGGATGATGACGATGGGTGGATGGTGATGATGGGCAGATGATGATGGATGGGTGATGATGATGATGGGTGGGAAATTGTGATGGGTGGGTGACCATGGTTGAGTGACAATGGATGGGTGACCATGGGTGGATGATGATGATGGGTGGGAGATGATGACGATGGGCAGGTTACCATGGGTGGATGACATGGCTTGGTGACCACGGATGGGTGATGGTGATGGGTGACGATGAAGGATGAGCCCAGGCCCTGGGCACACACACGGGTGCCACCATGAGAAACTGCTAACTCCTGGCCTGGCACCAGCAGCAGCCCAGCCTGGGAATTCTGCCAGGGCCTAATGGAAAAATCTTGCTCCGGGGTTGTCTTTTCCCAGCTGGATGCAGGGAGCTCTGGAGTAATTTTGGGAGCTGGAGGGGCTCTCCGGGGCTGCTCCTGAACGTGACATTCCTGGGGCAGGGATGTGTGTGAGCTCAGGGACCCTCGGGAAGGGCCGGAGCTTCCTCAGGTGCCTGTGAGGAGCAGGGATGGTGACAAAGGTGGCACCGGGGTGGTGACAAAGGTGGACTTACAGAAGAGGCAGTGACTGGGCTGAGCAGGGGGGTGCTGTGGGCAAACTGCCATCCCTTCACCCAGCTCTGACCCGGCTTTGCTTTAATGTTTAATGAGCGTTAATCCCGCTCCTTGTAAGGCCTTAATGAGGAGAAGCAGAGCCTGCTCCACGTCCCGCTCCACATTCCCGGTGCTACAAACCTGCTCCGTGTTTAACTGGTTACATCCCGCCTGGAAGAACACTCAGGATCACCACAGGTGGCATTCCAGCTGCCAGATATGCTCCTTTTTCCCTTCCTTGGCAGTGATCAACTGCGGAGACCCCGGCGTGCCGGCCAACGGGCTGCGGCTGGGCAGTGACTTCACCTACAACAAATCCGTGGTGTTCCAGTGCACGCCCGGCTTCATGATGGAGTCAGACAGGGCAGCTTCCCTCACCTGCACCAAAGACCGCACCTGGAACGGCACCAAACCTGTCTGCAAGGGTGAGAATCCTGGAGATATCGCAGGAGACAAGTTTTGGAGGCCACCAGAGCTTCCCTGGAAGTCCAGCTGGGCATTCCTTGGCTCCATCATTCCATCCATCCAAACTTGGTGGCATTTTTCACGGAGCAGCAACACCTTGCTGTCTTCAGGGCTATCAATCCATGCCTGGGAGGGAGGGAGGGAGTTGCTCTTACCCTTGTGCTAGAGAAAGAGCAAAGCCCAGGGGGTGAAGTCACTTAGTCTGCACAAAAACCCGGATCAAACTCGGATGAAATATCGTGTTTTGCAAGCAGACGCTTCGCTGGCATCGCCCATTAGCTAATGAAAAATGCTCCCTGCGAGTCTTTTCATTGTTCTGAGATGACTCCTGTGGTTCAGAGATAGAAAAGGGAAATAATAAAGCAGTAGCTGGGCAGGCTGGATCTCCTTTGCTCAGCCCCCAGCGCAGATAAGATGTGTGGCAGCATCCCTGCGCTCCTTTAAAAATCTGGAGAATTCACCTGTCACGACGCTGATACAAGCACAGGCCGCATAAAAACCCTCAAATGCACTCCAGCTGCTTCCGAGGCTGTAAAGAGCCATTCTTACTCTCCTTTTTCATTCCCTGCACTGAGCAAATGCTGCAGGAATGCCCCAGAATGTGGCCAAGAGTCTCATTTGGAGGCCGAGCTGATCTGCGCGGGTTCGGCTCGTCTGAGCTGAGAAGCAGAGCGCTGTGAAAGTGTCATCTTAAAACAGCCCAGGGTGGGTGACAGCCCGACAGGTTGGGGCTTCAACTGCTCATCTGAGCCTCAGCCAGGTTGTCCAAAATGTGTGAATCTTTGGGGAGATCTGGGATGAGTTTTCATGCCACGTCAGGGCGAATTTTTACCTTCAGCTGGAGATGAGCGTTGACTCCAAAATCGGATTTGTAGAGAGATTTAGGAAAAGGTTCTTCCCCAGAAGGCACCGAACGGGGTCCCCAGGGAATGGGCACAGCCCCAGGATCTCGAGGAATGTTTGGACAACGCTCTCAGGGATGCACAGGGTGGGATTTTGGGGTGTCTGTGCAGGGGTTGGACTGGATGATCCTTGTGGATCCCTTCCCACAGGATATTTTATGATTCGGGATTTAACTCCAAACCTTAAAGTAAAATCCTGGAGGTTTCACCCCAGTTTGTGCTCAGCCAGTCCTGAGAGATGCTCTGGGAGAGCAGGAAGTGACTGATCCCACATGGAATTAGCTTGTTAATGGAAATAATTAAGAAGTGGAACACCCTGAGCCTGCTTTTCCTTCTCCCACAGCCATCACCTGCAGAGCTCCACAGGCCATTCCCAACGGGAAGGTGGTGGGCTCGGATTTCAGCTGGGGCTCCAGCGTCAGCTACGCCTGCCTGGAGGGCTACCAGCTGTCCCTGCCTGCCGTGCTCACCTGCGAGGGCAACGGCTCCTGGAGCGGGGAGATCCCCCAGTGCTTCCGTGAGTAGGCAACTCCCCGCTTTTCCACCGGGAATCAGCAGGATTCTGCTGAAAACCCAATTTTTGGGGCTTTTTCCAGCTTTTCTCCAGGCTCTGTGTCACTCAGGGTTCAGAGGGACCTTGCTGTGCTTCCTGCCTCAATCCTAAAGGAAGTTTTCCATCAGCTGGAGTGGGAATTTTTCATGCCGTGGTGATGCTTCAGGAGCCTGGAGCAAAAGGCTGGCTGCTCTCCCAGCTGCCACATGCCTTTTAGGGAGCATTGGTTTGGCACCTGGGAGGAGGAGGCAGGGACACAGTTGGTCACTCCAGGGACACAGTTGGTCACTCCAGGGACACACAGGTGGTCACTCCACCCCTGTGTCAGAGGTGTGGGGCCACATTCAGGATAAATCCGGGCATTTTTCATGTTCTTACCCACAAAACATCCTCAAAACTTTGTCCTCAGTGACCGAATCCTCTGCAATCAAGACTCCCGAAACTGCTAAAAAATCCTTTGGCAAAGGGCACCGTGTAGCAGCAGAAGCTGGGAATGTTTTGTGAAGGCTGGAAGGGTTTGATCCAACAGCTGATGCCAAAAAACCTGGGAATTAAACGTTTCCTAGTGCTAAAGGCAGCTCTGAGTTCCTTCTCCAGCTGCACAACAGCCATTTTCAGATTAAATCCCACAAACCCCTCGCACCTTTCCCTGGATCCGGGATAATGAGTGGCCTTTCCGTGTGACACGGAGCCACGGAACAAAGTGACACCGTGCAATTAGGGGAGGAAAAAAGAAGGGAAAAAAGGCAGATCCTGGGGGAGAAGGTGGAAGTTAATTAACAGCCCTTGCCAAAAGGAGACAATTACAGGGAGTGCAGCCAGCGCCGCCTCCTGCCAGCGCTAATTCCCGAGTTAATCACGGAGCTGGGTGGGCTGGTGACAGACGTGGCTGGGATGTGGCATTCCTGGAGGGGTCTGTGGCCATGTCCTTGTCCCTTTGCTGTTGCAGCCGTGTTCTGTGGGGACCCGGGCACGCCGGCCCAGGGCAGGCGGGAGGATCGAGGCTTCACCTACCGCTCGTCCGTGTCCTTCTCCTGCCTGGCCCCGCTGGTGCTCGTGGGCTCGGCGCGGAGGTTCTGCCAGTCCGACGGCACCTGGAGCGGGACCCAGCCCAGCTGCATCGGTGAGGGGGGACCCTCTGGGGACAGCTGCAGGATTTGGGGGCTTGCTGTGTTTTCCTGTTGGGTTTCGTCCCAGAATTTGTAGGAATAAGCGTTTAGTTGCTGTGGAAATCAGCTGAGGGATGCTGCTTTTGGGGGGTGGGTTCTCGCTGGTGGTCAACAACCCTTCTCCTTCTCCCCTTCTCCTTCTCCCCTTCTCTCCTGTTCCTTCTCCCCTTCTCCTTCTCCCCTTGTCCTTCTTCCCTTCTCCTCTTTCCTTCTCCTCTTTTCCTTCTCCCCTTCTCCTCCTCTTTTCCTTCTCCCCTTCTCCTCCTCTTTTCCTTCTCCTCTTTTCCTCCTCCCCTTCTCCTCCCCTTTTCCTTCTCCCCTTTTCCTCCTCTTTTCCTCCTCCCCTTCTCCTCCTCTTTTCCTCCTCCCCTTCTCCTCCCCTTTTCCTTCTCCCCTTCTCCTCCTCTTTTCCTTCTCCCCTTTTCCTTCTCCCCTTCTCCTCCTCTTTTCCTTCTCCCCTTCTCCTCTTCTTTTCCTTCTCCCCTTCTCCTCCTCTTTTCCTTCTCCCCTTCTCCTCCTCTTTTCCTTCTCCCCTTCTCCTCCTCTTTTCCTTCTCCCCTTTTCCTTCTCCAGGCCCTGCTACTTAAATTCCCATCCCTGGAAGTGTCCCAGGCCAGCTTGGAGCACCCTGAGCTGGTGGGAAGTGTCCCCACTCACAGAACTGGGTGATTTTTAAGCTCCTTTCCAACCCAAACCATGCTGGGAGTGAGGGCTGTGTACAGAGACCAAACTCCTGCTGAGCTGTTGGGATTCGGGATGACATTTCCAGGCATTCCTCAGGGGTTTTCTGGAGCTTCCAGAATCTTCTGGGAGGTTTTTAACCCTAATTGGTCACTGTGTTCTTTGCTTTTCTGAGGCTCCAGCTGTGTTCTGGAGCTCCAGAGCTCCTGTGGTGACAAAGGGCTGCTCCCTGGCCACCACCCTCATCCCCCTCAGGAAGAGACCGATCTCAGGCTGTTTTCCATGGATTTCAGCCCTCCTGGTTACATTCTGAATGCATCGACTACAGGAATGTAAAAACACTCGTGGCCAGGTTTCCTGTTGATTTTTCCAGGAGCTTTCTCACATCTGAGGAGTTGGGAGCCCCCTCCTGCTGCTGGAAATGTTGGATCTCTGAGGTCCATGAAAATTCCTGCTGAGCTCAGGGCAGGGAAGAGGATGGGATCGGGCAATCCCGTGGTCCTTGGAGATCAGGATGGCCCGTGGGAGCAGAGGCCAGGGAAGAGGATGGGATCACCATGGTCCTTGGGGAATGGGATAGCCCTGGGGAGCAGAGGGGATGGATGTGGAAACCAGGGAAAGGGCAGAGCTGTCCTGATCCAAGGTGTGTGTTCCTGGTTTTTTCTCCGGAGGGATGCAGCGCCCCTGGTTCGTTTGTGCTGCTGCAGGCAGGGATTTCAGGAGCAAGAAGATCCGTGTGCTTTTCCGTGTCACTGTGTGTTCCTTCAGAGCCAAATCCCGCTCGTGTTCCAGAGGTGCAGCAGGATCCATGTGCCTGGAGGGGGATCTGAGCTATCCTGTAAAACCCTCTCCCTGGTTTTTTCCAGATCCCAGCCTCACGACGTGTGTGGATCCCGGGGTGCCTCTTTTTGGGATGCAGAACAATTCCCAGGGATACCAGGTACAGCCATGGAAGAGGGGTGTGCCCCAAAACCAGCCCTGCTCAGTCCTTGGCCTGGATTCCCCAGTTATCCCATGGATTTCCCAGTTATCCCATGGATTAATGTGTTATCCCATGGATTAATGTGTTATCCCATGGATTCCCCAGTTATCCCATGGATTCCCCAGTTATCCCATGGATTAATGTGTTATCCCATGGATTAACGTGTTATCCCATGGATTCCCCAGTTATCCCATGGATTAATGTGTTATCCCATGGATTAATGTGTTATCCCATGGATTCCCCAGTTATCCCATGGATTCCCCAGTTATCCCATGGATTAATGTGTTATCCCATGGGTTCCCCAGTTATCCCATGGATTCCCCAGTTATCCCATGGATTAACGTGTTATCCCATGGATTAATGTGTTATCCCATGGATTCCCCAGTTATCCCATGGATTCCCCAGTTATCCCATGGATTAATGTGTTATCCCATGGGTTCCCCAGTTATCCCATGGATTCCCCAGTTATCCCATGGATTCCCCAGTTATCCCATGGATTAATGTGTTACCCCATGAATTAATGGGTTATCCCATGGATTCCCCAGTTATCCCATGGATTAATGTGTTATCCCATGGATTAATGTGTTATCCCATGGATTCCCATGTTGTCCCGTGGATTCCCCAGTTATCCCATGGATTCCCCAGTTATCCCATGGATTAATGTGTTACCCCATGAATTAATGGGTTATCCCGTGGATTCCCCAGTTATCCCATGGATTCCCACGTTGTCCCATGGATTCATGTGTTCTCCCTTGGATTCGCGTGTCCTTCCATGAGTTAATGTCTCCTGCCATGGATTCATGTGTTTTCCCATGGATTCACGTGTGCTCCCATGCATTCATGTGTTATCCCATGGGATTCTTGTGTCCTCCTGTGGATTCATGTCTTCTGCCATGGATTAACGTGTCCTTCTGTGGATTCACGTGTCCTCCTCCCATGGATTAATGTCTCATCCCATGGATTCCTGTCTCCTCCTGGGAGCAGGACACCCCAACGTGCTCCGTTAGCCCTCCGAGCGTGTTTGCCCTGCATTAATTA
The DNA here is from genome assembly GCF_009650955.1 of Corvus moneduloides. Classification (NCBI taxonomy): domain Eukaryota; kingdom Metazoa; phylum Chordata; class Aves; order Passeriformes; family Corvidae; genus Corvus; species Corvus moneduloides. The sequence goes on from NC_045498.1 coordinate 4,993,935, forward strand.
GCAGTGCATTGTATCTGAAATTAATTACAGTGCTCATTAATACTAACTGCTATTCACATTCATTCCCGTTGATTTCCAGGCCAAGTCCTGCAGGTGCTTTTGCTGATCCCAGCAGGAAATCATTGGAATGGGGACAGAAACCCCTCAGCGACTCCCTGGGGGGCCCCATTCCAGCCTTCCCTGTGGGTGCCCATTCCCTGCTGGGACAGTGGATGCCAGAGCGGATCCTTCTGTTTTCCTGCTAATGAATCACCTTCATCTTGGGCTTTAATGAATTAATTTTAGGTTGAATTCATTTTAAGCCACCATAAGTGTCATTTTTTCCCTGTTGGGAGCTTCCCTGGGATCGGAGCTGCCCCTGGTGCTCCTGGGAGGGGTGAGGTGGTGACGAGGGAACGGCACCTTCGGAAGCGCGTGGGATGAAGGCTTGGGAAGGCCTGGGAAGCTGAGTGATTGTCTCCCGTTGGGACAGGTGGGCAGCATCCTGTTCTTCAGGTGCCAGAAGGGATATCTCCTGCAGGGCTCCACCACCAGGACCTGCCTGCCCAACCTCACCTGGAGCGGCGTCCAGCCCGACTGCGTCCGTGAGTCCTGGGAATGGCACGGGGAGCCCCTCAGCCAGGCTCTGAGAAACGGGTTCTTGGAGGAAATGTCTTGGATTTTAGGGAGAATTTGGGATTAGGAAAGAATTCCTCCCTGTGAGGGTGGGGAGGGGGTGGGATGGAATTCCCAGAGAAGCTGTGGCTGCCCCTGGATCCCTGGAAGTGCCCGAGGCCGGGTTGGATGGGGCTTGGAGCAGCCTGGGACAGTGGGAGGTGTCCCTGCCCATAGCAGGGGATGGAATGGGTTAATCCTTAATGTCCCTTCCCACCCAAACCATCCCCTGATTCCCAAACATTCCGTGGTAACAAAGGAAGCTCACAAATCCCTTCTCCCCTGCCATTCCACCACATGATTCCAGATGGGATTTTCTTTACCTGGCCCTCCCCCAGAGCCACAATTCCAGGTGAAAAGTTGATTTGTGCTTCCCAAACCCTGTTTGATATCCAGGATTCAGCTCCACATTTATCCGGGAGAGCTCCGAGTGCTTCTCCTCTTTAATAACTTAATTTCCTTTTAAACTCCATCATCTCCTGCTATGCCAGGAGTTTAATTTAATACATTGAAGTGCTGATCTCCATCCTGGATGTCCTCTGTATCCTAAGAACTCACAAGCTTTTTCCTCTCCCTTGGGGAAATATTTTTCCATGAGCAAACCCTGTGGATGCTCCATGAGCAAATCCATTGGGACACCCCATTTTAAATGCTCTGACATTAAGGACGGGGCTCTGGATGGGGCTGATGAGTGCTGGGCCTCCCAAATGATGGGAATTCAGGACAGTTTTCCACTCTCTGAGAGTTTCTAAATCATCCTCTGAAGAAGGAGGATGATCCTGATACCTCCTGGAAGCTGCCCGGGGTTTGTTTGGGAATTACAGAAAGGACAAACGGGGCAAAAATTCCATCTTTAAGGTCGCTTCCAGCCCAAACCACTCTGTGAGGCCATAAATCCCCAGTGTAGGGCACAGGGAGCTCCCCTGCTCTGCCATTTATTTGTTGGGCGTTGTGACATCTCGGGGGAGCTGGTGACACTTCCACAGCAGGAGCAGCGCGGGCACGGAGCTGCACGAGCCTGGCTTCCCCTTCTGGGACCAAATCCTGGGAGTTACGGAGCAAGGACAGGGATTTATGGCTCTTGCACTCTGCTGGGGGGGGCAGTGGTCCCAGGGAGGGGGTTCATATAAAACCAGGGAGTTTGGGATAAAAAAACAGGAGTTTGGATAAAAAAGCAGGAGTTTGGATAAAAAAACAGGAGATTATAAAAAACCAGGGAGTTGGGATAAAAAAGCAGGAGTTTATATAAAAACAGGGAGTTGGGATAAAAAAAACAGGAGTTTATATAAAAACAGGGAGTTTGGGATAAAAAAACAGGGAGTTGGGATAAAAACCAGAAGTTTATATAAAAACAGGGAGTTGGGATAAAAAACAGGAGTTTATATAAAACCAGGGAGTTTGGATAAAAAACCAGGAGTTTCTATAAAAAAACAGGGAGTTTGGATAAAAACCCAGGAGTTTATAAAAAAACAGGGAGTTTGGGATAAAAAACCAGGAGTTTATATAAAACCAGGGAGTTGGGATAAAAAACCAGGGAGTTTGGATAAAAACCAGGAGTTTATATAAAAACAGGGAGTTGGGATAAAAAAACAGGAAGTTTATAAAAAACCAGGGAGTTTGGGATAAAAAAACAGGGAGTTTATAAAAAACCAGGGAGTTTGGGATAAAAAAACAGGGAGTTTATAAAAAAACAGGGAGTTTGGGATAAAAAAACAGGAGTTTATAAAAAAACAGGGAGTTTGGATAAAAAACCAGGAGTTTATAAAAAACCAGGGAGTTTATAAAAAACCAGGGAGTTGGGATAAAAAAGCAGGAGTTTATATAAAACCAGGGAGTTCTTCTAAACCCAGGGCTGTGATGCACCCCCTGGAATCCCTGGCTTGATTTTTCAGGGATTCATGCCCTGCAAAAGCAGTTTTTAGTCTGCACCCACAGCTGCGACTCAGTTCTGGGCTCAGAGGTGCTTCAGCACCCATTGGTTTTGCCTTTCTCCCTTAAAAACGGGGCTGGCAGAGCCCCTGATTTTCAGCTCATCGAGCTGGAGCCGAGTGAAGCTTTAGCCAGAAAGAGAAACCCAGCACGGGGAGCTCCTCCTTCACTCCTCCAGCTGGGACAGACCCAGGCTTGGCTCTGTGAGCTGTGGCGTGAAGCTCTTGCAGGAGGTTTCTGTCCCCCGTTGATGTCACCGCGTCACTTTTTGCTGTCCCTGTGTCCTCCTGGGTGGTTTCTCTCACCTCTTCTCCCTTGTCCCTTCCAGCCCACCACTGCAAGCAGCCCGAGACCCCGTCCCATGCCAACGTGGGCGCCCTGGACCTGCCCTCGCTGGGCTACACCTTGATCTACTCCTGCCAGAGCGGCTTCTACCTCACCGGAGGCTCCGAGCACCGCACCTGCAAAGCCGACGGCAGCTGGACAGGGAAGCCCCCCATCTGCCTGGGTGAGGAGGGGCTGGGCAGCCCAGCAGGGGCCAGCTGGGTCCTGAGACCCTCCCCAGGGTTTCAGGTTGTAGAGATCCTGGGCCTTGAGGTCCTCCAAAGGTGGTTTTGAATGTGCAGATAAACCTGAGACTCAGTTCTGGGGTCAGAACTCCAAGCAAGGAGGGAGGCGCTTTCAGCCTTGACTGTTTTCCCTTAAAAGTTGTGGGGTGGCACAGCCTGATTTCCAGTTGGTGGGAAGGTCCCCACTGTTGGTCTCCCCAGCAGAATCCCAGAATTAGCTCGGAAAAGGCCTTTGAGGTCACCAAGTCCAGCCTGTGACCCAACACCCAAGTGCCACCTCCAGTCTTTCCTTAAAGAGTCACCTGGGGATCTTCTGGGGGCAATTTTTGTCCTGCACAGGACAAAAATTGTTTATCTCCCCCAGATTTTACCTGCCACAAAGCCTTGGATGGGGAACGTGTCCTGATCCATGGAAATGGAGCCTTGTGGCTCTCCTGGACGTGGTCACCCTGGACACTTGGGATTGGAGCAGGACAGGCTGGGGACAGAGTGGCTGAAAGGCAGAGAGGGACGTGGGGGTGCCAATGGACAGCAGCTGGAGCCGGTGTGCCCACGTGGCCGATGGCACCTGGCCTGGGTCAGGGATGGGCCAGCAGGAGCAGGGGAGGGATTGTCCCCTGTGCTGGGCGCTGGTGAGGGACACCTCAAAGGCTGTGTCCAGTTCTGGGCTCCTCAGTTTGGGAAGGACACGGAGGGGCTGGAGCGTGGCCAGGGGAGGGAACAGAGCTGGGAAGGGGCTGGAGAATTCCTGAAGGAGCTGGGAAAGGGGCTCAGCCCAGAGCAAAGGAGGCTCAGGGGGGCCCTTGTGGCTCTGCACAAGTCCCTGACAGGAGGGGGCAGCCGGGGGGGTCAGGCTCTGCTCCCAGGGAACAGGGACAGGAGGAGAGGGAACGGCCTCAGGCTGGGCCAGGGGAGTTGGGGTTGGATTTGAGGGAAATTTTCTTCCTGGAAAGGGTGGTCAGGCCTTGGAACTGCCCAGGGAGCTTTGGAATTCCCAGGGAAGGCCTGGACATGGCGCTCAGTGCCCTGGGCTGGGGACAAGGTAGGGATTGAGCAGAGCTTGGACTCTGTGACCTTGGAGGGTTTTTCCAGCCTCAGGAATTCCGGGATTGACAGTGTCAGGCCCCACAACATTCACCAGCTGTGCTTTCCCCCCTCCTGCAGCCGATGTCCGTCCCAGCGGGAGGCCCGTGGGCACCGCGCGGGAGCCGCCGCTCGCCAAGGTCTCAGGTAGGGGAGGTCTCATCCCCAGGGACTCATCCCTGTGATTTACCAAAATATGGCTAAGGATCTAATATCGACATCCAACTGAGACGGACAAAGACTCTCTGACAGCTTAGAGTTAGAAGTGCATGGTTATCAGGGATCATTCCCTGAGACGCAGGGCCCCGATCCAAGCAAACACAAAGCTTTTTATCTGCAAATATTATGAATATCCGAAACACAAATGCATATTCATAACATCAACACCTCCCGTTCTCCGCTTCGTATGGAAATGAGCTTAAATGTCACTAAGCATCCGTAGTGTGTGCTCTGAGTGGAGTCGGTGGTCTCGAATTGGAGCCATGGTCCCAGATGGAGGAAGTAATATTCCTCTCCCTCATTTTGGCCTTTTCGCCCTCCTGAGCTTTTAACAATCCTAAATCACTTCAGTGACCTCCAGATTTCCTCCAGCGTGACTTTTGGATCGGTTCTCACAGAGGGAGGAAATTGGTAATTGTCCTTGTTCCTTAGACCAACTTATCAATGTTTCTATTTCCCATTCTAAGCACAGCTGAGCAAACATCAACTTGACAGGCTATCAATTAATTCAGTAATCAATTACTCACATCTTGAAAACTCCTTTCAGGACCAGCTCTTCTTAACTAACTATTCCAATTAACTCTAGCCAGGCCCAAACTCACTCCTATCCTAACTAATTTCAACACAGCTAGCCTATAACTAAAAATCTTCATATTTCTTTACAATTCTGTGTTTTACCCGCTACCCCTGGACCTCACCAAATCCACCCTCCTGAAATCCTTGGCACAGCTGGAAGCTGCCACGTGCCCCATCTTATTCCCTGGAAAACACACAGGATCCTCACAGGAGCTGGATATCAACACCCACTGCCCTCCCTAGAGCATTCCAGCCCCTCCAGGATCTTGTAAATTTGACCTTTTCTATTTGAAATTAGCTTTTCCTAATAAATTCTTTTGTGCATCGCTTTGTTTTTAAAACCTTCCTTGTGGTTTTTTATCACCACAACCAAATTAAAGTCACCACTTTTGGCTTTGTCCTCCGTGGGGACAGCACAGAGCGGGTGGGATTTGAGATGGTTCAAATCATTCAGTTATTCCCGGTGAATTTGAGGAAAGACGGGAATCCTGCTCTGTTTTTTTTCCCCTGGAAAACAGAAACACTCCCAGTTTTCTGCATTGTAGTGGTTTGGTCCAAAATACTCATTACTGTTTACCTTCTGTGAGATAAGAATTAGGAGAAATGCAGAGCAGGCACCAAACTTGAAAGAATATAAAGAAGTTTATTAACAGACTTAAAAGAAGAGGAAAAAAATTATACCACCTTCAGAACTCTCCTCCTCCCCCCACCTTCCTCCCTTCTCCCACTGACAATGTAAAAAGACAACCCTTGAGATGTTCAGTCTGTTTACCACTGCCATAATAACCTTTTTCAGTCCATTTAGGAAGAGGAGTCTCTTCTTGCTCATGCTATGAAAACATTATCACAACGAGACAGCCGCCCACTTCCAAATATTGTTCAGTCCATTTAGGAAGAGGAGTCTCTCTGCCTGCGTGTGAGTCCTTCCCCCGACTTGCAGCTTTTCCCACAACTGCTTTCGAGGGTCCACTCTTGAAGTTTTTTGGGGTACAATTTTAAGGTTGAGCTGTTCAGAAACAAAAGTTCTCTTCACCCATCTCTGGGAGCATTTCATCTCTAAGAATAGAGGCCCTTCTCTTTCCCTGGGAGCAAAGGGTCCTCCTCATCTTCATCTCTAGGACTATCTCTGGGAGCATCTCTAGGAACTGAGATTTTCTCCTTTCCCATTTGGAGCAAAAGTCCTCATCTGGTCCATGTCTGCCTGTTCAAAGTTCTCATGAAATTACAGCTGCATCAGCATCTGCCTATCTCGGTGCAGGTGCTTTTGCTTACGAGTTGAACACTCCACCTCCCATATCTTCATGAAATTACAACGGGATACTCTGACATATCATAGCTTTACAACAGAATTTCAGCTTAAGTATCTCCTCTTTCTCTTCTGTACTAGTTTGAAAACAAACCAGTGGGAGGCACCAAGTCAGAATAACAACTTAATGGGGAAATTAAAGAAAAGGAAAAACTAAAAGAAAACACTGGTTCAAACTGACAGAGTCAAGGTACAACCTGACACCCTGTTAGTCAGGGTGGTGGTAGCAGTCTGGTAGAATGGTGGCTGCAGTCCTCTGAAGCAGTGATCCTGTAGAAAAGGGTCTGCTCTTCCTCAGAGGGTCCAGTGGTGGCTGTGTAGCTCCTGTCCTCTGGAAATGGGTGGAAAGGGTTGTCTGTGGTGTTCAGAATCTCAGAGTATATCCACGATGGGATGCTTGGTTCCTCCCTCTGGGTGGAGCATCTCACAATGGGGTAATGAGTCATGAGGCCAAGTGTTGATTAGGCTCATTAACAGAAGATAGTCTGGAGGGAGTTCTCTCTGAGTCATGCGGAAGCAAGGAAACATTGCCCCACCTGATTTCAACAGCTCATGAGGATGGGAATAGAATACACTGCAACCCAGGACACTCTCCTCAGGTTTTCAGCTCTTCACAGCGCTAAAAGGGTTAATCTCACCTCGGCCTTGCAGCTGGAATGTCACTTATCGCTGTTGGTCACATGATCTTTGCCGGACAGCAGGGCAGCTTCAGCTGAATCTTGGCCGCACTGGAGAGGGGGAGCCGGGCTGCTCTGGCTGCCCACAGCAGGGATAAGGGGGGGTTCCGCAGGTGGAACAGGGCCCGTCGGCTCCAGGATGGCCGTGGCCCGGCCCGGCCTGGCCCAAGCAGGGCCTGGGCCAGCCCCACTGGCCCCCACACAGGGCCCGCAGCCACCTGTCCCAGCACCGGAAACGAGACAGAGACTCTGCCTCGGGGTTTCTATTCTTAAGTGTGGATCACAGAGGCGGTCACAACTTTAAGTGGCTTAAAGAACTGCCCATATTCAAGCTGGCCACTGATAGGTCCTGTCAGGTCAGAGAGGAAGCTGTAAGCACCCCTTGGCAAGCTGGAACTATGCTTTGCTAGCCCATGACATGCATCTCCCGTCGCTGTGCTCCCAGTGCCCGCGGATGTGTTTGCGAGGAATTCCCTGTGGAAGGGCTCCTACGAGTACATGGGGAAGAAGCAGCCGGCCATGCTCTCCGTCACCAGCTTCGACCCCGCCACCAGTAAGGTCAACGCCACCTTGATTGACCACAGCGGGGTGGAGCTCCAGGTGTCCGGTAAGGGGCACCACGTGGCCTTTGGGAGGGGTTGGCGTTGGCACAAGGGGTGTCCTGGCCAGGGAGGGGCTGTCCCCTGTGCTGGCACTGCTGGGACACCTCTAGAGCTGCGTCCAGTTCTGGTCACTCATGGCCAGAGAGACCTTGAGGGGCTGGAGCGTGTCCAGGGAAGGGAATGGAGATGGAAAAGGGTCTGGAGAACTCCTGAGGGAGCCTGGAGAGAAGGAGGCTCAGGGGGGACCTTCTGGCTCCCCACAAGTCCCTGACAGGAGGGGGCAGCCAGGGGGGTCGGGCTCTGCTCCCAGGATGAGAGGAAACAGCCTCAGGCTGGGCCAGGGAAGGTTTAGATTGGATTTGAGGGAAAATTTCTTCCTGGAAGGGGTGGTCAGGCCTTGGAACTGCCCGGGGAGGTTTGGAGTCCCCATCCCTGGAGATGCCCAAGGAAGGACTTGGAGCTTTTGGCAAAAAAGATGAAATTCTGTGAGTGGGACTTCAAGGATCCTTGGGGGTCCCTTCCAGCTCATGGTTCTATGAGTGCTCCCTGTCCCTGCCCTCCTGGAGCACCAGGCTCTTCCTGACCCAGCAGCAGAACCTGAATATTAATTTTAAATACTGAGTCCTTTTCCATATGGAAAACATCTTCAATACCCTGGGCTGTGTTTCCCAGTCCATCCCAGTGATAGGACTGGTGTCCACTTAAACCCTGAGATGGTTTCTCTGCCCTCCCAGTCACTTATTTCAAGCCAGAGTGATCCAGAGCTGACAGAATCTCTTCTTTTCCAGGGATTTACAAGAAGGAAGACGTGCACCTGCTGCTCCAGGTGTACCAGATCATGGGACCTCTGGAGATCTTTGCCAACAAGTTCAGGAATGACAAATGGGCTCTGGATGGACACGTGAGTGCACAAAATCCACCCTCCAGTAGTCCCAAAAATGCCACCTCTGCTCCCAAAAATCCCACAAAGGTGCTCTGATTTCTCCCTGGGAAGTGGGAGCCGGAGCCAGAGCCCTGATCCCGCGTGGGCAGGAGTCAGGGAAGTGCTCCCACATGGATTTGGACACGCTGGAGTCAGGTGTGCTCCCAGCTGGAGAGGATTCCCGGGCTGAATTCCACGGGCAGATGGCCTGGGATGGTGTCTGTCCCTCCCATGGCTGTCACGGCCCAGATTTCCCTTCCCTGAAGCTGAGGGATAATTCCCGGAGCTGGGAGCGGGATGAGGCTGCTCCAGTGCCCAGTGCTGGGAGGGGCCATGTGGCACCTCCCCAGCAGGTGACACCACGTGTGTGCCAGCTCCTCCTGCAGCTGGGGCTTGGGTTTATTGCCCTGGGCTTTGAAATCCATCACCTCCCAGGGAATGCTGGAGGAGAAACCAACGGGATTCCTTCCATGCGGATATTTTCCATCTGCTCAACATCTCGCTGGACAAGCTGATTTTCCCTGTAATGGAGCCAACTCCTCACCCCTCTGCCTGTCCCTGGGAGCTTCCCAAGCCCTTCAGGGATCCACTGGAGCGTGGAAAAAATGCGGATCCGACTGAGCCACGGCCGCTTTTTCCCTCTCCCCCTGGAATCAGCAACGTCCTCTCCGGCTGATGGCAAACCCGATTTTTTTGGCTTCCCTTCCTTTGAGACGTCTTGAGCAGTGAAACTCCTTAAAAAATGCCAGGATTTTCTGGGGAATTGCATCAAATGAATGCACTTGGAAGGGGCTGGGATGAGCTGGGTGTTAAATGTTGGATAAATCCATTGATCTCCTTTCTCCTGTCCCCGCAGGTCTCGTCGGAGTCCTCGAGCGGCACCTTCGTGTACCAGGGCTTTGTGCGTGGCAAAGGCTTCGGGCAGTTTGGCCTCCAGAGACTTGGTAAAATTCCTTGGATTTGCACTTTTTCCCTTAATTCCAAAAGCTCTGTTTTGGCCTGGTGGGGGTTTCCAACCAGGGAATGTTTTCCCAGTCCCTGGCTTGAATTTTTGGCGCTTTCCGGGCATTCTGCTGAACTCGGGTGTGAGGTTTGGGGGAGACAAAAGAGCACAAAACAAACAGCACGATGATAAAATTGATAATTTGGGAACAAAATGAGGGATAACCAGGCTGCTGTCCAAAAGCAGGGAGAGTTTGGAAGCACAAACAGACCTGGACACGTTTTTCTCAACATTTCCACATCCCTGCCAAGCCCAAATCCTGTTCCCACCACAGAAAACGTCTCAGTCAGAACTCACAGACGCTCTTGAGAGCTTAAACCACCCGAAGTTTAAGCTCCTCAATACCTCTTAAAGCGTGGTCTGAGCTCCTTAATCCCTCAGGATTGTCGGGATCTCGTCACCTTTATGGATGCTCGTTACTGCAGCGTTTCGGAGTCTCCCTTAAAGCCCAACTTGGAACTTTTTTAGCAAAATAAATCAATTTACACCTGTCTTTAACCACAGCTCTAAATAAATGATGAGGCCTAAGTTAGGCTGGATCTCCATCCTTGCTGCCTCCATCCCTGCAGCTTTCAATTCCCTTTTCCAGCACCGCTTCCCTCATTTTGCTGCCGGTGTCACTCGAGCCAAGCCCCTTTTTCCCCAGCAGGGGCTTGGAAATGTGGGAAATATGTGGGAAATGTGGGAAGTATGTGGGAAATATGTGGGAAATGTGTTCCTTTCTGCTGTGTTCCAGACATCAGCATGATGGAAAATGATCCCGAATCCATAGGTCACCACTTTGCATCCAACAGCAGCTCCGTGGCAGCCGCCATCCTTGTGCCTTTCATCGCCCTGATTATTGCAGGGTTTGTGCTTTATCTCTACAAACACAGGTGGGTTTGGGGCAGAAATTCCAAAAGGTGAAAGAAATTCTGGGGTTTGAGAGAAATCTGAGCTGGACTTAAAATCCCCCTCCCTTTAGGCCTGGTTTAATTCATGAGGTGGGAAAACAAAGCTTTATCTCTACAAACACAGGTGGGTTTGGGGCAGAAATTCCAAAATTTTAAAGAAATTCAGGGATTTGAGAGAAATCTGAGGTTGGCTTAAAATCCCCCTGCCTTTAGGACTGGTTTAATTCATGAGGTGGGAAAACAAAGCTTCATCTCTACAAAGTGGGTCTGGGGCAGAAATTCCAAAAGGTGAAAGAAATTCCGGGATTTGAGAGAAATATGAGCTGGGCTTAAGATCCCCCTCCCTTTAGGACTGGTTTAATTCATGAGATTTGGGAGATTGGGGGCAGAAATTCCAAAAGGTGAAAGAAATTCGGGGATTTGAGAGAAATCTGAGGTTGGCTTAAAATCCCCCTCACTTTAGGACTTGTTTAATTCATGAGATGGGACAATAACAAAGAGAGTTTGGGAGATTGGGGACAATAATTCCAAAATTTTAAAGAAATTCAGGGATTTGAGAGAAATCTGAGCTGGACTTAAAATCCCCCTCACTTTAGGCCTGGTTTAATTCAGGAGGTGGGACAATAAAGCATGGAGAGACGAGGGTTTGGGAGAGGAGAACGGCGAGGCTTTTGCTGCCCATCACTGGGATTTGTGACCACATTTAGAAGGATCCCAAGCCAATTCCTTCTCCCGTGGCGTTGGAAATTCACCTTCGCTCCCGCTCCCTGCTGCAAACCCAGATTTTCCCGCCCCATCCCCACGGATTCCCCCTCCTCCAAAACACATTTCCCTCCCACCCTCTCAGTCCCCTCCCTCAAGGCCTTGACCCGGGTGCGTTTTGTCCCCGATGCCGCAGGAGGAGACCCAAAGTCCCGTTCAACGGCTACGCCGGCCACGAGAACACCAACGTGAGGGGAACCTTCGAGAACCCCATGTACGACCGCAACCTGCAGCCCTCAGACATCATGGCGGGCGAGGCCGAGTTCACCGTGAGCACGGTGTGCACGGCCGTATAGCGCTGGCCCTCACGGTGAGTGCGACATGGCCGCCGCCGTTGTCCCCTCGCTCCCCTCAGGGTCGCGGCGGCACGGAACGCGTTGGGTCGGAAGGGTTCGTAAAGCTCGCCCAGTGCTGTGGGCAGTGAGGGCTTCCACTCGGCCACGTGGCTCCAAGGTGGTCTTGGATGCTTGCAGTAGCTACGGATTGTCTGGGAATTCCATCCCAGCCTCCTCGTCGCAGGGGGGAATTTCATCCGGATTTCCCGTCTAAATGCAATCCGCTGTGGCTCTAGTGAAGCAGTTGGATCAAAGGGATCTTGTGGGGGCTTGGAATGTCCTTGCAGGGCCAGGAGGTGGACTCAAGGAATGATGGGATGAGAGACAGCCTTAAGCTGCTCCAGGAAAGGTTTGGGTTGGAAATCAGGAGGAATTTCTTCCCAATAACCCACTTCCTTTTAGCTCAGTTGGAGCAGTGGGTCAGAGGAGGCCCAGGATTGCCCAAGGGATCTTGGGGATCTTGGAATGTCCCTGCAGGGCCAGAAGCTGGATTTGAGGCTTGATAGGACAAGAGGACACAGCTTTAAGACCCAGGAAAGGTTTGGGTTGGAAATCAGGAGGAATTTCTTCCCAATATCCCACTTCCTTTTAGCTCAGTTGGAGCAGTGGGTCGAAGGAGGCTCAGGATTGCCCAAGGGATCTTGTGGATCTTGGAATGTTCTGGACAGATCCAGGAGATTAACTCAGGGGTTAACAGGATGAGAGGACACAGCCTTAAGACCCAGGAAAGGTTTAGGTTGGAAATCAGGAGGAATTTCTTCCCAATATCCCACTCTGTTTGAATTCTGTGGGATATTGCGAAAGGAGGCCCAGGATTGCCCAAGGGATCTTGTGGATCTTGGAATGTCCTTGCCGGGCCAGGAGCTGGATTTGAGGCTTGATAAGACAAGAGGACACAGCCTTAAAACCCACAGAAGTTTTAGGCTGGAAATCAGGAGGAATTTCTTCCCAATATCCCACTTTCTTTTAGCTCAGTGGGAGCAGTGGGTCAAAGAAGGCCCAGGATTGCCCAAGGGATCTTGTGGGTCTTGGAATGTTCTGGACAGATCCAGGAGCTGGATTTGAGGCTTGATAGGACAAGAGGACACAGCTTTAAGACCCACAGAAGTTTTAGGTTGGAAATCAGGAGGAATTTCTTCCCAATATCCCACTCCCTTTGAATTCTGTGGGATATTGGGAAAGAAGGCCCAGGATTGCCCAAGGGATCTTGTGGATCTTGGAATGTTCTGGACAGATCCAGGAGATTAACTCAGGGGTTAACAGGATGAGAGGACACAGCCTTAAGACCCAGGAAAGGTTTAGGCTGGAAATCAGGAGGAATTTCTTCCCAGTATCCCACTCTGTTTGAATTCTGTGGGATATTGCGAAAGGAGGCCCAGGATTGCCCAAGGGATCTTGTGGATCTTGGAATGTCCTTGCCGGGCCAGGAGCTGGATTTGAGGCTTGATGGGACAAGAGGACACAGCCTTAAAACCCACAGAAGTTTTAGGCTGGAAATCAGGAGGAATTTCTTCCCAATATCCCACTTTCTTTTAGCTCAGTGGGATCAGTGCTCATGGGAGGCTCAGGATTGCCCAAGGGATCTTGTGGATCTTGGAATGTCCCTGCAGGGCCAGGAGCTGGATTTGAGGCTTGGTAGGACAAGAGGCAGCCTTAAGCTGTCCCAGGGGAGGTTCAGGATGGAAATCAGGATGAGTTTATTCCCAGAAGGGGTGGTTGGACATCGGAATGGGCAGCCCAGGGAGGTTTGGAGTCGCCATCCATGGAGGTGTCCAAGGAAAGCCTGGATGTGGCACTCGGTGCCGTGGGCTGCTGACAAGTGGTGGACTCGATGATCTCCAAGGCCTTTTCCAAGCTCAGATCCAGGGATCCCTGTGGATCCCTTTTGTGGGATCAGCTCTGCCCAGGGCCTGCCCCAAACCAGGCCCTGGTCAGTGGCCAAGGAAATCCCAACAAACCTGAGGTGGGAACAGGAAAAAATGGGATTTGAAGAGGAATCCTTCCCTGGGTGACTCCAGACAGGGAATTTTGCACAGGAATCTGGGGTTTTAAAGTTTTACTGCAGGGAGAGATGGGAAGGAAAAACAGATCTTCAAGAGGGATCCTTCCCTGGGTGATTCCAGACAGGGAATTTTGCACAGGAATCTGGGATTTACAAGGTTCAAGCAATCAGACGTTCCCTGTGGATTGTAGAGCCCTTCCAGACTGGAATATTCCAATTTCAGGATAACAAAGCCGCTTTCCTGAATTTCCCTGTGTCACAAGCTACTCTTTGTTTTCCCTGTGTCCATCCCAGATTCCCGGGCTCGGTGTCCAGTGGATGATTATCCCAGCTCACCATCCATCCATCCATCCCCTCCCCATCCCCCTGCTCCTGCCGAGGCCGCGGAGAAGCTGCTGCAGCTCCCTGGAATTCCCGAGGGGCTGCTGGATCCGCCTCCTCCATCCCGCTGGATCCCCAAGCCAAAGGTTCTGCTCCGGCTCCCGCCCTGCCGGCGGCTCCCAGCCCCGCTCCAAGCCCTCGGGAAGGGAGGGCCTGGAAGTGGTGGGAAGGCTTTCCCAAGCTGCTCCCAGTGGTCCTGGAAGGAGCTGGGGGGGGTCCTTCCAGCTGCCCCCCAAACTTCGGGAAGAGCTCGGGCAACAAAGAGGTTGTGCACAAGGTGCTGGATTCATGGAAAACACCTGGATGGGGCAGGATGAGGATTTGGGGTTGGGTTTCTGGGGTTCTTTTTTTATAGGATTTTCTACCCCAGGGCTTGAGCAAGGGGAGGAGTTTCCAAATGGAACCTTCCCAAAACTTGGGAAAAGCTTCCCAAAGCTCTTCCCCTCTTCCCTGTGTTTTGTTTTCCTTTGGGCATTCCTGGCTGGATTTGTGGAAAACACCTGGATGGGACAGGATGAGGATTTGGGTTTCTGGGTTAATTTTTTGTAGGATTTTCCACCCCAGGGCTTGAGCAGAGGAAGGATTTTCAAATGGGGCCTCTCCAAGTAAAACTTGGGAAGCTTCCCCCTCTTCCCTGTGTTTTCATTTTCCTTTGGGCATTCCTGGCTGGATTCATGGAAGTCCCCTGGATCCAGGACAAGGATTTGTTTGTCCGTATTTGGATTTCTGGGTTATTTCTTTGTTGGTTTTTCTACCCCAGGAAGAGTTTCCAAATGGAACCGTCCCAAAACTTGGGAAAAGCTTCCCAAAGCTTTTCCCCTCTTCCCTGTTTCATTTTCCTTTGGGCATTCCTGGCTGGATTGGTGGAAATCCCCTGGCTGGGACAGGACGAGGATTTGTTTGTCCGTATTTGGGTTTCTGGGTTATTTTTTGTAGGATTTTCCACCCCAGGAGGAGTTTCCAAATGGGACCTTCCCAAAATCTGGGAAGCTTTTCCCTTCTTTCCCGTGGTTTGATTCTCCTTTGGCCATTCCTGGCTGGGTTTTTCCTGCCCCTGGCTGGATTTTCCAGCTCTCAGGGATGGGAAGGAAACCTCTCCCCCTGATTTGAGCTGGGCCCAAATCCCTGATCAGGAATCCAGATGATTCCAGGAGGGACAGGAATATCCAAAGGGACAAAAAAACCTCTCCAAAGAGCTCAACAAACACAAATTCCCCCAAAAACTTCCCAAATCCTTTCCCCTTTCCAGACAGATCCTCCAAATGGCAGCGCAGGAGGAGTTGTGATTCCCATCCTGAGCTGCTCCCGTTATTTCCCAGGGGCACCGAGATTTCCTGGGATTTTGTGGGAGCAGGGAAGGCAGCCTGGAATTTCCCTGCCATCCCAGGGGAGCAGAGCTGCACCTCGGGATCCAGAGTTTGCTTGGAGTCGCTTTTTTTAGGATCAGGGGAGGCTGAAGTGCCATTCCCAGGTCACTGAGTCCAGGAGGCTCCAAGGGAAATCCGGATGAACCCTTTGGAATGGGGTTTTCCATCCATGCTCCTATTCCAGCCTGGATTTCCCCTCCCTGCGGTTCTGCCTGCTGAAAACCATGGGATAATTTGGGATTTGTTGTTGCGTTATCCTTGATTTTCTGGGTGGAAATAGGGAAATATTTCATTTTTCTTACTCCTGGCTCTCCTTCGGCTCTCCCAGAGGGAGCAGAATTCCCAAAAAAATGCCACCTCTGCTCCCAAAAATCCCACAAAGGTGCTCTGATTTCTCCCTGGGAAGTGGGAGCCGCAGCCAGAGCCCTGATCCAGCGTGGGCAGGAGTCAGGGAAGTGCTCCCACATGGATTTGGGCACGCTGGAGTCAGGTGTGCTCCCAGCTGGAGAGGATTCCCGGGCTGAATTCCACGGGCAGATGGCCTGGGATGGTGTCTGTCTCTCCCAGCTCATGGGAGACAAATCCCAGAGGGACAAAAAGGGAATATTCCCCTTTTTCTGTTGTCCTCTCTCCATCATTCCATGCTGGAACAAGGCTGGGATAACCCCCTGGATTCCTTGGATCCCACCCTGCCTCCAGCCCTGCTCTCCTGGCCCATCCCTGGGCTTTTCCAAGCTCCGTTATCCCTAAAAACCCCACAGCCAAACCCACCCCGAGCTCTGCTCCTGCCCTGCCGTGTCCCCATCCCAATTCCAGGGCCCAAAACTCCTAGGAATCCTTGGAAGCAGAGCCTGGATCCTTCCAGCTTCCTGTCCAGATTCCAGGGAATCCTCTCCTGGCTGCTCCATGTGATGCACAAACACACATTGGCTTCCCACACCCGACTCCCACTCATTCCATGGAAAAACCAGGAGAAAATCCCATCCAGGAGTGTCAGATAAATCCAAAATATTTCAAACCAGCCAAGCAGGGAGAGGGGGGAGCTCGACTTCGATGGAATTTGCTGCTTTGGACCATGAATTCCCTTTTCCTGCTGGTGCCCAGGAAGTGGGAAAGGGATTTATCCCGGGTTTTTTTGTGAGCTGGCTGGGATCTCCTCCATGCCATTCTCTCCATCCTTGTGCCCAGAGGACTTGCATATGGTAAAAAAATTATGGAAAAAATACGGGAAAAAAAGGGGGGAAAAAAAGAAAAAAATATATGGAAAAAAAAGGGGGGGAAAAGGAAAAAAAAAAAGGGGAAAAAAAAGGAAAAAAACTAGGAAAAAAAGGGAAAAAATATATTAAAAACCCCAAAAAAAGCTCAATCCCTCTTTTGTACAGAGATATATTTTTATTAATTAAAAGTTTGTACAGCTAAAAAAAAAAAAAAGAAAGAAAAAAACCACAAAAATGTAAATTTTTTTTTTTTCATTATCCTAGGAAAAAACAAGGAAAAGTAGTGGGGGAAAACAAAAATCCGCTTTTTTTTTTTTTTTTTGTAAATGTAATAAAGTGTATAAATGGTTCCCATGAAAATGTACATATGGAATCTCTCCACCCCCTCCGGCTTGTCTGCAGAATTCCCCTTTTATTTATCTGTCTCTGTATATGAGGCTTTTCCGTGTGTTCCCGGCGCTCCCTGCGGAATTTCAAAGCTATTTTCGATTTTGGATCTTCCGAATAATAAAAAAATCTGGATTTTTGCATTGCTTTTCCTTACAGCCCCCCCTGGTGCTTCTTGTGTCCATTCCCGAAGGTTCATCCCGGCGTTTCCTGGGTGTGCGCTGGGATGGAGATTCCCGGCTTTTCCGGCTCCTTGGTTTCAAAAATGGGGCAAATTCAGGCAAATCCTCTCTAAAGGCAGAATTTTTCCCCCTTTTCCAGTGCGGTTTTATCAGGGATATCCCATGGGAAGCGACAGCGGGATCGCACCGAGCCCTTCCCCATCCCAACCCCCGCGGTCCCGCTCCGGGAGCCCCAATTTGCCTTAATGAGGTTTTAATGAGGAGCCCGACGCCTCCTCTCTCCCCGTGCCCGGTGATTGGCAGGAATTAACTCGGGATCGATGGAATTTGGGATCAAAGAGGCCCCGACGGGGTCTTTGATGTCCCGCGGCTGCTCCTGCTCCGCTCCCGTGTGGATTCGATGCTCTCCGTCACCTTTGTTTGGCTCTTCCCGCTCCCGGACGCTTTATCCTTGGATTTATCCTTGGATTTATCCCTGGATTTATCCCTGGATTTATCCCTCCTCGGCTCAGTTCACCCGAAATGAGGGCGGGGAAAGGCGGCGGGAGGGAGCTGAGGGGTTTTGGGAGGTTTGGTGTGAGCGGTTCCTGGCGGGATGAGCCTGACGTTCCTTGGGATTTGGGGGCAGCAGAAGAGATCCTGCTGGATTCCAGATGGATTCTGATGGAGAGAAGAGGATCCAAACCCTTTGGAGTCCACGGAGCTTCCCAGAGAAGCTGTGGCTGCCCCTGGATCCCTGGAAGTGTCCAAGGCCAGGTTGGAGCAGCCTGGGATAGGGGAAGGTGTCCCTGTCCATGGAATTGGATGCAATGGGATGATCCTTAAGGTCCTTTCCAATCCAAACCATTCCAGGATTCTTCCTGCTTCCACTTCCCAAGGTTTCCTTCTGTATTTGGGATTTAATCCCTGGCCCAGGCTCAGCTTTTGGGTGTTCTCGGGGAGAGAATTCCTCCATTCCCAAGTCCCAGCCCTGGAATCTCCTCCAAAGGGATTTTGTGCTTTTCCAAAGCTCTCCCATCTCCCGACCCCTCTGCCCACATTCCCTGGGAAGGAAAGATCCCTAAAATCCCTCTCGGCTCTCCCAGCAGGTGCTGATTGAGGGAGGGAGCAGCAGGAGAACTGGGAGAGTGAGCTGGAGGAGCTGGAGCATCCACTGGGAATCTTTTGGGGGGAAAAAATCAGGGAGAGAGCAGTGGGGAAACCAGGAGAGCTGGAGCCCCACTGGGAATTTTGGGAGGGAAAAAAGAGGGAGAGACCAACACCGGGAATCTTCTAGGGGGAAAAAAACAGGGAGAGAGCAGCAGGAAAGGGAGAGGGAGCTGGAGGAGCTGGAGCTTCCACTGGGAAAAAACCAGGGAGACAGCAGCGGGGCAGGAGCTGGAGCTTCCACTGGGAATCTTCTGGGGGAAAAAACCAGGGATAGACCAGCGGGAAAGCTGGAGCATCCACTGGGAATATTCTGGGAAAAAACAGGGAGAGAGTAGCGGGGCAGGAGCTGGAGCATCCACCGGGCATTTTGGGAGGGAAAAAACCAGGGAGAGACCAACCCTGGGAATCTTCTGGGGGAAAAAAATCAGGGAGAGAGCAGCAGGGAAACTGGGAGAGCTGGAGCATCCACTGGGAATATTCTGGGAAAAAACAGGGATAGACCAGCAGGGAAACTGGGAGAGAGAGCTGGAGCATGCACTGGGAATTTTCTGGGGGAAAAAATCCAGGAGAGAGCAGCGGGACAGCTGGGAGAGCTGGAGATTCCACCTGGCGGTTTTGGGTGGAAAAAAATCAGGGAGAGCAACAGGGAAAAGGGGAGAGAGCGCTGGAGCTTCCAGCGGGCATTTTGGGGGGAATAAAACCGGGAAGAGCAGCTGGGAGCGCCGTAGGAGGGAGCGGAGGGCTCGGGATAAATTTCCATCCCTGATTAATCCCAGCTCGGCCCGGGCAGCCGCGGTTCGGCTCCTTAATGAGGCCTCTCCCTCATTAACGCCTCGTTAATTCCGCGGCCATGGCGCTTTTAGGGCGCTTTAAAAGCGCCGCATCCCGGAATTCCCACAGTGGGAGCTGGGACAGCCTCGGAACAGGGAACTAATCCAGGATTTTTTCCCGGTTGGAAGCTGCAGGTGTGAAAATTCCGCACCCCAAATCCCCCTCTGCCATCAGTGCTGGGGAGGCAGAAAAATCCCACCAAAAGCCCTTTTAGACATTCCCGAATTTCCAGAGCCGCCTGAGGACTTCCCCAGGAGCCTCCCGTGGGATGGCAGAGCTGCGGGACTCGGTGGAATCCGTGCCCTGGTGCCTCATCCCGAGAAAACAGCAAATCCGGGAGATCTCTTTAATTAGGATTTTCTTTTCAAACGAATCCCCCCGAGCCCCGATCCCTTCCCCAAACAACCCGGAATATTCCAAGCTCCAGTCAAAAGGAGTGGGAAAACTCCCTGTGAGGAGAGTGGAAGTGCGGGAGGGATGGAAAAGATGGAATCGGCGCCTTTTCCCACCTTTGATTTATAAATTCAATTATAAATTAACTATCCCTTGAATTAAATATTCCTTTAATGAACTATCCCTGGAATTAATTAAATATTCCTTTAATTAACTATCCCTTGAATTAACTATCCCTTGAATTCCGCCTAAGGGTGCAGGGATAAGGGGGTGTCGGGCCGCATCCAGGAATTATTCCCAGGAATTATTCCCAAGGAATTATTGCTCCATTTGCCCTTTCCAGCAGCGATTCCAGCTGATTTCCTGCCTGTTCCTCCTTCCCTGCGGCTGGAAAAGGGCCGGGAATGACCTGGGAATGCCTCGGAGTCCTGGAGGAAGCGCTTTAAAAGCACCCGGAGCCATCAGGTTCCCGGGAAAAGTTGGGAATTGCTGGGCAGGGAAGCAGAGCCTGGAATTCAGCTCCTGGGAGGATTTGTGGCTCTGTTTTCCTTCGGGAGGCAGCGAGGAGCGGGAGCCAAAGGAATATCGACAATTCCACCCCACTTTGGACAATTCCATGCCTCTCCTGGAGGTCAGAGGAGGTTGGATCCCATAAATCCCGGCTGATCCCACTCCGAGGCTTTAGGAAGGGAGGTTTGGAGTCCCCATCCCTGCAGGTATCCAAGGAATTCCCGGGTGTTGCTCTCAGTGCTCTGGGATGGGATCAGTCACAGCTTGGATGATCCCGGAGGACTTTTCCAACAGAAATAGTTCCGGGATTCCTGGAAGGAGCGAGGCACCGCCACCCGCTGAAGATTTAGACCCAAATTTCCCTCGGCTCTGGTGAATCTCCAGCTTTTCCTGCTGCTCATTCCAGCCGGGAGCTGCGGGAGCAGCTTTGAAATTCCCATTTAATCCGACTTTTCCCCCGCAAAATTCCCTTTTTCAATCCTCACAACTTCAGCGAGGCTTTCCCACACTGATCCGTCCCCTCCCAGACCTGGAATTGTTCCTGGCCAAGAGAAAACCTTCTGCTCCAGGTGGCAATTCCCAGGTTTTCCAGCAGGGAGAAAGAACCGAGCCGCTGGGATTGTTAACTATGGATTTTTCCCTGCTTCCAGCACTTCTCCGCTCCTGGAAAACACGGCTGGAGCAAATGATGGGAGCTTTGGGATTGCAGGCGCTGTCCCGGAGAGTTCCCTCGGAAATCTGCCGGGAATTCTGGCAAAAAAATGGGGAGAAATTGTTTAAAATCCGTGTTGAGACAGAAAAAAGAGCCCAGGGCGAGGCTGCCGGAGCTGCTTTATCCTGGAATTCCTGGATGTGGGATCAGCTGGGAGGGGCTCCCACAAGCAGCACAATTCCCTTGGGAATTCACTCCCTGTCCGCCCTGGGAGGCCAAACCACGTGGAATTGGGACACAAATCCATGGATTAACTGCACCATTCCCACCTGCCGGGAGCTGGAGCGCCTTGATCCCGGCTCCCAACTTCCCAGTCCTGCTGGAAGCGGCTCCTGCTGCTGGCGCTGCCAGCCTGGCTCCGAAAATCCACTCCCTGCTGCATTTGGGATTCTTTCCCTACATTTCCTCAGTGGTGCTGCCATTCCCGGAGCCGGTGCCTGCCTGGAACACCGGGAATGAAGAGGTTTCAAGCAGGGATCGCCAGAAGGAAATAGGGAGCAGCTGCATCCCAAAGCAGCAGGTCATTCCTCATGGGAAAGGCGTGATCCCATTCCTCATGGGAAAGGCGTGATCCCGTTCCTTATGGGAAAGGCGTGATCCCGTTCCTTATGGGAAAGGCATGATCCTGTTCCTTACGGGAAATCTGGGATCCCATTCCTCATGGGAAAAGCGTGATCCCATTCCTTATGGGAAAGGCGTGATCCCATTCCTCATGGGAAATCCATGATCCCATTCCTCATGGGAAAGGCGTGATCCCATTCCTTATGGGAAATCTGGGATCCCGTTCCTCATGGGAAATCCGTGATCCCATTCCTCATGAGAAAGGCATGATCCCATTCCTTATGGGAAATCCATGATCCCGTTCCTCATGGGAAAGGCATTATCCCATTCCTCATGGGAAATCCGTGATCCCATTCCTTATGGGAAAGGCGTGATCCCATTCCTTACGGGAAATCTGGGATCCCATTCCTCATCGGAAAGGCGTGATCCCATTCCTTATGGGAAATATGTGATCCCGTTCCTCATGGGAAAGGTGTGATCCCATTCCTTATGGGAAATCTGGGATCCCGTTCCTCATGGGAAATCCATGATCCCATTCCTTATGGGAAATCCGTGTTGGATGCAGCATTCCCAAGCACAACTTGCAGCTGCCACATCCCTGGAAGTGTCCGAGGCTGGGATGGAGAACCCTGGGATCGTGGGAGGTGTCCCTGCCCATGGCAGGAGGATCCTTAAGGTCCTTTCCATCCCAAAGCACTCTGGAATTCTCTGATTCCATGGATGCTTCTCCAAAGGAATGCTTTTGGGGCAGGATGGTGCTGCCGAGCAGGGCTGGGCTGGGATCCTTTGGAAAACCCCTGGAAAAGGGATGGGAACAAAACGGTGCTGGCAGCACAGGGAGGTTTAAGGAGATCACATCCCGAATTTTGGCAGCCCGGAGAGGGGACCGGAGCAGGGGAAAATGACAACAGGAATCTTGGGAATTGGGGTTTTGGGAATTCCTTGGTGGTTCTGGATCCTCTTCGGTGCTGGGGCTGAACCCCCCCAGCCTCTGCCAAGGCCTGGGAGTTAATTAACACCGCAAGGAACCCTCATTAAGAGGCCCACTTAATGATTTCGTTTAGGGACAGGAGGCAGCTGTTCCCTGTTTTCCATACAGGGATGGTTGTGCCAGGAATTATCCTGCAGGGATACCTGGGATGGGGTCTGGGGCCGGGGCTGGCGTTGGCTCCCCATTCCCACTCCCTGCTCCGCAGGAATCTCGGAGCCATTTTGGGCAGAGCATCCAAAATTCACCTTTTTTTTTTCCTTGGAAAAGCAGGATCAGCTTCCTGAACCTTGGGAATCCTGCTTATCCTGATTTAGGGCATGGAGCTGGGAGCACCATTCCCGGTGTTTTGATGGAGTTTGGGATTAATTCATCCTGCGTGTCCCAGCTCCCACAACATTCCAGCAGAACAAAGCGCTCTCAAAACAAATCCCTCTTTTTAGGAGGGAAAAACGAAACCCAAACCCAGCAAACAAAAATCCAGGAATAAAAAAATCGGGAATTTTCTCGCACCTCCAATAACGAACTCCGTCCTCAGCGGCTCATTTGCATATTCAAGCCCTTGTTTAATATTCTAATTAGCGGTTAATCAGCTCTCGAAAGAACAAGCGGTGATTAGCGCATCTTCACCTCCTCCAGCAGATTTGGGCTCATCAGCTCCGGGAAGCTTTCCTGCTATTCCTGAATTATTCATGGCCGCGGGAATGTCACCAGGCTGGGATTTGGGGATGATCCCGGCGGGTGAGCATGGAAAACCCAGGGGGAGACGGTGTCCTTTGGGAACAAGGAGGGTTTGGGGCAGATTTTGGGAAGAAATTCCTCCCTGGAAGGCTGGGAAGGGGCTGGGATGGATTTCCCAGAGGATTTTTCAGGACTTTTTCAGGTTGTCCCATCCCTGGAAGTGTCCGAGGCCAGCTTGGAACAACCTGGGATCAATCGGGATCATTTATCCCGATTCTTCCTTTCCTCTTCTTCCACAGCTTTTGAAGGCGTTGGGAAGTTTGGGAAGCTCCTACAGGAGGTCCCAGGTCTGGAGGAGGAATTGCTGCAATCCCAAAGGGATTCCTTGGGCTTTTCCCCGCTCCAGGACCAGATCCCAGCCCTTGATCCCACCTGGAAGCGGCTTTTCCCTGCTCCAGGATCCCAGCTCAGCTCTCAGCCCTGATTCCCTTTTCCCACGTCCTTCCCACCCTGATTCCCTTCTTCCCGTCTGCCTTTCCCATCCCATGGAAGGCAGGGAGGACGCCGGACTCCACCCCTCCGTATTCCCAAGGATTTTGTGGCTGCACGAGCGGGTTTTTAAAGCCCTTGGAATAATCTTAACAGATTCCAGCTCTTTTTGCTTGGAAAAGAAGCCCTGCCTGGCCGTGGATTGGATCCTGAGGTTTGGATGTCAGGGAACAGGGATCAGCTGAGGTGACAAGGACCGGGCTGGCTCCCGGGAGAATCCGGGTGGGAGAGAGAAAGGCAGGAGCTCCAGACAGCTGCTTCCCGGAATTTTAATTAATTCCCGATCTTCCCAGACTCCGGCTTTGCCAGGCTCTGGATTCCCAGCTCCCGGCGTCTCCCGGGATGTGCGGGATGGATCAGGAAGGTCAAAGCTGCCCCTCGCCAAGGCAGAGCTCCCTCCCCGCTGCCCTCGGCACTTCTTGGGAAGCCGCGCTGGCTCTGGAAGCAGCGGGATCCGCTGGAGCAGCGTCCCTGGAAGTGCTGGAGCTCATCCATCGAATCCCGGCCATCCGTGCCTGGGATGTGAACGCTGAACTGAGGAGCTCCCGAGGATCCCTGGATCCTCCTGGGATGCCCGGGATGCTCCACAGGCACAGCAGAGCTTTTCCAGGGTCTGTTCTGGGAAGGGGCTCTTCCCTGCTCAGCCCTCGGGCCCTCCTGGAAGCGGCTTTTCCCTGTTCCAGGACTCCAGCTCAGCCTTGATCCCACCTGGAAGTGGCTTTTCCCTGATCCAGGACCCCAGCTCAGCCCTTGATCCCACCTGGAAGTGGCTTTTCCCTGTTCCAAGACCCCAGCTCAGCCCTTGATCCCACCTGGAAGTGGCTTTTCCCTGTTCCAAGACCCCAGCTCAGCCTTGATCCCACCTGGAAGTGGCTTTTCCCTGTTCCAAGACCCCAGCTCAGCCTTGATCCCACCTGGAAGTGGCTTTTCCCTGTTCCAAGACCCCAGCTCAGCCCTTGATCCCACCTGGAAGCGGCTTTTCCCTGTTCCAGGACCAGAGCCCAGCCCTTGATCCCACCTGGAAGTGGCTTTTCCCTGATCCAAGACCCCAGCTCAGCCTTGATCCCACCTGGAAGTGGCTTTTCCCTGTTCCAAGACCCCAGCTCAGCCCTTGATCCCACCTGGAAGTGGCTTTTCCCTGTTCCAAGACCCCAGCTCAGCCTTGATCCCACCTGGAAGTGGCTTTTCCCTGTTCCAGGACCAGAGCCCAGCCCTTGATCCCACCTGGAAGTGGCTTTTCCCTGTTCCAAGACCCCAGCTCAGCTCTCAGCCCCTCCACGTCCCTGGTTCCCTTTTTCCCGGCCCTTCCCACCCTGATTCCCTTCTCCCAGCCCCTTCCAGCCCTTCCACGTCCATCCCAAAGTTAGGAAGGAATCCGAGGAAGGGGATTCCCCATTTCCCCCCCTCAAAGAGGAACCGGGAGCGCATCCCGGGGGATGCTCCAGCCCCTTCCAGAGGGAAAACCGCGTTTATCGGGAATATCCCAGGCTGGAAGAGCGGATTCCACGGGCTGGCAGCTCCCTCTCGTGGGGAAAAAAAGTCGGGAAGAGCTGGAATGTGC
Source organism: Corvus moneduloides (assembly GCF_009650955.1). Taxonomy (NCBI): domain Eukaryota; kingdom Metazoa; phylum Chordata; class Aves; order Passeriformes; family Corvidae; genus Corvus; species Corvus moneduloides. Next base: position 5,018,936 of record NC_045498.1, read on the forward strand.
CCCAGATGTGCGGCACAGCTGGAGCGCGGGGCGGCCCCGCCTCGGGATACCCCGGAGGGGTTGGAAACGGGAATTCCTCAGGGAGAAGGATCGGGACGACTCTTCCCGGGAAGAGAGGCTCAGCCAGGCTGTTCCTTGCCCTCTCCCAGTCGGGATTTTTTGGGATTCGGGACAGGGTTGGATGTTTTCCAGCTGTTCCATCTCCAGGGACACTTGGGTTTCGATCTCTCTGGAACGGCATCCAAGCTGCTTCCTTATGGGATGAATTCCTGAGGGAGGTGGGGAAGAGGCGGATTCAGAGCGCATTTCCCAGTCCTGGGAGTCTGGTCCCGAATTCCTATGGAGCCTCCTTAGCTCCTGGATTGAATTCCAGCTCGGAAAGAAAACATTTGGGATTCAGTCCCAAACTGATTTTATAGCTCCCTTCTCCAGGGAAGGACTGGGTTTGGAAAGGGCACAGGGAACGGAATTTCAATGGGAATACGGAATCATGGAATGGTTTGAGCTGGGAGGGCCTTAAAGATCTGATTCCACCCCATTCCATGGGATTCCTTCCCCTGGAATTCCACCTGGTGGGAGCTGAGTCCCTTTTTGGTTCCTGGGAGGGAGGAACTCCCAATGCTGGATCCAGCTGGGCTTGGATTTGGCCTTTTCCAGGATCAACCCTTTCCCCTGGAATTCCCTGGTTTTGATCATCCTTCTCCCTGGAATTCCACCTGGGGGGGGGCTGAGTTTTGGCTCCTGGGAGGGAAGAAAGAATTCCCAGTGCTGGGTCAACCTGGGCTTGGATTTGGCTCTTTCCAGGATCATTCCCTTCCTGGGGAGATCTAATTCTAATTAGATCCAAAGATCTAATTCCACCCCATTCCATGGGATTCCTTCCCCTGGAATTCCACCTGGTGGGAGCTGAGTCCCTTTTTGGCTCCTGGAAATGAAGAATTCCCAGAGCTGGATCCTGCTGAGCTTGGATTTGGCCTTTTCCAGGCTCACCCCCTTCTTGGAATTCCACCTGAGCCCTGTTTTGGCTCCTGGAAAGGAAGAATTCCCTGGAAGGGAATGGGCTTGGATTTGGCCCTTTCCAGGATCATCCCCTTCCTGGAATTCCACCTGAACCCCATTTTGTCCCCTGGGTTGGTGTCAGAGCCATTCCATCCCTCTGGAATCCCTCCATCCCTCCATCCATCCCTCCCTCCATCCATCCCTCCATCCATCCATCCATCCCTCTGGAATCCATCCCTCCCTCCATCCATCCATCCATCCATCCATCCATCCATCCATCCCTCTGGAATCCATCCCTCCCTCCATCCATCCCTCCATCCATCCATCCATCCATCCATCCATCCATCCATCCATCCCTCTGGAATCCATCCCTCCCTCCATCCATCCCTCCATCCATCCATCCATCCATCCCTCTGGAATCCATCCATCCCTCCCTCCATCCATCCCTCCCTCATCCCTCCATCCATCCATCCATCCATCCCTCCATCCATCCATCCATCCCTCCCTCTCTCCATCCCTCTCTCCATCCCTCCCTCCATCCCTCCCTCCCTCCCTCCATCCCTCCCTCCCTCCATCCATCCATCCCTCCATCCATCCATCCCTCCATCCATCCCTCCCTCCATCCATCCTTTCCCAGCCCAGCTTCCCGGGATTTGTGGCCCTGCTTCACTAACAACCCAGAAATTGATTTTTATTTATCCCACAAAACCCATCCTGCTGCTCCCACAGCTCCATTGGAATCTGTGGGAATCGCGAGCCGACCCCTGCGGATCCTCCCGGAATCACGGGATCCCATTAAGGGATCAATACCCTTTGGAATGTTCCCAATGGATTGTGAGGGGAAAAGCAGGGACTTGGTGGATTTTTGGGGAATTTTTGCCTCAGGGATGGGAAATTCCTCTGCTTTTGAGGGAATAAAGCAACAACTTTTCCTTAAGGAATTTATGGAGAGGCTGGAATTGTCCCTAAGGATGGGAACAACACCAAATAAACACCAGGAAAAGCAACTTCAACCCTCAAAAAATCCCCACCTCACCTGATCCAAAGAAATCCACACATCATTCTGGTTATTAAGAATCCAGCTCGGTTTTATTGTCCAGTTTTTCCAAAAGCTGGGATTTTCCTCAGCAGAATTATAAAAGATTCCTGGTTTTATCCCTATTTTACAAAGATTTACAGCTCTGGGAGCGACCAAGGTGGAGCTGGGAATTCTCTTCAACAATCAAACCTTGATTTGGGGGCGGGAGGGGGGGGGAGAGGGTTGTAAAAATTCCCTCGTCCAAAAAAATTCCCTCATCCAAACTGGAAAAAGAAAGGGTAAAAAAGGGAAGGGTAAAAAAGGGAAGGGTAAAAAAAGGGAAGGGGAAAAAAGGGAAGGGGAAAAAAGGGAAGGATAAAAAAGGGAAGGATAAAAAAGGGAAGGATAAAAAAGGGAAGGGTAAAAAAAGGGAAGGGTAAAAAAAGGGAAGGGTAAAAAAAGGGAAGGGGAAAAAAGGGAAGGGGAAAAAAGGGAAGGGAAAAAAAGGGAAGGGGGAAAAAGGGAAGGGAAAAAAGGGAAGGGGAAAAAAGGGAAGGATAAAAAAGGGAATTTCCGTGAGCTGCTTCCAACAGGGAGAGGGCTTTATAAAATTAATTCCAACGAATTTTTTTGGGAAAGACCACGAGGAGCAGGGTTGGAACCCCGCGGACGGAACCAGGATTTGAAGCCGCCCTTTATTCCCAACGTGTGCCCAAAATGAACTTCCCGGGGCTGTGTTTTCCTCACCCCAGCATTCCCAAGAACTGGGCAAGCGTGGAAGTCGCTCGCCATGGAATTGCGGTGTCGGGGTCGCTTTGGGAATGGATTTCCTGCGGGAATTCCTCAGTACAGGGGGCCCTTGACGGATCCCGGCTCCGTGAGGCGCGCGGCCGCGTAGGCCGAGGCTCCCAGGCACGCGGCCGGCTCGCAGAATCCCGGGAATCCCGCGGGGCCCGGCAATCCCGGTTTTCCAGCCTCGCCCGGGGAGCCCGGCAGGCCCCGCTCGCCCGCTTTGCCATCCAGAGCGTGGCCGGGAATGCCCGGGAGACCTGGAATGGGAATGGGATGCTCAGAGAGAGGAATGTGGCGCTTGAGCATCGGGAAATAGGGATTGGGAGCTGGGAATGCCGCTGGGGAGGGGGTGTGGGGTGAGGGAGCCCTTCCAGAGGGTGGGAAAGGGGTGGCAGCAAGGAAGGAAGGAGGAAGGGAAGGATGATCCGGGTGGGATGAAGCTGGGAGGGTTTTGTGGGATGGAACTGGGAAGGTTTTGTGGGATGAATCTGGGAAAATTTACAGGATGGGAATTTACAGGACCTGGGAAGGTTTTATGGGATGAACCCAGGCAGGTTTTATGGGATAAGTTTGTGCTGTTTTTATGGGATGGACCTGGGAAGGTTTTATGGGATGAACCCAGGTAGGTTTTATGGCATAAGTTTGTGCTGTTTTTATGGGATAAGCCTGGGCAGGTTTTGTGGGATCAACCTGGATGGGTTTTGTGGGAGGGTCCTGGGCAGGTTTGTGGGATGAGACTGGGCGAGTTTTGCAGGATGAATCTGGGAAAATTTGCAGGATGAAGCTGGGCAGATTTGTGGGATGAACCTGGGAAGATTTCCAGGAAGAACCTGGGCAGGTTTTGTGAGAGGATCCTGGGCAGTTTTTGTGGGATGAATCTCAACAGATTTGCAGGATGAACCTGCGCAGGTTTGTGGGATGAACCTGAGAAAGTTTTGTGGGATGAAGCTGGGAAGATTTCCTGGAAGAACCTGGGCAGGTTTTGTGGGATGAGCCCTGTGCAGGTTTTGTGGGAGGATCCTGGGCAGTTTTTATGGGATGAATCCAGGCAGGTTTTGTGGGATGAATCCAGGCAGGTTTTATGGGATGCACCAGAAGGTCCCCAGCCACTGCTGACAAAGGCCACGTGGCCGTGTCAGGGCTGGGGACACGGGCTCTCACCTGGGATCCCTGGAGGCCCCGGCATTCCCGGGTGGCCACGGCCGACGTCCCCCCTCTCGCCCTTCTCCCCTCTCTTCCCTGTGGGAACCAAAAAGACGGGAAAGAATCCATGGAAACCCCGGATGGGAGCAGAGGCAGCTGCCCCGCTCGGGGACGGGGCCGAGCGTGGCAGTGCCACCCCCCACGAGGGTTTTCCCTGGCACCATCCCAGCGGCACCCACCTTTGGGTCCGACATTCCCGATCTGCCCGGCAGCTCCCAGGATTCCGGGGACGCCTCGGGGTCCCATGGGGCCGTGGGGACCCTGCTCACCGGGGGGTCCTGGGGGCCCGGGGGGGCCGGGGGGTCCCATGGCCCCGACCCCACCCAGGGCGGCTCTCTTGGCACTCACGGCCACCTCTGCCAGCTGCTCTGTGGGGCACAGAGGGGCCAGGCTGGGATCTGCGGGATCTCTGGGATCTGTGGGATCTCTGGGATCTGTGGGATGCGTGGGGGCTGCCCCCCGCCCCGCTCAGCCCTCACCTTGCAGCATCTTCAGGACCACGTCCACGATGTGCTGGTCCCCGGCGTCCCGGCCCTGCCGGAGGGACACGCCAGGAAGGGAATTTGGCTCCTTTTGTGTTCCCCCAGAGCCATTCCCAAGGCAAATCCCAATCCCAATGTCCTCCCTGCATCCCACCCTGCTCTTTCCCGTTCTGTCCCAGTGCGAGTGATCCGTGCTCAGCTCACTCCGTGCATCTCGTCTGAGTGTAAAAGGAGGTTTTCAGGGAAAAATCCCGAGCCCAGGCAGGCAGAAAATCCCAAAAATTAGGTTTTTAGGGAAAAATCCCGAGCCCAGGCAGGCCGAAAATCCTAAAAATCAGGTTTTTAGGGAAAAATCCCAAGCCCAAGCAGGCGGAAAATCCCTGAGTCTAAAATGAGGTTTTCGGGGAAAAAATCCCGAGCCCAGGCAGACCGAAAATCCCTGGTTTATGGATTCCATAAACAGTGGGAAACACAGAATTCCTCCCCAGGAAGGCGGGATCCCAGAGGCACCACTCCCAACTCGTTCCCAGAGGAATTGGCTGGGAAGGAGAGGCAATTCCCGCAGAGCTGGAGCAGCTGAGGGCTCAGCGAGGGTGAGGAGGGATTTGGGATCGGGATACTCACGGCTGTGCCCCGAGGGCCCGGCATTCCCGGCACTCCGCGCTCCCCCACCAGCCCCCGAGGGCCGGGGGGGCCGGGATAGCCCCGAATTCCCGGGGCTCCTGCGTCCCCCGAGGGGCCGGGAAAGCCGAGGTCTCCCTGGATGCCTTGCTGGAAAAGGGATGGAGAGGAGCCCTGAGCACGGGGACTGCGCCCCGAGAGCCCCAAAAATCCCGGGAGCAACACCACAGGCAGGGCTGGATCCCAAAGGGGGCTGGGGCTGAATCCAGGGCTGGATCCCAAAAATTGGGGCTGAGCCTGAATCCAGGGCTGGATCCCAAATGGAACTAGGACTAAATCCAGGGCTGGATCCCAAAAATTGGGGCTGAGCCTGAATCCAGGGCTGGATCCCAAATGGAACTAGGACTAAATCCAGGGCTGGATCCCAAAAATTGGGGCTGGGGCTGAATCCAGGGCTGGATCCCAAAAATTGGGACTGAGCCTGAATCCAGGGCTGAATCCCAAAGGGGTCTGGGGCTGATTATGGGGCTGGATCCCAAAGGGGGCTGGGGCTGATTATGGGGCTGGATCCCAAAAACTGAGGCTGGGGCTGAATCCAGGGCTGGATCCCAAAAATTGGGACTGAGCCTGAATCCAGGGCTGAATCCCAGAGGGGTCTGGGGCTGATTATGGGGCTGGATCCCAAAGGGGGCTGGGGCTGATTATGGGGCTGGATCCCAAAAACTGAGGCTGGGGCTGAATCCAGGGCTGGATCCCAAAAATTGGGACTGAGCCTGAATCCAGGGCTGAATCCCAAAGGGGTCTGGGGCTGATTATGGGGCTGGATCCCAAAGGGGGCTGGGGCTGATTATGGGGCTGGATCCCAAAAACTGAGGCTGGGGCTGAATCCAGGGCTGGATCCCAAAAATTGGGGCTGGGGCTGAATCTGGGGCTGGATCCTAAAGGGGGCTGGGGCTGAATCTGGGGCTGGATGCCAAATGGGGCTGGGGCTGAATCCAGGGCTGGATCCCAAATGGAACTAGGACTAAATCCAGGGCTGGATCCCAAAAACTGGGGCTGAGCCTGAATCCAGAGCCAGATCCCAAAAATTGGGGCTGAGCCTGAATCCAGGGATGAATCCCAAAAACTGGGGCTGAGCCTGAATCCAGCACTGGATCCCAAAAATTGGGGCTGAGCCTGAATCCAGGGCTGATTGTGGTCACTGGCCCCCATTCCCAGGGGAAACATTCCCTCAGCACCCACCATCTCCATGGATCCAGGAGGATCCACTCCGGATGAGGATCCCCCAAGGTGTGGGATCCCCCAAGGTCCTCCCAAGGTGTGGGGACACCTCAGTCCCAAATCCCCCATCGCTCACCTGTCCCTTGGGTCCCGGCTCTCCTGATTCCCCCTGGGAACAGAGGACACGGGAAAAGCAATGAGGACACAGCAGGGATCCCTGGCATTCCCAGAAATCCTCTGGAAGCACCCACCTTCTCTCCCTTGAGCCCTGCCAGGCCGTGGACACCGGGATCTCCCTAAAGGAAAAGGAAGGAGAGATGGGAACATTCCCAAAGTCACTCCCACCCTCAGCAGCTCCAGAAACCCTCTGGGATGTGCGGGGAGTTCATGGAAAAGGAGCCTGGAGGCGCTGTTAAACCCAGCTCTGTTAAACCCGGCTCTGTTAAACCCCTGCCACAGCCTGGGGTGTACTCACAATGCTGCCTTTGGGGCCGGTTTTCCCTGGGGATCCCTGGGAAAAGGGAAAAGTGGGATGAGCCCAGCTCAGAGCAGCGTCCCCGGGCTGCCACCTCGCTGTCCCCTGAGCTGTCACCTTGTCTCCTTTGACTCCCGGCAAACCTTGAGGTCCTGGGATCCCTGCTGGGCCCTGCTCGCCCTTTGGCCCCTGGAAATCCAAGGAATATGGGAAAACGAGTGAGAAGAGGCAATGGAAAGACCTTTTCCCATCAGGGAACTGCAGTCCACGGGCAGCTTCCCCCATCCTCTGGCTGATCCCAACATCCCAACCTTCCCTAAATCCCAGCTCTGAGGGGGAACAGGGCACAAAACTCTGGAGAAGTCGTGCCAAGAGCAGGGATCTTGCAGGGATGGATTCCTGTCCCCGGGAAAAGCAGCAAAAATCATTTTCCGGACGCTTTTCCAGTGCAGGGAAGCTCCGGCGAGGGGCTGGGCAGCATTCCCGCTCCCCCAGCATGGGAGGAAATTCCTGGGGCTGCAAACCCAGCGGGATCCCATTAATCCCGGAGCTATTCCCTAATCCCTCAGGCCAACAGCGGGACAGGCACGGGATTGACCCCGGGATCAAAGGGGGAGGTCCGGCTGTGTCCCGCTGATCCAGGATCCGGGCTCGGCATCCCCAGCCTGGGGCTGAGCGTCCCCCGTGTCCCAGCCTGAATTTGGGGACAGCTCAGAGCATCCCCCGTGTCCCAGCCTGAATTTGGGGACAGCTCAGAGCATCCCCCGTGTCCCAGCCTGGATTTGGGGACAGCTCAGAGCATCCCCCGTGTCCCAGCCCGGCTTTGGGGACAGCTCAGAGCATCCCCCGTGTCCCAGCCCGGCTTTGGGGACAGCTCAGAGCATCCCCCGTGTCCCAGCCCGGCTTTGGGGACAGCTCACCGGCTTTGGGGACAACTCACCGCTCTGCCCTGCTCCCCGGGGGGCCCCACGAGGCCACGCTCGCCACGGTCGCCCTGCGGACAGCCGGGGTAGGAGCGGGGTCAGTGCCAACCCCACCCCGGCACGGCCACACCCCCGCGGTGTCCCCAGCTCACCTTCAGCCCGGGGACACCCTGCGGGCCCTGCTCTCCCCGAGGTCCGGGCTCGCCCTAAAAACGGGAAAGAAAATCCCGGAGAAAATGGGATTCACAGGCATCGGGTGCTCCTCGCCCTCCCCCGAGGGAGGGGTGGCCCTGTCCTCGTCACCGCCGCGGGGTGGCCAAGGATTGGGGCTGGAGCAAATCCCAGGGGATTCTCGGGAGGAGCAGAGTGGGAATAAAGCGCAAAATTCCGCTTTTAGCTTGCAGGAAACAGGGGGGGAAAAAGGGAAAAGGGAGAGAACAACCCCGAGGCTGTCCCTGGGAAGGACACGGCGACATCGAGGTACTCACAAGCTGCCCTGGGGCACCGGTGACACCGGGGTGGCCCCGAGGACCCGCTTCACCCTGAGAACGGAGAGAGAAGCGGGTCAGGGACAGCGGGGACAGGGAGGGGACAAAGGAGGGGACAGCATGGATGCTCAGAGGTGTCACCAACCTTGTCACCAGGGCCACCTTTGCTGCCCGGCTGGCCCGGCAAGCCCTAAGGAAATAAAGCCGGGATCAACCCTTGGGCACAGCTCGGTGTCCCCACGGGGGGCTGGCCCTGGGGCAGAGGGTGTCACCCCTGGGCACAGCTCGGTGTCCCCACTCAGGGGACAGGTGTGGGGGTCCTGCACTCACAGCTTGTCCCCGGTGTCCCGGCGTTCCCGGGCGTCCAGCCTGTCCCATGCCACCCTGCAGGGGACAGAGAGGATGTCACCAGGAATGGGATGCCCACAGGTGGCCCAAGGGGGGACGGTGCCCTTAACCCCGTGGCCAGGAGGTGCCATGCCAAGGGACGTTATTCCGTTCTCCATTCCCGTTATTCCCGGCACAGGGAGCAGCGGGTGGCATTCCCTGTGCCAGCACCTGCTGTCACTCACCTTCACTCCTGGGATCCCTGGGGTGCCATCCTTGCCATCGATGCCCGGGAGACCCTAAGAGAGGGAAGAGTCACTTTGTGTCACCTCAAAGGGACTCAAAGGCGCGTGGTGGGGACAAAAAAATGTGGGAAGGGGAAGGAACGTTCCAGGCCTGTGCTGGAGGGGGGCAGGGACACGGGAGGGGACAGCCGGGGACAAGGGGGGGCACAGGTGCCACCAGCTGTACTCACGTTCTCCCCCTTGGGGCCGACGTCACCCTGGGGTCCCCTGATGCCACGGCCACCCTAGAGCGGGAGGGGACAAGTGTCAGTGTCCTGCTGGTGCAGGGGACAGAGCTGCGACAGGGGGGAGATGCCCGTTCCATGTGGGAATGGTGCCAGCACTGGGCATTGGGGGAGCTCAGGATCCCACTGGGGACATTGGGGGGGCTCAGGATCCCACTGGGGACATTGGGGGGGCTCAGGATCCCACTGGGGACATCGGGAGGGCTCAGGATCCCACTGGGGACATTGGGAGAGTTCAGGATCCCACTGGGGACATTGGGAGGGCTCAGGATCCCGCTGGGAACATTGGGGGGGGGTTCAGGATCCCATTGGGAACATTGGGGGGGATTCAGGATCCCACTGGGGACATCGGGAGGGCTCAGGATCCCACTGGGAACATTGGGAGAGTTCAGGATCCCACTGGGGACATTGGGGGGGGGTCAGGATCCCATTGGGAACATTGGGGGGGATTCAGGATCCCATTGGGAACATTGGGGGGGATTCAGGATCCTGAACAGGGAAAAAGGGGATGCTGGCACTGGGGGGTCACCTACCAGCTCTCCCTTGTCACCAGGGTCCCCAGGTGGTCCCTTGGGGCCTTCCCTGCCCTGGAGGAGAGAGAAAAACAAGGATTGAGCAGGCAAAAGTGGGATCCCACAGCACCCAGGGGTGGGGAGGGCACCCACCGGCTGCCCGGCTGCTCCAATGCTCCCGGCCATGCCCTTGTAGCCAGCAGGACCCTGGGAAAAGAGCATGGAAAGGTCAGTCCCTCCCATCCCGATCCATCCTCACCAGCAGGAGGGAGTATCCTGCTCCTGGAGATGGCCCAGCACGGGTGGGATGCTCCCAGGAATGATCCCGTGGGTGGGATGCTCCTGGGAATGATCCTGTGGGTGGGATGCTCCCAGGAATGATCCCGTGAGTGGGATGATCCCGGGAATGATCCTGTGGGTGGGATGATCCTGGGAATGATCCCATGGGTGGGATGCTCCCGGGAATGATCCCGTGGGTGGGATGATCCCGGGAATGATCCCATGGGTGGGATGCTCCCGGGAATGATCCCGTGGGAGGGATGCTCCCGGGAATGATCCCATGGGTGGGATGCTCCCAGGAATGATCCCGTGGGTGGGATGCTCCCGGGAATGATCCCATGGGTGGGATGATCCTGGGAATGATCCCGTGGGAGGGATGATCCTGGGAATGATCCCATGGGTGGGATGCTCCTGGGAATGATCCCGTGGGAGGGATGCTCCCGGGAATGATCCCATGAGTGGGATGATCCTGGGAATGATCCCATCCCATCCATGGGTGGGATGCTCCCGGGAATGATCCCGTGGGAGGGATGCTCCCGGGAATGATCCCATGGGTGGGATGCTCCCAGGAATGATCCCGTGGGTGGGATGATCCCGGGAATGATCCCGTGGGAGGGATGATCCTGGGAATGATCCCATGGGTGGGATGCTCCCGGGAATGATCCCGTGGGAGGGATGCTCCCGGGAATGATCCCATGGGTGGGATGCTCCCAGGAATGATCCCGTGGGTGGGATGCTCCCGGGAATGATCCCATGGGTGGGATGATCCTGGGAATGATCCCGTGGGAGGGATGATCCTGGGAATGATCCCATGGGTGGGATGCTCCTGGGAATGATCCCGTGGGAGGGATGCTCCCGGGAATGATCCCATGAGTGGGATGATCCTGGGAATGATCCCATCCCATCCATGGGTGGGATGCTCCCGGGAATGATCCCGTGGGAGGGATGCTCCCGGGAATGATCCCATGGGTGGGATGCTCCCAGGAATGATCCCGTGGGTGGGATGATCCCGGGAATGATCCCGTGGGAGGGATGATCCTGGGAATGATCCCATGGGTGGGATGCTCCCGGGAATGATCCCGTGGGAGGGATGCTCCCGGGAATGATCCCATGGGTGGGATGCTCCCAGGAATGATCCCGTGGGTGGGATGCTCCCGGGAATGATCCCATGGGTGGGATGATCCTGGGAATGATCCCGTGGGAGGGATGATCCTGGGAATGATCCCATGGGTGGGATGCTCCTGGGAATGATCCCGTGGGAGGGATGCTCCCGGGAATGATCCCATGAGTGGGATGATCCTGGGAATGATCCCATCCCATCCATGGGTGGGATGCTCCCGGGAATGATCCCGTGGGAGGGATGCTCCCGGGAATGATCCCATGGGTGGGATGCTCTCGGGAATGATCCCGTGGGTGGGATGCTCCTGGGAATGATCCCGTGGGAGGGATGCTCCTGGGAATGATCCCATGGGAGGGATGCTCCCGGGAATGATCTCCGTGGGATCTGGAGCCCTGATCCCAGAGTCAGGGGATGCCACGGGCACTCACCGCCTCGCCCTTGGGTCCTGCCATCCCGGGATACCCCCTGAGGCCCTGAGGTCCCTGCAGGGAAGGAAAGCACAGCCGGATTAGCTGGAAAAAACTCCGGGAGCACAGGGGGAAGCAGCAATTAGAGCAAAAATGATGCTGGGAATCCACCAGCTTTGCCAACCACGAGGAATTCCAGCCCCTCCTAATTCCAGAGCCCCACACCAGGTGCTTTTCCAGCTGTCAGTTCCATAACTCCAGCGGGCCCGAGCTGGAGCCGCTTCCCGGTGCCGGAGCTCTCAGCTTCAAAGCAGTTGTGCTCTTCGCAGGGCTCAGCCCGGTAATTGCTTTCCATCTTCAAAGTGCTCCAAGAATTCCAGCGGCTTTAATTCCCTCCGGAGCAAGGGGGACTCAGGGGACAGCAGGGATTTATCTGGAATTATCCCTAGTAACAAGGCAGGTGCCCACGGAGCTCTCCAGAGGGAGAGGTGGTGGCATCCATGGCTGGGAGAGGGGTGGGATGAAGGCTCTGCTTCAGTTCCCAGTGCTGGGAACGGGGACACGCCGGTGTCACCTCCCTGGTGTGGGGACAAGGACAAAGAGGCCACCCCCAGATCCTGGAGCAGTTGGAAAAAGAGGAATAAAGGATTTACCGGAGGGCCTGGGACTCCTTGTTCTCCAGAGGCACCAACATCCCCCTTGGGGCCCTGGGAATGGAAAACAGGGAATGTTGGAGGCAGTGTAGGGACAAAGCACCCTGGGGACACCACCTGGCCCCCAGCAGGGATGGGGACAGGTGGCACTGCCCAGGGAGCCACCATGGGAAGGCCACCCTGGTCTCCTCTGGTCTCCGCTTCCCACATTTCCCATTTTCCTCTTTCCTCCCTCCTTCTTTTTCCCTTTCCCTTCCCAAAACTCCTTCCCTGGGTCCAGCCCTACAGGGACAGCCCCACCTGGATCCTGCTGGGATCCCACTGGAATCCTGCTGGGAAACTCACCTGTGCTCCCGGCTTGCCGGGCTCTCCGAGGGCGCCGGGGCGGCCTCTGTGTCCCTGAGGGGGGAGAGGAAATCCGTGAGGAAAATCCCTGGAAAAGCTGTGGGGTGGTGGCACCAGCCCGGTGGCCGCATCCCCCAGAGCCACCCTGCCACCCCATCCCACCCTGGGGTGCCCAGTGGGGACAATGGGAGGGGTCAGAATCCTACAGGAGACATTGAGGGGGGGCTCAGGATCCCAGTGGGGACATTGAGAGGGGTCAGAATCTCACTGGGAACATTGGGAGGGGTCAGAATCCCACTGGGAACATTGGGAGGGCTCAGAATCCTACTGAGGACATTGAGAGGGGTCAGGATCCCACTGGGAACATTGGGAGGGGTCAGAATCCCACTGGGAACATTGGGAGGGCTCAGAATCCCACTGGGAACATTGGGAGGGGTCAGAATCCCACTGGGGACATTGGGAGGGCTCAGAATCCCACTGGGAATATTGAGAGGGGTCAGAATCCCACTGGGAACATTGTGGGGCTCAGAATCCCACTGGGAATATTGGGAGGGCTCAGAATCCCACTGGGGACATTGGGAGGGGTCAGAATCCCACTGGGGACATTGTGGGGCTCAGAATCCCACTGGGAATATTGGGAGGGGTCAGAATCCCACTGGGGACATTGTGGGGCTCAGAATCCCACTGGGAATATTGGGAGGGGTCAGAATCCCACTGAGGACATTGGGGGTACTCAGAATCCCACTGGGGACACTGGGGGGCTCAGAATCCCACTGGGGACACTGGGGGGCTCAGAATCCCACTGGGGACATTGTGGGGCTCAGAATCCCACTGGGGACATTGTGGGGTTCAGAATCCCACTGGGAACATCCCAAGGTGGTGGCACAGCCAGGGTTGGGACTTTGGCACAGGGTGCCACCCCCAGGTAGGGGCTGGGGGCCCACAGGGACCCTTCCCACAGCACCTTTTCCTCCAAGGCTCCATTTCCCAGTGCTCCAGAGATCCCAGGGAAGGATCCTTCACTCCAGCACATCCTGGAGGTGACAATTCCCGGTCTTCCCCCCCCCCATGGCATCTCTGGGATTTCCTTACCTTCAATCCCTGCAGTCCCTGCGGGCCCTTGGGGCCTGGGGGGCAGCTGGTCGGGCACTGGGGGGAGAGGAAGGACAAGGATGAGCTGGGAATGACCTGGAAAAGCCTGGGAGAGAGGGAGGGAGGGAATTCCTGCTCCACGTGGGACACAGGGGACACCCTGGTGCCAGCGGGGACGGGCCATGGCAGCTCTCACCAGGAAATCAGCGCTGCCTTCCAGGCCTTGGAGGTGTCCCGGGAGCCCCTGCAGGGAAGGAGATCCCATCAGAATTCCATGATTTAACATCAGGATGGGTTTACAAGGAATGGGGTGGGAGTGAGAGCCAGAGCTGGAATTCTGGCCCCAATCCCCGGGATGAGGCTGGGGAAGCTTCTCCCTTCCTGGAAGCGGCTGGGAATACTCACGGGTTTCCCTGGAGGGCCTGGGGGACCCCTGGGGCCGTCGGGTCCGGGGTCACCCTAGGGAAGAACAAGGAAAAGAAAAGTTGGGATGGGGAGGGGAGGTGGAGACCTGGAGAGCCAGGATGTCCCAGCAGGAATGGGGACATCCCCGGGGTGATGGCACCCTCCATCCCCACATTTCAGGATCATCCCAGATTATCCCACAAGCCCTGAAGAGCAGGGAAGCAGATCCAGGTGGAACGAGGGGAGATTTTTCCACGTCCCCTCCATTCCCACGTGTCACGACCATCCCTGATAATCCCAGGAGCCCTGGAAGCAGATCCTGGTGGAACGAGGGGAGGTTTTCCATGAACCCCTCCATTCCCATGTTTCAGGATCATCCCTGATTATCCCGGGAGCCCCAAAAAGCAGAGGAATTCCAGAGGTGGGAAGGGGTGGCAGAAGCTCTGCTGGAATTCCAGGGGTGGGAAGGAGTGGTAGAAGCAATTCCCAAGCTCTTTTGGAATTCCAAAGCAGATCCAGGTGGAAGGAGGGGATGTTTTCCCTGTCCCCTCCTGACTCCTCACCTTGGGTCCCAGCACTCCAATCTCCCCAGGAAGTCCAACCTGGCCTGGAAGCCCCTTAGGGAGAAGGGAGAGAAATTCATGGAATGAGAGAGGTCCCATCCTGATTCCTGCCCTGTGGGGGTGCTGAGGATTGAGCTCCTCCAGCAGAATTCCAAGCGGGATCCCAGGCCACCCATCCCACCCCCAGTATGGCACTTACGGGGGGTCCTGGCAGGGAAGGACCCTGCAACAAAAAAAAAAGCTACAATTGATCCAAATTCCTGAAATCCCCCAGAATTCCTGCCCCAAGGAGGGTGATTCCCACCCCACCACCAAGGATGCATCCAGGGGGATTTGGGAGGTGCCATCCCAGCCATGGGAGCAGCAGATACTCACAGGGAGCCCTGGTGGCCCTGGGAGTCCGGGCTGGCCCTGCCAGGACACAAGAGGAGAGTCAGGAGCTGGAAAAGGAGGAGCTGGAAAAGGAGGAGCTGGAAAAGGAGGAGCTGGAAAAGGAGGAGCTGGAAAAGGAGCATCTGCTCCGGCAGCTGCTCCAATTCCCCCTCCCTGGATGCAGCCTCAGGGCCAAAAACTCCATCAGCCAATTCCTGCATCCATGGATCCCTCCCAGAGCGATGGGAATGGTCCCAGGCTGGGTCTGGGAGGGGAAGGGGGAGCCTGGAAAGGTGGGAGCTTGGGAATGTGGGAGCCTGGGAAGGTGGGAAATTGGGAATGTGGGAGCCTGGAAAGGTGGGAGCTTGGGAATGAGGGAGCCTGGGAAGGTGGGATTCCTGGGAAGGTGGAAGCCTGGGAAGGTGGGAGCCTGGGAAGGTGGGAAATTGGGAATGTGGGAGCCTGGGAACGAGGGAGCCTGGGAAGGTGGGAAACTGGGAATGTGGGAGCCTGGGAATGAGGGATTCCTGGGAAGGTGGGATTCCTGGAAAGGTGGGAGCCTGGGAAGGTGGGAGTCTGGGAAGGTGGGAAATTGGGAATGTGGGAGCCCGGAGCTGCCCCTCACTCACTTTGATTCCGGGCCTGCCGATGGGTCCTGGCTCCCCTTTTGCTCCCGTCAGGCCCTGCACGGGAAGAGGCACGCGGGGTTATTCCCAATGCTCCTGCTCTCCAGCCAGGAATTCCTGCTGGGGTTGAGTCCATCGGGAAGACCCAAGGGTGGAATTCCATGGCCCAGGGATGCCCTGCAGGGTCCCCACACCCCCGGGCACCTCCAGCCCTGGCAGGGACACATCCCCGATCCCAGTTTTATCCCTGGGATGGGGCAGGAACCCACCCAAAGCTCGCCGGGCACCCATCCCACACCCCAAGACCCCACCCAGGGGCCCTGGGGATGGGCAGGGGGAGGTGGCAGCTCCGTCCCCTTCCTGCCACCACCTCTGCCAGGCTGTGCCAAGGAGGGGACAGCGGGAAGTCACCGGTGCCACCGTGTGGGTGCCCAGGAAGTGGGGACAGTGGGGACACGGAATTGCTTTGGATTTGTTCTGGAGGAAACAGGAGGGGCTCTGCTGGAATTCCAGAAGTGGGAAGGGGTGGCAGAAGCTCTTCCGGGGTCCGAAAGGCGGAAAGGGGTGGCAGAAGCTCTTCCTGAGCTCTTTTGGGATTATAAAGGTGGGAAGGGGTGGCAGAAGCAATTCCCAAGCTCTTTTGAGATTCCAAAGGTGGGAAGGGGTGGCAGAAGCTCTTCCTGAGCTCTTTTGGGATTTCAGACATGGGAAAGGGTGGCAGAAGCTCTGCTGGAATTCCCAGAGGTGGGAAGCGGTGGCAGAAGCAATTCCCAAGCTCTTTTGAGATTCCAAAGGTGGGAAGGGGTGGCAGAAGCTCTTCCTGAGCTCTTTTGGGATTTCAGACATGGGAAAGGGTGGCAGAAGCTCTGCTGGAATTCCCAGAGGTGGGGAGGGGTGGCAGAAGCTCTTCCTGAGCTCTTTTGGGATTTCAGACATGGGAAAGGGTGGCAGAAGCTCTGCTGGAATTCCCAGAGGTGGGGAGGGGTGGCAGAAGCTCTGTCTGAGTTTTTTGGGGATTCCAGAGGTGGGAAGCGGTGGCAGAAGCAATTCCCAAGCTCTTTTGGAATTCCAAAGGTGGGAAGGGGTGGCAAAAGCTCTTCCTGAGCTGTTCTGGGATTCCAAAGGTGGGACGGGCTGGCAGAAGCAATTCCCGAGCTCTTTTGAGATTCCAAAGGTGGGAGGGGGTGGCAGAAGCTCTGCTGGGATCCCAAAGATGGGAAAGGGTGGCAAAAGCTCCTCATGAGCTCTTTTGGGATCCCAAAGACGGGAAGGGGTGGCAGAAGCTCTTCCCGAGCTCATTTGGGATTCCCAAGGTGCTTTCAGCTCCGTCACAAAGGGATTTGGGCACGTTTTATGTGGGGCAGACACCGGGGACAGGAGGAGTTTGCTGTGACCCCGCTGGGACCCTACAGGCAGGGACACCACAGGGGGACAGGGGTCAGTGCTCACATCAATGCCCGGCTTCCCTGGGGGCCCATCTGGACCGGGGGCTCCGGGCTCACCCTTGACACCCTGGGAAAGAGAAAAAGTGGGATCAGGCTGGGATGAGCCCCTCTGGAAGCAGTGGGAGCAGCGGGAAGCTGAGGGAGGGATGGGTACTCACCAGAGAGCCCGGGGCTCCGGCGGGGCCTTTGTCACCCTGGAAAAGGGGAAAAGGTGGAAAAGATGGAAAAGGTGGAAAAGGCGGAAAAGATGGAAAAGGTGGGAAAAGGATCTGTCCCCGTTCTGGGGGATCGGGATCCCTGTCCCACTCCTCAGACTGGAGGGAGGTGCTGGATCCCACAGGCAGGGCAGGGTGGGGCCGGTGTTGGGAAGAGTGGGTTGGGGTTTTGTGAGGGCTGGGGTTTGTGAGGGTTTTATTGGGGTTTTGTGAGGGCTGGGGTTTGTGAGGGTTTTATTGGGGTTTTGTGAGGGCTGTGCTGGGGTTTGTGGGGTTGTGACGGGATTTTTTGGGGTTGTGCTGGGATTGGTGGGGTTGTGCTGGGGGTTTGTGAGGGGGAATCAGTGAAGGTTGTGCTGGGGTATGTGAGGGTTTTATTGGGGTTTTGTGAGGGCTGTGCTGGGGTTTGTGAGGGTTTTATTGGGGTTTTGTGAGGGCTGGGGTTTGTGAGGGTTTTATTGGGGTTTTGTGAGGGCTGTGCTGGGGTTTGTGGGATTGTGATAGGATTTTTTGGGGTTGTGCTGGGATTGGTGGGGGGTTTATTGGGGTTTTGTGAGGGCTGTGCTGGGGTTTTGGGGGGTTTTGTGAGGGTTTTACTGGGGTTTTGTGAGGTAGGGTTTTGTGAGGGTTGTGCTGGGGTTTGTGAGGGTTTTATTGGGGTTTTGTGAGGGCTGTGCTGGGGTTTGTGGGGTTGTGATAGGATTTTTTGGGGTTGTGCTGGGATTGGTGGGGGGTTTATTGGGGTTTTGTGAGGGCTGTGCTGGGGTTTTGTGAGGTAGGGTTTTGTGAGGGTTGTGCTGGGGTATGTGAGGGTTTTACTGGGGTTTTGTGAGGGCTGTGCTGGGGTTTGTGGGGTTGTGCTGGGATTTTTTGGGGTTGTGCTGGGGTTTTGTGGGGGTTTGTGCTGGGATTTGTGGGGGTTTGTGCTGGGATTTGTGGGGTTGTGCTGGGGGTTTGTGAGGGCTGTGCTGGGGTTTTGGAGAGGTTTTGAGGGTTTTACTCGAGTTTGTGAGGGTTTTGCGAGGGTTGTGATGGGATTTGTGAGGGTTTGACTGAGATTTGGGGGGTTGTGCTGGGGGTTTCTGAGGGGGAATCGGTGAAGGTTGTGCTGGGGTTTTGTGAGGGCTGTGCTGGGGTTTGTGAGGGTTTTACTGGGTTTTTTTGAGGGTTTTACTGGGGTTTTGTGAGGCGGGGTTTTGTGAGGGCTGTGCTGGGGTTTGGGGGGGTTTTGTGAGGGTTTTACTGGGGTTTTGTGAGGCAGGATTTTGTGAGGGCTGTGCTGGGGTTTGGGGGGGTTTTGTGAGGGTTTTACTGGGGTTTTGTGAGGCAGGATTTTGTGAGGGCTGTGCTGGGGTTTGTGAGGGGGATTTTGTGAGGGCTGGGCTGGGGTTTGGGGGGGTTTTACTGGGTTTTGTGGGGGTTTGCTGGGGTTTCTGAGGGGGGCTTTTGTGAGGGTTTTACTGGGATTTTGTGAGGGCTGTGCTGGGGTTGGGGGGGTTTGGGGGGGGTTGTGCTGGGGTTTCCAAAGCACTGCGGCTGTGCTGGGTATAAATAACCCTAAAATAACACCGCATCCTGGAGAAAGGGCACTTTCTGCCGCCTCACAGGGCTCCCCTCTGTTCGGGCCCCCATTCCCCAGCCCATGGAGGATCCAGAGCCACAATCCCCCACCACATCCCTCTGCGGGAACCCCACTGGGATGTCCTGGTCCCCAGTGTCCCCCTCCCAGCTCCCCCCTTCACTGGGCACCTCTGGGGTGGTCCCTTCCCCAACCCCTCCGAGCATCCTCCAACTTCCTTGTCCTGCATTCCCCAAAAACCAATCCAGGCCCCAATTCCCGAGCTGTGGATGGAGCTGGATAATGGGGTGCAGCATCTGTGCCACCTTTGCTGCCACCAGCAGAGCAGGGGATGCTCCATCTGCCCTAAATCAGGAGTGGGAACAGCACAGAGCGGCACCCCCGGCCCTCTGTGCCACCCACAATGTCCCTTTTGTGCCCCGTGTCCCCTCCCTCCCTCCCTCCCAGCTTCCCAGGCACTCACATCGATGCCATCGGCTCCTGGCACTCCTGGGGGACCGGGGGGCCCTCGCGGGCCTGGCTCTCCTGGTGGCCCTCGCTATGGGAAAAAGGGATGGGATCCACGTCAGGAAGGGCCCCGAGATGTGTGGGGGGCACAGGGAGCTGCTGGGAATCCCACAGGGAGCTGGGATGGGGAACACCTCGAGGGGTCAGAGCTCTGCCCCTCCCATGGATGGATGGGGAAATCCAGGACATTTCCCCACACTGAGACCACCAGCTCCTCATTCCCTGCCCAGTTTCTATCCCATTTCTCCCCTCTCTTGCCCTGGTGTCCATAGGGTGGGGCCTCCAGGGGGTGATGGCAGCGTTTTCACCCCTCTTTCCTCTTTCCCTGGTGTCCGAGGATCTCCTGCCCCAGTGGAGCAGGATCTCCATGGGATGGCAGAATTTCTTTCTCATCTCTGCTCCCTCTTTCCCCGGCACTTCCAGGGCTCCTGCCCCCAACAGAGCAGCGTCTCCATGGGATGGAATTTTTACCCCATCTCTGCTCCCTGTTTCCATGACACTTCCAGGGCTCCTGCCCCAACAAAGCGGGATACCCATGGGATGGAATTTTTACCCCTTCTCTGCTCCCTCTTTCCCTGGTGTCCGAGGATCTCCTGCCCCAATGGAGTGGGGTCTTTATGGGATTCCAGAGCTTTTACCCCTCTTTCCTCTCTCCCTGGTGTCCAAGGATCTCCTGCCCCAATGGAGTGGGATCTCCATGGGATGCCAGCATTTTTACCCCATCTCTGCTCCCTCTTTCCCTGGGTTTCCTGCCTGGATGGAGCAGGATCTCCAAGCATTTCTACCCCACCTCTGTCCCCCTCTTCCCTGGCACTCCCAGAGCTCCTGCCCTGACAGATCAGGGTGTCTATGGGGTGACAGCAGCGCTTCCAAAGGCCCCTCTAAGCTGCAAGTGGGATTTTTGGGAGCACTGGCAGGATTTCGGTGCCTGAAAGCCCGGGATGAGGTGGGGACCCCCAGCCCCTCTGTGTGAGCTCTCCTTGGGCCGGGCTGGCTCCGCTCCCGGGCTCCGGACAAAAGCTCCATTCAGGGAAGCTCCCGGAGCCCGGCCCTGGCTTTGAGGTTTGCACAGGAGTCGGCAAAGAACCCTCTGTTATCCTAACAGGGAGTTTGGGGGGAGAGATTCCAGTCCTGGAGACTGAACCCTCGGTGTTCCTGGAAATGGGAAGCAGACGGTGGCTGGGCCCCATTCCTGCAGCTCCTCCAGCTTCCCAGGCTGGTTTATTTTAAATATTATATCTTTAAAATCTTTTTTTTAAAAGATTTGTTTAAAAATAAATTTATTTAAAAGGAATAAAAATGTGTGGTTTTTAAAATAAATTTATTTTTAAATGATTTATTATTTATGAATTTTATCGGATTTATTGGATTTATTTATTTGTCATTTATTATAATAGTAATTATAAATTACATTTCCTAAATTTAATTATTTTAAATAAATATTTAGGGATCAATATAAATCCGTAGGGATGAGAGGTACTGCTGGTTCACGCACACAACAGGAGAGCCCCGGCTCCACCTTGGATCAACCCCTGAGCCAGGGAGGGAGCGAGTCCCCATCCCTGGGATCACCCCTGAATGGCACCTTTGTCCTGCCCAAGGAACGAATTCCAAAGGGTTCCTTGTTCCCGAAATTCCCACATCCCCCTCGCTCCGCTCCCCTGGCCAGCCCCAGCCCCTGCCCCCACGGGGATCCCGGGGGGGTTTAGGAAGGAGCTGTCCCCCAGTTCCCAACCGGCAGCTCAGGAGCCACATGGAAAAATTTCCCAAAAATCTCTAAAATCTGATTTTTTTTTTTTTTTTTTTTTTTTTTTTTTGCAGTTGCAAGGCAAGGAGAGTTTTTCCAGGTGGGATCGCACTGCCTGCCCCTCTCCAGGACTCAGCTCCCCTTTTTCCAGACCCATTTTTTCCTGCCCCCGGGTGAGTGTGGGGAGTCCACGGAGACCCCTGGACAGCCCCCACGGAGCCTTGGGACAACCCCGGGCAGGTCAGAGCCCCCCCAGCCCTGCTCGGCCCCCCTCAGTCCGGATCCGCAGCACATCCCAGGAAAGCAGAAGCCAATTTCCCAGAAAATCCAGGGGGAAAGACCCTCCACTGCTACTCCAGAGGGGAAATCAAACTCAACTTGTTTAGCCAACAATTCCCCAATTCCCAAGTCCCCACTTCCCGCCCGGAGAAGTCCCCGGCGGGTCGGGGCTGTGGCTCCCGGCTGTTCCCACCCTCCCCGGGGGGCATTCCTGGGAAAAGCAAGGGAATAATCCGAAAGTGCTCAGCACCGCGAGGGAGCGGAGATGGGGAATGTCCCTTCCCCATCCCTTCTAATCCCTTCTCCATCCCTTCTCCATCCCCATTCCAGCCCGGAGGGGAGCGGGATCGAGCACGGGACTTACGAGCTGAGCCAGGCAGAGGCAGGAGGCTTGGAGCAGGAGCCAGAGCTGCGACACGAGGGTGACACGGGCCATGGCGAGCGCGGCTGGCACCGAGCGGGACCCGCGGGGACACCGGGAGGGCCGGGGAAGGGGAAGGAGGACGAGGAGGAGAGGGAGGAGGAGGAGGAGAAGAAGGAGGAAGGGGCTCATTAATATGGAGCAGAGGGATGAGGGCAGGGTCCCGCCCCCCTCAGGTGAGCCTGTGGCTGTTTGGGGCTGGATGGAGCCAGAATTTTGCACGATGGGGACAGGATTTGGCATGATTGGAACAGGATTTGACACGATGGAAACAGGATTTGGCACGAGTGGGACAGGATTTGGCACGATTGGGATAGATTTTGGCATGATTGGGACAGAATTTGGCACGATGGGGACAGGATTTGGCACAATTGGGACAGGATTTGGCACGATTGGGACAGGGTTTGGCACGATTGGGACAGGGTTTGGCATGATTGGGACAGGGTTTGGCACAATTGGGACAGGGTTTGGCACGGTGGGGACAGGGTTTGGCATGATTGGGACAGGGTTTGGCATGATTGGTACAGGATTTGGCACGATGGGGACAGGGTTTGGCACGACTGGGACAAGGTTTGGCATGATTGGGACAGGATTTGGCATGACTTGGACAGGATTTGGCACGATGGGGACAGGATTTGGCACGACTGGGATAGATTTTGGCACGATTGGGACAGGGTTTGACAAAACGGGGACAGGATTTGACATGATGGGGACAGGATTTGGCACGATGGGGACAGATTTTGGCACGATGGGGACAGGGTTTGGCACAACTGGGACAGGGATTGGCACAACTGGGACAGGGTTTGGCACAGACGAGGGGTGGGACAGGACAGGGGTGAGCTCGGGGCGGGGACAGCCCAGCCAGGATGTCCCAGGATGTCCCCGCGGTGCCCCCATCACGGTGCCCCCATCACGGTGCCATCCCAGTGCCACCGGGTGTTGCGGCCGCGGTTCCCCCACACCCTGTGGTGGGGCTGGCACTGGGAACCAGTTCCTGCCACCCCTGGGAAACTCCCGGGGGATTCCTGCCCCAATTCCTGCCCTGTGACCCCCGCGCGGCCCCTCAGGGATGTCCCCGTGTCCCCAGAGTGGTACTGGGAGGGAAGCGGGGCTGTGCCCGGGGTCACAGGGGCAGTTCCCATGGGGGCGGGTGGATGTCCCGCTCACACCCCCATTCCCATTCCCATTCCCAGGGAACTCGGGATGATTCATCCCGGCGATTTTCTCCTCCTCCTCCTCCTCCTGAGAGCTCCAAGGCTCCCCAATGCGCCGCTGATTCACCGCGTTTGCGGGGGCTCGGGGCTTCGGGGCAGGGCTCGGCACCCTCCCCGGTGCGCACGGGGCCATCCCAGTAGGGACCAGTTGGGACTGGGGATGCCCCGCTCTGGGCTGGGATCTCTCCTGGATTGTTCCCTCCATGTCCCAGCCTGGTAGGGAAGGAATTGCACCAAAACGCGGGGGTTGGAGACAAAAAAAGGATCCGGGATGTTTTGGGAGCATCTCCTTTTGGGGCTGCTGGGATGCTCCTGCCCGTGCCCCGGGCAGCTGTGTGCCAGCCCTTCTGGGACACGAGTGGCACTTTGGGCAGGATTATGTAATCCCGGTTTTTTCTGGTTCCCACAGTACTCCGGTGACAGATTTCTGTCTCCTGGCGATGCCGTTGCTCATTTTATCGCAGTTTTTCGGGTACTGCCGCTCCTGAAATCCTCTCCTCAGCACGGCCACCAGCCCCCTGCACCGCCAGCTCCCCCTCCAGCCCAGGGACAGCACCCCAAACCCCCACCCAGCACCCCTGAGATCCCCAAAACGCCCCGACCAGCATCCCTGAGCCTCCCAAACCTCCCCACCCAGCACCCCTGTACCCCTGAGTCCTCCCCAACCCCTTATCCAGCATCCCGGAGCCCCCCACAACCCTCCATCCCACATCCCTGGACCCCCACCCAGCATCCCAGCACCCCAGGGCCCCCCAAGATCCCCCACCCAGCACCCCTGAGCCCCCCAAACCTCCCAGCCAGCACCCCTGGCACCCCCAGAGCCCCCGGCCATCACCTCCGCATCCCTGTGTCCCCCATGCCCTGCCTGTCCCCCCATTGTCCCCCCGATTCCCCCCATTGTCCCCCCGATTCCCCCCATTATCCCCCCGCTGTCCCCCCATTGTCCCCCCGATTCCCCCATTATCCCCCCGATTCCCCCCATTGTCCCCCCGATTCCCCCATTATCCCCCCGCTGTCCCCCCACTGTCCCCCCGCTGTCCCCCCATTATCTCCCCGATTCCCCCCATTGTCCCCCCGCTGTCCCCCCACTGTCCCCCCGATTCCCCCCATTATCCCCCCGCTGTCCCCCCATTATCCCCCCGATTCCCCCCATTATCCCCCCGCTGTCCCCCCATTATCCCCCCGATTCCCCCCATTGTCCCCCCGATTCCCCCCATTATCCCCCCGATTCCCCCCCATTGTCCCCCCGCTGTCCCCCCATTATCCCCCCGATTCCCCCCATTGTCCCCCCGATTCCCCCCATTATCCCCCCGCTGTCCCCCCATTATCCCCCCGATTCCCCCCATTATCCCCCCGATTCCCCCCATTATCCCCCCGCTGTCCCCCCATTATCCCCCCGATTCCCCCCATTATCCCCCCGATTCCCCCCATTATCCCCCCGATTCCCCCCACTGTCCCCCCGATTCCCCCCATTATCCCCCCGCTGTCCCCCCATTATCCCCCCGCTGTCCCCCCATTATCCCCCCGATTCCCCCCATTGTCCCCCCGCTGTCCCCCCATTATCCCCCCGCTGTCCCCCCACTGTCCCCCCGATTCCCCCCATTATCCCCCCGATTCCCCCCATTATCCCCCCGCTGTCCCCCCATTATCCCCCCGCTGTCCCCCCATTATCCCCTCGCTGTCCCCCCATTATCCCCCCGATTCCCCCCATTGTCCCCCCGCTGTCCCCCCACTGTCCCCCCGATTCCCCCCATTATCCCCCCGCTGTCCCCCCATTATCCCCCCGCTGTCCCCCCATTGTCCCCCCGATTCCCCCCATTATCCCCCCGCTGTCCCCCCATTATCCCCCCGATTCCCCCCATTATCCCCCCGATTCCCCCCATTGTCCCCCCGCTGTCCCCCCATTATCCCCCCGCTGTCCCCCCATTATCCCCCCGATTCCCCCCATTATCCCCCCGCTGTCCCCCCATTATCCCCCCGATTCCCCCCATTGTCCCCCCGCTGTCCCCCCATTGTCCCCACGCCCCCACTCCCCATCACGTGACCCTCCCCATTCATACCCCGGTGGCCCCTCCCCTCTCTCCCCATTGGCTCCCGCCGCCGCGCCGTAACCAATCAGCGCCGAGCGCCGGCGGCGCCCGGGGGAGGTGTACCCGCGCGGGGCCGGCGCTGATTGGCTCCTCCCCCGGCTGTAGCCCCGCCCATACCGGAAGCAGGAAGCGGGCGGGCCGGCCGTGACCCGCGGGCGGGCAGCGCCGGCCGCGCCATGACGGGAAAATCGGTGCGGGACGTGGAGCGCTACCAGGCGGTGCTGGCCGGGCTGCTGGCCGAGGACGAGAACAAGTTCTGCGCCGACTGCCAGGCCAAAGGTAGCGCGGATGGGCGGCGGGGCCTGCTGAACCCCCTCGGTGCCCTCCTCCCACCGGCCTCGCCGCTCGGTGCTCTCCGGTGTCGCCGCTCCCCCGAGGGTCGGACACTCTCGGTTGGGCCTCGTGGGGGTGGGCACCGCGCTGTGTTTCCGCCGGGGGCTCGGTGGGGAGCGCTCCGGTGGTGGCGGGGGGACAACGGTGCTGCCCCGGCGGTTACGGGGGTTGCTCGGGGCCAGCGCGGGGGCTTCGGGGGAGAAAGTGGTGGGGTTTGGGGAGAGAAGAGGGTGGCTTAGGGGGCAGGAACAGGGTGGGTTTGGGGGAGAGAGCACGGTGGGTTTGGGGTCAAGAACAGGGTGGGTTTGAGTCAGGAATACGGTGGTTTGTGGGGGAAAGAACGCCGTGGTTTTGGGGGAAAGAACGCCGTGGTTTGTGGGGGGAAGAACAGGATGGTTTTGGGGAGAGACCACGGTGGTTTTGGGGGGAAATCTCCCAAATCTTTGGCTGCAGCACAGCTGGGTTTGGTGCGAGTCACGGCGGGAGGAGCTGCGTTCCCGGTGCCCCTGGAAGCCGGGGGGGAGATGGGGAGGGAACGGCCCCAGAGGTCCCTGTGGGAATCCAGCGGCTCCCGGGAAACACCCCAGGGTGGGTGGGGGCGTGAAAAGGGACCTGGAAAAGCCGGCGCTGTGGAATCGAGGGAATTCCAGCTGGGGAGTCACATCCTGTCACCCGGGGCTGGGATGTGAGCGGCAGGATCTGACCTGGATGGTGTGAGGACAGGGAAGGAGTTGAAACCTCAGCCTGGGATCATGGACCACTGGAGGAATTCCAGACTTTTGTCCTCTGCTTCCTTTTCCACCTGGTTTTTCCTTGTGAGGGTGGTGAGGCCCTGGCCCAGGAATCTGTGGCTGCCTCATCCCTGGAATTGTCCAAGGCCAGCCTGGGACAGGACGAGCTTTAAAGTCCCTCCCAACCCAAACCATTCCATGTTTTTCTGATTCCAGGCATGTTATGACCCTGGTCTATCTGAGAAAGTAAACGTTTGAATTGCAGAGGATAAAACAAAGGAAAGGAATTGTTCCTTGTGCCCTGGTGCTGCTCTGTGGTTGCTGCTGTGAAATGCTTTGTTTTCCTGCAGCACAAGAGTTAAAAGTTGCCCAAAATCCCATTTTAATGAGCTGCCATAATCACTTGGAGATCTGGACTTGAGCCTCTTTCCCAAGAGCTGCTGGAAGTGAACTTGGAGCAGGGCTTGGCCGAAAGGGCTTGGTCACCTCAGTGTGACCTCAAAAACTGCACAGCCCCCTTGACCAGCATTAAAATTGATATTATTATGATTTTTTTTTCAACCTAAAAAGCCCCAAACCACAATAACCTCATCCTTCCCACCTGCCTGGAGCACACCTGGCGGTGTTGGAGATCAGGATGTTCCCCTCCCGTGCCAATCCTTTATCTCTTGGCACCTCCTGCCAGCCCCGAGGGCAGAAATAGCTCCTTTTATCTCGGCTTCCCAGGTCTGAGATAGCAAATTCCACCAAAACGGGGATAAATTCAACCCCACAGCTCCAGGGGGATGCCGTGGTGGAGCTTCTCCCGGTCACAGCACGTCCTGGAAGTGCAGAATTCCAGTTAATTATTATAATTATAACGAAGTCCTAATGTGGAGCTCAGCCTTTCCAAAGCTGGAAGCCGCTCCTGGCTGGGAATGGGGATTGCACCAGTCCTGGAGAGCAGGCTGGGGTTGGCCTCAGTTATCTGATCCAGTAATTATCCCCTGCACTAATGAGATTCCTGGAAGTGGGAAATCTCCTCCTCCAGGGCATGTGTGGCCAGGGGAGCTGTCTCTGCCCAGAATTCCAAGGAATTCCTGCAGGTTTTGGGGCACTTTTGGTAGTTTTGGTCCATGTGGTGCCACAGGAGCTGTCTCTGCCCAGAGCTCCAGGGAATTCCTACAGTTTTTGGGGTACTTTTGGTGAAAGTGGAGCTCTCCCAGCGCTGATGGCAAGGAAGGCCTGATGTTCCTCCTGGAATAACTGCAACATTCCACTTTGCCTATGGAAAGGAGCCCCGTGGTGGCTCCACATGGTGCCCTCAGCACTTCCAGGGCTGTTTGGAAGCAAAGCTGTTCTTCTGTGCAGGGACTGGAGTACCCCGGGAGCAACCTGGGATAGTGGGAGGTGTCCCTAACCGTGGCAGGGGTGGAATTAAATGAGCTTTAAGGTCTCTCCAACCCAAGGCAGTCGGAGATTCGGTGAAATCTCAGGGAGTTTTTGCAAACCCTGCTCGGAGGTTGTTGTTTTGCAGGAAATTGTGGGAGATCTCGTGCTGCTTCTTCCTCTTTTTGTTGCCAACCTCGTGTTTGGGGGAGCTGAGCCAGGGCAGGGTGAGCACTGCAGAGTTAAAATCCTCTCCTTGGTGGCCTGTGCTGTGGGAATCACTTGAAAAAACACCTGCAAAGAGCAGCATTTGCTGGGCAGGTGGGATTTTTCCTGCCAGTGCCGTTCCTGTGGTGAAGCCATTCCGAGGGCGGCCGTGGTGCTGCTGTTCTCTCTGTGTGTGTGAGATAACGGGGCTGCTGCACAGCTCCAGCAGCAGATTCCCTGCCTGGAATGGGAGCCTGGAGCTGGGATGGCTGAGGGAGGGAGGGATGTGGTGAAATCTCCCAGTTGGGCTCCACCGGCAGCTCCCAGGATTTGGAAAATTCCCATTGAGCGACACGAAGGGAATTCATTTCTGCCTCTCCAGCTGCTCTCGTGCACCCCCCAGCTAATGGTGTTTGGTTCTCTCCTTCTCCCAAACTCTTCCCTTTGCTCTCCAGTCCCATCCATGCATCCAGCAGGCTCTCTGGATCCCGGAGTGGTGACGTCGGAGCGGGAGCTTCCTCCCCCGGGAGCACCGGCGGGCGCTGCCGTGGCTGCCCAGAGGTTCAGGTTGCCCTGTGCTCCTCCTGGTTTGTCTGGCTATTCCCTTGATCCCTTTGTCCTGTGAGATCCATGGGTTCCAGGCCCAAATCCATCCCTTGTATGCCGAGGGGTTAGATGGGAGAACTGCTGCTGAACGCAGCACAAATCCAGGTTCAATTCCTCACAAAAAGAAAAGGTGTAGGATGGGGAAAATCCCTTCCCGGAGCTGGATAAATATGGGATGGGAAGGGGGAAAAGCTTAGGGCTGGAGCAGGTGGTTAAGGGAGGCTGACTTCCAGTGGAATTTGGGAATTATCTTTTGGGGGAGCTGCTTTAGTCCAGCCTAACTCCTCTTAATCTCAGCCAAATATTGCCTGAAAATCGGCGTGACTCAACTCCTCCTCCTCCAGCAGCCTCTTGAGCTGCAGCTGAATTCCCTTTGCAGTCAGAGCAATTGCAAGAGGAACTTTTTAAATAGCTGCTGGAACAGCTGCATGGGAGGAAGGAGGATCGGGATGGGAAGCAGGATCGGGATGGGAATGCTGATGGAGGGGGAGTGGAGCAGCCTGTGCCTTCACAAACTCAAAGTGGTGGGGCTGGAACTGCTCAGCTTGGCTTAGGAAATCTGGGATGAGGAGAAAGCTCAGCCTTATGTAAGGGAATCTTGCCAGAGGGATGCATGTGGGCTGTGTGTTCATTTGCTGCAGCCACAATATTCTGGGATCTTCCATGATTCTGCTTTTCCGCTCTTCTCAATTCCGATCTGAGAGAGCTTTGTGCACACAGGGAGTGGCAATGCTCCGAAATTCAGCTTATCCCTCAGGAATCTTCACCTGAGCAGGGTAAAACTGGGAGAGGACACAGCTTTGTCCGCCCTGACCCTGCCTGGAGCTGTCAATTCCCACTCAAGCAAGGGAAAAAAAGCATCAGCGTTCCCAACAGGGATTTAGTGTGGAATTAGTTGTAGGAAGATCCCTTTTAAGCAGAGCTCTGAGTCACGCTCAGCTCCGTGTCCCTCCATCTGCCAGAAATAGGGATAATCCTCGGAGCAGCAGCACCTGGGCTCTCTGTGCTGACCCACCTGGGGAGTGGAGGTGGCAAAGAAAGCTCCCAAAAAAATAAAAAAAACCAACCCAAAGCCCCGTGTGAATCCCAGGGCTGCAGCTGGAGTAAAGTTTGTTCCTATAGAAACTGCCGGGAGTTACGTAAGGAACGGCAGCTCCCGTGCCGGGCGCTGCAGCGCAAAGGGAGCTCGTGCTCCAAAATGCAAAGTAGGTCTTGAAACCAACCAAAAAAGTCAGGAATAGCTCAGGGCTCCTCCAGGTTGATCCCTGGTAGGGATTGTTCCCTGTGTCCCAGGAAATCTGGGACAAAAGAGGAGCTTTTAGGAGGAGCTGTTGTTGAGCAGTGAGTGCGAAGCTGGATTTGCCTGGGCCTTAATGTTTGGTTTTGCCTCTGTTTTTGGCAAAATATGCCATTCCTTCCTGACCTTTTCCCTAGGAATTCCAAGGGATAGTCCATGTTTAACTCTAGATATTGAAAAGGTTCTCAATTCTTCAAAAACTGACCCAGGATCTGCCACTCTTCCTCTGCTCAGAGCTTTTCTTAAGGACTTGGTGGCTTCTAAAAACATGCAAAATTGAATTTCCAACTCAGCTGAAATTGGAAAACAGAGTCTGAATATTTTTAATGTGAAATTAAGAATTGAAAGCATCTTAAAAGGTGGCAAAATTCTATTTACAGCATCAAAATTCAATTTAGTGATGGCAGAGCTTCCATCCTGCTGCTCTGTTTACAGGTGCATGTGGGCACCTATCACCTAAATTTTGTGCATTTCATGGAAATTCAGACCTCCTTGGGATCTGTAATTTCTAAGATTGACTGATGTGTGGTTCTGGTCAAAAATGATGCCCCAGGAAGTCCGTGGATTGTGGAATTGACTGATTTTTTTTTTTTTTTAATGTATATTTATATTTTTAGGCTGTGTCACCATCAGTCTTGGTGATGTCACCCAGTTGTTTTTCATGGATCCTGATGATAGTACTGCTTGAAATTGTCCTTGTCGCCGTTTTCTTGAGGGAAGGAACAACCATCACTTTCTGCAGCAGCAGGAAAGCCCCACCCTGCTGTTCACAGAAATTCTCATTTCCTCCACCTCCCTCCATCTGCACTTCAGAGAACACGATGGGAGCAGTGATAAAGCTGCACTGAAAGCTGCTCATCTTTACTCAAAATCACATAAATCTTGGTCTTCAAGGCCACAGGGCCCTCAAATATTGGGTGGGTTTTGGTAAACTGGAAGTTTTCAAGGCTTTTCTGGCAGAAAGTAGAGCCAGCACCTTTTTTCCTGCAAAACGTGGTTAAGGCCTGTCATTACAGGGAGGAGAAAAAGAATGAAGAAAATCCCAAAACAGCCCTTTCTTCTCTCAAAGGACGGTATAAAGCTGATTTTTGGGGTGATTAATCTACTTGATTAGGTGTAGATCCTTATTAAGCACCTTTTGTGTGTGATAAAGTGAGGTTTTTGGCTTTAGCATCCTCTGAAAGCTGCACAAATCACTCGGTCTGGGCCTAAATCTGGGAGCGCAGCAGGTGTTAATCCCAAATCTGAGGTGGAAACAATCCCTGCAGCAGGATCCATGCTCAGCTCAGCAATTAATAGTGTTAATAACGAAATATCTTAATTTAGAGGTCCTGAAGCTGATTTGAGTGGGTTTTTAGAGTTTCCCTTGGTTGCCCAAAGTCCTGGAAGCACAGGATAGACATTTCCAGAGAAGAGCAGAGGAAGTTGTTTTGCAAGAGAGGCTTTGTCGCAGCTCTGAGCAGGATGAGTGTCAGTAAATCCTTGAGCAATCTCTTCCCAGAACAAGGAAACCACGAGGCAGAGGAACCTCTTGGATCCTGGCTTCTTTCCTCGTTTGGCTCTGCAAGAAATGGGGACTTTTCAGCTTGGATTCGAAGAAATTTTTCCCCAGTGAAAGCTGAGGGGTGTCAATGTCCCGTGGCAGGGATTATCCTGCTCCAGGGAGAATTCCCCACATCCCTTTTCCCCAGGGGATGGTTAGATGACTCCACAGACAGACATGGAGCAGTTTTGGGATCCATGGATGAGGGCACGTTTCCCTGGAACAGCTGGCTGCTCATTTCCACTGGGAATATTTCAGCAGGCTCGGAATTGGGATGCTCCCTCCTTCCTGCCTATGGAAGCAACTCTTTTTTTTTTCCTGCCTCCCTCCCTTCCCAAAAGAGCAGCCAGATCCTGGTTTATTTTTAAATGCCTTCTGCAGAGTTATTACTGCAAAAAGTCGCCTCAGGAGCTTGGGCCAGAATTTGGTGCCTGAGTAAAGGGTGAGGAGTGAATCCCCTCGGGATTTCTCAATTAAAACCACTCCAGGGCGTGAACTTGGAGCAAGTGACTCATTTAGAGCAGGCTCCTCAGGCTGGGAGTTTAAAAGGGAATTAGGCTGAGGTTTTAAAGGGAATTAGGATCCTTTTCAGTCATTCAGATCATTCAGCAGCCCTTGGAGCATTAATGAGCAGAGCTTAGATGTGGACTGGAGCTGGCACGACCAAGCTTGGTATGTGGAGTTTATTTTGACAGGCTGGGATGTAAACCAGGCTCTGGAATTGTGTCATGGAGCACTGGCTGGGCACTGAATCCCTGCTGGATTCATCCTCTGCTTGGGAATGCACTCAAATATTCACTGCAGCTCGAAATGAAAATTCACCGAGCAAGGGATGCTTTGGAGCTCGTGATCCTCCTGCAGCCCCTGCCAGGCTGGGAATGCATCCCAAGGGGGTCTGAGCTAACCTAAATCCTGTGCCAGAGCTGAGTGGGCATCCAGGCTTTTCAAAACGTTGGGATTTTTACTCAAAATCGATGTTTCCTTCTATCCAGGAGGGATTTGTGCAGGCCTGAGGTGAAGCCCAGGGCCTCGAACTTGAGCAGAGCAGGGTTGGTGCCAGGTGACTTTGCTTTCCATGGATGTTAAAATTATCCATAAAAATGAGACAAAAGTGGTGGCAGCTCCAGGCAAGGCTGACACTGGTTGAAACTGGAGCAAACTCCCAGTTTTCCATGTGGGAATGGGGTTTGCATTTCAGCCTGGTGGCTCTGAGGGTGCTCAGCCCCAGGGGAATTCATTTTGTAACATCAAGGATTGCTGCAGGAAACTATTTCTTTTTAGTGGTTTAAGGAGCTGAATGGTTCTGTTGGCCTTGTCCTCAGCTCTTTGGGAGATAATTCCATCATTCCCTGTGCCAGGAGGGTGAGGTGCTCCCTCTTGCAATTAGTGGTGGGTATCAGGGTGTGCCCAATTTTTGTGAGGGGTGATAATGCTCCCAGGCAGCTCAGCAGCGCTGATGAAAGCTCCTCTGTAGTTATTTATCATTATAAACCCATTTTTCTCAGAAAAATTTGACCCGAAACTCCAACCCAGGCGTTTTCCCCCCCTTTTATCACTGGAGCTGCTGCACAGTCTGAGCTGGGGTTGGGTTTTGGGGAAGTGAAAAGCTGCAGCGCAGGGTGAAAGTCACATCTGGAGGTGCCACCTGGGGCTTTTTCGAGTCAAGTCACCTTGAAAACAGCTGTGAAACCCCGGGGAAATGCCTGCAAAAAGCTCTAAAAAGCAAAATCTGAGCCACCGGGCACTTGCAGGGAGATTTTTAGTGGGAGATGTGTCAGTGGGAGCTGCTCTGAAGAGGGAAGTGGGAGGTTGTTTACATCTGCACCAAACCCTTCCCCCCACCCACAAACTGAGGGCTTTATGAGACAATTTAAAAGACATTTTTAGAAGACATTTGAAGGTTAAAATGTTGCTTTAGTTCAGCTGGAGGTCTGGGAAAGGGGTGTTGGAGGGTGTTGGATCCCACCTGACCCCAGCAGGGTTTGCTGTGGCTGCAGGCTCAGGGAGCATTTTGGAAAATCCAGATTTCCTCCCTGTGTGGCTCTGGAGTCCTTCCTTGCCACAGAGCAGAATCCTGAGCTGCTGGGGTCACAATCTGTCCCCTGGCTCTGGATAAAACCAACCTCACTCCTCTGTTCCCTGCAGATTTGAAGCCTTTCCTGCAGCACCTTCTGGCTGTGTGCAAGGACACCCAAATCCCAGCTGGAATCTCCCCAGGGAAGAGCTCACCCCTGGTTGTATAATGTGTTTATTACAGGGAGGAGTTTCAAAAGCCTCAATATTCATTTTAATTGAAACAAAACGAAACTCCTCCATATTGGCTCTCTCAGAATTTGGGTTTAGGAGTTGCAGCACATTCCAGCTGGGATTGTAGTGTTATCCCAGACCCCTGAGGGGACACTGGAGCAGCAGGAGGGTGTGACATTACCCCTGAGTCATGTTTGAGTGGGAGGTTGTGGTGGCTTGAGCTGGTCCATGTGACAATCCCAGTGAGCTGATTACTCCAGGAGCTGCCCGTTAATCCTTTTAGTCCTATCAAGGCTAAATTTATCTGGAGTTTAAATCTAACCTTGAATCTCATGCTAATCCTTCCAGCAGTCTCACGTTAGAGCCCTGGGGGTGGATCTGGGAGAGA
The DNA here is from genome assembly GCF_009650955.1 of Corvus moneduloides. Taxonomy (NCBI): domain Eukaryota; kingdom Metazoa; phylum Chordata; class Aves; order Passeriformes; family Corvidae; genus Corvus; species Corvus moneduloides. Next base: position 5,052,605 of record NC_045498.1, read on the forward strand.
ATTCCGTGTGGAAATCACGGGAAGGATCCTGGCTAAGGGGTTTGTTCCCGATTTTTGGGCATGTTGAGGTGGTGCTAAAGGTATGGATTTGAGTCATTCCTGCATTTTGGAGGGTATAATAAAGGAATTGAGGTACAGTGCTTCTAATCAGGTCTGGGAAGTGAATTCCTCAGCTCCATGAAATTGATATCATTCCCAAAGGCCTCTCCTGGAGAGGAAAAAATCATCAAATAATGGCAGGAAAGGCCAGAAGATTTAATAAAGACATTTTTAAAGTGAATTCCCTGGAAGAGCTGCTGGAGTTACCTGTTAGAGGTTGGGTACCTTTGCTCTGGAAGGGTCCCTGATATCACTAACAGCACCAAATCCCTCAGGATGCTCCAGGTTTTCCCCAGGAATGGGAATTAAACTGTTAACAGCATCTCCAGGGCCTCAAATGCAGCACTGCTTTTTTAGGGCTTCGAAATTACACTTTCCCCCTCTTCCCCCTCCCACCTCCCTCTCATTAACTGGAGGTTTTGCTATTTTAGCTGCGGCAAGAAAAGCAGGATAACTCTTCATCATCCAGAATAATGTCTGGGAAAAGGGCTGGTGGAGGCTGTTGGATCCCTAAATCTTTGTTTTCCCAGTTTCCCATGCACTGGGACACCAGTTTGTGCTGGGAGCTGGGACTCTGGACTGGAGCTGGCAGCTCAAGGCAGGGGGTTTAATTTGAAAATATTCCTAAAATATTGAGCAGGATTGAGGGCCTGGCCTGGCTGGGAGAGGGCTGGGAATTCCTGTGGATCTCTGTATCCCCTGGGGAATGCCCTGCTGGGATTCCTGGGTGCATTGAGTAGATCTAAGCTTGTTAATCTTTCCTTTGGGGGGTGGTTTTTATCCCTGGCATGATCTCCCACCCACACCTTGGAGCTGTCCTGCCTGTCCAAGCCGCATGAAAACCGGGAATCTGCATCCCAGCTGTGGAAACTGTGGAGTCAACTGATCATTTCTTGGGCTGGGATTGGTTTTGGGGGCCAAATGCTGGGCTGGGTGCTGCTCTCCTGGCTCAGCTGGGAATTCCTGCGCAGCACTGAGGAGATTTGGGGATGCTGAGTGGGTTTTTGCTGTAGGGAATCTTCTGGAGCTCGTTCCAAGTTATCCAGGAAAGAAGGGGAAAAAAGCAGGATCACGGACATGGTAGAGCTCAGGGGGTTGGAGTGTTTGGGGTGGTTTCAATTCCTCTTTCCTTCCCTCTTCCTCTTCGAGCTGTTTGGTTCGTGTGGATGGAAGAGGGAGGCAATAAATCCCCAAGGATAATGATTGGGAACATCCTGCTGATGTGGAATTCCAGTTTCCAGCCTGGTTGAGAATCCAAAGGCCTCAATCCCGGTTCACTGGGTGCAGTTTCCCAGTTGCTCCAAGCCAAAACAGGGGTTGGCTCTGTGGGAAACACTTTGCTGTCTCTTCCCAGGGCCACGATGGGCATCCTGGAATATCGGGGTGTTCATCTGCATCCGCTGTGCCGGGATCCACAGGAACCTGGGAGTTCACATATCCAGGGTCAAATCCGTCAACCTCGACCAGTGGACGCAGGAACAGATTCAGGTAAGGGCTGGGATAACACAGTGAGGGGCTTTTTTTTTGTTGTTGTTCCTGGGGCTTCATAAATTTGGGATTAAACCAAGCCAGGATAGCCCAAAAAATGTGGGAAGTGGAGGAGGGAGAAGAATTCCAGCTGGGAGGGAAAATGTCCTCATTCCAGGCTCAACGAGCAACAGAGGGTAAAGCCAAAGGAGCTGCAAGTCTCTGTTAAATTACCAATTCCTGCTGCCTGGAGCTGCTGCCCACCTCTCCTCAAGCTTCCCAGGGATTTCCAGAGGGATTCTGGATTGCTAAGGGGATATTTATCCTGCCTTAGACTAAATATTGCTTAGGATTGGCAAATTGGATGGGAGGGGATTGGAGCAGCTGCCTTAGGTTTCCGGGAGTGAACAGTGGAGGATCTCCCTGAGTTCTTTGGGATGGACTTCCCTGGTGGGCTGGGATGCTGTGGCAGAGCTTTAATGTCCGGGAAAAGAAAATTTCAAGGAATTTTTTTGGATTCCAGTGCGTGCAGGAGATGGGGAATGGCAAAGCCAATCGTCTCTACGAAGCCTACCTGCCCGAGAACTTCCGGAGGCCCCAGACAGACCAGCATCCTTTTTCCCTGGAAAAACATGGAGCCTTTCCATCCTGGAACTCTGTGGTGAAACCTCCCTAAAGGAGGAGGAGTTCCCTGAGGCAGGGAATGGGAATGAGGGAATTGCTGCAGAGCTCTGGGGGTGGAGAACGGGGACACCAGTGTCACCACAGGAGGCTGCCACAGGTTTTGGAGCCTGGAGGGGAAGGGGAGGGTTGGATTTTCCAAAGTGCTGAGTGTTCCAAAGGCTCCGTGGAGACCTAATTGTGGCCTTCCAGGACCTGAAGGAGCTGCAAGAGAGATGGAGGGACAAGGGACAGGATAAAGGGGGTGGATTCCCACTGCCAGAGGGCAGGGATAGGTGGGATTTTGGGAAGGAATTCCTCCCTGTGAGGCTGGTGAGGGGCTGGAATGGATCTCCCAGAGCAGCTGTGGCTGCCCCTGGATCCCTGGCAGTGCCCAAGACCAGGCTGGGTGGAGCTTGGAGCACCCTGGGATAGTGGAAGGTGTCCCTGCCCATGGGACAGGGTGGGCTTTAAAGTCCCTTCCAACCCAAATCAGGCTGGGATTCTCTGATGGAATTTTTAGTGCTCCTGAAAACTTCAGCTGTGATTCCCACCTTGCAGCAGTGCTGAGTAAACAGGGATGTAATGATGTGAACCTAAAAAAACCCCACAGGAGCACCTTTCCCCATCGTTTTTTGAGTTAACCTGGTACCTGAGGTGCTTTTTGAGGTGCAGGGCCCAGCTGTGACCACTGTAATCTGTGCTGGTGACATGAATGTGCTGAGGGGATGCTTGGGGCAAACAAAAAACGGTGGAGAAAACACAGCAAGAGCCTAAATCCTGATTTAATTCTTCTTTTATAGCGCTAGAATAACCTGGAATAACCCACGGGCAAAAACCGAGTTGAGATCCAGGAGTAAATTATTTTAATAAGAAAGTTACTGCTAGAAATGCTTTTTAAACAATGATTTAATTTAGTTACAGCCTGTACCTTGTTCCTCCGTGTCAAATAAGGCTTCTATTCTGGAATCCTTTGTCCTTAACCAGCTGCTGCAGAGCTGTGGAGAGTTTTATCCGGGATAAATACGAGAAGAAGAAATACATGGACAGAAGCATCGACATCAACGCCTTCAGGGTGAGTCTGGAGGCCTAAATTAGTGATTAAAACACTTGAAATGTTCCCTATATCCAGGGCAATCCCTTCTCCAGGGCTGCATGTTCTCCATGGAGTGAATTCCTGCGCAGCACTGAGCAGATTTGAGGATGCTGAGTGGGTTTTGCTGCTGGAGCTGATTCCAGGTTATCCAGGAGAGGGAACGAAAGCAGGATCACAGACGTGTACTGACATGGCAGAACTCAGGGGGTTGGAGTGTTTGGGGTGCTTTAAATTCCTGTTTTCTTCCCTCTTTCTCTTCTAGCTGAGTGGTTTGTGTGGATGGAAGCAGGAGGCAATAAATGTCCAAGGATAATGATTGGAGGAGATCTTGGCAGGGTTTTATCCAATTCCTTGCTCAGAACAGGACAAATGCAAAAATTTACCTCAAACTCAGCTGTTTCTGAGGGATTTTAGATCTGAGGGGTTTTAGATCTGTAACAGCCTCAGGTGTGAGATTTTTTTAGGTGTAATCAGGAAGTTTTTCCCTCATGTCAGTGATTTTTCCCTCACAGAAAGAAAAGGATGATGGATGGAAGCAGAAGGCAATAAATGTCCAAGGATAATGACTGGAGGAGATCTTGGCAGGGTTTTATCCAATTCCTTGCTCAGAGCAGGAAAAGTGCAAAAACTTACCTCAAACTCAGCTGTTTCTGAGGGGTTTTAGATCTGAGGGGTTTTAGATCTGTAACAGCACCAGTTGTGAGCTTTTTCTTGCTGTAATCAGGAATTTTTTCCCTCACATCAGTGATTTTTCCCTCACAGAAAGAAAAGGATGATGGATGGAAGCAGGAGGCAATAAATGTCCAAGGATAATGATTGGAGGAGATCTTGGCAGGGTTTTATCCAATTCCTTGCTCAGAACAGGACAAGTGCAAATTTTACCTCTAATCCAGCTGCTTCTGAGGGTTTTTAGATCTGAGGGGTTTTAGATCTGTAACAGCCTCAGGTGTGAGATTTTTTTAGGTGTAATCAGGAAGTTTTTCCCTCATGTCAGTGATTTTTCCCTCACAGAAAGAAAAGGATGATGGATGGAAATGAGAGGCAATAAATGTCCAAGGATAATGATTGGAGGAGATCTTGGCAGGGTTTTATCCAATTCCTTGCTGAGAACAGGACAAGTGCAAAAATTTACCTCAAATTCAGCTGTTTCTGAGGGTTTTTAGATCTGAGGGGTTTTAGATCTGTAACAGCACCAGTTGTGAACTTTTTCTTGCTGTAATCAGGAATTTTTTCCCTCACATCAGTGATTTTTCCCTCACAGAAAGAAAAGGATGACAAATGGAAAAGGAGCAACGAGTCAGAAAGAAAACTGGAGCCCATCATCTTTGAGAAGGTGAAAATGGTAAGATCAGGAGGAAAATCATGGAGCAGTTATGGAGACATCCCTGAGGCAGAGCAGAGGGATTCCAGCCTGCTCTGGGAGCATTTTTCTGGCCTCAGTCACACCCTGGGTGCTTTGAGTCACCAGTGGTGGGAGCTTGTTTTGCTCTGCTCCCCAGACACTGAGCAGATGTGCAGGTTGGAATCCAGCTATTCCCTGCTGATTTTTCCAGCTCCAGCAGCTGCTTCTCCCTAGTTTAGAGCCTGCTTGGGTTTGACAACCTATTGGGACAATAAAAAACTGAAATATTCACTCTGAAATTCTCGTTTCGGAAGATCAAACAGAGTTTCGCTTTTATTTGTGACTTAAATCCACTGGAAAAAAGGGATTTTAAGTGTTAACCTGATTAAAACCTCTGGCGTTTCAGAGTGAACCCAAAAGCTGAACAAGATTTGTGGTTTTTCTTTCCCCTCAGCCTCAAAAGAAAGACGAAACGCAGCAATCCAGGAAAAGTTCTCCTAAATCTGAGCCAGTCATGGATTTACTGGGCCTGGGTAAGAGAAATTGGTATAGAAATTGTGGGCATTTGAGGAGTTCCAGTGCTAATTTTCCCTGTCAGGTGAACAAATCCCAGGAATCCTCCAGGAATATTCTGCTTGAACTGCTCCAGTGCTGCTTGGGAACAGCTTTCCATGGGCTTCCCTTTATCCTGGAGCAGCTGGAGGTTTATGGCACAAACAGGACCCAGGGGCACTTCCCAAGTCCTGCTCCAGTCCCTTCCCGGCTCCAGAGGGATGAGCGAGGTCGGGATCAGGTCCCTGGGTGGGGTGGCACTGCTGGCACAGAGGTGTCCGAGGGTTGGGGCCCTGTGGGGACACCCAGGACACCTCTGTCCTTGCCAGACGCTCCGGTGACAACGCCCGTCACCAACGGCCGGCCCAGCAGCCTGGAGAAGGACCTGGACCTCTTCGCATCCGTGGGATCCAGCTCGGACTCCAGGAAGGTGAGCTGGGAATGTTTGGTGGCTTGGAAAAGCCAGGTCGGCTTGTAGCACCACAGGATAATTTGGGATGGAAGGGATGTTAAAGGGCAGGGACACCTTCTGCTATCCCAGGGTGTTCCAACCTGGCCTTGGACACTTCCAAGGATGGAGCAGCTTCTGTGGGAATGCTCTGCCCCAGTTTCACCACACACATCGATCGGCTGCCTTAAATCTTCCTTCATCTACGTTTCCCTTAATGAAATCCTAAAATCTCCCTCTTCCATGTTGAAGCCGTAACCCCCCCCCACATCCCTGTAAAAAGAAACTCGGCCAGGATATTCCCCATTTTCCCCTCATGCTGGATTTTGCCCCCATCCTGTCTCTTTGTCCAGGTCGTTGGTTCCATGCCAACCTCTGGAAGCGCCGGCTCGGTTCCCGAAAACCTGAATCTCTTCCCGGAGCCCGGAGGCAAAGGGGAGGAAGTGGGGAAGAAGCAGCTCTCCAAAGACTCCATCCTGTCCCTGTACGGCTCCCAGACACCCCAGCCACCAGCACAAGGTAACCCTGGCGGGAGCTGGGACCAAGGTGGCTGGAAAAAATTCCAGGGGAAGTGGGAATGTGGGTGATCCCTGAGAATCCCAGAATGGGTTGGGTGGGAAGAGAGTGTAAAGCTCATCCCGTTCCAGCCCCACACGTTCCACTGCCCCAGGTTGCTCCAAGCCCCACCCAGCCTGGCATTGGACACTTCCAGGGATGGGGCAGCCACAGCTTCTCTGGGAAATTCATTCCAGCCCCTCACCAGCCTCCCAGGAAGGAATTCCTTCCCGATATCCCACCTAACACTGCCCTTTGGCACTGGGAATCCATCCCCGCATGTCCCTGCCCGAATTCCCTCTCCATCTTCCTTGAGAGCTGTGAGCATCACAAGGACCAGCTGAGCCTGGACACCACAGCCAGACTGTGACTGGAATTCTGACATTCCAGCCCTGACCACGAACTCATCCGTGTTTCCCTGCTCCCTCCCTGCCTTTCCCAGGAGCGATGTTCATGGCGCCGGCTCAGATGGGCTATCCCGCCGCTCCCTATCCCGGCTTCCCAGGAGTTCCCCCTTCCAGCAGCATGATGGGGGGCATGATGGCTCCATCCGTGGGGATGCTGGCCCAGCCCGGAGCCACCGGCATGGTGACACCCATGGCCATCCCGGCGGGATACGTGGGGAACGTGCTGGGCGTTCCCAACGGGATGATGGGGGCCCAGCAGCCCGGATACGTGGCCGGAGTGGCTGCGGTGCCCCAGCCCGTGTACGGGGTCCAGCCAGCGCAGCAGCTGCAGTGGAACCTCGCCCAGGTGAGGGGGACACGCCTGGGGAGGCACCTGGAGGCTTTTTCCAGGGTTTTTCCTGGGAGTGAGTGGGATGGTGGTGCGGGGATCGCCGAGGAATGAGGGGGATCGCCGGGGGTTTGTGCTTGGTGGGGATGAGATGGGTGTGGGGTCAGGTAAACTGGGCTTCCCTGGAGTGTGCAGGGTGGCACTGGGAGCAGCTGAACATGCCAGGGTTGGTGAGGCTGGAAAAGAATTCCAAGGTTGAGTCCAGCCCGTGCCCGATCCCAACCTCATCCCCCAGCCCAGAGCGCTGAGGGTGCCTTGGGCACCTCCAGGAGTGGAGACTCCAAACCCCCCTGGGCAATTCCAAGGCCTGACCACCCTTTCCATGGAGAAATTCCTGCTGATATCCAACCTGCCCTGACATCCTCCCACACCTGGGAGCCACACCCTGCTCCTCTTTAGGAGCTCGGCTATTTTTGGGATCCGTGGGCAGTGTCCAGGACCCTCCCTGACCTCTCTCCTGTCCCGTTTGCAGATGACCCAGCAGATGGCTGGGATGAACTTCTACGGAGCCAACGGAATGATGGGCTACGGACAGTCCATGGGAGGAGGAGGAGGAGCCCAGGGCAGCAACCCCTCCCTCAGCTCCCCGCTGTGGAAATGAGCCCTCGCCTCGTGACCGTTTCTGCCTTTGTTCTGTTCTCCAAACCTGCTCCATGAGACATTTGGGGTTTTTGCTTTTGGGTTCGGGGGGGCCCAGCCCAACCCAACCCGAATGGGGTTTTTTTTTTCCATCCCTGAGCTCCATCTCTGCCTTTCTCACTGTCACAGCCGCGGGGACAGCTCGGTGAGCAGGACACGAGCGCGCCGTCCTCAGCACAGTCAATGCACACAGGGAGGGGACCCCTCCCTGCACAAAGCTCCACCAGAGCTCCTGGGTAGCACTTGATGCCCTGCTGGGCACCTGGGCACAGCTGGGACTGGGAAATCTGGACTTAATCCCACCTGGAAAGCCGGGATTTCTCCCTTCAACTCCAGTGTTAACAGATTTTTTTTGGGGGGGAGGGGGAAAGGGTGGGGAACCTCGTTTGGTGCTGAGGGACTGGATTTAAGCCGAGCCCAGGGGCAAGCGAGCCTTGCTACCTCCTCCCTCGAGCGGAGCTCTCCCTGCTCCCACCCTCCTCGGAACCAAAGTCCTGTCCCTCCCCCCCTGAGCAAGCAGGAATCTCGCCTGGAGTGGGGACAAAGCTGATGGAATGTGAAAAACTTGCACTCCAGAGGGAATTTTTCTGGCTGATGCTGGGATTTGATGGGATTTCACTTTTAACAATCTAACCAGAGTTAACTTCTCCAGGGCCCAGAGCCCCTCTGTGAGTTTTCTTACACTTTTAAAAAGAATGACTCTGACATCCTAATTTATACTTTTTTTCCTTTTTTTTGGTCGTTTTTTTTTGGTTGGTTTTGTTCTGTTCTTGTTGTCGTTGTTCCTGTGTAATCCTGGTTCCCCCCACCCCTTTCCTGGCTCGCTTGGGACATTTTAATCTTAGGCAGATTTCTTTTCTCATCTCCAGTAGAACCCAAAACTGCTTCAAAAGTCAGCAACAAGTCAGACTCGTGGTCTGCTCTCTCCTGTGGATATGTAAATTCCCAAATAAAACATTGCAGTGGATTGCTCTGGTGTTGCTGGTCACTCCAGGTGCGGGAATTTAGGGAATTTCATCCCAAAAATCAGCCCGAATTCCCTCTGTTTTGGGCTCTGTCCCAAATGCCAGGGAGCTGAGGGAGCACAGCCCAGGCACAATCCAAAGCTGACACTTTTGTATACAAACCCCTCAGCTTTGGGGTGGAGGGAAGGTGGAGCAGAATTCCTGCGGCTGCTGCGATTAAATGACTTAATTCCAGCTCTAATTCCGGTATTTCCTTGCAGCTTTAAGCTCGGGTTTAACAAAACCTGGCCGAGGCTCGTCCAGAAATGTGAAGGAACTGGGAAAATCAGAGAATTGTGGGATTCCAGAATGGTTTGGGTCTCTTTCCATCCCCTTGCCCAATCCCAGGATGCTCCAGCCTGGCCTTGGGCACTTCCAGGGATCCAGGGGCAGCCCCAGCTTCTCTGGGAATTCCATCCCAGCCCCTCCCCACCCTCCCAGGGAGGAATTCCATCCCAAAATCCCACCCAACCCTGCCCATTCCCCCTTGTCCTGCCCCTCCATGGCCTTGGGAAAAGCTCCCTCCCCATTTTTCTTGGGAAGCTGGAGGGGATTTGGGAACCAGGGAAGTTTGGGGCTGTTCGTGGGATCTTTTCTTAATTGTGGCATTTCTCTCTTCAAGCCCAACCTGCTTTTTCCAGGGTAAAAAAAAAGGGTTTTTTCCCATTCCCCTCCTTCCCATGATATCCATGGGGGTTGTGGGATGACTTTTTTTGGGGGGGGAAAAGCTCAACTCAAACACAACAAAAAGTTTTCAAGCTGGCTTTAATCATCTTCACTTGCTGCCCCAATACTGTACATGCAGGTACAAGCCAATTAAAAGGTGAATAATTCAGATTTTTATTTTTTCCCCCCCTTTTTTTTTTTTTTTTTTTTTTTCCTTTTTTTTTGGGAGGGGAAAGAAAACTTTAGGAATATTTTACAAAACAGAGCGTGCGCCCTCAGAGCCGTCGGTCCCGCAGATAGAAACCACAAAAATACAAGAGTTTGACATTTAAGAAAGGAGCACACACATAGAAAACAGGACAGGACACAGGTAGAAAATCACCATTTGCTCGTTGCTTAAATATTCCCACTCTTCTGTAGCCATCCCAAACCCATCCCCTTCTCTTGGATGTGGGACTGGAGCTCCGAGGATGCTCCAGTTCCCCCCGTTCCCGGTGGTTTTTAAAGTTTTGGGGGAGGGTGGAGTTGTGAAATGGGAGGAATCTGTCATGAAACCGAAGTTTAGCACGAGGTTGGGGGGTGGTGGAGGCAGCGCTCCCATCCCAGCTCCCAGAAATCCGGAAATATCCAAGGAAAGTCCTTTCCTGGCTCTCCTTTCCTCCCCTCATCCCCCTCCCTGCTGTCGCCTTCTCATTTAGTGCCAATTAACTCGTGGTTAATTGGGCTCTGACACCTCCCCAGACTCACGGGGCTCTCCTGGTGATTCCTTTCCATGGGAATTTTGGGGGATTTGAGGCTGGATTTCGGTGTCCTTGTGGGGTTTGGCACTTGCAGCCCTGTCCCTCCTTTCAGCCTCAGCTTCCAGGGGCTTGGAATTCCTGGCTGAGCTCTGGGAGCATCTCCTTGCCTTGAATCCCTCGTCATTCCCACCCTTTTATTCCCCCTCCAGCTCTTTAGGGGGAAGCTGGCTTTAAAGATTCCTTATCACGGATAAAAATCCCGTTAATTTGGAACGGAAATCCAGACTTTTTCAGATGGAATAAACATTCCCAAACTCCACTTTGGCTGCTCCTAAAAATCCATTTGGGGCTTTCCCTCCCCCCCCCCCTTTTTATTTCCCTGCTGCTGCCAACCCAAATTCCAGGAGAAATTCCCAACCTGCTTCCCCCAGAGCTGTTTTTAGGTGTAAACTTGAGGCATCAATGACAGATTCCGGAGCCCTGGATCATCCTGAACATTCCAGGTGCTCGTTCCTGGGATTCATTCCGAGCTGGGGAGGAGGAGGAGGACGACGGGATGGGGAAGATTCTCTCCTTTCACGGCATGAAAAGATCAAAGCCCTTTAAGAAATCAAGGCCACCAACTTCAAAGTGCTCTGAACATTCAGGAGGGGGGGAGCTGCTCCTTCCAGAGGCCCTCGGGATCGGGAATTCCTTCAGGATTTTCCCTGGGGCGGGAGAAAATTCCCTTTTTAGCCAGAGGGAGCTGGGATCCTGGAGGGAATGGGATCAGTGTCCCAGGAGAGGGACACCTTCCCTGCCTGCTCCAGAGGCTCCTTTTCCATCCAGGAGCTTTGGAGAGGGATTTGTGCCCCTCCAAGGGCTCTGGAGAGGGATTTGTGCCCTTCCAAGAGCTCTGGAAAGGGATTTGTGCCCCTTCCAAGGGCTCTGGAGAGGGATTTGTGCCCCTCCAAGGGCTCTGGAGAGGAATTTGTGCCCCTCCAAGAGCTCTGGAAAGGGATTTGTGCCCCTTCCAAGGGCTCTGGAGAGGGATTTGTGCCCCTCCAAGGGCTCTGGAGAGGGATTTGTGCCCCTCCAAGAGCTCTGGAGAGGGATTTGTGCCCCTCCAAGGGCTCTGGAGAGGGATTTGTGCCCCTTCCAAGAGTGGGAACAGCGCCAGATTTTGGAATGGAGCCCCTCGCCCACCCCTGGGAAGGTTTTGGGGGGCTCAGGGCAGCTCTGGAGGGGCTGATGGACAGAGGGGATGGAAAAGGGACACAGGGATCCCTCTGGATCATCCCGGGATTCCTTTGCCTTGGGCTTAAATCCCAAAGGGAGCAGGGTTGGGAGTGGGTGGGAGCCGCCCACCCCAATCATGGATTGCTTTTCATTCCACAGGGAAACAAACAAAAAAAAAAACCTGGATGTGGCCGAGTGCACAAGCTGTGGATCCTAAAGGAATGGAAAAAGAGGGGAAAAGGGAAGGATCCAAGGAAAAGAAAAGGATGAGGTATAGCAACAACCGGAGCTCCAGCCGGGCACGGGCGTCGCGGCAGCTCCAGGCCCTGGGGGAGCACTGGGATCTCCTGGATTCTCCCGGATTCTCTCGGATTCCTGGAGTCCATCCCAGTGTTCCTGAGGGATGCTCGGGGGTCCCACAGCGTGGAGGTTCCTCAGACACCCAGACCAACACTTGGGTCCTTGGCTGGAGACTTTTCCAAGTCTTTTTAAAGCCAAAATCTTCCTCAGGTGAGCGGGATTGTCCCACCCGGTCACGGAGTGACCCCCAGAATTCCAACCCTGTTATTTGGGATGCTTTATTTTCCCTAAAAAGTCTTTCCTGTTGTTTTTCAACTCTTAAAGGAGATTTTTGCACCTTTAACAAGCCAGCCAAGGACTGGGAGGGGGTTTCTCCATGAAAAAGAAATCCTGCCCCATCCCTGGAAGTGTCCCAGGGTGGGGCTTGGAGCAGCTTCTGGAAGCTGGAATTCGATGGATTTTAAGGTCTTTCCCACCCAAACCAGTCTGGGATCCTGTGGAGCAGAGGGAAGACTTCCAGTTGGAACAGCTTTGCTACAAAAACATTGGAAAAGGCCGATGCAAACCCTGCTGTTCCTGCAGGGAATTCTCCAGATCCATCTGCAGCCGTGAAACCCCGAAGGAAAAGCAGGGAGAGCTCTTCCCATCCATGAGGAAAAACACATTCAGGCTTTGGATTCAGCCTGGACGCCGTTCCTTGACCTGCACAATTCCATATTTTCCAAACCTGTGGCCAATCCCACACATTCCAGAGCTTTCCCTGTGTGCATTGTCCAGGCATTTCCCATCCATCCGGAAAGAAGCGTCCGAGTCAACTGGAAGAAAAATCTTCTGCCTGGAAAAACATCCCTGGCGCAGATTTTTTTTAGGGAATTCTTTTGTAGCAGGAAAAAGTGTTCTGGCCCTGCCAGGGGTTTGTGAGTCCAGGTGGGAACTGTGGAATCTCATCCCACAAAAACGCAGATCCGGGCTGGAATTCCCAAGTCCTGAGGAATTCCTGCTCTGTTTGTAACCAGGAGCTCCCAACTCCCGCAGCAAAGGTTGGAGGAGCTGGGAAAGGTGCAGGGAATTCTTCCCGCCCTCTCCGATGCTCTGTGGCAGCAGGTTCAGGGAATTGGTGCTGTATCCCACTGGATTTTGGGAAAACTCCATCTAAACCTCCTCTCCCAGGTTTTCGGCGTGCCCTGATGGTGATGAAACACGAGCTGGATTCTGATTGATCCCAATTTCTTGGAAATTTTCACTGGACTTTGGCAAATCCGGCCCATTCCAGGCTGGTGGAAAACCAGGGATGACTCAGGCCTGGAATCTTGGAGTGTTTTCTGTGCTTTGTGTGAATTTTATCAGCTTTTAGGGGATGTTTCAGCATCATTCCGAGGGGGTTTTTTTCGGTCAAATCCATCCTCGTGATTCCAGCTGGGGGTTTGGATTTCAGCTCTGGCAGTGTTGGGTGGGGGCTGGGTGTCAAAGGGGCTGCAAAACTGACTTAATTCCACATTCATTCCTCTTTCCAGGGAAAAATCTCTGGCAAATCCAATGGTTTGGATTTCTTCTCTTGCTAGAAAGCAGAGGAAAGCATCAAAGAATCCCTTCCAGTGCAGCCGCTTTTGCAAATCTCCTTGCACATCAAAAACGCCCTTTGCGAGAAAATATTCCCCCAGAAAAACAACAAAAAACCAACCTTGGAGTGCAGGAATTTATCCTGGGATAAAGTTCCTTTTCTCGGGAGCTGGCACAGGGCAGAGTTTGGGATTTCTGGCTGTCTTGGCCGTGTTTTTCTCGTCGTTTGAGGAAGGAAAACGTCTGCCACGAGGTTCGGGGGGTTGAGAAATGAGGAGCTGATGTTGCAACCCCAGCGGGGCACAACCCCGGCTCTTCCCCCAGTTTGGTTTTCCCACACCAGTTCAAGGTGGGTCATTCCCGCTGGGAAGTGAGTGGCGGCTCCTGGGGGGCTGCAAGGGAAGGAGGGAATGTTCCGTTGGATTTTGGTGTCGCTCCACGGTGTTTCCACTTCTCCAGGAGCAGGAGGAATCCCTGTGCTGCACTTTGTCCTTGTCTCCCCCCCCCACAACTCCTCCTCAGTGATCCACGAGCCCAAATCTCCGGGTTTTCCTCGCTCCCAGGTGGAATTTCACCGGGATTTTTCCAGCACAAACCCAGGGATGCTTTTGTTGGCCCTCTGGAGCGCGTGGTCGCCGCGTTCTGCCGCTCGTCCCCCGCCTCTTCTCCCCGGCACGGCACGGCCGTGGGATGTTCCTGGAGCAGGGAAGCAGGAATGCGGCGGGCTGGGAACGCGGAGGGGGTGGGAAGCTGTGCCCAGGTCCCTGCTCAGCTCCCTGCTCTGCCCACGCTCCTGCTCCGTGGGGGACAGTCCCAGCACTTCGGCAGATTTGCAGTTTGTTTTCCCGCTGGGATCGAGGTGGTGAAGGCGGAGGGAAGAGAGGAAAGCTTTTCCTTTTGGGATGCTTTCCCTCACGGAGAGTCAAAAATCCAGCCCAGGCTCAGCCAGGCTGAGCCTCACGGAATTCCGTTTGCCGCGATTCCGTCGGCCTCGTGGAATTGTTCCGTGCTCGGGAGGGAACATCGAGTCCAAGCTGTTGTTTGTTCCTGTTTCAGCATTTCAGGCACCGAGTTTGTTCCCCAAACCACGGGAGGTTCGGGGCATCCCACATTCCCAGGAGTCTCCATCCAGGAATTACGGCCTGTGATCCAACCAGCAGAGGAGGATTTCATCCTTCATCATCCTTCATCCTTCACTGAACTTTTCTCCATCCCAGCTCAGCAGGATCCGGCCAATTCCCTTCTCAGTGGTTTGGAGTTGGCAAAGTCACGGCAGCAGCTCTGAGTCCCCGTCACGACGGCGCCGAAATTGTGCCGGTGCCGGGTGAATCGGCCACGGCACAGCCGAGTCCTGCCAGCCATGGGTGTGGGGTTGTGGAACCCCAAAGTTTCAGTGTGTAGACCCCCAGATTTGGGTTGTGGACTCCCAAGTTTGGGGATTTGTGGACCCCAAGATTTGGGGCTGTGGAGCTTTGGGGTTATGGAACCCCAGGTTTGGGTTTGAGAACCCCCAGGTTGGGGGTTGGTGGAACCCCAGATTTGGGTTGAGAACCCCCAGGTTGGGGGTTATGGAACCCCAGATTTGGGTTTGAGGACCCCCAGGTTGGGGGTTATGGAACCCCAGATTTGGGTTTGAGGACCCCAAAGTTTGAGTTTGTAGACCCTCAGCTCTGGGGTTGTAGAAGCCCAGATTTGGTTGGTGGAACCCCAGATTTGGGTTTGTGGACCCCAACATTTGGATTTGTGAAGCCCCTGGTTTGGGTTTATGATTCCCCGGATTTGGGGTTGTTGACCCCAGATCTGGGTTTGTGAACCCCCAAGTTTGGGGTTGTGAACCTCCAGATCTGGGGAGATGAAACCCCAGGTTTGGGGTTGTGGATCCCAAGGCTTGGATTTGTGAACCCTCAGGTGTGGGGTTTTGATTGCCCGGATTTGGGGTTGTGAAATCCCAATTTGGGTTGGTGGAACCCCAGGTTTGGGGGTTTGGACCCCAAGGTCTGGATTTGTGAACCCTCAGGTTTGGGTTTGTGGACCCCTGGGGTTGGATTTATGATTCTCCAGATTTGGATTTGTGGACCCCAGATTTGGGGTTGAGAACTCTGAGATTTGATTTTATGGAGCCCCAGCTTTGGGGTTGGGTTTGTGGAGGGAACAGCTTCATCCCAACAGTCTTTTCCTTCAGGTTTGGGTTTGTTCCTCTGTGGCTGAGCTGGTTCTTCATTCCCGGTGCCACCAGGAGAAGCCCAGGTGGGTTTGTTGTGCTCTGTGCATCGTGGAATTCTGTGTTTCGCCAAGAAATAATCCTATAAAAACCCCAGCTGTGCTGTGGGGTGCTTTGTGGTGAAGACTGAAGGTCAGAGCCAGCCCCATGAAATTCCCCATGAACCTCTTGTCCTCCTCAAGTCTCCAAAAACTCCTCGTCTTTTGGTGTGTCGGGATTTTGTTCCTTCTCTTTTAGGAACTGATCCTTCAGGACAGTCATTGGATTTAGGAATATTTGATGAAGAAACCAAGAGTTTCTAGTGGTGTCTCCCCTGAGTAATTTCAGCAAATTTCAATAGGCACCTTCAAAAAAAGCTTCCGTAATTCCCGGGATTGCTACAAGAACTGGATCCCTCGGAGGGAACCAAAATGCTGCTTGGAAAAACAAACAAAACGGACGAACAAAAAAACCCCAAAAACGCTCATCCTGCAAAGGAACTCCCGGTCCTTCGTCCGTGCCCCGAATTCCAGAGCTGCTCTTGAGATGTTCCCCTGGAGCGAGCCAGGGTTGGATTCCGCTCCTGCTTGGAATTCAAGTATCCAGGAGGGCATCCCAGATCTCCAGAAGGGCGGCCCAACCCTGAGGAGGATGTCCCAGACCTCGAGGGGAGCATCCCAGAGCCTGGGAAAGGAATCCCAAACCTCGAGGAGGATGGCCCGGTCTGGAGGAGGAGGAGGAGGAGATCCCAGCTCCAAGGAGGGCATCTCCAGGAGGGGATCCAAGATCTTGGGAAGGGCATCCCAGCCCTCAGGGAGGGTATCCCAAGCCCTGAGGAGGGAATCCCAGCCGTCAAGGACGGCATCCTACTCCAAGGAGGGTATCTCAGACCCCAAGAAGGGCATCCCAAACCCTGGGAAGGGAATCCCAACCTCAAGGAGAGCATCCCAACCTCAAGGAGAGCATCCCAACCTCAAGGAGAGTTCATTCCAGACCTCGAGGAGAGCATCCCAACCCCGAGCAGGGCTTCCCAATCCCCGAGGAGGGACAGCCAGACCTCAAGGAGGACATCCCAACTCCAAGGAGAGCATTCCAGACCTCAAGGAGAGCATCCCAGCCCTCCAGCTGGGAAGGAAGGGGCTGGGAAGCAGCCGATCCGCCAGGATCCCGGTATTCCCGCTCCGTTGGGTCGCCTTCTCCCGTCTCCCACGAGGCATTCCCAGAGTTTGTCCTTTGGGTCTGGTTTTGGCCGGACACGAGCGCGGTCAGCGGTGAGACACGAGGAGAAGCCCAGCGGACGCCGAGGGGATGCGAGCGTCCCTTTCCCTGTCCCCTCTTGCTTTGGCAATGGTCACAGGCTACATGCTCCCGGGAAAAGGAAAAAAAAAACAACCAAAAACTCGGGGAAAAAAGGCAGGGAAATGGCCACCGAAAGTGCTGGGAAAGCGACCAAACGGGATGAGACTGGCAGATGTTCCCGGTCCATCCGGAGTTCTCTTGGATATTGCAGTGAGTGTGTTGTCAGCACGTGGCAAAGCTACATAAGAGAAGATGCTACATTCCTTGGGAAACAAAAGTAGTGCTGAGTCGGAATTGTTCTGAGTTCCGTGGGGGTTTTTTCCCACTTTTTCCTCGGAGGCAGGGAAAGGGAATGGGAGGAAAGGAACCTCGTCCTCAGCCGGACTGAGCTGCTCCCAGCGGGGGCGGGAGAGAAGCTGGGAGCTTCCAGGACGAGGTCTGGGAACAGTCTGGGATCGTTGGCAGTCGCAGCCCTCGGAGGGGATTTTTGCCTCTCCTTCCCCCCTGCCTCACACACGGCCCTCGCTCCCTCTCCCTGCCCGGAGAGGGCGTCCAGGGCGGATTTTTTAGGGGGAAGGAGATTGAAAATTTAAAAAAAAAAGAAAACCAAAAAAAAAAGGGAAAAAAAAAAAAAAAAGGAAAAAAAAAAGGATATTTACAGCTCTCTACAACCAGTTCTGCTCGGTCTCCTTGGATCTCTCCTTCCCAATCCCGGCCTCTACGGGCAGGAGGGGCTGGTGGAGCTCTCCAGGGAGGACTGGGAGAGGCGGCGGGTCAGGGGTCCGATGCTGGAGTCGGCCAGGGAGGAGGTTGGGAAGAGTTTGTACCAGCCCGAGACGGCGCTGGAGAGATCCAGCTCCTCCAGGATGATCTGGGCCATCCCCATGAAGCACTTGTGGTCCATGCGCCCGTAATCGCCCCAGACAATCACCTGCGGGCAGGGAAGGGGTTAATGGAGCTGGGTGGGAATTCCAGGGAAATCTTGGCAAACTCGGCGTGCCCGGATGGAGAAACTGGGAACAAACCCTGCTGTGGTCGGGGTTGGGAAGGTGTGAAGGGTGCAGGGAGGGCTCTGGGGATCCCGGTCCTTGGTCCCCTCACCCGACGAGGGTGGGGAGGCCCTGGCACAGGGTGTTCCAGATCCCAAAGACAGCATCCCTGACCTCAAGGAGAGCATCCCAGACCTCCAGGAGAACACCCCAACCTCGAAGAGAGCATCCCTGACCTCAAAGAGAACATCCCAGACCTTGAGGAGAGCATTCCTGACCTCAAAGAGAACATCCCAGACCTCGAGGAGAACACCCCAACCCCGAGGAGAGCATCCCAACCCCAAACAGAACACCCCAACCTCGAGGAGAACACCCCAACCTTGAGGAGAGCATCCCAACCCCGAGGAGAACATCCCAGACCTTGAGGAGAGCATTCCTGACCTCAAAGAGAACATCCCAGACCTCGAGGAGAACACCCCAACCCCGAGGAGAGCATCCCAACCCCAAACAGAACACCCCAACCTCGAGGAGAACACCCCAACCTTGAGGAGAACATCCCAACCCCAAGCAGAACATCCCAGACCTTGAGGAGAGCATTCCTGACCTCAAAGAGAACATCCCAGACCTCGAGGAGAACACCCCAACCCCGAGGAGAGCATCCCAACCCCAAACAGAACACCCCAACCTCGAGGAGAACACCCCAACCTTGAGGAGAGCATCCCAACCCCGAGGAGAACATCCCAGACCTTGAGGAGAGCATTCCTGACCTCAAAGAGAACATCCCAGACCTCGAGGAGAACACCCCAACCCCGAGGAGAGCATCCCAACCCCAAACAGAACACCCCAACCTCGAGGAGAACACCCCAACCTTGAGGAGAACATCCCAACCCCAAGCAGAACATCCCAGACCTTGAGGAGAGCATTCCTGACCTCAAAGAGAACATCCCAGACCCCGAGGAGAACACCCCAACCCCGAGGAGAGCATCCCAACCCCAAACAGAACACCCCAACCTCGAGGAGAACACCCCAACCTCGAGGAGAGCATCCCAACCCCGAGGAGAGCATCCCAACCTCGAGGAGAACACCCCAACCCTGAGGAGAGCATCCCAACCCCAAGCAGGTCATCCCAGACCTCAAGGAGAACACCCCAGACCTCAAGGAGAACACCCCAGACCTCACAGAGAGCCTCCCAGACCTCACGGAGGACATCCCAGCTCCAAGAAGGGCATCCCAGCCCAGGGAAGCTGTGGGTGCCCCACCCCTGGAAGTGTCCAAGGAAAGGTTGGACGGGGCTTGGAGCCACCTGGAATA
This sequence comes from Corvus moneduloides, assembly GCF_009650955.1. Taxonomy (NCBI): domain Eukaryota; kingdom Metazoa; phylum Chordata; class Aves; order Passeriformes; family Corvidae; genus Corvus; species Corvus moneduloides. The sequence continues at coordinate 5,071,545 of NC_045498.1, forward strand.
TAGGGGAAGGTGTCCCTGCCCACCTGCAGGACTTTGCCCTGGGGACTCTCCTCGAAGAGCAGCGGCTGCTGGTACGAGGGGTCACAGGTTTTCTTCACCACCTTGGTCTTCTTCTTGGCCAGGCAGACGCCGTTCTCCAGCAGGTAAACCTTCACGTAGGTGGCTGCCGTGGGAAACCGGGAGAAACGGGGATGTGGAGCAGGATCCTGGGATGATCCCGGCACGGCACCCGCCTCCCTCCATCCCTGACCCCGCCCTCCACAGCCACCTACCCGGGATGCACTTGGAGCCCATCTTGGGGATGAGTCCCCGCGCCTGGATCACGTCCACCTCCAGCTGCCCGTTGCGGTCAGCCATGCCGACGTGGACATCGCCTGGAAGTGAGGAGACACCTTCAGGGCCATCCCTGATGGTCACCTCCCCCTGGGGACAGCACAGCCGCCCGTCCTCGCCATGGGTGGGACCGTCCTCTCCAGGGGACACCACTGTCCTCACCCCCAGCGTCCCGCTGGATGCCTGATTTGTTGGGAATTAGGGGCTCAGTGGATGGGAAGGAGCTTGGATTGAGCAGCAAGGAGAGATCGGGGTGGGAGCCCCTCCTCCCCATCAGCTCCATGCCTCTCATTGGGATTTTATCCCTCGTGACGGGAAAAAGGCTGGGATTTACCCAGGCTGGGCCTTGGCCGGGTGATTCTGCAGAAAAAGGAGAGGCTGGGACAGGAGGGATCAGGGGCCAGGAACTCAGAAGGGTCCAACCACCCCTTTCCCCTTTCCCCTTTCCCCGAGCAGCTCTTCCCATTCCCGGCATCTCCGGCCCCAGCAGGATCTGGGGTGGACACCTCGGTGTCTGTCCCCAGCTGGAGACACGCTGCTGCTGGCTGGGAATTCAGACTTAGGGTGCAACTTTTGATCCCCATTTGAGATTTCAAAGGGAAAAGTGGGACAAAAGGTGGGGGTTTTGGTTCCAGGGTGCTTGGAAAAGGAAGCCCCAGGAAAAAGCGGAGCTGCCGCTTCTCAGGGATGCCCTGCCCTGATCCCTGCATGCTCCCCTGTGTGGAGCACAGCATTCCCAAGCCATGCCCGGACCGGGATGTGCTGGGATGGAGCCCTGGGAAGAACCACGCAGCTTCTTCCCCTCCCTTCCCTCCCTCCGGAGCCCCCCGGGCGCTGCCCCTGCTCACCCATCGGGGGGGTTGCCAGGGTCTGCCGCCCCACGAGCTGCCCCGGCCCCAGCCCGTCGAGGAAATCGCTGAACTGGCTCTCCGCGCCCAGCCGGGTGGTGGGGAAGATGAACCTGCAAAGGATTTTCATGGAGCATCCTTCTGGACACCTCGGGAAGGATCCCGGCGCCGTTCCCAATCCCTGCCCCGTTCCTTACGTGCCGTCGGAGCTGTTGCTGTTGGTGCTGCCGTCCGTGGATTCCCGGCTGCCCTGCCGGGTCACCCTGGTCCTCATCTCCACGGCAATCCCGGTCTCGGTGCTCCTGCGGATGGTGCTGCGCAGCTTTTTGGGGCCTCCCTCTGGAATTGGAGACGGGATCGGCTCCGGCTCCTGCCCTCCAGCCCTTCCCTGCCTTCCTGTCTCCCTGTTTTCCAGCCGCGCATCATTCCCGGGGAGTTGTGCACCGTTCCCCGGGTGAATTCCCAGGGGATCCCACACGCACACACCCAGGTGCGGCAGGAGAGGAGAGCCCCGGGCCGGCCCCGTGTCCCCGTGTCCCCACCCCAGCCGCCACCGTGCTCTGCTCCCATGTCACCGTGGCTTTGGGTGGCTGAGAGTCCCCCCTGCACCCGAGACCTGTCCCAGTCACCCCACAAGTGCTGGCAGCGTCCCTTGGCCTCCAAAATCCCCGTGCCAGAGGGGACAGCACCCCGCAGTGCCACAGCCCCAACGCTCCTGATGGCCCCTTTCTCCATCCCCTTGGCCTCCAAAATCCCCCTGTGCCCCCGTCCCCGTGCCAGAGGGGACAGCACCCCGCAGTGCCACAGGGTGTGGGCACAGCCCCAACACCGCCTGATGCCCCCTTGGCCTCCAAACTCGCCCCGTCCCCGTGCCGGAGGGGACAGCAACCCCCAAAGCGTGGGCACAGCCCCAAACACCGCCTGATGCCCCCTTGGCCTCCAAACTCGCCCCGTCCCCGTGCCAGAGGGGACAGCAACCCCCAAAGCGTGGGCACAGCCCCAAACACCGCCTGATGCCCCCTTTCCTCCACCCCACGTGTCCCGGGCGGTGGCAGATGGCAGCGGGAGGAGGGTGGCACACCCCTGGCACTGTCCCCGGCCCCCGCCGTGTGCCCATGTGTGCGCGGTGGCATCGCCGCCTTTGTCCTGCTCCTTCGGGGCTGTCCCCACGGAAGGGTTTGGAGCAGGGAGCATCCCGGCCCTGCCATTCCAGGTGCGGCTGTGCTTTTTTTGGGGGGGGAATTTAACCCCTTCAGAGCCACTTCTCGGATGGCGGGAGGGCTCCGGGTTAACCGTTCCTTTCCCAGATTATGGAATGCCAGGGATAGAAAGCAAGAAGCGGGGAAAAGCCTGCGCTAAAAGGAGCTTTGTGCTTCCCCCGCCCCTTGAACAGCTATTTTAAAGCATTTAAATATTTAAATATTTAAATATTTCCCAGAGCGTCCTTTCTCCAAGCTCCTGCCCGCAGCCAGGACTGGGAGTTACTGGTGAGGGGGACACCGAGGTTGGGCAGAGCTCCAGCGACATCCTCACCTTGGGTTGGCAAATTTGGCACCTGCAGAAGTGCTGGAGTGGGGTTAAAACGGGATTTTTTGGGTGGCCTTTTTTGGGTGTCATTTTTGACGTGCATTTTTTGGGGTGTCATTTTTAGGGGTGTTTTTTAGGTGTCATTTTTAGGTGTAGTTTTTTAGGTGTCATTTTTAGGCATCTTTTTTAGATGCCTCCATCACACGCAGGCAACCAAAGCAAGGGGGGTGGGCACCTAAAAACCGAGGTTGGGGGGTTAAAAAGGGGGGTTTTAAGTGGCTTTTTAAAGTTTCATTTTTGGGGTGTCATTTTTAGGTGTCATTTTTTTGGGTTTCATTTTTAGGTGTCATTTTTTACGTGTATTTTTTGGGGGGAGGTTTCATTCTTAGGTGTATTTTTGGGGGGTTCTTTTTTAGGTGTCATTTTTAGCTGTCCTTTTTTTGGTGGTTTTTTTTGGGGGTGCCATTTTTAGGAGCCATTTTTAGGAGCCATTTTTAGGGTGCCATTTTTAGGGGCCATTTTTAGGGGCCATTTTTAGGAGCCATTTTTAGGGTGCCATTTTTAGGGTGCCATTTTTAGGAGCCATTTTTAGGAGCCATTTTTAGGGGCCATTTTTAGGGCGCCATTTTTAGGGCGCCATTTTTAGGGGCCAGTTTTAGGGCGCCAGTTTTAGGGCACCATTTTTAGGGGCCATTTTTAGGAGCCATTTTTAGGGGCTATTTTTAGGTTGCCATTTTTAGGGCGCCAGTTTTAGGGCGCCATTTTTAGGCACCATTTTTAGGAGCCATTTTTAGGCACCATTTTTAGGGTTCCATTTTTAGGGGCCATTTTTAGGGGCCATTTTTAGGGGGCCAGTTTTAGGGGGCCAGTTTTAGGAGCCATTTTTAGGGTGTTTTAGGGGCCATTTTTAGGGGGCCATTTTTAGGGTTCCATTTTTAGGGTTCCATTTTTAGGGGCCATTTTTAGGGTTCCATTTTTAGGAGCCATTTTTAGGGGGCCATTTTTAGGGCTATTTTTAGGGGGCCATTTTTAGGGGCTATTTTTAGGTTGCCATTTTTAGGGCGCCAGTTTTAGGAGCCATTTTTAGGCACCATTTTTAGGCACCATTTTTAGGGTTCCATTTTTAGGGGCCATTTTTAGGGCGCCAGTTTTAGGAGCCATTTTTAGGGGGCCATTTTTAGGGCTATTTTTAGGGGGCCATTTTTAGGGGGCCATTTTTAGGGGGCCATTTTTAGGGACCATTTTTAGGAGCCATTTTTAGGGCGCCATTTTTAGGGCGCCACTTTTAGGGCACCATTTTTTGGGCGCCATTTTTAGGGGCCATTTTCAGGGCGCCATTTTTAGGGGGCCATTTTTAGGGGGCCATTTTTAGGGGCCTTTTTTAGGGCGCCATTTTTAGGGGCCATTTTTAGGGGCCATTTTTAGGGCACCATTTTTAGGGCGCCATTTTTAGGGCGCCACTTTTAGGGCACCATTTTTAGGGCGCCATTTTTAGGGCGCCATTTTTAGGGGCCATTTTTAGGCCACCATTTTCAGGTGCCTCCATCACACCCAGGCAACCAAAGCACGAGGGGTGGGCACCTAAACCCCAAGGTAGGCATCAGGGTGGCCTCTCACCGGTCTGGTTGAGCTGCAGGGTGCTCTTGCTCCACTGGGACAACCCCACAATCGCCACCATCTTGGCGCCCAGGCTGGAGCGTCGCTTCTTGCTGGCGGTGAGGGTGACGGAGTCGGCGCTGCCGCGGGCGCTCTTCTCCAGGTTGTACATCTCGCCGCTGATGCTGGAGCTGCGCACCACATTCCGGGCGGATGAGGAGCTGGCATCCCCGTTGAACATGGTCAGCGCGCCCGCCGGCACCGGCACCGGCTCTGCTGCCCGGGATCAGCTGCGGGGACAAAGCGGAGACGCCTTGGGCACTGAGGGGTGGCAGCGGTTGTGGCACCGCTGTCGCATCCCCGCAGGGATGGGCGGTCCCCTCAAAGTGTTCACAAATCCGGGAAATTCAGGTGGCACCATGCAGAGAGAGCTGGAAATCAGGGAAAGGTTCTTCCCCCAGAGGGTGCTGGGCAGTGCCCAGGCTCCCCAGGGAATGGGCACGGCCCCGAGGCTGCCAGAGCTCCGGGATTGTTGGACAACGCTCCCAGGGATGCACAGGGTGGGATTGTTGGGATGTCTGTGCAGGGCCAGGGGTTGGACTGCATGATCCCTGTGGATTCCCTTCATCTCAGTATATTCCAAGATTTTTTTCCCACCCATGAGAGCAGGACCCCCCGGGGGAACACCCAGCCTTGCCTCAGCTCCCTGTAGGACCTGGACACTCCCAACAGCCAGGAGACACCAGGGTGGGCAGAAGGCTCTGAGTGTCACCAACCTGCCCAGCCAGGGACAAGGGGACAGCCCCATCCACCCCTGAGGGTGTCCAAAATCGCATCCGGCCAAGTTTTCCCTGCACATCCCCTTCTCCAAACCGTGTCCAGGTCAGCCTGCTCCAGGTGATTCCACCCCGGGATGGGAATCCCTGGAGCAGAGAATGCACTGGAGGTGGATGCCAGACCTCCCGCACGGCCCTGCCGCCTTCCCTTGCCCATGAATATTTAAACTCCAGCGGGATGGAGCATCCATCTTCCAGGGAAAGGTGAATTATTAACTGCAGGCCAAGCGAAGCCACTTTGTGATAATGGATGGAGGCAGCGCCTGGAAAAATGTTTCCCTTTCAGGAGAGAGGGATGGGCACGAGCGCGGGGAAGCTGCGGCAGGGGGAGTGGGGCAGGCTGGGGGCTCTGCTGCTCCACAGCGGGCACGGCTGGGACGGGACCTGATGGGAATCATGGACTCAGGGTATGACTGGGATGAGACCTGGCAGGAGCTGTGGGATCAGCTCCAGCACCGCTGAACTCGTGGATTTATCAATTCCAAGGGTGAGCGGGTGTTTAGTCATTAATGTCATTAACGAGCTCCCTCCTGGCTGGGGTTTCCCCCCTGGCTCTGCCCAGGCACTGACCCACGGCCTTCTCCCCACTCCTTGTGCCCAGGGGGGCTCAGCACTGAGCTCCAGCTCCGGAGGGATGGATCCCCTGGGATAAAGCCATTGATGTGGGGTGCATCCCAGCTCCAGAGGGATGGAGCCCCTGGGATAAAGCCATTGATGGGGGGTGCATCCCAACTCCAGAGGGATGGAGCCCCTGGGATAAAGCCATTGATGTGGGGTGCATCCCAGCTCCAGAGGGATGGAGCCCCTGGGATAAAGCCATTGATGTGGGATGAGCCCCAACTCCAGAGGGATGGAGCTCTTTGGATAAAGCCATTGATGTGGGATGGAGCCCCTGGGATAAAGCCGTCAGTGTGGGATGAGCCCCAGCTCCAGAGGGATGGAGCCCCTGGGATAAAGCCGTCAGTGTGGGATGAGCCCCAGCTCCAGAGGGATGGATCCCCTGGGATAAAGCCATCGGTGTGGGATGAGCCACAGCTCCAGAGGGATGGAGCTCCTGGGATAAAGCCGTCAGTGTGGGATGCATCCCAGCTCCAGAGGGATGGAGCCCCTGGGATAAAGCCATCGGTGTGGGATGAGCCACAGCTCCAGAGGGATGGAGCCCTTGGGATAAAGCCATCAGTGTGGGATGAGCCACAGCTCCAGAGGGATGGAGCCCTTGGGATAAAGCCATCAGTGTGGGATGCATCCCAGCTCCAGAGGGATGGAGCCCCTGGGATAAAGCCATCGGTGTGGGATGAGCCACAGCTCCAGAGGGATGGAGCTCCTGGGATAAAGCCATCGGTGTGGGATGCATCCCAGCTCCAGAGGGATGGAGCTCTTTGGATAAAGCTGTTGGTGTGGGATGAGCCCCAGCTCTAGAGGGATGGAGCCCCTGGGATAAAGCTGTTGATGTGGGATGCATCCCAGCTCCGGAGGGATGGAGCTCTTTGGATAAAGCCATCAGTGTGGGATGCATCCCAGCTCCAGAGGGATGGATCCCCTGGGATAAAGCCATCGGTGTGGGATGCATCCCAGCTCCAGAGGGATGGATCCCCTGGGATAAAGCTGTTGGTGTGGGATGCATCCCAGCTCCAGAGGGATGGAGCTCCCGGGATAAAGCCGTCGGTGTGGGATGCATCCCAGCTCCAGAGGGATGGAGCCCCTGGGATAAAGCCATCGGTGTGGGATGTATCCCAGCTCCGGACGGATGGAGCCATTGGCATCAGGTGCATCCCAGCTCCGGAGCTGCCCCATCACAGGCATGTGCCAATGTCCAGCACCTCCTTGAAGAGGGATCAGGGCTGATCCGCTGCCTTGGGCTCATCCTTTGGGATGACACTTTCCAATGCCACCCTCCGGCTCCAAACCCGCTGCAATCTCTGAGTTTTCCCTTAGGATGCACCCGACACAGGGAATGGATCCCAAACTCTTCCCCAGCCGCAGCGTCCCGCCGCACCCCGTGCCTCAGTTTCCCCACAGGCAAACCTGGATGAGGCTGTGCCTGAACAAACACAAATCCCTCTGCCAGAGGGCTCAGCCAGGCCCAGCCCAGGCCCCTCCACGTTCCAGGTGAGAAATCCCTTGAACAACCCAACCCTATAGGGCCAGGAGAACACAAAAGGCTCCTGTTGCTGTCCCCTGCTCGCCGCTCCAGCCGCCCGGAGAGCACCAGGCTCTGGTGGGAGCAAATTAGATCAGGAGAGCAGAGCGCTAATGGGATCATTTCCAATGCAACACACACAGGGATAATCCGCCGCAAAGGAAGCGGAGCGCGCTCCTCAGCCCGAAGGGAGGATTTGCTTTCCCCTGCCCGTGATTTTACCCCTTATCTCTCTGCACAATCTGTTTCTGCCCCGGAGCAGGTCCTGGGTTGGGGGCTCAGGGGGTGCCTGGTGCTGAGATGAGCTGGGCTGGAGGCTGGGTTTGAGTGCTGGAGCTTGTGGCTGCCACAGCTGAGCTGGCCTTGGCACAGCCACAGCATCCTTGGCAGGGCCACAGCATCCTTGGCAGGGCCACAGCATCCTCAGTATCACCACAGTGCCCTCAGCACCACCACAGTGCCCTCAGCACAGCCACAGCACCCTTGGTACCACCACAGCATCCTTGGCAGGGCCACAGCATCCTCAGTATCACCACAGCATCCTTGGCACCACCACAGTGCCCTCAGCACCACCACAGCACCGTTGGTGCCACCACAGCACCCTTGGTACCACCACAGTGCCCTCAGCACCACCACAGTGCCCTCAGCACAGCCACAGCGCCCTTGGTACCGCCACAGCATCCTTGGCAGGGCCACAGCATCCTTGGCAGGGCCACAGCATCTTCGGCACCACCACAGTGCCCTCAGCACCACCACAGTGCCCTCAGCACAGCCACAGCATCCTTGGTGCCACCACAGCACCCTTGGCATGGCCATGGCACCCTCAGCACTACCACAGCATCTCTGGCATGGCCACAGCACCCTTGGTGCCACCACAGCGTCCTCGGTACCACCACAGTGCCCTCAGCATGGCCGCAGCACACTCGGCATGGCCACAGCATCCTTGGTGCCACCACAGAACCTCTGATGCCACCACGGAACCTCTGATGCCACCACAGCACCCCCGATGCCACCACAGCACCCTCATCCCGACGCTGAATCCGCAGCCCCGCTGCTGCCCCTGCCCCGGCTCCCCCTTCCCGGCAGCGCGGGGGGACTCAGGGAACGGCACCGGTTTTCCCTTCAAACACGCATTTCCCTCTTCCCCTCCATGTATTTATTCCCTGTATCCCAAGCCGGCGGGATCCTCGGAGCCATCCTCCCTGACGCCGCATCCAAGCCCCCTCCTGCCGTGCCATGGGAACGCGTTCCCGAGCTCCCGGGGCAGCGCCGCAGCCCCCGCAGCGCTTACCGCGACCACGCTCCGTCCTTGCGGGAATCAAAAACCACCGGCAGCGCCGGGAAGTTCCCCGGAGAGCCAGCCCCAGATCCCGAGGGACGCACGGAGCCCCCGGACACCGGCGGGAGCCGTGTCATGGCTGGAGCATCCCCCAGCGCCGATGGAGGAGCACAAGCGGCAGGAAAAACGGGATCCCTGTTGCGTTTGGATCGCGGCGGCGCGGGGGCCGAGCTCTGCCCTCCCCGCTCGTGGCACCCCAAAAAAATATTTTAAAAAAAGAGGAGATGGAGGCGGCTTACCGGCCCTGCGCCGGGGAGGAGGAGGAGGCTCAGCTCAGCTTCGCAGCCCCATCCCGGCCGGATCCAGAGGGTGCCAGGGCGGGTGAATCTTTCCAGGGTTCTGGAGAGCCGGGGCTGCGCTGGCGCTGCTTCAGCATCTCCCTCAGCATCTCCATGGTTACACGGCTGACCCAGTTCTCCTCCCAGCCCCGAGCAGGGGCACAGTGGTCCAGCGGGGTGGGATGTGCTGGGAGCATCCCTGGGCCGGGATTCAGAGAGCTGATGACTCCCCTGGATCCCTCTAGACAGATCCAGATGCCATGGAGCTGCTGGGAGTGGTAGGGCTGGGAAAAGTGGGGCTCGAGGCAGGACAGGGTGGCCGCAGGAGGGGATGGATCCCGGTGACCCCAGGAGAGGAAGGATCCCGGTGATCCCAGGAGGGGATGGATCCTGGTGATCCCAGGAGGGGATGGATCCTGGTGATCCCAGGAGGGGACGGATCCCGGTGACCCCAGGAGGGGATGGATCCTGGTGATCCCAGGAGGGGACGGATCCCGGTGACCCCAGGAGGGGATGGATCCTGGTGATCCCAGGAGGGGAAGGATCCTGGTGATCCCAGGAGGGGATGGATCCCAGTGACCCCAGGAGAGGAAGGATCCCGGTCCCAGGAGGGGATGGATCCCAGTGACCCCAGGAGAGGAAGGATCCTGGTGATCCCAGGAGGGGATGGATCCCGGTGACCCCAGGAGAGGAAGGATCCCGGTGACCCCAGGAGGGGATGGATCCCGGTGACCCCAGGAGAGGAAGGATCCCGGTCCCAGGAGGGGATGGATCCCAGTGATCCCAGGAGGGGATGGATCCCAGTGACCCCAGGAGAGGAAGGATCCTGGTGATCCCAGGAGGGGATGGATCCCGGTGACCCCAGGAGGGGATGGATCCTGGTGATCCCAGGAGGGGATGGATCCCAGTGACCCCAGGAGGGGATGGATGCCGGTGATCCCAGGAGGGGATGGATCCCGGTGATCCCAGGAGGGGATGGATGCCGGTGATCCCAGGAGGGGATGGATCCCGGTGACCCCAGGAGGGGAAGGATCCCGGTGATCCCAGGAGGGGATGAGTCCTGGCGATCCCAGGAGGGGATGGATCCCAGTGACCCCAGGAGGGGATGGATCCCAGTGACCCCAGGAGAGGAAGGATCCTGGTGATCCCAGGAGGGGATGGATCCCGGTGACCCCAGGAGAGGAAGGATCCCGGTCCCAGGAGGGGATGGATCCCAGTGACCCCAGGAGGGGACAGATCCCGGTGACCAGGCAGTGCCAGGGGCTACAGGTGTGGGAAGGACCAACCCAGGCCTGGGAGGCAGCGCTGACCCCAAATATGCCACAGAAACAGGAATGAGGGGCAAAATATTGAAGGGAGAAATGGATGCTTTGGGAAAAGCTCTGGAGAAGAAGGGAGCAGCCCCACAGGTGCCCCCACACAGGTGGGAAATGAGGAGGAGGAGGAGGAGGAAGGTGCTAAATGAGCACGGTGGGGGTGGCTGGGAATGCTGCCTTGCCAGGGAAGGAGGCAGAGGGATTTTGGGAGCTGTCTGCTCCCTCAAAACCCTCAAGGTGGGTGTTCCCAGGGGAAAACGGGGCTGGAAACCCCCAGCAGTGGGACAGGAGGTTCTTCCTGCCCCCTGTGCTGGGGCTGCCTCGAGCCTGGAGGGACAGCACTGAAAACTGCGGATGTCTGGAGCAGGAAGGTCCTAAAATTCCCTAAAACTTTTGGGAATAAAAGCTTGCCAGAGCTGCCACCTCGAGGCCCTGCCAGTCCTTGGGCAACAACACAGCAGGAATTGCAGCATCCCAGCTCCTCCAAGAATTTGGGAATAAGGCATGGGCTTATTTCCCCTAAAAGCATTTAGTTCTAATTAATTGCTTCAGCTTTGATAGGCAGCTGCTCGTATAATTTTAATTGCCCAACAAGGGGGATAATTGGGTGCACGTGAGCTGGGAATCTGGGAGGAGCTCCAGGTCTTGGAATTCAGCATCTCCTGGCTCTGGCAGGTTAGGAAAGTTCTGTCCTGGCTGGAATTTGCTGCAGGTGCAGGGTTATTGCTGCTGCACCGGCTTCAAATTAAAGGATGGCTCCGAATGTGCTCCATTTCTTGGAAAAAGTGGGAAGTTTGGATGGGGCTGTGCTCAGGGGATCCCACAGGAAAAGCCCCTGGAGAAAGGCCTGGCTGTTGGATGAGCGAGGTTTAACAAAGCCGTGGCTGGGAGGAAGAAGAGGAGGAAGGCCCTGGAGCAAATCCCACAGGATGGCTCCGGTCTGGATGGTTTTCCAAAGGGCAGGTGCTGGGATGGGAGCCTGGCCTGGTTTTCCATCGGGATGGGAAGCGCTGGTGGCAGTGGTGTGGGTGGAGAGCTCGGGGGATGCTGGTGACAGTGACCAGTGCATGGCCCAGGGATGTCCCCAGGGGCTCAGCTCTTCCAGAGACCCGGGAATGGCTCTTGTGGGACGGCATTCCTGCAGCCTGAAGGCAGCTGGGGCTGCTCCAGGTGCTCTCAGTGCTTCCATTTGTTCCTGGACGTGGGGATGGACTGGGAGCACCAGTGGGATCCAGACTGGGAGCCACAGCCCTGTGTGGGGTCTCCAGGCAGCAGTGGCACGGGAAGAATGTCCCATGGGAATCTTCCTCAAACGCGCTGTGCCCAAACACACCTCAGTCGTGGCAATTCCCTTTCCATCCCCATTCCCAAAGGATGCGTCCATCTCCCGATGCCACAGCTCCAGAAGGATCCATCCAGCAGCGCCGGGGTGGAGAACCAAACATCTTCCGGTGGGACACAGCGTTCTCCTGCACCCACCTCGTGCCCATCTTCCACCAGGAGGGTGGGACAGGTGTGGAATTCCAGGTCATCCATGTCCGAGCCCTCCCCGGTGGGCTGATTCGGGGCTGCAGGACACCGGAGGCAGCGTCCTGACCACGCCGTCCCTGTCCCCCGTGTCCCTGCGTGACGTCTGCGCCCGGTTAAATCAGATCCGTGCTGAATCCCAGCGTTTCCTTGGCAACATCAAGGAATCCGAGGAGCAAAAGCCACCCGGCAGGGCCAGGCTGGGGGACGGCCAGCGCCCGCCGAGCCCAACTGGCCACCAGAGCCACGGGGACACTGCGGCAAGCAGCGGGCATTCCCGATGGTCCAACTCATCCTGGAGATAATCCCAGGACAGAGCATGGATCATCGGCCCTGCTGGCACTTCGGCGCTGCTTGTGGGCAGCTGGGAACGGAGCAGGACCTCGCTGGGGACACGCAGGAGCTGGCACCAAGCAGCCACTGTGGCCAGTGGGACGCTGCAGCCGCGTGGCCCCAAAAACTGGGACAGCTCCATGGGGATGCAAGAAACCGGCGTTGGGATGGGTTTGGAACAGGGTCACCCCGCTCAGATCCCAACCCTTCTCCCGGTGGCACCGAGGGTTGGAACGGCCATGCCAGGGCCGGGGCTGATCTGCCCCGGCACGGAGGGAATGGGAGAGGAGCTTTTCCCATTCCCGGCTGCCGCTGCCTTTCCGGCTGCTTGGCTCCGAGCTCTGCAATGCAGCGCGCTCGGCTCGGCTGCTGTGTGTGAATCCCATCAATATTTCATGGAGCTGCTTCCTCCAGGGGAAGGGCTGCTCTCAGCTCCAGCTTTCTGCTGCTCCTATCAGCAGGGAACATCTGCTTTCCTTCCACCAGCGCCCCGCAGATCCCCCTTGTCCTCCCCATTCCACGCTGGAGCCTTCCAGGGGCTCCGTAGCCCGAAATCCCTCAGGATCCAAAGCGCTGACCAAATTCCACCCTTGGCCGCTGGCACCTGCCCAGTGCTCCTGGGGTCTCCAGGGATGAGCCACCAGCTCCAGGATGGGTCACCAAACCCACCCACACCCCCAAATCCACGTCCAGCAGAGGGATGTGCCAAGAGCCTGGCTGGATCTGACATTCCCTGCCCGGCCGCATCCATCCCGCAGGTCCCAGCTGGCTCCTGAGCCCAGCAGGAGTCGGGGGCGAGCAGCTTTGTTTGCAGAAAAAGTTGCTTTTTTAATTGCTAAGGCTGCACAATTCTTCCCGAGCTTCTTCAGGGATCAGCAGAAAACTTGGGAAGAGTTCTGGGAGCCGGAGCGATGCCAAGAGGGGGCAGAGCCTGCGGCAAACACCCCTCGCTGTGGCACGGGGAGCTGGGGCATCTCACCAAGGCTGGCACCGGCTCCTGCATCCCTGGAAGAGCAGGAGGATGGGAGGAAGGGACACAGGATGATCCCAGCAAGGTGCTGCTCCCTGGAAAACTTGTGGGAAGAAGATGAGGCCAAAAGCTCTGGTGTTGCTTCACAAGCCAACAGCTAAAATCTGCACAATTCCCGATTTCCAGGGTGAAACCTCCATCTCCAGGAGTCTCTCTGTCCGTGGGGAGGATGAGGAGCCTGGAGAGGCTCCCAGCAGAGCATCCCAGGGCAAGGAAGCAGCTCCTGAGCCTGGCAGGCAGCGGGAGGAGCGGAGCTGTCAATCCCTTCCCAGTAATTCCCGACCGAGGCTCTCTCCCTGCTCTCGGAGATGTGGTGACAAAACATTTGAAGCGCCTTGACAGGGACGCCAAGAGCTGCTGCCACACGGCTCGGGATTTAATAAGCAGGAAAATTAGGGATTTTCACCACCTTAAACTGCATCTTGTATCCGTGTGGTGCTTCCTGAAGGGCTGCGCTGCAGCGGGAGCCTATGGAGAGCTGAGCTCTAGGGATGGCAGCAGCTCCAGGGGGATGGAATGAGGGGGATTCACCCCTGGATTTGGGGCCAAGCAGCTCAAGATGCTGCAATGTCACCCTCTGTCCCTGTCCCACAAAGGCTGGAATGGGGACAAAGCTGGAGCGCTGGGAATGTGGGAGGTGGCAGGAGTTCAGCCTCACAAAGGGATGTTGGAGATGGAACAGCGAGAGAGAGGTGTGAGCACAGCAGGAGTGGCCTTGGGGAGGTGTTGGTGCGGGAAGAAACGGGCCCAGGGAGAGCTGGGGCTGGAGGGGAGAGCTGAGGAGCAGCCAGGGATCAGGCAGGGCTGGTTTGGGAACAGCCAGGGGATGAAACCAGGGCTGGTTTGGGAGCAGCCAGGGATGGTTTGGGAGCAGCCAGGGGGATCAGGCAGGGATGGTTTGGGAGCAGCCAGGGGGATCAGGCAGGGCTGGTTTGGGAGCAGCCAGGGGCATCAGGCAGGGATGGTGTGGGAGCAGCCAGGGGGATCAGCCAGGGCTGGTTTGGGATCAGCCAGGGCTGGTTTGGGATCAGCCAGGGGGATCAGGCAGGGCTGGTGTGGGAGCAGCCAGGGGGATCAGGCAGGGCTGGTTTGGGAGCAGCCAGGGCTGGTTTGGGCAGGTGGTCCCTTGTCCTACGGTGGAAAAATGATCCCAGGCTCCCATGGCTGGCAGCAAAGCCCTGGATTTGGGCTGCAAGTGAAGCCCATCCCGTGATCCCACAGGATCCGCAGCCTCCCACTCCCAGCGCACAATCGAGACAGGCAGCGCAGCCCCCGGGATGTTCCCTGGGCACCCAGGGATGGCGTTCAGCCTCAGAAGCCCCCTTGCCATGGGTCCTGGACCCCTGAAAGTGGACACTGACCACTTCAGAGCCCGTCAGACCCCTGGGGGTGGGCACTGACCACCACAGAGCCCCTCTGATCCCTGAGGGTGGGCACTGACCACCACAGAGGCCATCATAGCCATCACCTGCCATGGGAGCCATCCTGCAGCTTAATGCCAGCTCCCACATGTGGCCCTGGGCACCATTTGGGGGCACAGAGGGGACCCTGTGAGCAGCCAGGCCCGTGCCCGTTGGGGTGCCAGGGTGATGCCCACGCTGCCCTCGGGCTGTCCCCACTTGTTGTCCCCGTGGTTGCGGCACGAGGGAGCAGCACAGGAGCTCTGCCCGTCCCAGGGCATCCTCTCACCCTTCCTCACCCACTCCTTAATTTTCCCTCCAGAACCGACCACAGCACCTGCCCCAAACCCCACAGAGGGCGGGAGAGGCTCTGGATCGAGGAAGAGGCAAATCCACGTACGAATCCCAGGCTGGAGACGCCGGGAAGCCCAGGACGAGGAGAGCCCCGTGCGATGTCCTGGGGCAGACCCTCCCCAGGACCCTCCCCGCTTTTCCCGGTCCCTATCCCGGTTTTCCCGGTGCTGGGACCGCCGTGCACGGGACGGGGTTGACGTCAACGGGCTTTCAGCGGGATGATGGATGGCACGGGAAGGCGCTCCCGGTGCCGAGCCGCCGGCCGGGAAGAGCTGCCCGCCCCGCACCGGGAAAGGCTCCGGGAAAGCGGCCCCGGGAGCCCTCGGGAACGGGGGGAGCGCGGCCGTAGCTCCCCCGTTTTCGGCGCAGCGCTGATTTTGAGGGGTTCGCATCCCAGCTCAGAGCCTGGGGGGTGATTTAGGGGTGCCGGCAGCCGCGGGGTACGCGGGGACCCCCGGCGTTGTCCCCACGGGGGTCGAGACCCCTCCTCTCCCTCCATCCCCCCTCCCGTGGCTCCCGGAGCGCGCATCCCGCTGCTCCCCGGTACCGCAGCTGTACCGGGCATCCCCAAAATCCACCTCCCCCGCTCCCCCGCCGGCGGCCGGGGATGCTCCGGGGCAGGTGCGGCCCCGCTCGGCCCGGTGGCCGCGGGGCCCGGGGCTGTCGCCGCTGTCCCGGGCGCCCGGAGCGCCGCACCCCGCGGGCACTCACCGCTGCCGCCGCCGCCGCCGCCGCCGCCCGTGCCCGCTCCTCCCCCGTTCCCGGCGGGCTGCTGGGAGCGGCGGGCGGGGGAGCCCCGGGCCCGGCCCCGACGGCCCGGGCGGAGCGGAGAGGGACCGGCACCCCCTGAAGGACCGGCAGCCCCCGAGGGACCGGCAGCCCCCGAGGGACCGGCCCGGGAGCAGCGCGAAGGGAGGTGGCGGCCGGACCCCAAAGGGCGGTGGCAGGACCGTGCAGCCATCAGGTGGATCCGAAGAGATGATGGAAGGAGCAGCCGGTCCCCAGCAGCCTCCAGTTGGACCCTACAGCCTTCAACTGGAACCTACAGCCAGCAGCTGGACCCCAAAAGCCTCCAGCTGGACCCTACAGCCTTCAACTGGAGTCTGGAGCCATTAAACAGAGCTCAGGAACCACCAGCTGGATCCTACACCCAGCAATTGAACCCCAAAAGGTGCAAGACAGAGGCTGTACCCTTCAACCGGAGCCTACAGCCAGCAATTGAACCCCAGAGCCTCCAACTGCACCCTATACCCATCAGCTGGACTCTACACCCATTAACCGAACCCCGAGAGCCTCCAGCTGGATCCTACACCCATCAACGGGACCCCGAGAGCCTCCAGCTGGATCCTACACCCACCAACGGGACCCCGAGAGCCTCCAGCTGGATCCTACACCCATCAACGGGACCCCGAGAGCCTCCAGCTGGATCCTACACCCATCAACGGGACCCCGAGAGCCTCCAGCTGGATCCTACACCCATCAACGGGACCCCGAGAGCCTCCAGCTGGATCCTACACCCATCAACGGGACCCCGAGAGCCTCCAGCTGGATCCTACACCCATCAACGGGACCCCGAGAGCCTCCAGCTGGATCCTACACCCATCAACGGGACCCCGAGAGCCTCCAGCTGGATCCTACACCCATCAACGGGACCCTGAGAGCCTCCAGTTGGACCCTACACCCAACAACTGGGCCCTACACCCATCAAACGAACCCCAAAGCCCCCAACCAAACCCACACCCCCCAGTTGGAGCTCAAGATCCTCCAGCTGGACCCTCCAGCCACCAGTTGGACTCTGGAGCTGCCACCTGCCCCTTCTGTCCCAGCTGGACCCCAAGAGCAGCTGCCACCTCCCTGCTGTCCCCACCTGGACCCCAAGAGTCCCCAGCCAGAGCCCGGCACCTCGGGAGCCTCCGGGCTGAGCTGGAGCCGATCCTGCTCAGCCTGGGATTTGGGAATGCACAACCCTCCCGGCCCCGATCCCGCTGGAACACCCAGGGGGACAGGGACACAATGGGGACACCCCCGGAGCCCTGGATCCCGGCGAAGGAGGAATTTGGGCGGAGAGGCGGCGATTCCAGCGCTGCCCTTGGACTCACCTTGGCTGCCGGGATCCAAACACCGATTTCCCTCTAAGCAGCGTCTCCCTGCTCCCAGTGAATTCCTCCGGCGCTTTCCCTGCGTTGCCTCTGCCGGCTGACATGGAGCCACGTGCCACGAGGAAACCTTCCTTAACTCTGTCCCTCCCTAAAATCCCGCCAGCCTCACAATTCCCAGCTCTCCATCCCATGGACAGCACCGGCACCCGGCCCTCGCTGCGTTCCCAATCGCGGGATTAGGGCCTGGGGAGCGATTTGGGATCGGGGTGGGTCAGTGGGTACAAGCATCCATCAGGGAAGGGAGGATGTGGGATAATTCCCCCCCGCCGTGGCAGCTGCTGGAGGGAAAAACTGGGATGCAGCAGGTCCCGGCAGGAAAGCTGGTTCAGGAACAGGAATAGCTGGAAGAACTAAATATGGAAACTTGGATAAAGCAGCGCTGAAGGAGGGAATGGTTTCCTAACGGGATTCAAAGCATATAAACAAACTCAGGGAGGAGGGAGGTTGTCCAGAGAGGCCTTGGTGCGGAAGAGTTTGGAAAACCAGCCGGAATTCTCCCAGCAGGGAAGGCTATTCCATGAAATTTCCAGCTTTGTGGAGGAAGTGCTAGTCCTGGGAACACGTTGTTTGGGGGAAGAGATAATGAAAACAATGTCCCTAAAGGATTCTCCGAAGGATTTTTTTCCAGCTGCTTTTGGACAGCAGGAAGTTTCATGGCAATGGAGTTTTCAGTTCCATTGGCAGTTTTTCGCTTCCTTTGGTTTTTCTGGGATCACCAAGCTCACACTGGGAATGCTTTGGTGCTGCAGATTCCAAGCTGTGTGACACCAATCCCCTGGGAATTGCTTCCCTGGATGGACAAACCCCCGAGCCTCAGCCTTGTCCTGAGATTCCATCAGAGCTCTCCCATCTCCGATGTCTCTTAATTCCTTAAGGAGCTCAGCTTTGCCGGCTCCTCGGCACCTTCCCCTTTCCCTTTTGGGTTTGTGCCGGCACCAAGGGGGTGGCTCAATGCGATTATCCCGCTAAAAGTCCCCTAAGAGGATTCCCGGGGCTCGGCTGCAGGGGCTCCGGGCAGGATGTGGATAGGGATGAGCCCTCTGGATGTGGGGGAGCCCGGGAGAGGTGTCCCTGCGAGGGTGAGCCCGGGATCTGCAGCCCCCGTGGGTGCCACGTGCTGCCATTCCCTGGGATAGGGTGGGAAACTGCCCATGGAGTGGTCCTGGAGAGAGGGGGAGGCAACGGAGACACAGGGAAGGGGTGGGAATGTCAGGGTTCTGGGGCTGTTGGGGGGGTTCTAGGACTTCCCAGGGGATTTTGGAGCTTCCCAGGAAGGTCCTGGAGCTGCTCTGGGGCATCCTGGGGTTTCTCAGGGATGTCCTGGGGCTGTTGGGGGGCCCTGGGGCTGCCCCTGGGGAGTCCTGGAGCTGCTCTGGAGCATCCTGGGGTTTCCCAGGGATGTCCTGGGGCTGTTGGGGGGCCCTGGGGCTGCCCCTGGGGAGTCCTGGAGCTGCTCTGGAGCATCCTGGGGTTTCCCAGGGATGTCCTGGGGCTGTTGGGAGGCCCTGGGGCTGCCCTGGAGCTGCTCTGGAGCATCCTGGAGCTTCCCAGAGGATTTTGGGGTTTCCCAGGAAGGTCCTGGAGCTGCCCTGGGGCATCCTAGGGTTGCCCATGGGACTGTGGGGATTCCCAGGAGGGTCCTGCAGCTGTCCTGGCGTATCCTGGAGCTTCCCCAGGGCATTTTGGGGCTTCCCAGGAGGGTCCTGGAACTTCCCAGAGGACTAATGCTTCCCAAGAGGATCCTGGAGCTGCTCTGGGATATCCTGGAGTTTTCCAGAGGACTTTGGGGCTTCCCAGGCGAGTTCTGGAGCTGCCCAGGAGGGTCTTGGAGCTGCCCCAAGGGACTTTGGGGATTCCCAGAAGGGTCCTGGAGCTTCCCAGGGGATTTGGAGGCTTCCCAGGGTGATCCTGGAGCTGCTCTGGGGCATCCTGGAGCTTCCCAGGGTGGTCCTGGGGCTGTCCTGGAGGCCCTGGAGCTGCATTCAGGGAAGGAGAAGCTGCACTTGGAGAAGGCTTATGGAGAGGGGCTGGTTTATGGCAGGATTGGGAATCCCAGTGGGTATTCCCTGGAATAACCCTGCCCTGGGAAGGTGCCAGTCCCTGCCCTGGCTGTGGGATGATCCCCGGCCCCTCTGGAAGTGCCAAAGCTGCGTCAGTTCCTTCCCTGCTCCCTGCTGGGGGCCGTGTCCCACTTCTGGCAGGAGCAGGAGCCATGTGGAGACGCTGGAAAATCTCCGTGCTCACCAGTGGGATACTGGGACAGCCAGGGGGCTGAACTGGGCAGGAGGTGCTTTCCTGGGAAATCCTCTGCCCACTGCCAGCAAAATGTGGGAATATTGGGAATGGGGCTTCCCAGTGAGCGCCAGGCTGAGCACCCCCGCTCCCAGTGCTGATCCTAAAGTTTTGGGGGGTTTTCCTGGTTTCTGGCGGCTCCTCCTTGGAAAAGGAGGGCTGGGAAAATGGAGGAGAGCAGGATTCCTTTGGGAGTTCCCATGTGGATCAGGAAAGGTAAAATTTCCTGGGACAGGTTCAGACCTGAGCACAAAAGGGGACCCACAAGCCCAGGGTTGACCCTGGATCATCCCTCGGGAATTTTGGGCTCCCAAAGAATCCTTTGGCAACACCCAAAGGTCAAATTATCTTCCTGGGGTTTAATTTCAAAGCAGAAGGTTTCAAAAATCAGTGTCCAGGCATAGATATATTCCTAAATATCCTTAAATATCCTTAAATATCATATGGATCATCCCAGCTAGGAGAGGCACCAGCTGGAAATGTGGCACAAAGGGTCAGGCCCCAAAATCTGGCCCTAAATGGCCCCTTTTTCCTGCGGATCCACAAAGGCAGCGTCTCCATGTCCAGGAAGAATTTATATCCAGGTTTTCCCGTGCCTGTGGATTATTGCCCCAAAGCAACAGCTTGTTTGGGATAAATCCAGAGTCCTGCTGGAATGGGAATCCCAGGGGATGGCGGGGGCTGAGCTGGGAAGGGCCAGGCTGCTCTGAGCTGATTTTCCTTGGTGCCAAACGAATCCGTGGCTCCCAAATCCAGGCCTGGGGTGCAGTGGGAAGCGTGGGAGGGATGGGATGAGCAGGTGGAAGGTGCTGGACGAGTCCAAACTCCCCGAGGCACCCCCGAATTCCGAGTGGAAAAGCACTTTCTCCTTCCCTTTTTTTTTTCCACCCCCCCTGTTTCTTGTTTTCCTTGGCTCCTCCACGTTCCGGGCAGGCTGACAGGGAGCTGCAATCCCTGTGGGAAAAGCTGAGCAGCTCCAGACAATGGATCCATTGCTGGTGGAGAAGGGAGCAGGTGGGGAGGAAAGGGAGCTGCACAAAAGGATCCGGGGGGGGAGGAGGAGGAGGAGGAGGAGGAGGAGGAGCAAGGGGGGGATTGTCC
Organism: Corvus moneduloides; assembly: GCF_009650955.1. Lineage (NCBI taxonomy): Eukaryota > Metazoa > Chordata > Aves > Passeriformes > Corvidae > Corvus > Corvus moneduloides. Next base: position 5,091,954 of record NC_045498.1, read on the forward strand.
AGAAATCCCTGGATCCAAGCTGGGTGCTCAGACAGCTGGGCCTGGCAGCAGCATCGGTGCAGGGTAATTAATTAATAAATGAGGCGTTTTCCAGGGAATTGTGGGGATGGATTGTCGGCCTAGCTGCTGAAACAGAAGGAAATGGCTCAAAAATTCAGGAATTAAAGAAAAACCAACCCCAAAGTGGAGCAGCCATGAGGGTGGGGAATGGATTTCCCAGAGCAGCTTGGGAGCTTCCATCCTTGGAAGTGTTCAATTCCAGGTTGGAGCAACCTGGGATAGTGGGAAGCAGGGATGGAACTGGATGATCCTTAATGTCCTTCCAACCCAAACCACTCCATGATCCCGACTTTTATTTCTCTTGGCTGCCTTGCAAGTGCCCTCAGTCGCAAGACTTCCAATAAAACTGCAGGAATTTGCTGCAAGACATTTCCCACTCCAGCGCCAGCACGGAGCCTCCGGGGCAGCCGAGCTCCCAACCCACGGAGGACACAGAAATTTGTCCCATTTCCTACATTTCTTCCACAGAAAGCACAGATCCCAAATCCCTGTGCCTGCAGGGAATGGGATTTTGTCCTCTGGCAGGGCAGAGCCAGCCACCAATTTTGGGAAGGGTGACTGGAAGAGCAGCAGCCCCGTGGGATCCGACTTTCCTTTCTCATCCCAAACAATATTTCAAGGGATTTATTTTTATATCCTGAACAATGATATTAAAAACTCTATTAAAAAAAAAAAAAAAAAGAAAGAGAAACCTGCCAGGCTGCAAATTGGGGCACCAGAAGGACAATGAGGAGGCAAAAATGCAGTCATTCCTAAGGAAAAGGGAATTTTTTCATGGGAATTTTTCATGGGAAAAATCCTGAGGCAGCGTGAGTCACCCCTCAGTGTTGCCATGTCCTGGAGTGAGGGAAGCAGTGGCTGGGAATTGGGAGAGCTGGCAGGAGCAGGGCACAGACTTTGGATTGAGCCGGGTCCAGGATGGCAGCAGAAAAATCCTCCTGTGCTGAGGGAGCAGCTCAGGCAGGCTGGAAGTGTCCCTGGATGATCCCTGGGATGGCACTGCCAGGGATATCCTGGTGCAGCGGAGCTGCAGAAAGGCAGCAAAATTCTGTTGGAAATGCATTAAAAACAAACAAAAGAAATTGAATAGAATATTGCTTTTTTACTGCTAATTGATATAATTAATCCGTTAAGGAAGAATTCCAGAGATCCCTGAGACTCCTACCATGGATAACAACGTGCTGTCACATCCATCCAGGGCTGGGAGTGAAGTCCTCAGGTTCCTCCATGGAATTGTGGGGATCCACAGGGTGGAGCTGGCACAGAGGGAAGGGATCACTCCACCAGCAGGGTCCTGGAGGATCTTTGGGATGGGATCCCTGTGGGAAAGGAGGTGGCAGTTCCCAGACGAGGAGGCAGCAGCTCCAGCCCTGTGTGGCTTCGAGGAGAAGCTTGAAAGGAATAAAAATCCACTTCCCATGAAAAATACAGATCCCCTCATTAATTTTGCTCATCATTCCCACTGGATGTCCTTCCAGAACTGATGGATTCGAGGGGAATTTCCACTTTCTGCAGGTGTTAAGTCTTCCCCTGGCCCACAGAAAAATCTCCTTTGCTTCCCCTCCCTGTGTGGTTGGTTTTGGGTTTTGTTCTGATTGTCAGCTGCCTCGAGTCTCCACTCAGAGAGAAAAAGGATCTTTAATTCCTTTATCTATTTAAGTTGATTTCGGGAACATTTTTCTCCCGCACTGTGAACAATCAGAACTCTGTGGTCTCCCAGATATGTAAAACAGTTCCTGTTCTTCTTTTGTGGGCAGATATAGTTGAGCTACATAATGGGACTCTGAGAGTGAGTCAGCTCAGGAACTCTGGATGTATTTAAATTCCATTCCAAACGAACTCCTATTAAAAAATTCCCAGAAAATGCCAAATCACTGCAACTCATCATACCCAAAGCATCTTTATCCAACATCTCTAATGGATTTATCTACCACCCAATTTATCGCAAGGATACTCCACAGAGAAGCAAACAAGCTTGGAAAACATCCCAGCATTCCTGCTTTTTTTTTTAATAAAGCAGGAAAAACACTGGAAGGCTGCCCACACCACGCCTAACGCCTTGGACCCGCGGGAGGTTAGAACAGGGCAGATCAGTACCAGAGCAAGGGTCTGGCTGCCCCTCAAGGCTCGGCGGCCACCGAGCTCCCTCCCGGTTTGTCCCGGTTTGTCCCGATCCATCCCGGCCCATCCCGGTCCCTCCGCCCGCCATCAGCCCCGCCCACTTCCGCCCCCCGGCAAATCTCGCGAGACCCCCGCCGGGTCACGCGCCCGCGCGCGCCGCCGCGGCCCAGCCCGGGGAGGGGAGGGGGGGACAAAAAAGGGCGGAGCCTCCGCCCCGCCGCCTCACGGCCCCGCCGCCATCTTGTTTCTCGGCCGCTCGGCGCTCACTCCGCTCCGGCCGCCCCCCTTCCCCCCCGCCTCCCGCCGGCCGCGCCGGAGGCAGCGCGGGCACCGGGCGGAGCAGGCGGAGGTCGCGGTGCCGGCCGCCCCGGTGAGTGCGTGGGGAGCGCGGCGGGGGGGAGGCGGCGGCGGCGGCGGCGGCCCGTGAGGGGGCGCGGGGCGGGGGCGGCCCGAGGGGTCGGTGCGGCCCCCCCGCACCAACGGCTGCGCTGCGATTGGCCGGGCCGCGGCGCGCGCGCTGATTGGCCCGCGCGGGGGAGGCGGGCGCGGAGAGGCGGGCGCTGATTGGCTGGCGAGGCGCGGACCGGGGAGAGGACAGCGAGCGGACCGTTGTCCCGCGCGGGCGCGGGGTGGGGGGGGCGGCGGCGGAGTCGGGGCGGGCCCGGGGCTGGCGGAGCCCGAGACCCCCGGGCTGGGACCCCCGGGCTGAGACCCCCGGCCTGAGACCCGGGATTCGGGGCTGGCAGCGCCCAGGGAACGCGCTGCCTCACTGCCGGCGCGGTGAGGCCTCCCGGTGCTTTCCCGGGCTGGCGGCGGGTGGGATCTGCCGCGCCGCCACACGGGATGTACTGTAGTGTTTCATCCCTGGAAGTGTTCAAGGCCAGGCTGGATAAGGCCTTGAGCAATGTGGTTTAGTGGAAAGTGTCCCTGCTCATGGCAGGGGTGGAGTGGGATGAGCTTTAAGGTCTCTTTCACCTAAACCATTCCTGGTTCTGTGATTCCAAGGCAGGTTGTGATCCTGACTTGTATGAGAAAGGAGTGGGAGGGGGTAGAGAGGAGCTCGCGTGTTTAGGTTTAGATTTGATTTTCGGAAGAAATTCTTCCCTATGAGGGTGGGGAGGGGCTGGAAGAGATTGCCCAGAGAAGCTGTGGCTGCCCCATCCCTGGAAGTATCCAAGGCCAGGTTGGACAGGGCTTGGAGCAGCCTGGGATAGTGGAAGGTGTCCCTGCTCATGGCAGGGGGTGGCGCTGGATGATACTTTAAGATCTCTTCCAACCCTTACCGTTGTGTCATTCCATGATTCTATGATTCAGTTTTACCAGTCTGTGGGATTTTTGCCATCCAAGCCTTGAGAAGCTTCAGGCTCGCACATTTGGCAGGAAGAGGGGCAGGACTATGGCAGGGCAGCCGTGGGTTTCTGGTATTATTTTAGGGGTTGTTTAATCTGTGCTCAAAAAGCAGCAAGAGCTGTGAGAACACCTTTGGTCTCCCTAAATCCTGCTTTCTCCTGATCTGAGGGAATTAGAGCAATGCCCCCAGGTACCTGATAAATCACAATGCACTGCCAGCAGTGTGGGTGTGGCCTGGATAACCGGGAATTCTTTAGGGCTGGGTGGGATTTCCTTCAGGTGGGTTCCTTGTGCAGGTGTTTGAGGGGTGACAGGACAGCTTTGGGGTGGCTGAGCTGTGGCCCAGGGCCACCTCCAGAACCTGGAGTTCTGGCAGATTCCAGATTGCTCACAGAAGAAGGAACAGTAGCACTGGCTGCTTCTGGAATGGGACTCTTCAGAGTCATTCTGAGCCATTTGTGTTGGTGAGTGGAATATTTTCCATGTATTTGGGAAGAAACCATCCCTGTCACCATTGCTGTCTGAGCATGGACAATTCAAAGCCCATGAGCTCATTACCTTTTCCTCCAGCCCTACAAACCAGACCTCCTGGGCCGTCAAACTTCCTGGGCAACATCCTGTGCCTTTCCTTAGGTTTTTCCTTAAGTGAGGTTCTGGTTTTGGCCTGGGCTGTTCCTGCTGGCTCTCTTTGTCCTCGTGCTCTGTGACAGCCTCAGCTCACCTGGGCCCAGGTGCTGTTGGGCATCGTGGTGACAACAATGGCACACCTGGCTCTGGCGTAACCAGGGACAGGACCCCAGGGAAAGGCTGGAGCTGGGCCAGGGGGGATTCAGGTTGGATTTAGGGAAAGGTTCTTCCTCCAGAGGGTGCTGGGCACTGCCCAGGCTCCCCAGGGAATGGGAACGTTCCCAAGGCTGCCAGAACTCCAGGAATGTTTGGACAGCGCTGCCAGGGATGCCCAGGGTGGGGCTGGACTTGGATGATCCTTGTGGATCCTTCCAGCTCAGGATATTCCAGGTGTGCTGGGATGAGCTGAGCCATCCCAAATCCAGGCTGGGAGATGCTCCTGCAGGAGAATCCCAATGAGGAGGCTCACGGACACAGCTCTGAGGGAGACACCCCTTCCCAAAAAACCAACCCCACCCAGCAAGGGGTGAGGGAAGAGCTTTCCCAGAGAGCTGCCCCTGGATTCCTCGAAGTGTCCAAGGCCAGCTTGGATATCAGGAAAAGGACCCTGAGGTCCTTTTCCTCTGAGGGATGCCCAGGGTGGGATTGGTGGGGTGTCTGTGCAGGGCCAGGAGCTGGGATGATCACAGGATCCCTGTGGATCCTTCCAGCTCAGGATATTCCATGATCCTGTGATCCAGCAGGAGCCCTGGCAGCACTGAGCAGCTCATTCCAAGCAGGAATAGGTGTGATCCCGCCGGTTCTCCGGTGGCTGCGCTTGGCCAGTGACCTTGAGCCGGTCATTTTTCCTGCCTGGCCAGTCTGTCCCTCGTTATTTGTGCTCAATCAAGATAAATCCTGTTTGTCCAAGCCCATTCTCCTGCCACACGGGAATCACGGGCAGCGAGAGATTCCTAGAAGTGCCTCAGGTGACAGTTGCAGGGTTCAGAATGTTCCCTTCTCCCGCTGTTTTCCCAGTAACTTTGTACTTCATGGAATGGTTTGGGTTGGGAGGGACCTTAAAGCCCATCCAGTCCCACCCAATTCCACAGGCAGGGACAGCTCCCACTATCCCAGGTTGCTCCAAGCCCCTCCAACCTGGGCTTGGGCACTTCCAGGGATCCAGGGACAGCCACAGCTTCTCTGGGAATTCCATTCCATCCCCTCCCCACCCTCCCAGGAAAGAACTCCTTCCCAATATCCCATCTAAACCCTCTGTGATTTCAGAGCAAGAACAGCTGCAATGATCGAAATAAACCCTTTAGGGCTTCCCAAATTAATTTAGTGGGGTTTTTTCCACAAATCAACCCTTTACTGCAGGGCTTCCCAAAATGAACCAGTTTTTATTGTCATGAGGAATTATTAAACACCCTGTGAGCATCAGCTGTTCCTGTAGGTCATTCCTGTGGCTCTTCCCATCATTCCCAAGCACAGGAGAGCAGCTCTAGCTCCCTTGGGATGTGACAAGGCACAAGGGAACGCATTTGGTCAGTCAGAACCCCTTGGAATTCCGGAATCGCAGAATTCCAGCAAGGCATTCCTCTGCTCCGAAGGAAAGGTGCCGGCTTTGTTTTTCATACCACCCAAAGTACCTCACATGCCTCCAATAGTCAGAATTCCGCAGCTTCCAGGCTCTGGTTTTTATCTCAGGAATGCCACAGGAAGAGAACACAGTGTATTTATTTATTTTTAAGGCCATGTTTTAACCAATTCTATTCCCCAAATCACCAGGAAGATCTGTTTTTAAATTAATTTCTCCTCCTTATCTGATTCAAACTGATTTAATCTGCCGGGCTAGTCAAGCCTTGGCTATGCTTCCTAATATTTTTTCCCGCTGGATAATCCTGTCAGCACGTTATTTCCAAGCAGGAAATTTTATCTTGGAATCGCAGCTCGAAATCCATCGGGGGATGGATTGTGGGGTGTGGGATTTGTGTGTTCAGAGGTTAAAATACCACCTGGTTTCGACAACTTTTTTATTGTGGCCATTCCCGTTCTTTAACCACAGCATTCCCAAAGTTCCCATCCTATCCAAGGGCTCCCAAAGCGGTGCTGGAGGGGGCAAAGTGAGGCTGGGGGGTTAAAACTGACGGGCAGTGATTGGTGATGGAGGTGAACCCTCCACCTGCGCTTCCTGCCGGGAATTTTGGTGGGATCCATCCTGCCCAGGGCTCGGGGGCTGTGCCAGGCAGTTGGAAAAGCCGCCTGTCTGTTTTCTTTTTCTTCATCCTATGGGTTGTTTGTCGGTCTGTGCGGACACGTGGGAGGGCTGTGGGATCCATGTCGCTGGTCCTGGTGGATCTCAGGGATACTGGCCCACAGGGAATGTGCCTGTTCCCACTAGGACTGTGGCCAGCAGGGTGTCCAGTTCTGGGATACTCAGGACAAGGCAAGGAGCTGCTGGAGAGGGTCGGGCAGAGGCCACAGAGGTGGTTTGGGGTCTGGAGCATCTCCCTCATGGGGAGAGACAGCGGGAGCTGGGCCTGGAGAAGGCAAGGCTGAGAGGGGATCCCGTGAATCCATAAAATGTCCCCAAGGGGTGTCAGAGGATGGTGCCAGGCTCTGCTCAGGGACGGGACGAGGAGCAGTGGCCATAAATTAAAATACAACGAGTTCCTCCTCACCCTGAGGAAGAACTTCATTCCACGAGGGTGGCGGAGCCCTGGAACGCTGCCTCTCCGGAGGCTGGACACAGGTGTCCCTGTGTCACCTGCTGCAGGTGACCCTGCCTTGGCAGTGGGCTTGGACTGGGTGATCTCCAAAGGTCCCAAAAATTCTGGAATTCCGGGATCCCGCCGCGCGCGCTCCCGCCGCGCCGCGCGCACGTGCGGCCCCGCGCCCCGCCGGGAAGGTGTGGCGGGAACCGCCGTGATTGACAGGCGCGCGGGCCAATCAGCGGCCGCTCCCGCCAGCCTCCTCAGGCGTTTGAATAGGAGGCGAGGCGGCCAATCGGGGCGGGGCTGGTGGGCGGGGCTTGCCTGACCCCTGCGGCCGCCGCTCAAGGTAACTTTAAAGCAGGAAGCGGCCGGCGAGGCTGCGCCGCGGCGCCGACCAATGGGAGCGCGGGGCCGCGGGGCGCGCAGCCAATGGGAGAGCGCGGCCGCGGGGCGCGCAGCCAATGGGCGCGGGCGCGGGGCGGGCCGGGCGCGCGCAGCGGGGCGCGCGGGGCCGCCGCCGTTAAAGGGGCCGCGGGCACGGCCCGGCCCGGGGGGGCCCTCGCGGCTCCCGGGGTCACTCAAAGACAAAGCCATGGCGGGGAACCCCCGGCCGCGGGCACGGCCGGCGGTGAGTCCGGGGCGCTGCTGCTGCGGTGGCGGCGGGGGAGGGCGGCCCGGGCGCCGGGGACAGGCCGCGGCGGCGGGGGATGCTCGTGTGTCTCGGTGCGGAGTGGGAGGGAGGTAGCGCGCCGGGAGGTGCTCGCCTCGGGGTTTGGGGTTGAACCCCCGGTGCTACCCGGGGCTCCCCGCCGAGCCACCCCCAGCGCCGGTAACGGCGTGAGGGCAGTGATGGGGTGGACAAAGCAGCGGCGCCCCCACCCCGGGGTGCCCCGAGCACGGCGGGAGCTCCCCCGGTGCCCTCGGCCTGGCCGCGATGCGCCCCGCGGGGCCGGGAGGGGAGACAGCGGAGCCGCGACACCCCCAAACTCCCGCCGTGTGCTGGCAGCCCTTTGTTGTCGCTTTTCTCGGGAACTCAGCGCCGAAGGTCACGGGAGCCGCGGGGGCAGCAGGGGTTGGCGGCCCGGCGGGGGCTGAGGGCTCCGCGGGGCCCCCCGAGCCCCGGCCGGCCGCGCTCCGCCGCCGCAGCCCAACTTGGAGCGGGGCCTGCACGAGTGACCTTGAAATCCCAGCGCTCCGAGCCGCCACTCTGAAGGACAAAGTTTGTTTGCGGCACTTTGGACCGAAAAAAAAAAAAAAAAAAAAAAAAAGGAGAGAGAGAAAGAGAGAAGAGAAAAAAAAGGGGGGGAAAAATGGAGCTGCTCGCGGTGGCCGAGGGCATCAAGGACACGGGGAATAGTTGGGAGATTAGAATGAAAGTTGGGTTTCGGCGAGCACATCGCGGAGATTCCTGCTCCTCCGAGATGCTTTTCCCCGTCCTTTCCCTGTCAGGGTGAAAAAACATCATTTTTTCCCCCCTTTTCCGATCGCTGATTGTTGACCTTAAAAGCGCTGTGTTGGAAAATTAAGGATAATTAGATTGTACGAGTTCTTCTTGTAAGGGTTGTGGAACACGGGTCCAGGCCCTTGAACCTGAGCTTTGCCTCCTGTCAGGATTTCCTTGGGTTTGAGCTTCGTTCCCGGTGTTATTTGGGGCGTTTTAATTACAAATGAAGCCTCCCGTCGCTTTGTCTTGGGGTTCTTCAACTTTTTGGCGTTGTCACAGTTTTGGTGTGAGGAGGGAGCAGGAGGAGAAACATCCCCAAAAGGCACCTCTTAATAATTAGGGAATGTTAGAAGAACTTCTGGAGCAGGCTGTGGGCCAGCATTGGGAGATGTGCTGTGAGGATGAAGGCCATTGTCAGCATCATGGAGCAAAAAATGAGATATTTAAATATAATTTCCCTTGAAATTAGGGTATATCCAGCTTTTTAGTGTTGGCAGGACACGAGGGCAATCTGCAGCTCCTATAAATGAGAAGAAAAATCCTGCAGAAATCTTGGTTACACCCAATATTTGGCAAATTTTTATTGCTTCAGCTTGCAGGAGGTTGGGGAAGAGTAGGTGCTGCTTGATCTTTCTAGGTCAAGAGCAGCAGGAAGAGCCTGGGAAATCTGGAAATGGATTTATTAACAAATTATTCCAGTTCCTGAGGGGTTTTTTTTCCCCTCCTCCCAGAATTGGAGGGGTAGGAAGGTCCCATTTTAAGGAGTGAAGTTTGGGTGTCCCCTCTGCTCCAGAGATCTCCAGGGATTTTTTTTGTTGTTGTTTTCTAGAAGTTTTATTCCCTAGAAGCTTGATTTTTTTTGTTTTGTTTTGTTCTCTAGGAGTTTGATTTTTTAGCTTTATTCTTTATATAAATGTCAATTTTTTAGCTTTATTCTCTATATTAATTTCAATTTTTTAGCTTTATTCTCTATATAAGTTTGATTTTTTAGCTTTATTCTCTGTATAAATGTCATTTTTTTAGCTTTATTCTCTATATAAGTTTGGTTTTCTACTTTTTTAGCTTTATTCTCTATATAAATTTTTTTTTAGCTTTATTATCTATAAATTTCATTTTTTAGCTTTATTCTCTATATAAGTTTGATTTTTTAGCTTTACTCTCTATATAAATTCCTTTTTTTAGCTTTATTCTCTATATAAGTTTGATTTTTTAGTTTTATTCTCTATATAAATTTCTTTTTTTACCTTTATTCTGTATATAAATTTCATTTTTTAGCTTTATTCTCTGTATAAATTTCATTTTTTACCTTTATTCTCGATATAAATTTCATTTTTTAGCTTTAATCTCTATATAAGTTTGGTTGTTTTTGCTTTATTCTCTATATAAATTTCGTTTTTTCGCTTTATTCTCTGTATAAATTTCATTTTTTTAGTTTTGCTCTCTAGGAGTTTTTTTTTTAGCTTCATTCTCTAAGAGTTTGATTTCCTACTTTTATTGTCCAGAAGATGGATTTTCTACCTTTGATTTTCCAGGAGTTTGCTTTTTCCAGGAGGTTTTTTCCTGTGAATTTTATTTTTTGACTTCCTCCTAAGATTTTAACCTGGAACTTCAGGCTTTATTTTTATTTCACTGACTTCTCCACCCTTGTTTTTTCCACCAAATAAAGCAGTGAAGGTGTTGGGGACAATTTTGAGGAGGGGACATTGCTCAGTGAGCATGGGAGGGCTTTGGGTGCCTACACGAGGTCACCTTTCCAGCCACTGAATTTGGGTTTTATTTCATTTAATCAGGTTAATATCTTGTGTTTATATAATGGGGGTGACATCTGTATTTTAATTACGTTGCCTCATGAGGTGGTTTCTTCATTTCAGGGCTTCTTGTGTTGTAAATGAATTAAATCGGGTGATTTTTTTTGGAACCTGAAGTCATGAATTATTTAGAATTTTAAAGCTCTTTAATTAGTGAAACTCTTTCATTATGATCAAGAATAATTTCCCTGCTATTTCAGAGGGTTAAAAACCACAACAAAAGGCACTGACAGCAAGAACAAACTTCAGGATGTCTCCAAAGCATCCTAGGAGTTCAAAAAGGAGATTTTTTGGGGAGTTGTTCCCAAAACCCAAAGGTTTTCCAAATGCTGACGTTTCCCTGAGGGCATTTTCTTGTGGTTTCTGTTTATTTGGTCACTTCCTGCTCAAATCAGAGCGGGACTTTTCCCTTTCCACGCCATGAAGGTGACCCAGAAGTGAGGAAATTTGCATCTTTATAACACCAAAGCATTTTTATTTCAATAAAAAACAAAAGAAAACAGGAAAAAAAAAAAGAAAAAAAAAAGTTTAGCACTTCAGGTTGGGCTTGGTTTAAGCAGGAGGGAAAAACTTGAGGTGGTCTCTATGAAAATAATTAATTTTAACTTCGGGGAGGTGCCATTTGATGATTTAATTTATCAAATTGAATGAAGACAGTAATAGGAATATTAAATATTATCTAGAATAATAGAAATAAATAGATATTTCTCTATCAATAGGTCCAGAAATAAGTGAATTTATATAAATATATAGAGCCCTGCAGCCCCTTAAAATCATTTATTTGACCCAAAATTTCCCTGGGATAAAGAGTTGGAAGTTGGGATCCAGATCCCTCTCGCCCAGTTTGGGGCTGGTTCAGTCAGAGGATGGAAGCAGAGGGAATGTGGTGGAGGATTTACGGAGTTTGAAGGTGGAATCATCCTAAATATTCCTAGGAAAAGTGGCTGGGAGGCACCTGGAGTGGTCAGGTGGTTATTTTTCCAAGATTAACACACCTTAAACTCTGATTTGCAGCCTCTTCCTTTACCTAAACCCCCGAGATCCTCCCTGGGTCACCCAGTGCAGCATTTAATTCTTGCAATCACCTTTCAACTTCTTAAAATTTGGTTTGAAAATGTTTAAAAACTTGCTTGAAAATGTTTAAAAAGAGAAGGTTTTCTGGTTTTCTCAGCCTCCCCCTGAGTTTGTGTCCATCCCCTTTCCCCAGCTCTGCGTTGGATTTTATAACCTCATTTTATAGAATCTTCTTTGGATAAATAAATCAGTGTTAAACTTGAAAAAGCTGTAATAATTCTGATTGGTTTCATTTATTTATTTGTTTATTTTTCATTTCTTGCCCGTCCATAATGCTGGAAGCTTTGATGTTTCAATAATTACAGTGGTGCTCTGGGTTCAGTGCTTAATTCGGTTTCATTTGTGAAGTTCTCCTGCTTCCTTTTTATTCTGACAACTTTGGAAGCCGGAGAAGGATTTGGGATAAGGGATGAGGGGACAGGGTAAGGGGGGGAATGGATTCCCACTGGCAGAGGGCAGGGATAGATGGGATTTGGGGAAGGAATTCTTGAAGAATTGTGAGGGTGGGGAGGGGCTGGGATGGAATTCCCAGGGAAGCTCCCAGGGAAGCTGTGGCTGCCCCCCAGTTCCCTGGAAGTGTCCAAGGCCAGGCTGGAGCAGTGGGATAGGGAAAATGTCCTTGCCCATGGCAGGGCTGGAACAGGATGGGATTTAAGTTCTCTTTCCCACCCAAACCATTCCATGATTTGTGGATTGGGTTTATCCAAAGCCGATCCCAAACCCCCACTGTATAAATCTGTTCCCCCAGCGCTTTTCCAGGGAATATTTTCCAGGCAGAGCCTTTCCTGGGACACACCAGACTGGGATGAATCCTTGTGGATGTTGGTGCTCCTTGGGATGGGTTTGGCAAGCCCCATTCCCAGGATTTTCCCGTGGAATCCTTCAAAACATCAGGAGCCAAAGCCTCGTGTGTTGTAATCCCAGCTCCCTGCATGCCACAACCCGAGGCTTCCCTTTCACTCCAGCAGGGCCAAATCCTGGGATTCTTTTCCAGCTGCTGCAGTGGAATCTGCAAAAATCGGAATTTTTTAGAGCTCCATGGTAAGATTTGTTCAGCAAAAAAGAAATCTGTGGTGCCAGAGTGGCTCTATCTAAATCCTTTTAAATTTAATAATTTTACCTATTCGAGCCCGGATATTGAGGTGGAAGGAGAAACCATTGATCTCCAACACAATTAAATCTTTTCCCACTGCTGCTGCTGCCTCCCAAAGCCACTAAAAACCCTCAAAATTAAAAAATTAAAGCTAAAAACCTCTCAATTTCTGGCACTTTGTGTCTCCAGCAGCCTCCAGGTTGTTTGGAAGTGTCGTGGAAATGAATGAGCTGTTATTCCATGAATAATATTGAATTAAATACTCACTTTGGGGGCTGTTTTTTTATTCTTTGGGGGTTTTTTGGGTGTTTTGCTGTTGGCTTTTATTTAAAATTTCATCTTTAAAACACAGAAAAGGAGGAAAGAAGCAAAGAAATTCCCCCTTTTTTTTTTTCCTAATAATTAACTTGGGAGTTTTGTGGGATAGTGGCTGTTGTAAAACCACTTTGGAAGAGTTTTATGGGAATTTTTTTGGAGGATTGGGAGCTTTTTAAACCCTGTCTATGTGGAGTTGTTAAATCTCTATTTGTCACGTGGTAGGATCTGGATGAGGTTGGGGGGGTGGATTTTTTTCCAGAAATATTTGTGGTTTATCCTTATTTGTAGCCATCATTTAAGGATGTCGAGGCAAAACTTTTGGGGTTTGTGCCTCATTTCTTTGAAGTTTTCATTGTGTTTCAGGTTGAACCATTTTTTAGGATCCTTGCATGGAATGTGCTGCTTCTTCTGTGGGAAAAAAAAAAAAATGGGATTTTCCCCATAATCGTGGGGATGTGGCTGTTTTGTGTGGAATTTCTGATCCTACCAGGATCTGTGGGATGCTGCTGAGTTCCTCCTTCTTCCCTGAGGCTCATTCCTTCCCTCTGGCATTCCCTGTTGGGAATATTTGGGTAAATTGGAATATTTGGGTAAATTTCATTTGGAGCTGCCCTCCAGCCTCTTTGGTTGATTTCTAACTCAAGGGGAATTTGGGAATGGTTTAAAAGCCGGCAAAAATTGTGGATGGGGACGTTATTCCCATTCCTACCTCGCTTGGATGCCTGGGAATGCAGCTCTAACATGGATCTGGTGGGCTGCTCCTGCTGTTTTTCCAGGCAAAAAGTCTGGATACTGCTCAGGCTGGAATTGCAGGCTTGGAGATTTTGGGTTTATTTGCCATTTTCCCGTAGGTTGTGTTTTCCAGGAGCTGAAGTGGCCGATTTTCCAAGGGGTTTGGCTGCTTCCCCCTTCCCAGGGTGCCCAGAAAAGAGCAGGAAGCAGCATTTGTTCAAAAATAACCCCCCCAAAACCCCCCATCCAGAGGCACCAGAGGTTCTTCACGTTGCCTTTGCTCTCCCATGAAGTGAAGCTCTTCCAGGTTTTGTCAGCTGCCGCAGGATTTGGGAATTTTAATGTTTGTCAGAGGCGTTGCGCTCTGGTGAGCAGAAAAACTGCTGGGATATTCCTGGGAATCTGCTCTGGATTCACCTCAGGCAGCGAGGCCTCAGCTTTTCCTGGCTTTTCTTTTTCCCCTCAGTCTGGAAAGACAAAATGTTTTCCTGCCTGGAAATATCCCAGGCTGTGTGGATGGGTTGCAGGTGAATCCCAGCTTTCCCTGGTGTTACAGGATCCCAGGATGGTTTGGATCAAAGGGGATTCCACCCCCAGGGACACTTTCCACTATCCCAGGTTGCTCCAAGCTCCATCCAAGCTGGCCTTGGACACTTCGAGGAATCCAGGGGCAGCTCTCTGGGAAAGCTCTTCCCTCATTCCTTGCTGGGTGGGGTTGGTTTTTTGGGAAGGGGTGTCTCCCTCAGAGCTGTGTCCGTGAGCCTCCTCATTGGGATTCTCCTGCAGGAGCATCTCCCAGCCTGGATTTGGGATGGCTCAGCTCATCCCAGCACACCTGGAATATCCTGAGCTGGAAGGATCCACAAGGATCATCCAGTCCAGCCCCACCCTGGGCATCCCTGGCAGCGCTGTCCAAACATTCCTGGAGCTCTGGCAGCCTTGGGAATGTTCCCATTCCCTGGGGAGCCTGGGCAGTGCCCAGCACCCTCTGGAGGAAGAACCTTTCCCTAAATCCAACCTGAATCCCCCCTGGCTTGGCTCCAGCCTTTCCCTGTTTTCCAGCAGAATTTGAGGTTGGAGGAGCCACTTTGCTCTTGGGAGCCTTCGTTGGGTGAGCTCAGGGATCCTGAGGAAGGAAATTGGGATGGATGGAACAGAGTGAAGCTGGAAAATTCCCCCATAAAACTTCCCAGATGAAAAACCCACCCAGGTTTAGGCACAGGTACGAAATCCAAGGATTCCTCTGGCCCTGCTGAGCTCATCTCATCCCAAGTGAGTTTTTTGCTGGCTCTAATCCTGGGATGAGTTTTAAAGGAGGAGAAGGAATTCCCCTAATTGCCCAGGAATGGGTCCTTAGCGAGGTTTCTCTCTCAGAGCCAGCTCTGGAGCTTTGTGTCGCAGTTTGGGGTTTTTCCCTTTCCTCCCAATCTTCTTCAGCACCTCCAAACCATTCCCATATCCATATTTTAATTGGGAGAAATCCCTGTAGCGTTCTGAGCACTTTGAACCTTGGATTTTGGGGTTTATAGTGATTTTATTCTGTAGGTTTTCCAGCCTGTTGCTGCCTCTGTTTTTACTTTTACTCAATTTATCATAAAATGATTCTGAACAGCCACGGAAAGCAGGAATTGTCCCATTGTTCTGAAATCTTTTGTTTAACTTAAAAATAGGATTTTTTTTTTTTTTTTAATATTATAGATGACCAGAGTAAACCATTTCTGAAATCCTGAAATCTGCATATTTAATTATATCCAGAGGCAGAATTTAATGCAAGAAATTCAGTGCTGGTGAAATTCTCTTCCTCTTTCTTCCATTCCCTTTTTTCGTTTCATTTTTAACCTGTTGTTTTCCTGGGATTCTGGGCAGTGTTATGTTCCAGTGCAGTATTTAAATGGGAGAAATGCAAATCATTTCTATTTTTTAGAAGTGATGTTCCTTGTATCCAAGAGGAATCGCATTTCCTCTCGCACCAAATTCCAGTGTCAGGAATATCGAAATATTCCCAGGCCAAAACAGCTCCCAAGGATTGGATTTTTTATCCCAAAACTATTTTTTGACAATGCTGATGGAGGTGGGGGAGATCCAAATGCCAATTAAACCCTCATTAGAATAATTTTTATCTGTGATTTTCTTATAAATACTTGAAATATCTCAGTTTGTGGGCAGGTTCTATTCTCATGCAAATAATTGTGGAAGAGTCAGCAAGAAATGTGTCAGTCACTGAATTCCAGAGGTTCCTTCACCTGGAGTTCTTCCTGTCTTGCTCTGAGACTGAAAATACAATTCCCTGACCTTTTTTTCCTTGTCAGATTCCCTCTGGCACTTCCCACGCCCAGGTTGCTGGAATTAAAATACAACTGTTCCCTGTCTTCCTTGGAAAAGTGTGGAATTAAAACAGAACCATTCCAAGTGTTCCTTGGGAAATGTGGAATTAAAATAGAACCATTCCAAGTATTCCTTGGGAAGTGTGGAATTAAAATAGGACCATTCCAGGTATTCCTTGGGAAGTGTGGAATTAAAACAGAACCATTCCAAGTGTTCCTTGGGAAATGTGGAATTAAAACAGAACCATTCCCTGTCTTCCTTGGGAAGTGTGGAATTAAAATACAACTGTTCCCTGTCTTCCTTGGAAAAGTGTGGAATTAAAATAGGACCATTCTAAGTTTTCCTTGGGAAATGTGGAATTAAAACAGAACCATTCCCTGTCTTCCTTGGGAAGTGTGGAATTAAAATAGAACCATTCCAAGTATTCCTTGGGAAGTGTGGGCTGCAGGATTGTCTGGCATGACCCCTTAGTGCCATTTTAGGGATCCTCCTTGCTTTGGAATAGTGGATTTTGGAATTCCTGGCTGCAGTAGGTTTGGGAATTCCTGGCTGATTCCTGTGCCTGTTTCCAGAGGGGAATCTGCTCATGCATCACCGTGTAAAGGAAAAAAGACACACAAATATCCTGGAGATCCTTCCCTGTGGAAAATCCATCCTGTGGTGGGAGAGACAGAGATTTGTTTTCCATCCATGGGATCTGTGTCATTCCTGGATATTTTGGAGCTGCTCCGGGTGTTTGATGTTCTGGTGGCCATCCCAGAATTCCCAAGCTGCTCCCAGCACCTGGAAAGCACCAAGTTCCATCCTTTTGGGCTGTGTCTTCTTCCCAGTCCTTCCAGGGTTGGGAATTCTGCTGGAGCCACATGCTCCTGTCACAGAGGAAGCCAGAAAGGCTGGTCCTGGTATTCCCAGGGATTCCCAAGTTGTGTGTCCAGCTTGGTGTTAATATTAACTGGAATTAGAATTCCTTGTCCCAAAGGTACAGCTCGATCCAGGGATTTATTGAGGGGGAAAATTGGTGTCAGCTGGGAGCTGAACCGGACCTGGAAAATGTCACTGGGCCACCAAGGGTGAGGTCAGTGAGTGCTGCGTGTCCCAACCTCCTCATCCCTCCTCACCTGGATATAGGGAGAGGCTGATCCCAGTTGTTTTCCCTTCGTTTTCACCTTATTCCTTCTCCGGACGCTAAAGCTGTTTGCAGGGATCCCAATCTCCCTGGATGCACGGACACCCTCTGGAATAAATGAGCAGATTTGTAACACCCAAGGCTAAATCATGGCCGTGGGGCTTTGGAAAACGGCTTCAATCAAAAGATTGGGAATTTAAATCTTCCTGCTTTTGGTATCCTGCATTGTACAGACTGCTAATTCCTCCTGTTGATGCTACCCGAGGAAAAGAGGAATTTGAAAACTGCTGGAAAGCCACAAAAAGTGACACTTTAGTGTCAAACAGGCACAGAAGGAAATGTTTATTGTACTTTTTCTATGGAAAAATAAATTTAATTTAAAAAAACCAACTCCAGAGACTGCGAGACCTGGGCTGGCATTTCTTCTGAGGGATTAGTCCTTTCCTGGATTCCTGGGACATGGAATCACAGAATGGTTTAGGTGGGAGGGACATTAAGGATCATCCCATTCCTTCCCCTATCCCACGGTGCTCCAACCTGGCCTTGGACACTTCCAGGGATGAGTCAGCCACAGCTTCTCTGGGAAATCCATCCCAGCCCCTCACAGGAAGGAATTTCTTCCCAATCTTTAATCTAAACCCATCAACTTGAAGCCATTCCCTGTTTTCCTGCCTTTAATCCCGCTCTCCCTCCTCGCTCATTCCTGTTTTTTTCCTCTCCCAGCTCCCAGGATGTCCACGGACGGCGGCTTTGGCACGGCCGGGAACAGCGATGCCCAGCAGAGCCTCCAGTCCTTCTGGCCACGGGTCATGGAGGAGATCCGCAACCTCACCGTGGTGAGTGTCCCCAGGGATTGGTGTATTCCCAGAAAACCATTCCTGTCATTCCCAAAAAACCATTCCCAAAAATTCCCGTCAAAATCAAGCTCGGCTTGAATGTGTTCCTGCTCCAGGATCCGGGAAATTGGGTGTTGATATGGGATAAGGTGGTTTAGGAAGTGATCAATAATCCCCCAGCCATGGGGGATCTCCCAAAAACTGGAGATACGAATGGAATTGTAGCAGAGTCATAAAATCATGGAATGGTTTAGCTTGGAAAAGATCTTAAGGATCATCTCTGTTGCACCTTCCACTATCCCAGCTTGCTCCAAGCCCTGTCCAGCCAGGCCTGGAACATTCCAGGGCTGGGGAGTTCACCTCTCTGGAGCTCCTTCTGGGCTAAAACAACACCCCAAAGGTGATTTAAAGGTTCTTTTAACAGGCTCTAGGTGGCTGCATCCTAGGGAATTTCAGGGAAATTCCTCTTGGGGAAAAGAGATGGGATTCTAAACCAGCTACAGGTGTAAGAGGAGATGCCAGAGGCTGCTTTAGGTGCCAGAAGATTGAGGGATTTGAGGATAAACCTCCCATTGTGCTGCTGTTCATATTCTGAATTATAAACGTGAGGGAACCCTTGTCCACACCGAGTTTTTACTGACAAAATACGGTTTAGTCTCTTCCCTCCTCCCTAAATTCCCTGTTAATTCCAATTTTTTGAATGAACTTTTGAGTTTAGGCTCCTGCCCTAGTCCAGAACCACCTCCGTGGACAACCCTGAAGTGCTGAACTCACTCAAATGCCAAGTGTGTCGTTATCAGGTACTTTATTAAATTAAAGACGTTTGATTAAAAAAAATCCCATCTAGGCTGAGAATAACAACTGGACTAAGCAGCTTCTATTTCCTTCCATCCCCACAAGAGGTGTGGGAACAAGGGCACGTAATAAAAATGACTTTTGAAGAGAGATTGATGGATTCCTGTGATCCAACGGGCCCAAAATCACTCTCCTGGTGCTTTTAATGCAGCTGAAAACAAAAGAGCTCCAGTCCAAGCCAGGCTCTTCAAAGTAAAAACCCCCCAATCCACCAGGCCCAAGATAAGCTGCTTTTTGCAGCCTGTGTGCAGATAGTTGATTAAAGAAACAGATGTAGAAATTTGTATGCATAACCAGAATTAATTACTTTCCTCTTTCAGCACGGCGAATTCTTGTGTTCGGGAGCTGGAGTTTCATCTCCACATGAAAGGGGTTTATTATGCAGCTTATCAAGTATGGGCAGCTTAATTTTTAACTGTCAGTGGGATCTATTTATTGCTTTGCAAGCTCAGGAGTCATTGGAAATGGAGCTGAGGGCAGGGAAGGAAGAGGGATAACAGGAAAACATCCCAGCGCTGTGCAGTCAAATCCTGGAATTTATTCTCTTTATTCTTGAAATTGCTCCCGTGGATGTGGGTGTAAAAGTGGCAGAGCAGGGAGTGAAAACTGTGTTGGTCCCCTGATTTTTGAGGCTATTTCTGCCTGGTTTTGTGCTTTTTTTTGGTGGCTAAAATTCAGGGGAAAAAAACCAACAAGAACAAATTGTGTTTAAAGAAGGGAAGGATGCAGCGCAATCCCGGAGAAATAAGAACCAGGCCTAGGCTGAGTTCAGCATTTCAGCTCCACAAGAGGCCTGTGGAGACAGCGAGGCCTAATTTGGAGAAAAGAAAAGATGAGGAATTGGTGTCTGAAGCTTTTCCTGCTGGGTGGGGGCCAGTGCTGCTCCTGCCTCCCTTCCCCACCGTGCTGCTCCTTCTGATTTATGGGACGCGGCCTGGCTGCCTTAAAGGAAAAAAGGAGGTGGAATTTTCCTGATTTTTTTTTCTCTAAATCTAAAGATTTTAATATTATTTTACCTGTTTGTGTCTCCTCAGACTTCGTAAAAGTTGGTATTAAAACTTAAGTGGTGCAAATTAAAAATTTTCCCCTCAGCTTTCTGTGATACTCGAAGTTCACGAGGCCCTTTAAAAAGGAAAGAGCTGAGGGGAAAAAATAGCAAAAAACCAAGAATAACAACAAAAAAAACCCCTTTAGGTTATTTTTCCGTGTCCTGGCAACCCCTTCAGTTGTTTATGTGGTGGTCCCTGAACATGGTGTGTGTTTAAGGGCATGGCCCAGCCCTTTTATTGCCCAAAATCCTTCAAAACTCCACATTCTCCATCAGGATAGGACAGCCCCACAACAAATTAATTCTGATTTGCAGCAGGAGCAACACACTCAGGTTTCTCTGCAGAATGAGGCACAAAAATGCCTTTTAATTTTATATATATATATAAAAAACAATGTATATAAATATATATAAATATATATAAATTTATATAAATGTGCTGGATGTTAATTAAATAAAATGCCCCTGCTGAAATGCTGGCTGGGCCACGCACATTTTTCTTTGCAGGAAAGAAACACAGCACAGAAATTTCGAATAAAAACCAGCATTTTCAGCGTTTTCTCCCTCTTTTGTTTCCCTAACACATCCTGCAGTGCTTTTTTTTTCCCCTGGAGAAATGACTTCCCCATTATTTTCCTATGACATTTTTTGTTAAGAAGGGAAGATTTTTTATTTTTTTGTTAGAAGTCTTTTGTGAGTAGGAATTCTGCATTCCTGATGCAGTGGGATGTAGCCTCAGCCTTTCTCCTTTTTTTAAGAAAGATTCCTGGCAGAAATACACTGGATTGATTTATTTATTTTAATTCCACTTTTTCTCTTCAGGGAAGGGAGAAGCCTCTTGGTGGTTTCCTGAGCCCAGGAATTCTCTCCAGGGAATGCGTGGGTGCAAATTTGGGCTCAGTGATGTCTCAGGGCAGGATGATCCAGGCTCCTAAATCACCATTCCTGACTGGAAAACGGGGAAAAATCCACCTAAAAACATAAAACTGGTCTTTTGAACCAGGTTCTTGCAAGGTTTTTAACACCGAAATTGGGATTTGGCAACAGAGAAGTCCAAATAAAGGCAGGATTTCATCCAGCTCTTGTTTGCCTTCATGTTCTCCTGTGATTTTTTTGTAAATTCCAATGGTTTCTGAGGCCCAGGAAGCATAATTGAATTAGTTGTTTCAAATATAAATAGATGGATAAATGTGTGACAGCAGAAACATTCTGTCCTTCAGGAAAACTTCAGCTCGGAAGTGAAATAATGAATGTAAGTGTCTGACAGAAGAATTACATCAGTAAAAAATACAAAAAGGAGAATTCCCAGCCCTCAGGAAGAGCTGCCACACCTGAAAGAGAATAAATTTGATTTTAGCCAGCTCAATTCTAGAAAACACAGACCTGTTTTAAGTTTTTTACCTTTATTTTCAGTTAAATACCAGTAAAAAGTCTCTCAAATCTCTCTGCAGAAAGACTTCAGAGTTCAGGAGCTGCCCTTGGCTCGGATTAAGAAGATCATGAAGCTGGATGAAGATGTGAAGGTATTCAGGATTTAATATATTATTTCTTATTTATTTAATGTATGTTAAAATATAAATATATTTTATAGTTATTATTTATTTCATACTTATTTTTTATCATTCAGGATTTTTACCTGGAATATTTATGATCCTTTTCCTGGATATTTTACCTATAATTCCTTGAAATTCAGTGTTCTTCTTGTTATTTTTATTATTTTTAAAGCGTTTTTTAACAAAATTCCCTGGCCTTGTGTAATTAAACCGAGCTGGGAAAGCAGAAACATTTGGAATTTTGATGAAGGTTTTTGCAATTTTGTTTTCTTGTGATAAATCCCACTTTAAGGGTATAATAAATACAAAAATAATTCTGGCTGTTTCCTGTTTTCCCTAGGGCTTAACTGTCTTTTCTCAAGTTCCCTCTGTGTTTTTCTCTACTCTCACAAAGATTTAGAGTGATTTTTGTGCCCCTTACTGCACTTTTTTATGGACAACTAAGCAATAATTCAGGTGGATAACATGGGTTTGATCCCAGTAGATTGACATCACTTAAATTTGTGCCACTTCTTTTAGTTTCTTATCGAAAAATAAACAATAATTTAGGAGGATGACCTGGATTTGATCCCAGTATTTGGGATTTTGATGACAAGGACACACAAATTGATGAAAATCCCTGAGAAGGAAGAGGGAATCACCTGCAGTTTTTGACTCTGTGCTGCTCCAGTCATCCCTGGTTTTTTATTTGGAAAACTGTCACTTAATTCCTGAGGGAAAAGAGAATTGTTTGTCCTTTTTTATTTTTTTTTTTTCCTCAATGTGACTCCATCCTTCTGTGAGGACAACCCTTAATTTAAATGAAATCCTGAAAATTCTCTATTCAGAATCCCTGGAAAAGGATCATCCCAGGCCTCTGAGGGCCCAACTCAATGTCTGAACCAAATAAATGCCAAATTTGTGATGATAAAGGGGAAAATGAGATTTTAAGGCAGAGTGGAGAACCAGGAAAAGTCTCTGGCCTGTCTGCAATATTCCTATTAAAAGGTTAATTAATAAGCATTAATGCCAAGGCAGCTGATAATGAAACTGCTTCATTTGAGTAAAACTGGAGCCAGATTTTTTTTTTTAAGGAAAAATAATTTGGTGAGGCCAATCTTTACTCCAAAACTCCTTTGCCATTTCACATTTATTACAAATTATTGAAGTGTTTTAGCTGTGAAGGAAGGGCTGGGTTTAAAATGAGCCCTCAGAGTGTCCCAGTCAATTCCCAAATCTTTTCTGGACGCTCCAAGGCACTGCCAGGAGAAGCTGCTGGTGAATATTCACCAGTGCCATGGTTTCAAATGGACAGAGGGCAGAAATCAGGAGGAAATTTGGGATAATTGAAGAAATTGGGATATTGGGAAGGAATTCCTCCCTGTGAAGGTGGTGAGGCCCTGGCACAGGTGGCCCAGAGAAGCTGTGGCTGCCTCATCCCTGGATGTGTCCAAGGTATTGGAATAAGCTGAGCTTTGAGGTCAGCTCAAAGTGGTTTCCCAAACCATTCCATGATCCAATTCCATGATTTTATGCCCTTAATCCAGGAGGAAGCAGCCTTTCAAGCCAAATTTTAGATGCTCAGAACTCTTCTCCCATGAGCTCAGCTCAGTCAGACCTGAGAAAAATCCTGAGGTGAAAATTCCTCCAAATTCACATTTAACCGCACAACTTCTACTGACCTGATGAAATTCCTCTTTGCACTGTTAGAATTGAGTGGTAAAAGTCAAAATCACCTCATTTTTTGGCAGATGATCAGCGCAGAAGCTCCTGTGCTGTTCGCCAAGGCCGCCCAGATCTTCATCACCGAGCTGACCCTGCGAGCCTGGATCCACACGGAGGACAACAAACGCAGGACCCTGCAGGTAAAGCAGCTCCTTCCCACCTCCAGCTGCTCCCAAATCCCTTCCCAACTCCTTGTTTCCATAACAAAAGGCTTGTTTTGTACACAGGAACCTGGTTTGTGCTGCAAACCTGGGTACAAAGCACATGAGTACAAAGCTGAAAGGCTTTTTCTCTTAATTTAATTAAAATCAACCTGCCCAAACACAAATCTCCATCTCAGCTCATCGTGGCCTGCTGGAACAACTCAGTGCAGCTGCAGCTGTTGAATTTCTGGCTGATTTTGTTGTCATTAGTTCTGATGTGAACTTGTAGAGGTTTGGTTTGTGGTGATGAAAGGGTGGAGGTGAAAACAAAAATACAACCAAATACAGATTGTTGGCTCTTGCAGCTTGAGAGGCCCTCGATGAGAGTCATTTTTTAATGGTTGAAGAGTAAAGTGTAACTTTTTTGGGTCTTTTTATGGAGACAAAGAGAAGGCTTCCACTTTTAGTCTTAAAAATTGAGCAGAATTACTGGAAAATACAACAACCATTAATTCAGGCCCTCGGGTCAGGGGAAAAATTGAGATATGGGGGCCCACATCAGCTCTCCTGTCCCTGGGCAGGAGCTGCTGATTTAGGGGTGGGCACCCACCACTGATATCCATTAAACTGGGCTAGAGCTGCTCCTTAACCCTGGAAGAGTCTGAATTTGATAAAAACCTTTTTTCTTGCACGTTTGGGAAGTTTTGCTCAGCACAGAACTGAATTTCCACCACCTGGGACCTGGAGGAGACATTGCCCTCTTTTTCCCTCAGTTTTAAACGCCTTTAACTTTATTTATCCAGTGACAAAAAACACTCCTGAAGCTGAGGAATGCTTTTCCCTTTGTTGTTCCAGAGGAATGACATCGCCATGGCAATCACCAAGTTTGACCAGTTTGATTTCCTGATCGATATTGTCCCCAGGGATGAGCTGAAGCCTCCAAAAAGGCAGGTGAGACACAAAATTATGGAATTCTTGTCCTTTCCTTGGCATAGTTTCAGCCTCTGATGAAAACAGAGGTGATAAAACAACACAGAATCAGTTTAAGCATGAGGTTTTTGCCTCTCTCTTTTATTTACTGTGGTTTTCAGGTTCTTAAATGCTTAAATTTCAGGTTTTTAAACGCTTCAATAAAGAGTAAGAATCATAAATAAAAATAAAAACCATAAATAAAAAAAAAATCATAAATAAAAATAAAAATCATAAATAAAACCCATAAATACAAATAAAAACCACAGAGTTTTCATGGAAATAGAGCTTGACTGGAGATCCACACAAGTCTGACCAACAAACTAAACTCACTCCTGAACACTTCTGATCCCAAATGGTGCCAGTGGGAAAATTTTAATTTAAAAAAAAAAGTGTTTATCTACATTTTCTGACTTGTGGGTTGAAAAATCCCCCTCCTGCATCCTTTGGGGCAGTCAATGCCTCTGTAAACATCCTTGACTGGAAGCTGGAAGGTGCTGGAAGGAGCTTTCAGTCGGATGTTTACAGCAGCAGGCTGCTGCTCTCAGCTGAGCACGCTGCAGGGATTCCTCATCCCTTTTCCTTAAAATTCCCCTGGTGGAGAAAAACTCTGGGCTCCCCTCAAGGCCCTGTTTGGATAATTCTGCTCCTTGCTCCTGAAAAAAAAAAAAAAAAAAAAAAAAAAGCTAAAACAACTCATTTCTGCTACTTCTGGAGGTTTGCAGTGTGGAAAAATCCAAGTTGGCCTTTAAAACTGGTGGATTTGGGAGCCTTTGGAACGTCTTGACTTGGAAGTTTGTCTCTGACATGGATTTTTTTTTTTCCCTATTCCACTCTAAATCCTGGATAGCACAGAAAATTCTGTCTGTTCTGAGTGTACAGAGCAGCATTCCCATTTGGAGCTGGATTTTGGAGGCTGCTGCTTTATTTTACACCTGGAAGTGTCCTCGTGGTGCTCCTGGAGTGACAACCAAAGGAAGGGAATAGGGGATCCACACCTCTTCCTTTGGGATGGTCCCTGAGCTGGGTTTAACCTCCCACCCTGATTTCCAGGTGTAGAAAATACAGAAAACACTTTTCCATGTCCCAAATATCCAGGAGAGTCCATCCTGCTGCTGCTGGGGTTAAAAATCAGCATCCCAGGTGTGCTGGGAACTCGACATAAAATATAAATATCGACATAAATCCTCATGATTTATCCAAAATTCATTAGTTTGGTATTAATTACAAGACAAAACAGCCTCCACAGCTTCTCTTCTTAATGAGGGAAAGCAACCTGGAGTTTCTTTTTCAGCTGGAATCGTTGAAATTTCCATTCTGGCATTGGAAATCCACTTTTTTTTTTTTTCCCCTGAGGTGCCTCATTCCTGTACTTTTCTATTTTTAGCAGTGCACCGTGTTTGGGAGGGAGAGCATTCCCGCTGTCTTCTCCTTGCTTGATTCACATCGGGACATTCTGATTACAGAACATCCAAGTTCTGGAATCCAAGGAATTCCTGGAGCACTTTGAGGGTGTGTTACAACATCTGGGATAAGGTGTCCTGCTGATCCACCCCAGCCAGGAAATCCTGGGCAGTTTTTGGGTGGAAATGAGGCTGGGGAGATGTTCCTCACCCATCTGTGACCACTGCTGGAACACCAGGAATGCTTTTTCCAGCAGGAAAAGTTGAATGGAGAAATAGCTGTCCCCTAGGAATGTAGGTTAAGGATTTACAGGGAAAATCCTGTGGGAAAGTGGCTGCCTGTGCCTGAATTTTTTTTTTTTTGGCTGGATTTACGATCTGTGTTTCATCTCTACCACGTTTGACAAGGCAGTGCTGGTTCTTGGAACAGCTGGGAATGAAATCCCAGTGTTGTGTTGCTCTGGGAACTCCAGCTGTGGAGCTTGGAAATAAAAGGTGGCAAATGCTGGGACAGGAGGGAGTTGAAGCAGATTTGGATTTAAAGCCGTTCCTGCCTGTGGCAAACGGGGTTGAACCTGGAAGAGATGCTCAGAGAAGGGCTCGTTTGCCATAATTATTTCAGGATTTAGCTGGAATTGGGGATTGGAGCACTCCAGAAATAACCTACCTAAGGATTGGGCTTAGAGCAGCCCCAGCTCTTCACTGCCTGTGGGTTGCTAGTTGCCTGGAAATGTGCCCTGGTGAAAATATATTTTAATTTATTATTAGTCCTTTCCTCAGAGGAATTAATGAGGGGAATGGGAATAACCAGGGAGCTGCAGGAGTAGGAGGTGGTGTGTTTGGTGGTGGTTGTGATGATGTTTGCCCTGAGTGCCAGGCTCAAAGTTGGTCTTTTTTACAGCCAGCTGGGATCAGTTTAATCTTTGGGCTGTGATTTTCTGCTGGGAAACCTCCCAGCAGTAATTCCTCAGTTGTTCTCCTTCCCAAAAACCAGCTTCTAAGCAAACAAACTCCTCACTCCAGCCCGATGCCCACCCAGACATCACCCACTGCTCCTGTTTAATGTGAATTTTCCTTTTCCTGCCCAGCTGGATCAACTGAAGGGGGAATCCATGAGCAAGCCTCAAAAAAAGCAGGGATTCCAGCAGGCTGTTGGAAGTGGGAATGTCCCATGTTGTAGCACGTGTAAACATCCTACACTCTCAGCTGTGAACTCGAGGTGGCTGGGAGAGGATTGTTTACGCCTTCTGCCATGGAGTGAACGTCTGGGAGCTGCATCTGCCCTCAGCTGCCTCATCCAACTGCTCTGGGGAGCTCAGGAATTCTCATCCTGGAGTATTCACGGCTCACCACGTCCCATAATCTCCGAAAAATCCTGGAATATCGTTGATCATGAGGGGCTTTTCTCTCCTGAGGTGAAAGAAAGCAGCGTTGCTGCTGACAGGGAGGCAGAGCAGAGCCTCTGGTTCTTCGTGCTGCTGAGAGATCCCTGCTCCCACAGCAGGGAATGGTTGTCAGCCTGGAAAAGCTGGGTTTAAATAAATAACTCCAGGCACGACAGAGAGCATCAAATCCATGGCTTTTATTTGCAGGGCTTTGACATCAGAGCTCGGTGGAGGGTTGGGAACGCAGCTCAGGAGAGGGGTTGGGTGACAGAGGAGGCTCTGTCAGTTTTCCTGGGGCATTTGCAATTCCTCCTGTGATGGAATTCACCAGTGAGGAAGTTCCATGGCTTTCAGCTCTGGTAATTTTATTCATTTCCACGTCCTCGTGGTGATTCCACCTCAGTGGCCACTCCACATTATCTCCACTTTATTGGGAACGCTCCTGATTTCCATAGAGCTGAATAAATGAGGATTTCTCAGCTCACACTGACTTGGTTAAACTGTTCTAAGTGAGATATTAAAGCTCCTTTCCCATGGGATGTGTTTGGGGGGGATATTCAGCTGTGGGGCGGGCGGGTGCTGTGTTCCCATCCCAATTCCCGATGGTTTTCCTGCAGGAAGAGGTGCGCCAGGCCGTCACCCCAGCCGAGCCCGTGCAGTATTACTTCACCCTGGCCCAGCAGCCTGCAGCAGTGCAGGTGCAGGGCCAGCAGCAGGGCCAGCAGACCACCACGGCCACCACCACCATCCAGCCGGGCCAGATCATCATCGCCCAGCCCCAGCAGGGCCAGGTGAGCCAGGCCTGAGGGAGCCAGGGGAATCCTGAGGGATGGATTGCTCAGGGAAATCAATGACAGCGTGGAAATCATGGGTTGGGATGGGATGAGATGGTTTGGCTTGGGTTGAGAGGGAGGGAACTTGAAGCTCATCTCGTTTTGTGGTCAGGGACCTTCTGCTGTCCCAAGTTGTTCCAGTCCTCGTCCTGCCTTACCTTGGACACTTCTGTGAGGCAACCTCAGCTTTGCAGGGCCAAATGTGGTTCCTGGTCCTGATTCTAGTTCAGATTCCTCAGGAAAGTGCCTCACCCGGGCTCTGAGCTCCCTCTGGGGTGATTTAATCCTCACAATTCCTGAGTGTAGGACAGGCAACGAGCAGTGGCTGTGGGACAGGCTCTGTCTGCTCCAACCCCGGTATCTCGTGGCTTTTCCACTCCTGGATCCTCACCCTTGCTTTTTTTTTTTTGCAGACCACTCCCGTGACAATGCAGGTGGGAGAGGGGCAGCAGGTCCAGATCGTGCAGGCCCAGCCCCAGGGCCAGACCCAGCAGGCTCAGAGCGGCACAGGGCAAACCATGCAAGTGATGCAGCAAATCATCACCAACACGGGAGAAATCCAGCAAATCCCGGTAAGATTTGGCCAGGAGGAAAGGTGGAAAAGTCCCCCTTGAGCAAACTGTGAGCATGAGGCCGTTTCTGTTTGCTTTTTTAACTGGCAGAGGAAGTTTGGATTGAGTGGTGTGTTTCCTGCACTTAGGAAAACCAACCAGGTGTGACATGAAGGGGGAAATAAATCTTAACCCACTTAGTCCAGACTCATTGCCCACCCCAAACACCTCCCCCTGAGTGAAATAGTTGTGATTAGGAAGCAATAAATAAAATATTTCGTGGCTAAACCTCAGTTCTTCACCACAACCTGGTTTGAAGGAAAGAGAATTCTTTTGCCTTTACTTGGTTGTGCCTCTGCAATCTGAAGTCATGACCTGGCAGGCTGAGTGGGAAAGGTGCCATTTGGGAGTTATTAATAAACTTCGATGTTAAAAGAAATATTTCTCCAAAATATTTGGAGCTGATTGGAGGAATGGCTTTGCAAAACCAGGAGATAAGTCCTCACTTTCACATCAGCCTTCAAAATGGGATTTGGGGTGCCCAGCATAAGCAAAACTTCCTGAAATGTGTCCTAAGTAAACAGAGGGGTGAAAAAAGTCACATTAACTTAAAATCACTACAAAGCTGAGGCTTTTGGTGCCCAGCTGGAAAATCTCACACCTCTTAGAGAAAAAGAAAATTAAAAATCACCCAGTTGTGTGTACCAGAACCCAAAGGTCGCCTGGTGCCAGACATTTCTCTTGGATTTCTGTTCTTGTCCTCACAGCTGTGGCAAAACTGAGCTTTCCCACAGGTTTTGCCTTTGCAGCCTTGCTGAGCTTCTCTCTGCTCTTGCTGTGCCAGAGCATCTTGGAAAGAGTTTGGATTGGGGGAGTTGCCAGATTTTTCCAGCTCTTTTCATCTCTCGAGTCTTCAGTCATCTCTTGAGTCTTCAGCTGATTCCTGCTGCCTTGAGGTGTTGATCAAAAAGGAGGAAATTGCCAATTTGGCTGTTTTACTACAAGGAACCCTTTTCCTTCTCTGCATTTTCTTGTCCATTTCTTTTTTCTCTTCCATTTCTTTTTTTTTCCTTCTTTTCCATTTTTTTTCTTTTCCATTTCTTTTTTCTCTTCTTTTCCTTGTGAAAATCTCTCCAAGAGACTTGTTCCTCAAAGAATTGTGGAAGGAAATCTCCAGTGGATCGTCAGCAAGAAAAGAACAGCTCAGATTTGTCCTCGGTTGTCTCCAGGGAATGCTGGAACTACAGGAAGGGACTTGGACATCAGTTAGGATAAAAAATTCCTTATAAAGGAGCTGGGCAGGGCCAAAACCTCCTGCAGAAAATCCAGGAGGATCCTTTGGGAAGTGATCCCGTGTTTTCAGACAGACTGGAGAGGTTTTAGGGTCTGGTTTTGACCAAGAATTTGCTTTTTCCTCCGTCTTTCCTGGAGTTGTGGAAGAACAGGGAGCTGTGCTTGCTCCTCAGGAGCTGCCAGGGGCTGGAGTGTGGTGATTTTTTGGGAACACCTGGATCTCTGACAGTTCCAAGACTTCAAACCAGCAATGTAGGAGCAGTGTGGGATGGAATAATCCAGATTCACAGCTCCCCATCCAGCAGAGATCCTGTTTGGCTGCAACCAGGAGGATTCTTCTGTTGAAGAACCACAATTGGTGCTGAAGGAGCTTCCAGCAAATGAAATAAAATAAAACTTGGAGAAAAACTCCCTGTGAGAGCTTTTAGTGCCCAGCTTGGGAAGAATTTGGATTTGGCTCCACAAAATTCCAGTTTCCTCGGTCTGTTCTGCTCTTCCTGCTTTGCTTTCTCTTATTTTTCCTTCATTTCTTTTCTCTCTTGGCACAGTCAGTGCCATCTTCTGACAGCTCTGGGGTCTTTGAGGGCTCAGCAGAGAATCTTGGATCACCCAAATAGAGTTGGAAACTCTCTCCTGAAACTGGAAGTGCCTCTGGAGTGTTGGGAGCATCTTACTCCTGGTTTCTTGTGGTTTTCCACACGTTGCTGGTGCTGTGCACACTCCCTGCTGCTCTTTATTCCAGAAATAAAGTGGAAAAGTGGAGGTTTATTTTTTGACAGGGAAAAACTGGAAGTGAATCCATCGATTAAGCGAGAATCACTTCTTTGGCCACGTGAATTTTATGTTCAGTTTCATCTGTGTCTTACCCAAACCTCATTTTGGGCAGGTTCTTTGGAGCTTCCTCTCCTTGCTGGAAGAACTTTTCCCAAATCTCTTCCACCCATTCATTTAATGAGTCATTAAAACCTAATCCCCCAGCGTGGAAAACGTGACCTCCCTTGCAGATCTCAATGCAGAAACCAGTTTTGGATTGAAATTTTGTTGCTCAAGGGGAATTTATTTGCTCTTGAAATAATTTTGGAGCTTTCAGACACATCTGGGGGAGTTGGTGGCAGTTGTGGAAATGCCAGGACCACGTTCCAGGCACTTCCTTATCAGTCAGCAGTTTTTTAGAGTATTCTCTGTGTTCTTTTGAGAAAAAAAAAAAACAACTCAAAAAAACCCATTTTTTGGTATAAAATTAACCTTAAAACTGTGAATCTCAATGTTGTAAAGTTAAATAACACAGAAGGAAAAATCCAGCCGTGCTATCTGTGCCCTTTTAATTGCTCTCAAGTGTGTATTAACAATGTTACCTTCATGTCCCACACTCCCAAGCATCCAACCTGCCACAAAATCAGAGATTTAGGAAATAAATTTGGGGTCGAATCTCACACATGAAGCAGTGACACCAAAAGGTTGAGCCTGTGCCAGGTGGGGGTTGGCAGGTGTTGGCAGAGAGCTGCCTTCAGAGCTTCCAAATCTATCTCTGGGGTTTGCCATCTCTGCTGGCTTTATTTCTGGGGAAAATTCCTGTGTATTCCTTAATTTTTGGCAGGATACAATAGAGGTGTAGGATATGATGAGCTCCTAACAGTTGATGGGAAATGCTGCGTCAAAGGAGTAAAATTTAATTCTTGTGACCGAAAACGCTCCCAAATCCCTGAGAAACCGAGCCATTAATATGCTTTAGCTACTAACTGACCCCTTCCCAGCCTGGAAAAAAAAGCAGGAATGTGGTGCCTCAGGGATATCCAGGAGCTCTGTGACCTCACGTTTACCTTTAGGGTCCCTTGTGGTGGTTCCTGCTGGGAACCCTTCAGAATTCCGTGGAGCTGCCGGGCAAAGCTCACCCATAACTCCAGCTCCTGTGGTGGAATCGAGCAGGGAATTTTTGCTGTGTGTTCAGGGTGTGCAGAGTGACCTGTTTCGTTTTCTTTCCCTGCCCCCTCCACTTGTCTCCAGGTCCAGTTGAATGCTGGCCAGCTGCAGTATATCCGCTTAGCCCAACCCGTGTCAGGCACCCAGGTAGTCCAGGGGCAGATCCAGACGCTTGCAACCAATGCACAGCAGGTATGCACTCCACAGGGCTGCCTCCAAATCTTCTTCCCTAGCTCCTGAAGCTGCGAATTCCAGGGGATTTCGACCACCTCTTGGGTTAGGATTCCTGCCTTTCTTTTCTTCCTGTTTGTCAGAGTTTAAAAAAAGAAATAAAGAATGAAGGAGCATAGCGGAAACCTCCTTTAGGTGAGAGGTGCATGCAAACCTTTTGTGTGTGTGTGTGTGTGTGTGTGGCTCTGGGTGAAGCTCACGCTGCTTCTGAGCTGCTTGCAGGTAACATTTGGGCTCATCAACCTTCTCTTTCCTTCTCCTTCTGCCTGGGTGAGGGAGGAGCCGGGCAGGAAAGGTGGAACGTCGGGAGCGGCGCTGCCACGTTGAGGCTGAGGGATCCTGCTCTGCCTTCCCGCTGGCCTGGAGGCCACGTTCTCCTCAGGGGAGGCAGAGAGGACGTGGTTTTGGGTCTGGAAGGACCTGATTTGGGGTCTGGAAGGACGTGGTTTTGGTCTGGAAGGAGGTGTTTGGTCTGGAGGTGCCGTTCCTCTCGCGGTTGGGGTGCTGGACGATGTGGCCGAGGTTAAAAAGCTCTCCCCAGGCAGCAGCAGGATGGTGTTGGTGGGGTTGTGACCCTCTGGGAAGGGCTGTCAGTGATCAGCTGCTCTTATCTCTGTAGATAACGCAGACAGAGGTGCAGCAAGGGCAGCAGCAGTTCAGCCAGTTCACAGATGGACAGGTAAGGACTGGGGGTCACAAGGGACACAGGGACTGTTCTAAATCTGCATTTTCCTGCAAATCAGCTCCTGGCCTGTAGCAGGATGAGGGAACGTTCTGCCAGTCTTAATTCAGGTGGATTCTTAGTGTTCTGCTGCCTTTGCTCCAGTTAATTATTAATTTAATTTATTAATCCAGTCCCTGGATTAATAAATTAAATTAATTTCACCCTGGCACTCCAGGTGAAATCCTAAATTCTAATCAATTCAAGAATAAAGGTTTTAACATCTGGCCGTTCCAAAAGTATCATAAATCATGGAATGGTTCGGGTTGGAAGGACCTTAAAGCTCATCCTCTTCCAACCACGTGAAGGACACCTTCCACTCTCCCAGATTGCTCCAAGCCCCATCCAGCCTGGCCTGGGACACTTCCAGGGATGGGGCAACCACAGCTTTTCTGGGAATTCCATTCCCTTCCTCATAGGGCCTGATGTGAGCCTGGGCATCAGGAATTCCCAGAAGGACTTTGATGGGAATTAGCAGCAGATTTGGTGGCAGCTCATGGTGGCTTTGGGGTTTTTGGGGCACCAAACGTGAGAGGTTCTGAGGGTGCTGAGCACTGACAGAAGTTCCTGTCCCACGTTCTGTGTCTGCAGCAGCTGTACCAGATCCAACAGGTGACAATGCCCGCGGGCCAGGACATCACCCAGCCCATGTTCATCCAATCCACCAACCAGAGCTCGGACGCCCAGGCCACGCAGGTGACAGGGGACTGAGCCAGGACCTGGCACCGAGTCCCCAAACCCAACCCCGAGCACCTCTGGGCCGAGGAGCACACCTGAGAGTAAGCCTATAGTAGGCTCTGCCATCTCCACCTTGCTCTGCTGGGTATGGGAATATGCAGAATATCCAGCAGACTCTGCCAAGAATGCAATATTTTTATTTTCAAACCAATCTTTGTGTATCCAGCTGCTTTTCCAAACCCCGAGAGAAGCAATCCGAAGGGATTTGGAGCATCTCATTGAACAAATGTGGGAAATGTTTTCATTTCTAGGAAAATCCTGAGGGTACTGCTCCTGTCAGAGCTCTATTCCTGCTGTTCTGTTGGTATTTTTTTTTTCCTCTGGATAGAGCTAGATTTGGTCCTCCCATCTCAGTGGGTTTTAGGGAATTTTGGGGGGGGAGGGATGGGGGGGGGGGTGGGAAGTGTGTGTGGTTGAGATTTTTCCTTCCTGCCTCCTTTTTTTGGAGCATTTGCTGTATGCAGGGAATAGGAGGAGGAGTAATTGAAGTGAAACAAAATAAACAAACATTCCTTGTATTATGATTGTATTTTCTAAGGGCAAAAAATCCTTGAATTTGGCTCCTGGGTTCCAGAAAAACTGATGGAATCTGGACAAAACCCCAGCCCTGCTGTTACCTGTTGTCCTGGCTTTGGTCCGTGCATGTAATATAAGCTTCATGAAAGGAAATAAATTTGCTTTTTGTCATATCCTGTGTGTGTGCTGTCCGTGAGATCCAGGAGCAGCCTGAATCCCTGGAAATGTTACACCTGGAGCAGGGAAATCAGCCTGGACAAGGGCTTGGCTGAGAGCTCAGGGTGATGTGAGAAATGTGTGAAATTTGGGACAAAAAGAATCCCCCTGTGTTCCAGCAGAGATCAGAGATTTTGGGGGGCTCAAAATCTTGCTAAGAAGATTTGGGAGGAGGGACAGGAGGTCCTTCCAAGCTGCTTTTGGATTGTCTTCCAATCAGGTGGAGTTTCTGCTTTGGGAATCATCAAGGGTGGAAAATCCTTCCCAAGGTCACTGAGTCCAAGCTGTGCCTGATCCCCACCTTGTCCCCAGCCCAGGGCACTGAGTGCCACCTCCAGGTGTTCCTTGGATACCTCCAAACCTCCCTGGGCAGTTCCTTCCAGTGCCTGACCACCTTTTCCATGGAGAAATCCTTCCTGAAGCTCCCCTGGCACAGCGTGGGGCCGTTTCCTTGTCCTGGGAGCAGAACCCAAATCCCACCTGGCTCCAACCTCATTCCCCTCCTCCTTTACCTGTGCCATGTTCTGGGCAGGGACTTGAACGACAGCGTGGACTTCATTAAGCTAATTAACACATGCAGAATTCATTTTAAGATTTCAATTACCCCTATTGAGACAAAAGTCACATTTTTGGCCCTCAAAGTTTGGGTCCTACAGCTTGCTTTGGTTGTTCAACCTCAAACCAGGCCCATCCTCCATCCACAGGTCCCCCCTTTGGCATCTCCACCCTTCCTGGAGTCGCCTCTGGAGAGCTCCAATCCCAAACACACAGAGCCTGAGCTGGGGGGGGGGGGTTGAGCCTTGGCCCTTCCCAGCTCCTTGGCCATTATCCCACAGGGAATGGGGTGGGAAGGCTCTGGATGCTCCGGGGGGCTCCATGGGGGTGTCCTGCAGGGATTCGTTCCATGGAACCAGGGCAGCCCCTGCATCCCCTGACGGAGCTGGGAGGAGTTTGAGGATCTCCAGAGGTCAAGTGCCCACCTTGCCAAGAGCTGCAGGTGCCCCCCTCGTGCGGGCAGTGGTGCCCCTTTGTCCTGGCACAAGTGACCCCCTTTACCTGGCACAGGTGCCCCCCTTACCCGTCACCAGTGCCATCCCTTTGTCCCAACACAGTTGTCCCCCTTATCCCATCACAGGTGTTTCTATTATCCTGGCACAGGTGCCACCCTTATCCCATCAGAGGTGCCACCCTTGTCCTGGCACAGTTGTCCCTCTTATCCCGACATAGGTGCCCTCCTTATCCTGGCACAGGTGCCCTCCATGTCCTGGCACAGGTGCCCTTGCCAGGCCCAGCGGGGCAAGGAAAGCTCTGCTTCAGCATTCGGCTGCTGCGGAATCTGGGCCTTGCTGTTCCAGCCCGGCAGAATTCCCGGCTCCTCCTGGGCTTTGTAAATGATTTTTTCATTTTTTCCTGATTCCCCAAGTTTTCCCGATCCCGCGATTCCCATGAGCAGCGGGAGGACGGGAAGGGGGGAGGGCGGGATGCAGCTCCCGGAGCATCGCTGCTGTGCGCGGGCAGAGCCGGGGTGTGCCAGGCTGGAGCAGCGTCTCCTGGGCTGGGAAAGGATGGAATTGGGGGATAAAAGGAGTTTTCGGGAAAGCTCCGAGCATGGGATCAGCCACGAGAGGGCCCCCGTGGGAAGGGCTGGAGCGGGATGGGACAGCGGGGATGGGACGGCAGGGATGGGGGCTCGGAGGTCCTTTCCTTGGATTTGGGGCTCAGAGATCCTTTCCCTGGAATTGGGGGCTCGGAGATCCCTTCACTGCATTTGGGGGATCAGAGATCCTTTCCTTGGAGTTGGGGGTTCAGATGTTCCCTGGATTTGAAGCCTCTGAGGTCTCTCCCTGGATTTGAGATCTCAGAGGTCCCTTCCCTGGGATTTGAGGTCTCGGAGGTCCCTTTCCCTGGATTTAGGGGCTCAGAGGTGCCTTCTCCCGGCAGCCGCATCCCTGTCTCCGCTCCAAGCCGCCGCGGGAAGAGCTGGAGCGCGATGGGAAAACCGGGATGGGGGTTTGGATCTCCGATCCCAACAGCTGATCCCACCCGGCGGGGGCTGCCCCACCGCTCTCCCCGCAGCCAGAGGAGATGAGTGACCTCCTCCGCCCCCCAAACACCTCTGGAAAAGCATCCCTCGGGCTTGGAGAGCTGGGAATCCGCTTGTGGGGATGGAGAGAGAGCTGGAAGGAAGAGCCGGACAGCGGAACGGGCGCTGCTCGCCTTTATCAGCCCCGGGCAGCGGCGGCCGGCGAGGCTCTGCTGAGGAAAAGCTCTTTACCCAAAGCACTCGGGTTTGCTGGAAATAGGCTGGAATTTGAATGGGAATAAATCACTTTAAAGGACGGAAAATGGGAGGGAGATGCTGCTCCCGAAGGGAATTTCCAGCTGTTGCATGAAGTGAATGAAATTTGGCTGGAAATAAACCCTGTTGAGTTCCGAGGGATCAGAGGGGCTGGGGGTGATTATTTTAATTCCTGATTGTATCGAATTGGGCACGAGAAGTGTGGTCATGTTCAATAAAAACCTTCTCGATCAGATGCCCAAAAATGGGGATTACTGAAGGAACAGAAGCAGGTTCAGAAGGGAATCTTCTCCTCGGATGTGGATCTGGGCAGAAAGCTGGGTAATAATCATGGATGAGAGAGCGTGTATTTAATTAATCTCTTTAGCATACACAAAGTGTGGGCTTTGATACTGAAATAAATCTTAATCGGACAAAAGCTATTTTTTATTTATGTGATAACAGAGGTAAAGCTTTGCCTGCCCTCCTAGAGGAGACTGGGACGGGATGGGGACTTCGGGGACGGCCAGCATCGTTTGTCACAGGGACTGGAAGCCCGGGCATTGACAGGAGCCAGACCTCCCCTGCAAGGACTCAAGGCTTCCTTTGATCCGCCGAGGACACCGCGGTGACAAATTGGGCGGCGTGGGATGACACAGAGGGGAACACGCGTCCCTCGAGAGGCCGGACGAGCCGCGGCACCCGCGGGAGGGACACGGACCCGTCTGTGCGTGACCAGTGACTGCCACCACTCTACAGGGCAAGTGCGACAGCGGCAGAGCTGGTCACACCCCCAAGGACCCGGGATGAAGCTGAGGAGGAGGAGAAGGAGGAGGAGGAGAAGGAGGAGGAGGCTGCGCTTCCCTGCCAAGGAGCGGTTCAGATCCCGTTTCTCCTCGGGGTGCTGAGCTCAGCACCGGCCGCTGGCACTCGGGTAGTGCCACGCTCGGTTTGCTGCGGGCTTGGATGCTGACGGCTGTCCCCCCCCCCAGGGCTGCTGTCTCCCCCTCCAGGGCTGCTGTACCCCCCTCCCCGGGGCTGCTGTACTCCCCTCCCCGGGGCTGCTGTACCCCCCTCCCCGGGGCTGCTGTACCCCCCTCCCCGGGACTGCCACCTCCGGCCACCCTTTTCCAAGGAAAACTCACTGCGGTGAAAGCCACGCTGCCGCTGTGGGTCCAGGATCCCAGAGGGGCACTGGAGTAGGGAAAAGCACTGCTGGTGAAGTCACTGGAGTCACCACCAAAGTCCCGTTCCCTTGGGGATCAACTCCGGCTCTTCTCCGCTCTGGGACTCTGCTCCATCTCCGCAGGACCTGGCACGGCTGGAGGGGTTTGGCTGGGAGCTGTCCCAGCGCCGGCGAGCCCGGGAGCTCTCGGCGTCCTCATCCATTCTTCCTTCCTCACCTTCGGAGCTGGGAAGAGGAGCCGAGCCCCTGCCCCGTCCCGCTCCCCGCCGCAGCAGAGCGGGGCCTCTCCCTGTTCCTCCCGCGGGGCCGCTCCGGGCTGTGCCCAAGCTCCGGGCGATGCCGCTGGAGTCGCTCCCAGCTCCAGGACAGCGCAGGCGAGAGCTGGGACCGGGCTGTGGGGTGGTTTTGGGGCAGAGCGGCCCCCAGCCCCCTTCCCGGGGGTTCCCCATCCCGCAGGAGCCCGGGCTGTCCCAGGCGCTTCTTTGTCCCAGCGAGTGGTGCCAGGAGTTAATTGCCCTGGGATGAGGCCAAGCAGCAGCAGGTGCTGCGCAGCCCTCCCCCCTCCCCGCGCCGCTGTCACCGCTGTCACCAGAGCTCTCCCCACCGGGACAATGGCAGCCCTGCGACCCCCGAGGCCGCTGTCCCCAGCTCTGCCCATCCCGGTCACTCCAGTCAGGCTCCCTCTGACAAAAAAGGTGGATGAACCCCTCCGTGATGCCCCTCCAATATCCCCCATTCAGAGAGCCAAACTGGGGCTTTGCCCTGCTCCCCGTGTCCCGGTGAGGGGTCCCGGCTGTCCCTGGTCCCACAGCCGCTGTCCCCGGCCCCGCAGCCCTGCAGCTGCATTCCAAGCCTGCAAAACTTACTGGAAATCCTGTGGATGCAAATCCTGGCCGCCGGTCCGTGCCAGGAACTTGAGCTGCAGTCCCGAGAGGGCAGTAGGCTCCAAGCACAGAGGCCGCCCCCTCGCCATTCCCGGCCTCTGGAATTCTCTTTAAAGTCTCATCAGAGCGGGGGGCACGAGTGGTTTCTGCGGGACCCCCGAGGCCGGGCAGGTGTGGGGCAAAGCCAGCAAATCCTGGGATGCCTTCCCAAAACCTCCACCGCTTCTGATGGATGGGTTGGTGCCATGTTGATTCAGACTGCCTGGCTCCATCCCAAAACCTCCCAGCTCCCAGATCGATGGAGGTTCCCAGGGTCTGGGCAGGTGATAAGGTGCGGGTGGGACCTGCCCAGCGCGTGTGGTGACTCCCAGCCCCAGGAATTATCCAATTCCCACCTGCCCCGGGTCCCTTCAAGTGAGCACCCAAGTCCTTTCCAGGTCACCTCAACCCTGCCCCCTCCGCAGCCCCGAGGTTTTAATCAATCCCAGGTGAAACCTAAACCTCCAACGAGGGGCATGTGCTGCTCCAAAGGCAGCGGGATGAAGGTCAGGGTGCTCCCGCTGGAGCATCTGCCGGCAGAGAGGCCAGATGAGCTGGGGGGATGCTCCAGGGAGCGCTTTTTGGGGGGACGCAGGAGTTAGGGATGGACGGAGGGGAGAATTTAGTTTGGATTTCCAGGATTTCAGCCTCCACGGCTCTTATCCCGTCTCGCTGCGTGGGGTTTTCGTGGCATCCTTGGAAGGTGAATTGTGGGTTTAACAGCACCATTTCCTCTGAGTAAATAAAACTGTCTATTTGCTGTGTGTGATTCCCGAGACCTCCCAAATCCCGCAGTGCTCACAGGGGCCCGCGCTGTGCCAGGATCTCTGGCTGCCACTAAATAATTCAAGCCCTGGACTTGGCCTCTGCTCCGGGAGCACCTGGAGGGGTGGGCAGGGGGCACTCGGATTCTCCAAAGGTGCGAGAGCACGTGGGTACAGCTGGGATCGGCCCCCTGGTTTGCTTGGAAAGGGAATTCCCAATCCCCTGCCTCTTTCCCGATGTGTTGGTGGGGGGTTGAGAGGTGGAAGAGCAAAGGGCTGCGGGTGTTGATTGGGAAACACTCGGAGCCTGGCTCGAGGCTGAGTCTGCGGAGGATGGGTGGGGGTGGGATGCTCCATCTCCTGCAGGGATGCTCCATCCCGTGGGGATTGGGAGGCTCACTTTCACTCCAGGATGCTCCACACCCCGTTTGGGATGCGGTGTGGGGTGCAGTTTGGGACGCAGTTTAGGGGGCATTTTGGGATGCAGTTAGGGAAGCAGTGAGTGACGAGGTTTGGGATGCGATTTGTTTTGGGATGTGGTGTAGGGTGCAGTTTGGGATGCCACTGGGATGCGGTGTGGGATGCAGCTGGGATGCGGTGCGGGATCCTCACTCGCGGGATGCCCCAGCACGCTCCCCGTCCCCAGCAGGGCCCCCTATCCACACCGGAGGTGACAGCAAGCCACCCACACCCCACCCCTCCACCCCCGCCGCCGCCGCCGCTCCGCACGGCGCTTTCCCCGCCCGCCCCGTCCCGCGGAGCCCCGGGGGCGGGGGCCAGGTACGGCGGGGCGGGCCGGGCCGGCGGGGCGGCGGCGGGGGAGGGCCCGGCGGCGGCGGCGGGCAGCTAAAGGCAGGTGGCCCGGAGAGCGGCCCCGGGCTGGCTCGGGGGTCCCGCGGCGGCCGGGGCCATGCGGCGGGCGGCGGCCTGAGCGGGGCGGCCATGGCCGGGGCGGCGGCGGCGGCGGCGGCGGGCGGGGAGCGGCGGGCGGCGCTGACGGCGGTGCGGACCGAGGGCTCGGGGACCCCTGGTCCCGGCAGCGGGACCCCCCCGCCGCAGCCCCCGCCCCGCCGCCGGGGGCTGCTGGCGGGGCCGCGCCCCGGGGCCGCCCCCCGCCCCGCCGGGGCCCCGCGCTGCTGCCGCCGCCGCCTCCAGAACTGCCTCTACAACGTGCTGGAGCGGCCCCGCGGTTGGGCTTTCATCTACCACGTCTTCATGTGAGTACCGGGCACCGGGGGGGCCGCAGCGGCCCGCCGACCGCGGGGCTGGTCGGTGGGTCCCGGGGCGGCAGGGAGCGGGCGCTGCCGGGGAAGGAGCACCGGGGGTAGCGGGAGTGCCGCGGGGCTCCCAGCGAGCCCCCCCGGGCTCCACCGGGAAGTTTCTCCACTGCGTTTGGCGAGGGGGACGCGGCCGTGCCGCTCCTGTCCCCGGTCCCGTGGGGGAGACGCATCGGTGCCGCTCCTGCCGCCGGTCCCGGTCCCGGTCCCCGGATCCGCCACCGAGGGGGAGCGAGTCCCGCGGCCGGTCCGTGGCAGCGGGTCCGGTGCGAGGAGCTGAGCGCGACCCCGGGGGTGGGACTCAATCTCCGGCGTGGCCCAGAGCCCCTTCCCGGTGGCACCGCAGGGAGCCGCGTCACCGTCCCGCTCTGCCGCTGACCCTGAGCTCGGGAGGACCCTCAAGGGCAGGAGACCCGCCAGGGGTGACAGGTCTGGGTGGGAGCGGGGACCCTCTGCTGTCCTGTACCTGTAGCAGTGCTGGGACAAGGCAGCAGTGCCACCCCAGAGCCGTGTCCGGGTGCGATGGGGACAGCGGGGGTGTTCCTGTCCCTGCTGTACCCCGCGAGCTGCGCCCATTCCTGGGTCGCCGTTGATCCCCAGCACTGGAAATCCCTCTCCTGAGCCGGAGGGATGCTCCCGGGAGCACACCTGCTCCTTGCCCTGCTCGCTGTGTTTTCCCGAGCGCTGTGCTGCTGCTCCAGCTTTCCTCGCTGGATCTGAACATCCCATGGCTCTTGGCATGCGGGCTCAGCTCAGGGCTCAGAACAGCCTCACCCCCTCGGGGTTGCTGCCTCGGCGGTGGCTGTGACACCGAGTTCGGGAGTCCCCAACACACCTGGAGGCTGCAGGGACAGAAGGGGCTCCGTGCTGGGGGGTTGTCCCAAGCCAGGAGCCAGTGGCACTGCTGGGGACACTGCCGGGACATCACCGCTGCAGCCATGGGGCAGGAGGTGTTTTCCCTCTCTGCCTCGCGTGTGCCAGCTGTGGGCACAGACCCTTTCTGAGGGCACGAGGCAAAATTTTGCCTCCTTCCCTCTCCCCTGGAGCGGTGCCGCGGGGCTGCGTCGTTTCTGGGGTGCGGAAGCCGGAGCTCGTTAAGAGGCAGGAAAATGGGTCTTGCCTAAGTTAGCACATCGAGCTGGCAGCAGGAATTTGTCACTGGATGAAAGGGCACCTGAGCTCCCCAGGGAGCCGGGACACGAGCCCGGGGCCCATTTGTAACGACACCTCCACAGCGGGCACCCGCCAGAATTCCTGCGTGGAAAATCCCACCCTGGGAAGAGCTTCTCCTGCAGGGAAAGGCAGCCAAACCCCCTGCCAGGGGAGGCAAGCAGGATTTATGGCACAGATACCCATTGGATATGGAAGAGATGTGCCCCTGCTCATCTCCCAGCTGGGACATCCATCCCTGAGTGCCCTCCACCAGTTCTTCCTCCCAATTTGAGCCCGTTTTACCCCCCAAACAACCACATGGGACAAGCGGCCCCCTTCGCAGAGCCCCCCAAGCGCCCCCAGTCCCTCCCCTGCCACCCCGGCGTGCCTGGCCCGCAGCTCGTGGGTGCTGGGCTTTGTTCCACAAGATGTGCAGCCGCCGGCAGCAGGAGCCAAACCTCTCCAGCCTTTGCTGGGGAGGCTTTTTTGTTCACTTGCCCGCTTAATTTTAGGGCTGAGGCAGCTGCAGGGCAGAGTCCTGCCAGGGACCCCCCGAATCCTGTGGGAAGACGCCGCAGTGGGTGCAAGGTGCGGACATCTGTTCTGCGAAGCCTCTCCCGTAACGTTGCTCATTTCTGGCTTCTTCCAAGTTTTTTTGTTGGGTATTTTTTTTTCTCTCTCTCTCTCTCCCGCAGCAGATGGGAGCTGCGAAGCTGTTGCAGCGGCGCTAAAGTTCTCGGGGATGATTTGTGTGCCGCAATCCCTGAGTTTTAACAAAAGAGGAGGAAGGTGTTACCCCCTCCCCACCCCCCCCACCTCCCCCCCGAGGCACTGGAGAGTGATGGAGCCTCCGGCCAGAGGTCGGGGCAGTGCTGGTGACAAGGACCGGTCCCCCGAGCCCCGGCTGCGCTGCCTCCCCCGAGCAGGCTGGCTCCGAGACAGGGCTGAACGCTGCTAAAATGGAAATACCCGCTGAGAAGTGACGCGCGTCCCTCCCGGAGCCGCCGAGCGGGGCCGAGCCCATCGCGTTTATTGAACGACTTCAGCCTCTTTCTGTCGGCGAATTGATCCCAAATCTTGTCCCAGCGCCTACTCTGGGCTCAGTGGTTTGGTGGCTGCATCGTTTCTGCAGCACCTCAGCCTGCTGGCAGCTCTGCCCAGGGGTTGGGGGAGCTTGGAGACACTTTTGGGGTCTGATGGGTGCCCCCAAACGCTCCCATGCTCCGGGAAGGGGATGGTGTGAACATGGGAGCCCGTGCAGGAGTAAATCCAAGGTTCTGAGGTCTCCCCCGGCCCCTCCAGCCCCACGCTGACCGTGCAGAGAGGCGCTGGCCGGCCTCACCAAGCCTCGCCTCGCCCGCTTGGAATGAGAATTCCCAGCCCTGGAGCTTACGGAGCAAATCCGGGAGGGAGCCCAGAGCATTAAGCGAGAGGCTTTAGAGCCAGGAGGCGAAATAAGAACTTCCTTTTTCCAATCTCCTGCTCGTTAGCCGGCGGGAAGGCTCTTCCCTGCTCCCGGCAAAGCTCCCGTGGGCTTGGCACGGGCACAGCTGCGTGTCCCGTGGGCAGGGGCTGCCCTGCCAAGGGGGTCTCCTGCATCCTGGAGCTGCACCACGCGGCTTTCCGCGTCCAATTCCAGCTATTCCCGCTGCCCATTGGGGTTTATCCCTGCCCACCCGCCAGCCCCCCGCATTCCCAGCGGCTCCCGGGGTCTGGGAGCTGGTGCCGATGGTTATGAAACGGCTGCTGGGTGCACCAGCAGCTCAGCTCAGCACTTTTCCCGGTCCTGGAGGAACAATTCCATCCAGAACAGTTTAACCTGGAGCAAATTAGGGAAGACTGAGCCAGCAGCACCAGGAACAACCGCAATCCCCCGCCTGGAGCAGCGGCCCCCGTGCCAGGCCAGCTCCCTGCCCGCTGCTCTCGGGGTTTATTTCCCACGTGGGAGAGGAGGGGCAGGGAGGGGACGGGAG
Organism: Corvus moneduloides; assembly: GCF_009650955.1. NCBI lineage: Eukaryota > Metazoa > Chordata > Aves > Passeriformes > Corvidae > Corvus > Corvus moneduloides. The sequence continues at coordinate 5,135,196 of NC_045498.1, forward strand.
CTTTGTCCCCGCTGGGTATTTGGTGTCGTTGTGGGGACAGAGGGGTGGCAGCTCCCGGCTGAGTCCCAGGGCAATCCTGGCACTGGGTAGGCGATGCCAGGCACAGGCTCGCCCTACTCAGGACTGGCCTCCGGTGGGAAATCCCGGCTGGATTGGAACGGTGGCAGTGGGATGTGTTCCCCCTCCACCAGGGAGCAGGGTGGTGGCAGCCTGTGCCCTCCCGGAGCATCCCTGTGCCCAGCTCCTGTGCCAGAGGGATGTGGAGGGCAGGATGGGGCTGCCGCTCCCCTCCGGTCCCTCTCCCCTACCTTGTCACATCCCCCCAGCACTGCTTGGAGAGAGGGAAACACCTCCGTGCCGTGCTGGGAGTGCCACCATCAGTGCCAGCCCTTGCCAACACCCCCGGGGCAATTCCTAGGGCTGGAGGCCTGGATGATTTGCAGGAAAATCCCTCCATCCCTGCTCAGCGCTGACTCTCCACCGCCTGCTTGGGAAAACATCTTGGATTTAACTCTTAAACCTCTCTTAAACTCCTGAATTTAACTCTTAAACTCTTCAATTTCACTCTTAACTCTTCCAAATTCGCTTTGAATTTAGCTCGTTTAAGGCTTTTAACTCGCTGCCGCCGGTGTGTCCCCCAGATGGGGTGGTGGCATGGCCACAGCCAGAGGGACTGGAGGCTGTGCCCTTCGAGCAGGGGCTGTGCCCCCAGGGCCACCTTGCCTGGGGCTGAAACGGGAGCTGGTTCAGGGGCAATGCCAGGGGGAGGAGAAGCCGGCACAGCACTTTCCCCGGCCCGATGTGGTGTCACCAGGGCATAAAATTAAGCGACTTCGGCGCAACATGAAACGGTGCATTGATTTTTCCTTCTGTTTTTTTTTCCTTTCCCCCTCTTTCTGCTCCCGCCGGACACCCCCAGGCCGGCGCAGGAGGTGCCAGTTTGGGTGCCCCAGTGGGGTGCATCACTGCCGGGGTGGACGGGGGTGATGCTGGAGAGTTTTTGGTCCTTCGTCCCCGCCCCGGCAGCGATCCCAAACCTGCCCGCGGTGCTGCTGCCCTCCACTCTCTGAGGTTCCCAGCTTTGGGACGACTTCTCGGGCCCACTCACGTCCCCAAATGTCCCCGTGCCCTGCGGACCCCCCAGGTGCTGGAGGAGGGTGACAGCCCCCATCCCTCTCCTGGGGTGCATCGGAAAACGCTCCGGTTCCTTCCCCCCCTCCAGCCCGTTCCTTGCCAGATGATCCAAGAGCAAAACTATCCCGGCTGCTCCGTGTGAGTGTCTTGGCACCGGCCGCCGCAGCCTTGTGACCGTGCTCCCCGTGGGCACGGCGGGGCCGGGGGGCGCTGGGTGCCACGGGGGTGCCGTGCCAGGGGGCCGGGTGATGCCACCGGCAAGATTTGCCTCCCAAAGCACGAAGGTTTTGAGGCTACGGGCTCGATGCCACCCCAGCTCCCTGCCATGGCGTGCAGGAGAGGTTCCGCATCCCAGCTCTGCTTCCAGCCTTCCTCAGGGTGCTGGAAACGTCCCGTCCTGCCTCACCCCAGGCTCTGGAGGGCTCTGGGAGCAGCACCCTCCTTCCTGCAGCGCTGATAACGGGGTCAGGGCCAGGCTCTGAGCGTGTGCCGGGCTGCGCGGCGCCTCTGCCGCGGCTCCGGGGGCTCCGGCTGCGCTCCCTGCCCGTGGGGAAACACTCGGAGCTTTTCTGCTTCTCTTCTGGGCGGCGTGGGACGCTCCGTGCCATGGTTACGGGCGCAAACAGGGCCGCTACAGCCCGGTTATTTATATCCCCCAGCCGCCTGCTCCACCTCTCCTGAAGGGCTGCGGGGCCGAGGGACGGGGATTTATGGGACACGCTGTTTATACAGCTGCAGACGGAGCTGAACTTCGCGGCATGGGGAGCCGGGAGGGTGAAACACCATCCCCATGCCCGCTGGAGCTGCGCTAGGGCAGTTTTGGTCCAAATCCCAAATTTCCAGCGGTGGCACAGCTGGAGGGATACGGCCTGGGCCCTGTGATGCCGCCAGGCTTGTCCAGGGAAGGGATCTGTGCCTTCCCAGAGCCTGTTTGCTCGCTCATCCCGCGGCTGAGCTGTTTATCCTGCGGCGCGTGGTGTTTTCCTTCCGCTGAGTTATCGCCGCCTGTGCCCCGGCCCGGGGCATCCCCGCGGGGCTCGGGCGGAGCGGGGCCCGGGACAGCCCTGCCGGTGCCGGTGTCACCCCCTGCCAATCCCGGGAGGGCTGGGGGACGAATCCGGGGCGGGCTGGGCTGTTCCATCCCCATCCCGCCCCACGAGCTCCCAGGATCACGATCCCTCAGCTCGTCCCAGGCTGTTTTGGGGCGCAGCCCTTCTGCTCAGCGGGGTTTTGGGGGCATCGGGAGCCAACTGGTGCCCGCCTGCCCATGCAGGGAGGCCGACTTGGCCCTGCTTCCCCTGAGCTCAGCAGCTTTCCCGGCTCACCTGTTCCTCAGCCAGCTCGGGCGGCAGCAGATGGCGAAGCCCACCCTAATGAAGATTAATTGAGGAGATTTCGCCTTCCCCGCGCCGGCCCCTGCGGCGTTTTCATTATTGTTTTGGGGAGGTTTCATTAGTGCTGGGGCCGGGCGCTGCTCCCGCCGGGTGACAGCAGCCGGAGGGTCCTGTCCCCGTGGCCAGGCTGGCAGTGCCATGGGCGGGAAGGGAAGGGAAGGGAAGTTCAGGGAAGGGAAGTTCAGGGAAGTTCAGGGAAGTTCAGGGAAGGGAAGGGAAGGGAAGGGAAGGGGGTTGCGGGACCCTGCGGGGAGGGGGGCTGGAGATGGGAATTTCATTCGGGAGAGGTGAAACACCGGTTCAACCTCTGCTCCCTCCATCCCCCGGGATCCTGGAGCAGCGCAGTGAGGAGGCGCTGAGGCTCCCGTCCCCACTCTCTCTGCCCCCTCCCCATTTCCCTGCCAGCATTCCTCGTTATTTCAGCTCCTCTTGGTGGGTGGGAAGAGCAGCGAATTGGGATGGGAGCCTGGCACTGCCGGGTCCCCCGCGGTGTTTGATGGAGGGTCGAGGGGGGGATCCCCCCCTGGGTGCGGGGAGCAGAATTCCTGCCCGGGAGGGATGGGGAGGATGCTGGTTCCTGGCTCCCCGTGCTGCCTTCAGGCATCTGACCCTTCCCTAAGCCGCTTAAGCGCTGCCGGCAGCCAGGACGGGGCGTTTGCCCAGGCTTTACAAGTTAATTCCTAGCAGGTGATGTGTTCCCAGAAAGTTCCTTTCCCAGCCAGCCCCGTGGGGCCTCTCATGCCCGTATCCTTCCCCAAATCCTACGGGATGCCGGCTGGGAGGTTTCCCCACCCCACAAGGGGGGCAGGTTTCCATCAAGGCCGGACCAGCGGGTGACCTGTGGGGCTCCAGAGTCAGGGCCACCCACAGCAGGTCCCCGCCTGTGCCCAGGCACCGGGGACGCCCCTCCCTGCTGGCTGGGATGAGGCGAGAGGCACAAATCTTTGCAGGCTGGGAGATTTCTGCGTTCTCTTCTGCTTTGTGCTCCGCTGCCCGGGTAATTGCCTGCTAAATCGTGCTCGGATAATCTTCATTGCTGATGATGCACAAAGCTCAGGGCTCTGCCCTGGGCCGTGTTTGGCTCCTCAGCCCAGGGCCCGGCGCTCCCTGCCCGTGCCTCGGGGGTGCCGCTCTTCCCAGCGGGGGTTAATTCCAGAACTGCTGCGCCGAAGGAAAAAAAAAACCCAATTAATAATTCAGAGGGAGAAGGAACCGGCTCCAACCTTCTGCTTTGCGGGTGGGGAGTGCCCGGGAGAGCAGCGTCGTCCTCTGCGGCGAGGGCAGGGTGGTGACAAGGCTGTGACACCCCTGGCCCCTTCATGGCTCCAGCTCTCCCTCCTGCATGCTCTGCATCCAGCCCTTTTCCCATTCCCAGGGATTTTTTTGCTGTGGGTCCCACTTCCAGCAGCATTTTGGGGGAAAGGGACCCAGCTGTCCCCTTTAGGCTGTGCCACCCCGCAGCCTCCTCATGGCACGGCCAGGTTTGAGAGCCCCCGGCCCCACACGGGGCTGTGGGGTCAGTGGGGAGGGGCCTTGGATGGTCCCACTGAGGGCACAGAGCATCGTCCCCTGGTGCTGTGTCCCCCGGTGCCTCCTCCCCGACGCTGGGACAGGTTTCATCCCTCCGATGGCCCAGGCAGCTGATTCTGCCCCAAAATTCCACATCGGCAACATGAGGAGATGGGAAAGTGCTCCCGAGTGGGCCCTGAGCCCCCCTCACCCCTCTGGATCACCCCCGATGGCCCCTGGGCATTGTCACCGTGAGAACACAGCGCTGGGGGTGACATCAGTGCCACCAGCTCGAGGACAGGGTGCCAGGGCCACCAGGGCTCAGCCAGGCTGTCCCAGTGCCACTCACTGTGGCCATGGGTGCCCGGAGTGCCCGGTGCCATCACGGAGCCGCGGTGACGGAGCAGTGGCCCTTTGCTCGCCGTCACGTGGGCCGGTGGCACAAGCCCTCCGCTTTCCTTTTTTAGAATCGCTGGATCAGGGGAAAAAAAATGTATTTTTGGAGGTTTCATTTGCTTCAGCTTCGGAGTCGACTTTCTTTTTGTCTTTCTTTCTTTTTTTTTTTTTTTTTTTTTTAATTCCCCTCCCTATTTTAAATGGGCCAAAGCCCCTCGTGCCTGAGCCCAGCCCTCGGGGAGGAGCAGCCTCGGAGCTGTTCCTGGGGACTTCTGACACTTCCCAGGTGGTCCCCGTGTGGCTGGCAGGTCGCCACGGTGGCAGTGATGCTGGGGACAGTCCAGAGAAGCTCTGGTCCCCTTCCTGCAGCAGCAGAACCCTCCACAGTGCGGGACCCCCCGCCTCCCTCCCTGCCTTTAATTAAGAAGCTGCAGGGCTGCGGCAGAGCTGGCATCGAGCCCCACGGCTGCTCCTGGGCTCCCCAGAGGCTCCATGCCACCATCTAGGGGCAAAATGTGTCCCCCGTGGCTCAGATGTGGCCGTGGAAGACTTGGCTGGGGGGTTCAGGCTGCGAGTGGGGGGCAGCACTGTGGGCTGGGGTCCCCTGGCTGTCCCGGTGCCCCCACTGACACTTTCTCCTTGCAGATTCCTCCTCGTCTTCAGCTGCCTGGTGCTGTCGGTCTTCTCCACCATCCAGGAGCACCAGAAATTGGCCAACCAGTGCCTCTTCATTCTGGTGAGTGATGCAGGAGCAGGGCTGGTGCTCGGATTTTCCCTCCCCACTTTATATCCTAAAAGAATCGGGCAAGATCACCAACAAAAAACCCCTGTGACCCCATCCCCAGCCGGGATGTCGCTGACGATCCGATGGCAGCCACCCTGGCACGGGGTGGCCCATCCCACCATTGTCCCTCCGTGCCGCGGGGAGAGGCATCAACCGCTGGAAAAGGCAGGGCACGAGGGGCTAAAAAAGGCAGCTTTCCCCCAAACTGTCAGAAAGAGCTGACACAGGGAGTTCTCCCGAGTGACGGAGACTAAATTGGGAAGGTCCTTGTGACTTTTCCGGCGAGTAAGCAGAACGGGGGCTTGTTTGTGCGAGAGGTAGGAGGACAATGCTGACAGCGGAGGAACAGGACCCAGCTCGGGGCGAGGCAGCAGAGCCGCGATGCTCAGACAGCCTCGACGGCTGCGGCTCCCGGGATGGCTCCGGTGGCACCGCCCCGATCCCCTGGGATGGCTCCGGTGGCCTTGGGGGGGGACACCACGCACCGCGCTCAGCCCGATTCATTTTGCCCCCCTCCAAGCCGAGCCCCCCCACTCTGCCCTGCCCCTCTCACCGCCTTTGCCCCCCTCTACCCCGGCAGGAATTCGTGATGATCGTGGTGTTCGGCATGGAATACATCACCCGCGTGTGGGCCGCCGGCTGCTGCTGCCGCTACCGCGGCTGGCGCGGCCGCTTCCGCTTCGCCAGGAAACCCTTCTGCGTGATCGGTACTGGGTTGGGATTCGGGGACGGCGGAATTTGGGATAACCCACGCACCCCCTGAGCCTCGCCGTCCCCTCAGATTTCATCGTCTTCATCGCCTCGGTGGCCGTCATCGCCGCGGGCACGCAGGGCAACATCTTCGCCACGTCGGCGCTGCGCAGCATGCGCTTCCTGCAGATCCTGCGCATGGTGCGCATGGACCGCCGCGGCGGCACCTGGAAGCTGCTGGGCTCCGTCGTCTACGCCCACAGCAAGGTGAGAAAAATAATCCAGGTACATCCCCCGCCACGTCCCCGAGCCCGTGTGACCCGCCGTGCCCCGCAGGAGCTCATCACCGCCTGGTACATCGGCTTCCTGGTGCTCATCTTCGCCTCCTTCCTCGTGTACCTGGCGGAGAAAGACGCCAACGTCCAGTTCGCCACCTACGCCGATTCGCTGTGGTGGGGCACGGTAAGCTCGGCCCCCCACGGCCCCCCGGCCCCGGGAGGGGAGCAGGAGGGTGGGACGGGGCCGTGGTGGGGGAGCGCCCTCCAGGCCCCCCGCTGCTGTGCCCCCGGGCAGGTGACCCTGACCACCATCGGCTATGGGGACAAGGCGCCGCAGACGTGGCTGGGCCGGATGCTGGCGGCCGGATTCGCCCTGCTCGGCATCTCCTTCTTCGCCCTGCCCGCCGTGAGTAGAGGAGAGGGTTTTCTCGGCAAAAATAGGGGAGAAAAGGGGCAGAGCCGCCTCTGTGTGGGGCCCGGTCTGTGCCACCACCACCCACGGCGCCGTGTCCCCTCCCGTCCCCAGGGGATCCTGGGCTCCGGCTTCGCCCTCAAAGTGCAGGAGCAGCATCGGCAGAAGCACTTTGAGAAGAGGCGGACTCCGGCGGCGAACCTGATCCAGGTAAGGCAGGGCTGGCGTGTCCCGCCCCAGCCCATCCCGCCCCACCCCATCCCGGGAATGCTCTGCTGTCCCCCCTCCCCGTCTGCTCCGCCCGTCACCAAACCACCCAAACATCCAGCCCCACATCCAGCACCCAGATCCTTCCTTTGGCTTGGTCGCTGCCTGTGGGGGGCCCAGGATGGATGGAGGGGTCCGGGGGTGTTTTCCCATCCCAACTGATCCCGATTCCCGGAATTCTCGCTCCCGTGCAGGCTGCCTGGCGCCTGTACTCCACGGATATGAGCCGGGTGTACCTGACGGCCACGTGGTGTTACTACGACAGCCTCCTGCCCGCCTTCAGGTAGGCGGGAGGAGGCGAGGGCTGGGGGGCTCCCGGGGGTCCCTGTGGGGATGAACAGCCTGGGAAACCAGGAGGGACCTTGTGGAACCATCGGGGGCTCGGTGGAGTGGAGCAGCACCGACACCTTCCCAGGATGGGAGCCCAGCACGGCGTCTGCTGAAGGAGCCTCCCTCATCCTCATCATCCTCACAGCGCCCAGCAGCCATCCCATCCCCTCCTACCCCATTCATAGCCTTCCTCCAGCACCACAGGGAACAGGATGGTGCCTCGGGGACCTCATGGCTGTGGGGGTGGAGCCACAGATGGACAGGAGCTGGTTCCAGGCCTGGACCCAGCTGGACACAGGGGGTCCAGTGGGAGCCCCATGTCCCTTCCCTGCAGCGTCTCCCTCCCGTGACCCCTGGGATGCTGCCATTGCGGGTGGATCCAAGGCTCTCCAAAGGTTTTCCAGACCTCTCTTCCAGACCCCGAGGGTTTGCCACATCCCTGTGCCGCATCCCTGCCCTGCCTGCGTGTCCTGCCCTCCTCTGACCGAGTGACAAATTCACCCTTCTGTCCCACACTTAATTTTTCCAAGGGCAGGGCTTTTAACAGCCCCAGCCCTGACTCCCAACTTCCCGAGCATCACCCCGGATCCTGGGAGTCGCTGGGGGCTCTGCTGACCCTCCTGCTGCGCCAGGAGCTGTTTTCCCTGCAGTGGAATTCACACAGAGCCAGATTCGATCCCTGCTGGATCTGAGCTTTTCCCCTCCTGGCTGCTCCAGCAGCGCCCAGGATCTGATGGTGACAGGTCCCCATGTCCCCACCCCGTCCCAGGTTTGTCCTTGCCTGATCCATCCCTCTCAGCACATCCAACCCTTCCCTCTGTGGAATCCTGTCCCAGGACTCCTTCTTAGCCCCATCACCCCTAATTAAGAAACCGTCTTTTGAACAAAAACGCTGATTTTTTTTCTTGTTTTGCTCCGGTTTTGCTTTGGTTCGCGCTCAGGAGGACCCGGCGCTGCTCAGCCTCGCTTCGCTCATTTCGTTTGCTTTGGAAATTTTAATTTCTCCCCGTTTTTATTTCACCCCGACCTCAGAGAGCTGGTCCTTATGTTTGAGCATTTGCACCGGGGTCGCAACGGAGGATTTAGGAATTCAGAGGTGAAAAAATGGCCAGACAGAGCCCCACCGCCCTACCACTCCTTCACCCCTGCCCAGAAAAGCATCAGCCTGGCCACATGTGCAGGGGAAAGGTAGGAGGGGGCAGCCCCCGTGTTCTCCTTCCTCTCTGCTCTGTCTCCTCTGCTCCTCTGTGCCCTCCTGCGATGTCACTGTCACTGCCAGACCGGACCCCAGAGATGCCACCACCCCAAACTGACCCTGCTCGCCACTCGTGCTGAGCATCCCTCCTGCTCCTGGTTCTGCTCCCAGCTCTGTTCCAGCTCCAGAAGGGGCAGATTTGATCCAGAGGGACGCTCTGGGCTGTTGTACCTTCGTGAGGTCACCTCGCTGCCCTTTTTATGTGGCCGTGACCCCGGGATGTGGCACAGGGTAACCAAGCATGGCACGAAATCCCTTGGCAAGGGCAGCGGTGCCATCCCGGTGGGATGGAGCCGTGTGGCTGCGCTCCAGAGCCCGGGAAGGAACATATCCCAGAGCCTGGGGCTGTGAAGGGCTCCAGCTGCCCATGAAGAGGGGCAAGAGAGGGGTTGAGGTTGCCCTGCTGCTGATGGCGGCTGCTCTGCACCGTGCCCCTTGTCCCCTCTGCCTGAAGAGCATCCCGGAGATGCCAGCGTGCCACCACCGCTGGCCACCCCCCAGGACATCGGGCCAGCGCCAGGGTTAGGTGGGGAGAGGCCTCGTGCCTCAGTTTCCCCCGTGATGCCACATCAGCAGGGCTGAGGCTGCAGGTGTGGGGCTGAGCGGGACCTGCTCCCCCAGGTGAGTTCGGGGCTTGGGGGGCTCCTCCCTGGGCTCCGTGCCCAACCAGGAACTGGCAGGGGAAGGACCGAACCCCACTCGGGGGCCTGAGCCTGCCCATCCCCCCCGCGAGCATCACCTCTCACAACATCTCATCTTCTCTCTCTCTCCTCCCCTCTCCCGCTCACCCTCCTCCTCCTCCTCCTCTCCATCCCTCCACCCTCCCCCCACACCCGCCATGCCCCCACTCCCCCCAAGCTGGAATGAGGAGGACGCGCAGCCCCACAAGTGTTTACGCCTCAGGTAACGCTCGCCCCCGAGCCCCGACGGGGTTTGCGGGGCCACCACGGTCCCTCTGCTCGGCGACCGTCCCCAAATCCTTCTGGCAGAGCCGAGGAACCGCACAGGTGTTTATGCAGGACCTACACAAGCACCCTGCCCTCCCAGCAGCGGCGGGGCTGTCGCACTCACCGGTGGCGCTCCGGGGGACGGGAACGCGGTGGCCCGGGACGCTCCGCTCCCCGCCGGCCGTGGCTGACTCTCTTTTCTCCTGTGTCTCTACCCTGCCCCTCCAGCCCCATCTTTAGTGGTAAGAGGAGGCTCTTGCAGACGTGGGGCACGTGGAGACGGAGGTACCGTGTCCTGCCTGTCCCGCCGGAGAGCGGGGCAGGGAACCCCGGGATGCATGGATGCGCTCCCTGCCTGGGTGCCTGCGGCATGGAGAGGGCTGGGGACTGAGGCTCGGGGGGTGGAGGCTGAACTGGGTGTCCGTCCGCAGGGCAGGGGGGCTGTGCACGGCCTGGGCTGAGCTGACTGTCCCCTCTGTCCCCAATGTCCCTTACTGCCTCAGTTTTCCCGTCGTGCAGCGTGGATGAGCACGGGCTGCTGGTGACACTTGGATAAATCCCGTAAATCCCATCCCACCTGTGTGCTGCAGCCTGATTCCCGGGACACCGCCCTTCCCACCCTCTGGCACAGCCGCTGGATGTGTGGGATGGGTGGCAGCCCCCCTGCCTGCACGGGGAAGGGCTGGGAGCCCCCTGCCCCGCCTGTACCCTGCCTGTACCCTGCCTGTGGAAATCCAAGAGTGTCCCCAAACACCGGGGTTCCATGAAGCCTGTCCTGCAGCGGCTGTGGGATTCACTCTGTGTCCTCCCCGGCTTTGGGGTCTTGAGCTGTGTGTCCCCTTGAGCTGTGTTTGGGGTCTGTCATCACGCAAAACACGGGGGGTTTGTGTAGGTCCTGCATAAACAATGCCTGGTGTTTCCTCCCAGCCCAGCAGAGCCGCTGGGTTTGGGAGCAGAACTCGCGTTAGGGCAGGAGCAGAGCCTGGATTGGGAGGTGCAGCCTGGAGGAGGAGGAGGAGGAGGATGAAGCGGCTTGGCCGGGTTTGGACACCCCGTGCCAGCAGAGATGGAGCAGGAGCAGAGCTCTGCTCCGCTCAGAGGTGGCTCTGCCGCATGTCCCCTGCTGCCACAACTGTCTGTCCCCTCTCTCCTGGTCTGTCACCTCCTCTCTCTGCTCTTGGGACCAAAACAAGGGGTTTAAAGAAGCAACCCCAGAGCTGCCCCTGCACGAACCGCCTGCTCCTGGCCTGGTTCATGCCCATCACCTGCCGGGGGCTCTCTGTGAGCTCAGCACGGCCACCCCCACTTCACCCCAGGGACCACCCGGTCCCCACGCCCCTAACGCCGCCCTCCCGCTGCCCCCCCACGCAGCAACAAGATGGGCATCAAGGAGCGGATCCGGCTGAGCAGCTCCCAGCGCCAGGGCAGCCGCGGCCGGCAGCAGCAGCTGGGGCCGCCCCTGCACCGCTCCCCCAGCACCGAGGACGTCGCCGAGGCCTCCAGCCCCACCAAGGTGCAGAAGAGCTGGAGCTTCAACGACCGCACCCGATTCCGAGCGTCCCTGAGGCTCAAGCCGCGGACCCCGACTGAGGGTGAGCCCCTGGGTGGGGGGTCTGGGGGACGCTGGGGGGCTGCAGGGTCGGGGGCAGCCCTCGGGGTCTGCCATCTGCCCGCTCTTGGCACCCACAGCCGACTGCCCGCCCGAGGACAGTGGCGAGGACAGGAGCTCGCCCAGCGACCTGACCTTCGAGGACATCATGCCGGCAGTGAAGACCTTGATCCGGGCCGTCAGGTGAGACTGTCCCCTCCCGTGTCCCCCAGCGTGCGCAGAGCCCGCTCCGGGCACCCCGTTCCTGCCTCCAGCCCGCCTGTCCCTGCAGGATCCTGAAGTTCCTGGTGGCCAAGAGGAAGTTCAAGGAGACCTTGCGTCCCTACGACGTCAAGGATGTCATCGAGCAGTACTCGGCCGGACACCTGGACATGCTGGGCAGGATCAAGAGCCTGCAGACGCGGTGAGGTGCCCTGCAGGTGACCCTGGGGGTTCTCCCACCACGAGATGAGGTGGTTGGTGGCCCATCGCGATGGTCGGGATGCATTCCCAGAGCTCCATCCCCATCCCTGGTGGTCTCCCCAGCCCTTGGGAGTGATGGATGGGCTCTGCCCCTTCCTTCCCTCCCTGCCAGCGTGGACCAGATCGTGGGCAGGGATCGGGCGCTCCCTGCAGACAAAAAGGTGCGGGAGAAGGGGGAGAAGCCGGCGCTGGAGGCGGAGCTGGTGGACGAGCTCAGCATGATGGGGCGCGTGGTCAAAGTGGAGCGGCAGGTCAGGAGGGGACACCCCTGAGTGTCACCGTCCCTTTGGAGGCGGAGCCGAGCCCCCCGGGACCCCTCCCGCGGGGGTGGGCCCGGCTCAGCCGCACCCCGCGCCCCTTGCAGGTGCAATCCATCGAGCACAAGCTGGACCTGCTGCTCGGCCTCTACTCGCAGTGCCTCCGCAAGGGCTCCACGAACTCCTTCAGCCTGGCCGCGGTGCGGGTGCCGCCCGGCGAGCCCGACATCACCTCGGACTACCACAGCCCCGTGGACCACGAGGACATCTCGGTGTCTGCCCAGACCCTCAACATCTCCAGGTCGGCCAGCACCAACATGGACTGAGCAGGAGGCAGCGGGATGGACCCTGCCCGCCTGGGATGGGGCGCTGGGAGCGGCGTGGCGTTGTCCCCTCGCTGTCCCCTCGCTGTCCCCTTGCCGTCCCTCGCCGTGTTACTTGAAGCAAGTCTTCCTTTGCGGGGACATGGCACTGTGGCATGGCCACCCCACCCTCCTGGGATGCCCCTGGGATGTTCTGGGATGCTCCTGGGATGTTCCTGGGATGTTCTGGGGATGTTCCTGGTCTCCTATGGAATGAGATCCCCCAGCTCTGGGGTCCTGGGTGCTCCCCAGCTGTGGTGGGGATGCTCCGGGCTGGCCCCATCCCCTGGGGTTTGGTTTGAACCCCACCCCAGCCCTCAGGACAGCTCCTGCCTGGTCCCCCAGAGCTGAGCCGGGGCCACCACCAGCTATGCAAGGTCCCACCTCCCTCTTGCTGCCAGTGCAGGGGTGTAGGGGCACGACCCAGGTGGTTTTACCCGCGTCATTCGGGGTTCCCAGTGTGGGGAGCAGGGGACTGTCCTCCCTCACCAGGCTGCAGCCCTCCCGAAGCACAGCAGAGCCTTCTGCCTGCCCGTGCATGCTCCCAGGGCAATATATATATAGAATATATATATTTATGCAATAATGTCTTAATATGCAACACCCCTGGGAAGAGCAACCCGAGGGGACAGAGGCAATAAGCAACCCCCTGCCAGCTCCCAGGGCTGGACTGTGCTGCCCAGGAGGGCCTTGGAGGTCCTGAAGGCTCAGGGCCAGCCGGAAAAGCTCCACCCGATGGTGGTCCTGGAGTCAGGAAGCTGAGCAGGGGCTGTGGGGAAGGCAGGGATGCAGGCACAGGCGCTGTCCCCAAGGAGCGTCCCTCCCCCTGTGTCCCAGCCCCTGCTCCTGCTTAGAGGATTCCTTGGCTGCTGGGTCCTGCGGTGCTCAGTTTGTCCCTGCCCGTTTCCCTGTCCCCTCTGTGGTCCGGGCAGCACGGGCCGGGCCTGGTGGGGACAGGGCGGTGTCCTTGCATGTCACCTATAGCAGAGCCACGACAGCTTCCACGCTACCCCAGTCCCCTTCCCTGCCCCGCTCCCTGTCCCGGCGCTGGTTTCCAGTCCAGCAGCACTGGGCTGAGCCAGGCTGGGCTTGTGCCAAAGTGCCAGGCTGGGGCTGCAGCCGAGGGTCCCGGGGGGGGCTCGGTGGTGACTCCACAGTGCCGGGATCTGTCCTGGGCTGCTCCCACCGCTCCCCTCGCTGCCAGCGCCGCCCCTCTCTGGGCTTCGGATCGTGGGATTCGCATCCCCTTTTTCCGAGCCCCCCCTGTGCCTCTGCTCCCGGCAGCGGGGACCCCCGACCCTGCTCGTTTCCTCACCCCGTTAGTGCATGTGGCCAGCGCGGGCCGTGCCAGAGCTGCTTGAACCCCACCCCCCACCAGAACCAGAGCTCCTGCAGCCCCCCGGCCCCCTCCCCTCGCCCCGGGGCTGCCCGGGCGGTGGGACACGAGGGGACAGCGCTGGGTGGGTGCCCGTGGGGCGAGGTGCATGTGACAGCTTTGCCCGCAGCCGCACGCAGGAATTAACCCTTAGGACCCCTCCCCTCCCTCCCGGGGCTGGCTGGTCCCCGCAGCCCCACCCCCCCCGAGCCAGCGGTAGTTACCTCACTTGATTAACTTATTAACTTATTTGTTTCATTAAAATTTGGAGTAGAGGCCGCCCGCCTGCTGCCGTCTGTCTCCCGGCGCTCCCGAGAGGTGGCACTCCAGCCTTGCCGCCGAGCCGCGGCCGGGGGACAGCAACGTCCGGCCGGGGGACACAAATGTCCGGACTCCTCCCTGACCCCTTAAGCTGCAGCAACCCACCGAGATGGGGTCGAGACGCCAGCTCCAGCTCGTTCGCCCCCCAGCTCCATCCTGTGTGCGGGGGGTGCAGGGTTGATGTCACTTCAGAGTGACGCTCTGCTGCTTTGGCACCTTACGGGGAGGGGCCGCTGCCCCGGGAAGGGCTGTGCCCCATCCCCCTCTTTTTGGTGTGTCCCCCCCAAATGGAGACGACGCTGCGATGTCCCCAAGGCCATCCCAGGGAGGTGAGGGAGGAGCCGCCTTGCCCAGGAGATCCCAAACCCCTGCAGGGACAGGAAAGCTTCGCCCCGTCGCTGTGTGCTGGCACCCCGGGGACAACACGTCCTCCAGCCTGCGACATCGAGGGCTGAGGTGGCCCCTTCCCGTGCCGCTGGCTGGGGAGGAAGCCGGGGCTGGCCGCAGGTCAGTCCCTGCCTTTCCTGGCTGCCTCCTGCCAAGAAATTCGCTCCAGGATCATCTCGGAGCCGAGCACTGCGGGGGCAGCACCTCCCTGCCCCGCTCACACCGGCCCCGCTGCCCCCAGAGCTGCCCTGGCCCGGGGATGGGGGTCTCGTGGGGACTCCAGCACCCCGGTTCCGCGGAGTGCCAGATGTGTGGGGTGCAATCCATGGGGGGTTGGCTTTGAGGGGGACCCGGGACGCAGCAGCACCCCGAAAGCCGTAGGGGCACCGTACCGGCCTCTGCCGGTGTTCCCAGCTGGGTGTGCGGCGTTCCCGGGTGGGTTTGGAGGGATTCACCCCTGCAACAGTGGGATCTTCACCCTGCCCCCCACGGGAGTGGCAGCTCGGCCGAGCCCGTGCGTGTCCATGGGGCATCCAGGGCCAACCCAGCTGGGTGTGGGATCTTCCCACGCCTCTGAGCAGTGGGGACAGGGTCCTGAGACCTTTTCCCTCCCCCAGCATGGCCGGGACGGTGGCACACGCAGGGCAGGGGGTGTGTGCCAGCCCGCGGCTCTGCCTCCCGCCGTCACATGGCCCCAAGGTGCCCCGGCAGGACTTTGTCCCCCTCCACCTTGGCTGCCCCACGTGTGCCGAGGCTGCCACTCCCCGGAGAGGGGGCACGAGCAGGGGGGAGACGCCAGCGTCAGAGTGACACAGAGGGAGCTGTGACCTCGCAGGGCCAGCTGGCCGCATCCCGCCGGAGCCCAGCCGCAAGAACGGGGTGAGGGGATGCTCCAAACGCTTGGACTGTCGCCGCTGCCGCCTCCGCGAAGCGGCTCTTATCAGCTGGCAGGGGAACAGGGTTGTTACGGGAATGCTCAACTGTTCCCGCAGCACCCCACGGCGTCCTCTGAGCTGTCAGGGAGCTGGCGGGAGCACAAGGACACAGAGCAGTGGCCGGGGATGTCCTTTGTGCCAGTGGCTTTGCTTTGTTCCCCCCGGGGGTCTTGGGGGAATTCGTGACTCACTGTGGATTCCTACGAGTCCAGTCATGCTGGAGACATTCGGACTCTGGGCTGGACCCAGTTCCTTCCTGCGGCGCTCCAGCCTCCAGCTCCGCGCTGCGTGCGCTGCCCAAGGACGCGCTCACAGGAAAAGGCCCTTCCAAGAGCGCTTGGAAGAGGGGCTCCCGCAGGATGGGCTCCCGCAGGATCCCCGTTCAGGCGCCCAGAGAGCCCCGGGGAGCAGGCAGCTCCCGTGCCCGGCGGGATTTGGTGCTCCCCACTTCCACACCCTTCCCCGGAGCGAAGCCCGCCCTGGCCGCGGCATGTCCCCGTGGGCTCAGCCAGGAGCCCGTGGCCCGTGGCCCGCGGCCGCCCAGGGAACCCCGCCGTGCTCCCGTCCTGGCTGCCGTGAGGCATCCTCGAGGAATCCTTTGGCAGGGCTGGGAGATGCTCCTGGCGGGCCAGGGACAGCAGGAGCCCCGAGTGGGCGGCTGAGATCCCGCAGCAGCTGGTGCTGGTGCTGCGGGGGGGGGGACCAGAGCCTGGGGGGTGGCCAAGACCCCCCCGGTCCTGGTCCCTGAGCGTGTGGCTGGGCGGTGGCAGCGGAGACATGGGGGTGGATCCAAGTGACACCAACTCCGTGCCCTGGGCTGGGGTGTGCCTGTCTCAGCTGTACCCAGCTGCCCACACCCCTGGAAGGGGGAGGAATGCAGCCCCCTCCCCTCTCCACCCTCCCTTCCCGTGCTCTCCACACACCTGGGGAATGGGGAAACGGCCCAGGATGGATTCCCCCCTGGATGGAGCAGGGGGTGCTGGCGCGACAGCCGGGACCCCCCATCCTGCGAGGGCAGTGCCGGGGGGCACCGGGAAGGGATCAGGAGCCGGGGACACCCCGGCCCCGCGGGGACAGAGGTGTCGCCCGGGACTCCGGGCGAAGGGGCCACAAATTCGGGGCTGTGCTCTGCAGCCCCAGGCCCGACCCCCGCCCAGCTGTGCTCCGCCCCGGGCCGGTCGCGGCTGCCCCGGCGCCTCCCCGCGCCCCCCCGGCCGGGGCGCGGCTATAAGGAGCGGCGGGGCCGGCGGCGGGCGCGGAGCGCCGGGCGCGGCAGGTACGGGACCGGCTCGGGGGGGACGGGGTGGGGCTGGAGGGGGGTGCCAGGCGGGAGGAGAGAAGGGTCCCGCCCCACGACTCCCCGGTACCGGACCCCCCACTCCTCTCCCGGGGTCCCCGCACGGCGGGCGCGGCAGGTACGGCCGGGGACGGGGAGGGAAGGAGAGGTTTCCCGGGATTCCCGGGTCACCCCCTCCCCGCTTTACGGGGGTCGGGGGAGTCCCCGCGCTGCAGGCGGAGCAAGGTAGGGCCGTGGGATGGGACCCGGCAGGAGAGGGTCCTTCCCCGTGTGTCCCCCGGATTGTCCCCACTGGCCTCTTTTGGGGTCCCCGCCGCCCCCCTCTGCCACCTGCCTGCCATAGGGACTGGGGGTGGCGTTGGGAACGGGACCCGGGCAGCCCCCCCGAGTGTCCCGGGGAGCCCCTTCCCGCGGGGGTTTTGCTTTTGGAGCCGGTGGTTAAGGGCTGGGCGGGCACGGGGCCCCTGAGATGCCGGGGAGTGGGGACCTGGGGGGAGAGGGTGTTTGGGAGGTTGTGGGAACCCTGAGCTGCGCGGTCACAAGGGGAGTTACAAAACCGGAACGTTTTGAGGTGGGAGCAGCGGCTGTCGTGCCCTCACTGCCCTCCCTCTGCAGGTGTGGGGACATGACCGGGGACATGTGGGCCCTGCTGTGCGTCTGGCTGGTGGCCCAGGTGGCCCTGTCCTCCCGGGTCCGCACCCGCCGGGAGCTGGGGCCCGGTTTGTACGAGCACGGGGTCTATGACGCCGGGGGCTCCTACTGCCAGCGGGGGGACGTCTGCTGCCACGGCCGCGACGACGGCTGCACCGTGCCCTATCACGACACCCTCTGCTACTGCGACCTCTTCTGCAACCGCACCGTCTCCGACTGCTGCCCCGACTTCTGGGAATACTGCCTGGGCATCCCGGCCCCCTTCCCCAAAGCCTCAGGTGAGGAGCGCCCAGCCTGGCTGTGGGTGTCGGGGGACAGTCCTGGGGTGCTGCTGGTGCTCCTTGGGGTGATGGATGTGGCGCCTCACATTCCTGCCCTCACTGCAGAGTTTCTCCAGACAGCTCGAAGCTGTGGAAACTCCTACAGGGTGGGGATGGACTCGCAGAAAAAGGTGTGGGAGCAGCCCGTGATCCCACAGCCCGTGCCCTGGGGAAGGGGCAGCTCCAGCAGCGCCTGTGGGCAGAGCAGGGATGTGCGGGGACTCCATCCCAGCTTGCCCGGTCACGTCTGGGGCAGGCAGATGTGGCCCTGGCTTAACCCTGTCGGCAGCTGGGGCGGCCGGGGGCGAGGAGGGGGCACGGGCAGCCCCCAGCTCGCAGCACAAGGCTCTCTCAGAAGTCCCTGCGGAGCAGAGCCAGCTCCCGGGCACAACCGGCCCCTTTATCCCTGTCCCGCCAGGCTGAGCATATTTAACCCTCCCGGCGCCGAGCCAGCCCCGCTCCCACCCACCCTGCACCGGGGGGGAACCCACTGAGCCCCATCATAACTTTGGGGGTGCCAAGGTGCAGCCCGGATTTAAGAACAGCATTGATTTTCCCTTTGCTTTGTACCCCCGGGAATATGGGGGTGCTGGTGGGGACCCCCGGCACAGCCAAGCACTCACCAGGGGCTCTCCCATTCCCATCCAGGCTGTGCCCGTGCCGGACGCAATTATCCCACGGGAGCCACGTACCGGGAGAACTGCAACCTGTGGTGAGTGAATGCCGTGTGGGCACCTGTGGCATGTCACCAGCATGTCACCAGAGGAAGGTGTCGCGGTCCTGCGGGCTCCTGTAAACCTCAGGGCTCGGTGGAGAGCGAGGCCCGAGCTGGGTGGTGGGAGCTGCTGCCAAAACGCCTTTGCTCCAGCAAATCCAGAGCCAAGGGCCTTGAGCCGCTCCCAAGTTCCAGCGCATGCCTGCGTGGGAGCCGCTCGCCCCGGCGGGACAACGCGCTGCCCAGGGGGGTTTTGGCCACGCTGGTGCCGGCCCAGCTTGCCCAAGCCTGACGGGACGCTTGGGCAGCCGCGGCGGTTTCGTGCCAGCGGCCAGAGTCCGGCTGTGCCGCCCGCTCGGCAGCCCCTGGAGCTCGCTGCTGGAGCAGCGCGGGGGTTATCTGGGAATACTGGTATTACTGGCATCCGGAGGTGGGGGATAGGGGAACCTGCAGGCGCGGAGCTGCCGGAGACGAGGAGTGAACCCGGCGGGGCGATGCGGCAGATAAGGGGAAATCAAAGGCAGCGTCTGGGGCGTGTGCGAGGGCAGGGGCGCGTGTGTGAACATGCGTGTGCGGGTGTGCGCCGGGGCTGCAGGTGAAAAGCCAGCCCGACCCTCCCCACAGCTCGCGGGCAGCCTGGAAGTTCTCCGGGATCGCGGTGTGGAGCACTCAGGGATGGAGGGTGTCCCCATTCCCGCGGGGAATGTCAGTATCCCAAATCCATGCCCGTGCTGGGGGAGAATCTCTGGCCCGCCAGCGCTGCGGAGGGGGCAAATCTCCTGTTCCAAACCCTCCTCCCCCGCACTTGGCGCCTGGAGAACGGGAATTCCTGCAGTGCTTCACCCCCACCCCTGTCCCTGCCGGGGTCCCGCGGGGTCTGGGAGGGGTGGCAGGGGGCAAAAATTATGGTGGGGTGACGCAGAGCGTGGGCACCCAGCTGGTGTCACCCCGAGATGCTCCCAAGTCCCCACGTGTCTCACGCAGCGCCGGGAGTGCTCAGGGAAGGATGGAGGAATGCGGGGATACAGGTGCTGCCGGCGGGATTGCGATGGGGGTGTCTGGAGGGACGCGGCTACGGCCTCGTTCAGCTCCATAAAAGGGAAATGTGCCGGGATCTGGGCAGGAGGGAGCATGCCAAGCATTGCTCACCGCACGGGGGGAGCACAGCCCGGGGCTCCCCAGGGGACCCGCCACACCCCCACAGCCCCCCCTGCCCCAGCTGTCCCCGTGGGGGCCGCAGGAGTGAGGTGGCCAGAGTGGGTCACTCATGGGGACACCCAGTCCTGACCCCCAGTCCCGGGCTGGTGTCCAAGCCCCTCTCTGATGTCTGCAGCCCTGGCAGCTTTTCAGCTGATTTTTCTATCCCATGGCCTGTCTGCCCTCGGGGCTCCAGCGGGGGCTGGGGCAGAGAGGGACAGCTCCCAGGGCCACCCAAAGGCCACTCGCAGGGTCACCCGGAGGGCTGCCCACGGCTTCACCCCGTTCCGAGGTGCCAAGCCCTGGTGACCCCTGACAAAAGTAGCCCTGAGCCCCTCGCTGGCTGCCCAGTTGGGGAGAGGCAGCGTCCACTCAGGGTCCCCCTGGTCACTCTGGGGACATCATCTCTCACTGGCTGTCCCCTCCGCAGCACGTGCGGGCCCGGCGGGCAGTGGCAGTGCGAGGACCACGCCTGCCTGGTGGATGGGGAGCTGATCGACGCCGTCAACAGGGGCAATTACGGGTAAGCACCGGGCACCGCGAGGATGGGGAAGGGATGCTTCACCCCCTCGCTGCTTTTTGGGGTAACCCCTGACCCGTGATCCCTCCTCCCACGCAGCTGGAGAGCCGCCAACTACAGCCAGTTCTGGGGGATGACGCTGGAGGACGGGATCCGGCACCGCCTGGGCACCTTCCGTCCCTCTCCCACCGTCATGAACATGAACGAGATGCACGTGAGTGCCCCGGCAGGGGGGAAACTGAGGCACGCCAGGGGTTATCCCTGCCTATCCCAGCGATTCCTCATCCCTGGGAAGGGGCTCCCAGGAGGGAGGCAGGGAAGGGTTGTGTTTGGAGACAGCAGCTCAGCAAATTCCCCGGGACAATCCCCGGGCTGCCAGTGTTGTTTTTTCCCCCCTCTCCTCCGTGCTCTTTTCCCATCGGAACGCCGGCCCCGCCGCTGCTGACTCAGCAGAGCCGGCTGCTCCAGCGCTTTGCCTCTGCCCGCACCCAAACCCCGGATGGGCACCCTCCGGGGGTCCCTGGGGTGCTGGCAGAGCTCGGTGCACGCCCAGCCCCTCGCTCCGGAGCCTGAGGTTTAATTTTAGAGGCGCTTCCTGTGCTGGGAGAAGCCAAGGAGTTGTGGCCGTGTCCTCCCCAGGAAGGCCGGGGCGGGGGCTCCATCCCCGTTCCCGAGCGGAAAGGCTGGGCCAGAGGCCACCATGAGGGGCTGTGTCACCCAGAGCTGTGTGCTCGGGGTGGCCACCGAGGGCCTTGCTGGGGTCCGGGACAGGCCACTCGGTGCTGGTGTTCTACGAGGAGCTGCTGGGGCTGTGGAACCCAAATTTGGGGGAAATTGAGGGATCTGGCCCTCCTGGGATAAGGGGGATGCCCAAATCTTTGTCGCTTGTGGTGGTGTCCCTGTCCTGAGGGGGTCTCGCAGTGGGTCTGAGGACACTAAAGGGGGCTGGGGATCATCTCAGAGGATGGCTGGGATGGCAGGAGAAGGACATGGGGTCCCACAGTGGGGCTAGGGGACACTAAAGGTAGCTGGGGACCCTGCTCAGAGGGTACCAGGGATGGCAGGAAAAGAATCAGTGAGGCTGGTTGGGGACTCCGCAGAGGATGAGTGGGATGGCAGGAGGCGGACATGGGGTCCAGCAGTGGGGCTGGGGGATACTAAAGGGGGCTGGGGACCCTGCTCAGAGGATGACAGAGATGGTTGGGATGGCAGGAGGATCTGGGGGTGTCTCTGTGGCCTGAGCCCCCCCGCCTCTGCCCCGCAGATGAACATGGACTCCAATGAGGTGCTGCCGCGTCACTTCGATGCCGCCGCAAAGTGGCCCGGGATGATCCACGAGCCCCTGGACCAGGGGAACTGCGCCGGCTCCTGGGCCTTCTCCACGGCCGGTGAGGGGGGACGGGGTGGGCTGGGTGGGGACAGCGGGGACGGAGGGGGAACCGCCTCCCCCTGACCTCCCGCTCCTCCCCAGCCGTGGCCTCCGACCGCATCTCCATCCACTCCATGGGACACATGACCCCCGCCCTGTCCCCTCAGAACCTCCTGTCCTGTGACACCCGCAACCAGCGGGGCTGCAGCGGGGGCCGCCTGGATGGGGCCTGGTGGTACCTGCGCAGGAGAGGGTGAGGGGGTTGGGGTGGGATGGGATGGGGTGGGATAAAGTGGGTTTGAGGCTCTGGGGAGAGCCCAAGAGATCCTCCTGTCCCTTGGGCAGGTGGGGGAATGAGGGCTGCCAAGGTGGAATGGAGAGTGGGGTTTGGGGGGAAGGTGCAAGTGGGGATTGGGATATGGGTGGGATTGGGATGGGGATGGGAGCGGGGTTTGGGACGGGGATGGAGCCGGGTGGTCCTCCCCCTGCTCACATCCCTGTCCCTCCGCGCAGGGTGGTGACAGACGAGTGCTACCCGTTCACGAGCCAGCAGAGCCAGCCGGTGGCCCCGCCCTGCATGATGCACAGCCGCTCCATGGGCCGGGGCAAGCGACAGGCGACAGCGCGGTGCCCCAACCCCCAGACCCATTCCAACGAGATCTACCAGTCCACCCCCGCCTACCGCCTCTCCTCCAGCGTGAGCGCCGGGCCCCGGGGGCGGAGCGGGAGCCCTTTGGAGTGGGGAGAGGGGGAGCGGGAAGGGGCTTGGCTCGGGGTGCTTTACCTGGGAAAAACCGAGTTTGGGAATGCGGCTGGGAAAACCCCGCTGCGGAGCCCGCGGGGGAGCGGCTCCTGAGCCCGGCATCTCCACAACAGCCACCCGTGGGTGCTGGAGCAGCTCTGCCTGCATCTCTGGGGGTGGGGAGGGCACTGCCGGGGGTCCCGGCCCCGGTGCCACCCGGTGCCACCCGGTGCCACCCGGTGCCAGCCGGCTCTGTGCTTGCAGGAGAAGGAGATCATGAAGGAGCTGCTGGAGAACGGCCCCGTGCAAGGTACGGAGCTGGCGGGGACACCCCTCTGTGCACCCCAAAAGGTTGGGGGAACAAGGTGGGGGGCAAAGCCGCTCTGCCCGGGCTGGGGGAGCTGTCGTGCGAGCCAGGAGCCCCCTCAGCTGCTCCCCCTGCTCGGCCTCAGCCGCGTGCCCGGGCAGTGCTGCCCCAGTGCCCGTCACGCTGCCCACCCCAGCGGGCACTGGGTTGCTCATTAACTCCGAGATTTAATCACCGTCTTGGCAGCTGGGTTTGTTTAACTTGATTTTTTTCTTTTTGAAACCTCCTCCGAGTGTTGTTGCATGGCCCCGGGGAGGACCCGGCTGCCGCCTTCCCTCCTGCTGGCAATGCGATGCCCCGTGCCCCGCTGTGCCCGTATCCCCCACCCTGGGGGACGCGGAGCCCCTTCCCTGGGGACAGTGGCAATGTCCCCAACCCCTGTCCTGCTCCCCGCAGCCATCCTGGAGGTGCACGAGGATTTCTTCATGTACAAGAGCGGGATCTATCGGCACACGCCGGTGGCCGAAGGGAAGGGGCCGAAGCACCAGAGACACGGGACCCACTCGGTCAAAATCACCGGGTGGGTGTGGGGGTGGCCTGGGGGGGCTCCAGGGGGTGTGGAAAGGGTTGGTCTGGGTGGGAAAATTGTTCACTTTGGATGTCCCCAGGCTGGGAAAGGAAGCAGAGAGGGAAATGGTGGCACAAGTGACACGAGTGGGGTGCTCAGCACCCTGGAAGAGGGGGCGGGCTGGATGGAGGTGCAGACCCCAAAGAGGGGAGTGGGGCCGGCTGCCCTGTGCCGGTGTTTCCTTCCTCCTGCCGTGGCTAAATATTCCTGCCCGTATTCCTGGAGCGGATGTCAAAACCTCGGCCTGGCCCTGGGGAGGCGCCGGGGGCAGGAAATGAGCAGGGTCAGCACCCCCCAGTCCCACCACGGTGCTGGGGAAGGGGGATCCCACAATCTAGGGGTGCCCGGGGACCCCCCTCACTGTCCTGTCCCGCTGCAGGTGGGGAGAGGAGCAGCTGCCCGATGGCCAGACCCAAAAATACTGGGTGAGTGTTGGGGGTGAGTTTGGTGGGGCTCAGCCATGAGGTGCTGCTGCTTCTCCGCACCCATTTGGGGTCCAGCTTGGGTTCGGGGGATCACCACCCGTGTCCCGTGTCCCCTCTGCAGACGGCGGCCAACTCGTGGGGCACGGCGTGGGGCGAGGGCGGCCACTTTCGCATCGCCCGCGGCGTCAACGAGTGCGAGGTGGAGACTTTCGTGGTGGGGGTTTGGGGCCGCGTCAGCATGGAGGACATGCCCCACAAGTGAGCCCCCCGCTGCCCCCGATGTCCCTGTCCCCAGCTCGGCCCCGCAGTCACAGCACGGCGGGCGGGGGGCTGGAGTTGTCCCCTGGGTCCCCTGGCCGGGGGCTGCGTGTGCCCGCTGTGCTGACGCAGCGGCTGGGTGCAGTGGGGCGTGCGTGGGGGGTGCCGCGGGGGCTGCTCCCGTCTCCCATGGGATTTACCCGCTAATCCCCCCGCCCCGGGCTCGGCTGGGCTGCGGTGGCGGCGGGGGGCTCTTCAAAGGCAGCTGCACCCCCCCCCCCATCCCGGCTGGAGCTGCGGGATTCCCCCTCCTTTTCCCAATGGATGGGGCTGGGAAGGGTCCCCCATATTCCGGTCCCTCCCATCCTGGCCCCACCACTCCCCCCCAGCAGGGCAGCCCTGGAGCTGGGGGTGTGGAATAACCCAGAGGGGGGGTCCCCTGAGCCCCCAGGGCTGGGTGTCGCCAGGATGGGGTCCCCACCGTCCCCCCCCCAGCCCGTCCCTATGGTGCTATGGCCCCGCCACCCCTCTGGGGACAGCGGGGACAAGGGAGGGCTCAGCCCCGTGATGTCCCCGTCCTGGTGGGGCCACAAGTGGGGTCCACGCAGCAGCGCAGCCCGGGACCTCTCCCCTCTCCCCCCCCCCCCCCCCCCCCCCCCCACCCCCCCCGCCAACCCAAGGGCTGTACTTTTAAGATTTTGTATTTATTTTGCTTTTTATTGTTTGTAAATAAAGTTATGGAGGCCTCAGAGCCGGCAGGGTGGACTCAGTGCTCCGAGGGGGACACGTGGCCCCTGTCACCCCCGTCTGGGGGGCCCAGCGTGGCCTCGGGAAGGGCTGGGGGGGTGAGATAAGGCCCCGCTCATTGTCCACCTTCCGGTCCCGCCGCTCCGGTGACCGCGGCCAGCGCTGGCCACGCTGCGGGCACACGCAGCCGCTCGGGCCACCACGGCCGCGGTGACCGCGGCCAGATGTGCCACCGCACCCAGATGTGGCGCTGCAGTCAGCTGTGCCACCACACCCGAGCGTGCCACCACAGCCACCGTGCAGCTGGGGGTGCCACCGCGGCCAGCTGCGCCCTGCAGGTGCCACCACAGTGAGATGTGCCGGCACAGCCCCCGCGTCCCCGCGGCCACCCCGCTCCATCCCGGGGGTAGCGCTGCGGTTGTTGTGGCCTTTTCCAAAGGTCTGCATTCCTGGTGGTCCCTGGCCCTTTCCGGGTCGCCTCCCTCGGGTCTCCCCCCCCCAGCAGAGGGGGACACAGAGTGTGGAGTGCGGTGCCACCTGGTGGTGGCTGCCTGCAACTGTAGGTATCGATATATTTATTATTTTTAAAATATTTAAAAATATATTTATATTTATATGTATAGATAGAGATATGGATGTGTATAGATGTGTCTGTATATATATATTTTATAGATAGATATAGGTACAGGCGCCTGTTTTTGGTCAGACATGAACACCCCCATCTCGATGTATATCTCGATGTATATCTCCATATATATCTCTATATATCGCTATATATCTCTATATTAATCTCTATATATCTCTATATCGATATACATATCTATATATCTCTATATATATCTATATATATCTATATCTATATATCTATATGTGTGTATATACATATCTGTATATTCATTTATATATATATATATAAAGAACACCCTGTATATATATTTATATGTGTATATATGTACATGCAACCACCCCCCTGCACATATATATATATATATATATATATATAAACATACAGCCCCATACTTATGTTTATATGTATATATAGGTAAACACACAGCTATTTATATGTTTATATATGTGCATGTACACCTGCATGTACACTTATATACACACCCCTGTATTATATATAATATATAATATATTATATATATATTATATTATATATAATAATATATATAATATATATATCTATAATATCTATAATATAAAAAATATATACTATATATAATATATATAGTATATAAAGATATATTATATATAAAATATATAATATATAAAATATATATAATATATTACATATATCATGTATAATATATACAATCTATATTATATATGTTATGTATAATATATATAATATATATAATATATATAATATATGTTATATATAATGTATGATATAATATATACAATATATATTACGTATATAATATATATTATGCAATATATATAATATACATTATATTATACATAATATATAAAAATAAAATTTATATCATATATAGAAAAATTATCGATATAATGTATATAAAATATACTATATATAATACATAATAGATAAAATGTATATAATACAAAATATACTATATCTAAAATAAAAAATATGTAATAAATAATATACTCTATATAATATATATTCTCTGTATCATATATCATCTATTTTATATGTAATAGGTGTGTGCCCATATATTTACATGTACATATGTGTACATATATACACACATCTATTTATGTGTGCATATACATGAACACACCTATATCTAGATTTTAATTTCTATATTTATAAACACACACCTGTATTTATCTCTCTACATGTGCCTGTATATATATTTTTTACGTGTATACATGTAAATATAGAAATTTATATTGAAAATATGCCTGTACACAGACCTGTATATATAAATATATATGTACACCTGTATATATTTATATATATACTTATATACATTTTTATATATACATATATATATATGTACCTATACAGCTATATATATATAGAGAGATAGATGATATACACATAAACCACCCCCCTCTATATATTTATGTGTCTATTTTTATGTAAACACTAAATATAAATATTTCTATATCTATTTATATACCCTATACATATATTTTTATGTGTATTTATCCATGGACACTCAGAGGGGTGTCAGTGAGGAGTTTGGTTTGGATCAATGGCATTTTAGATATATTTCTATACGTTAAAATATAGAAATATATATTTATAATATATGCAGGTATGTATATAACATCTATAAATATAGATATAATTCTATTTATGTGTATTTTATATATTTTTTTATATTTTTGTATGTATTTTACAGAGATGTATTTCATATTTTTAATATATTTTTATATATCTTAAAAATATCGATATAAAATACATCTATAAGTGTATAAAAGATATAAAATACATCTATAAAATAGATATTGATATATTTATAGATATATTTACAACCCTCAACCCCAAGCAGGGCTGAGCTCTGACTCAACAGAAATACTGGGAATGCTCAGGGGGGAAATATCCTTGGTATGCTTGGGAACAGCCAGTCCTGCCCCAGGCTGGAAAACACCGAGCTCACGGAAAACACCGAGGTTGGGCCCTTCCTTCTGATCTCAGACCTTGGAACCTTTTATTCCGTAAGAATTCCTTCAAAGCTCTTGGAGATTCCTCAAGGCAAACTCCAGGTTCATCCTCTGGCCATCACTTGGGAAGAAAACTTCGGCATTGTTTGGATTTTTCTGTGCCTCAGTGCTTTCTTTTCTCTATTTTGACATGAAATTCCCAAGAATTGATTTTAGGGAATGGTATCCAGCCCTGGGAATGGGGAGAGAGGCACACGAGGCACCTGATGTCCCCTGGACCCCCTCCCCGGACACAGAGACCACAGAGCAGCCGGAGCACGACGCCTTTTATTCCAAAGCTGGAAAAATTGAGCTCTAAACTTCGTCTGGATTTGGCTTCAGGATTGGCAACAGCGGGGGGACGATCCCATGAGGCTGCAGCAGCACATCCCATTCCAGCAGCCCCCCAAAAACAGCAATGAGACCCCCCCCAGAAAACATTCCCAGGGGTGTGATGTGCTCCCAGGGCACTCAGAGAGGGAAGGAAGGAGCTTTATCCTCATTTTCCCCCTTTCCTGCTGCTTCCAAACCCAAGGCTCAGCTTTTCCTCCCCAAAACGGGGATGTTCTGCTGCAGACGCCTTGGGATGAAGCTGGAATTTGGGGCTGGCACGGGATCTAAGCTGGTTTGGCTGTCCCAGTTTGGCACGGGATTCACCCCAATTCCCAAGGAATCCAAGCCAGGAAAACCCCAGCAGGCTTTGGGTGGATCACGTTGGGAATTTGGCCCCGGGAGAGGGGAGGGGGAACTCTCACAGAGGCTCAGCCACATTTAGAGGATAGATGAGGATGGCTGCAGCTCCTGGAGAGCTCCAGAATTCCCAGCCTTTGGAGCAGGGGATGTCACAGCATCCGGGTCACCACCACGGCGAGGAAATCCTCGTAGCTGAGCCGGATGTTTCCCACCAGCGCCGTGTCCTTCTCCCGGAAGGAGTCGGTGAGGCTCTGCAACTGCACGCAGATGTGGATGAACCGGTCCAGCTGGATACTGGGATTAGGAGAACGCTGGCTGTACCGGGCCAGCAGCAGCTGGCTGAACTGGGGGCTCAGGTTGTAGCCCATCTGGGAGAAAGCTGGGAGCAAGGAAAACTCGGATTAAACCATCCCAAAGGGATGGAAAGTGGCTGTGCCCTCCTCCTCCATGCCCCATCTCTCATTCCCACCACCCTTCCCACACTTCCCGCTCAGGGTGTGCACGGGCAGGGCTCTCCAGAGGAATCAAGCCACAAATTCCAGGCATTTTTCCCTTCACACACACCCAAGAGCTCCTCCCAAAAAACAGGTTCCAGCCACACATCGTTGAGGGAGGATTCCGGGCTTCCTGCAGGAAGGAAGCCCGTGGCACAGCCCCGCTGCAGCTCATCACCTCCTGTCCCCTGGAAAGCTCCAGTGGATAATTCCCAAGCTGCTTTGGAAGCATCCCAGGAGCTCAGAGCCCCCCAGCCCAGCTGCAGGGACCACTTCAGGAGGAATTCCAGCTTCCAGCTGGGAATAGAGCCAGGCAGTGGCTGGGGGGGGGTCAGGCCAGGCCAGGCTGGTGCCCCTGGCCCTCACCCACCTTGCTGGAGCTCGCTGAAGCTGATGGAGCCGGATTGATCCGTGTCATACTGCTGGAAGAGGCTTCTCCACTGCTGGATGAAGCGCAGCAGGGCGGAGAAGCCGTAGACGTCGATGCGCCCCGACCGCGTCTTGTCGAACATGTCTGGGCGGGAGAGCAGGGCAAGGAGGGGTGGAAAGGATTCAGAAACTTCCAGAGAGCTCAGGATCCGCACCACAGCTCCCTGGAATTCTGCTCTGTTCCCAAAATCCTCCCTCACCAGGACAGCGATCGACTGGGACCATTCAACCCCCAAGGCTGGTAAGAAACAGCACCAAAAGCTGAGGTCGGGGCAAGCTCTGGGTCAGTCTCAGCATTTTTTGGGCTTTCCCTCCCTTTCCTCCCTGTCTTTTTGGGATCTGGGGCTTGTGCAGCTCTGGGATTTCCTTTTCCAAGTGGGATTTTGGGCCTTTCACTCACGTCCTCCACCACTGGGAGCTGCTTGGTTTGCCCAGCTCTGGCTCCAGCCAGGAGGCGATGCCCAGGGAAAAGGGGAATGCCACAGGGATGGGCTTCACCCCAAACCCAAACAAACCAGATTAACACCGGGAGGAGGGGAAGGAGATCCCAAACTCACTGATCATGAGCAGACAGGTCTCATCGTTGAACGAGGACCAGTTGTTGTTGACCAGCGCCTGCTTCAGCTCCTTGACGGAGATGAACCCGCTGTGATCCGCATCCACCGTCTGGAACCAGGAAAATGCCTCGGGATCCACCCCTGGTGGGGCATTCCCTGCATGGGAAGAGGCCATCGGCGCTGTCACCCCCTGCTCGGAGAGGCCACGGGCTAGGCTGGCCCCGGGGGTGGCTCACAGGGCCGGGCAGCGCTTCTCCTCCCACGGGTTTTACAGCCCCGTAACACCCTGGGAAAACAGGGCTGGGATGGGCACGGAGCGGCTGGAGCTGGGAATGGGCTGCGAATCAGAGCCTGGTGGAGCTCTGGGATGGAGAGGAAGCCACGGGACCGCCCCATAAACCCGGCAGCACCGGGGGACGGATGTGGGGTGTGAAGTTTTAGGGCTGCCTGGCACTTCCTCTTCCTCCTCTTTCTCTTTTTCCTCCTCCTCCTCCTTTCCCTCCTCCACTTCCTCCTCCTCCTCCAGGATTTCTAAATAATAAACCGGGACATTGAATTTCATTCTCGTGGCGGCATCTACCGAGCTGGCGACCCCCTCAACCCCCACCCCTCCCCCAGGCACCGGACTGGGAACTCCCCAAACCCCCCGACCCCACACCAGGCTGGGGACCCCATCGCTCCCCACCTCCGTCCCGGGTACCGCGCACGGAGACCCCCGGACTCACCTCCTGGGGCCGCCCCGCCGTACGGCCCGGGCTGGGGGCCGCCGTAGGAGCCGCCGTAGGGACCCCCGGGCGGGGGTTGCCCGTAGGGCCCTGGGGGTGGCCCCCCGCCATAGGGACCCCCAGGTGGGGGCTGCCCGTAGGGTCCCGGGGCCGGCCCCCCACCGTAGGGGCCCCCATGATAGGGGCTGGCCGGAGGGGGCTGTCCTGCGCCGGGGAAGCCCTAGGGAAGGGACAGAGACGGTGTGAGGCGGATACCGG
This sequence comes from Corvus moneduloides, assembly GCF_009650955.1. Lineage (NCBI taxonomy): Eukaryota > Metazoa > Chordata > Aves > Passeriformes > Corvidae > Corvus > Corvus moneduloides. Next base: position 5,165,251 of record NC_045498.1, read on the forward strand.
ACACCGGGCACCGAGATGGGCAGGGGGATGGACCCCGGCGTGACTCCCAGGCCCCCCTCCCCGGATCAGCCGCCGGTCGCATTCCCGCCGCGGGTCATAGTCCGGGTCCCGGTCACAGTCCAGGTTCTGGTCCCCGGTCCCCGCTCCCGGTCCCCGTTCCCTGCTGCCGCTGCCGCTCCCGGTCCCGGTCCCGATCCCGCTCCCGGTCTCGGTCCCGGTTCCGGTGCCCACCCCGCACCTGCCCCGGGTACGCCATAGCGCGTCCTCCGCCCCGGCCACACCCCGATGACGTCACGGAAACGACGCGCGCCCATTGGCTGCGGCTCGCACAGACCACGCCCCCGGGCGGGGCGGAGGCCAAGCGGTGACGCGCGGGAAGCGCGCGCCCGACGAGGCCTTAAAGCGGCAACGGCGACCGGGGTGGGGCCCACCAGGATGGGTTGGCACCGGGAGCTACACGGGAGCGGGGTTGGAATTCTCCCGGAGTTTACCCGGGATCAGCCCGGGAGTGAGGCCAGGACCAGCCTGGGAGTGGGGCTGGTGACCCCTCAAAATGAGGGCTGGGGTTCCTCTGGCAGCAGGAGCGAGATCCCTCTAGGAGCAGGACTGGGATGGCGGTCGGGGATTCCCGAGGATTCCAGGCATGGTCAGGATCAGCCCAAGAGCAGGGCTGGGCTCAGCCTGAGAGCAGGGCGAGAATCCCCACAAGATGAGAGCTGGTGTCTCCACAGGAACTGGATTGAGATCCCTCCAGAGGCAGGACTGGGATCCCCCCAGATCACAGACAGGAGCTCCTGGGACCTGGGCTGGGATGTGCTGGGATGAGAGCGGGATCTCCCCAGGACCGGGGCTGGGATATGCCCACATCACGGCTGGGATTGCCCCTGAGGCAGGGCCAGGACCCTCTGGGATCAGGACTGGGATCCCCCCATCAGTCCCAGGGTCACAGGGAGCCCAGGGTCACCGTGTCCCCAACCAGAGTGGCCTCAGGACTGGCCCCGAGCAGCATCCCTCGGGGATAGGGCTGGGCACAGGGATGAGGAGGAGGCAGAGACCCATCCGTGTCCGATCACAGAGCCGGGAGGCGCGGGGGCACCAGCACAGGTGTATTTTTGGGGCAGGATCCACCCGCCCCCGCGATTGCTCCGGAGCTGTACAACCCCCGAGCCCCCCGCGACAGGCACGGCCCCGGCACAGCGGGGAAACAATATTAACAGCAAATTCGGGGGGCACGGGGGGCGCGGAGCCCCTCAGCCGAAGGGACCCTTGACGTTCTTGGGCTGGAAGAGCGGCTGCTCCATGGGCATGGCCCCCAGGCACTCGGCGGGGCTGCAGTGCCCCGTCTTGCCCGGCTGCCCCGTGGCACCGGGAGGGCCGGGGATGCCGGGGATGCCCTGCTGCCCCACGGGGCCCGGGGGACCCATCTTCCCGTAGCCTGGTGGCCCTTGGGGACCTGGAAGAGATGGAGAGAAAGGGGGGGGGGTGACAGGATGAGGGGGTGGCAGCAATGCCCAGCGTAGGGCTGGGGGCCACATGGAGGGACGGGGCTCACCTGGGGGTCCCGGGGGGCCGCTGTCCCCCATCAGCCCCACACCTTTCTCGCCTTTCTCTCCTTTGGCACCCGGCTCACCTGGGAGAGAGGGGGATGGAGACGGGTGAGATCCCGGCACAACCGCAGCATCCCAGCAGCCAGGGACACCGGGAATGTCCTGGGGACACCGGCAATGCCACAGGGACTCTGGGAATGCCCCAAGGGCACCAGGAACATCTCAGGGACACTGGAAATGCCCCAGGGACACTGGGAACGTCCTGGCAACGCTGGGAACACCCCAGGGACACCCATAACGTCGTGGGGACACTGGGAATATGATGGGGCCATCAGGAACGCCCCAGGGACACCGGTAATGTCCCAGGGACGTAGGGAACATTCCGGGGACATTGGGAACGTCTAAGGGACACCGGGAACATGATGGTGACATCGGGAATGCCCCGGAGAGCAGCACGTACCCCGCATGCCCGGCACGCCCTGCCGCCCCTCTCTGCCGATCTGCCCCGGCATCCCCGGGGAGCCAGGGGGTCCCGGCCGGCCGGGCAGCCCGTCCTTCCCGGGGGGACCGGGTCTGCCCGGGGATGCCACCATCTCCACCGGGAAGTGCAGCCGGGAGGTGTAATACGCCATCCGCTCTGCGGGGACAAGGACCGAGCTCAGCGCCGACGGGGACAGGGCGGGGACACGGGGAGGGTCCCCGGGCCTCGTCGCCATTCCCCCGGTTACCGTCAAACATCTTGTTCAGCTCCTGCCGGATGAACCTCTTGACCTCGTCGTAATTCACCACGTCTCCCTGAGGAGACACGAGGGGACACGCGACGGGCCACGGCCACCGCGCCCCGGCAAAGGGACAGGGTCCTGCCCCCCGACGCGGCCACCCGTCCTTACCATCATCCCCGGGGGTCCCGGTAGCCCGGGGCTGCCCGCGGGGCCCGGCGAGCCCGGGGGTCCCCTCTCCCCCGCCGGTCCCCGTGGCCCCACGGGTCCCATGGAGCCGCTTTTCCCCGGACCCCCGGGCATTCCGGCTCTGCCCTTCTCCCCGGGGTACCCCCGCTCGCCGGGGGATCCAGAGTCACCCTGTGGAGAGGAAAGGCTCAGCCCTGGGGTGCCGGGACAGCTGTGGGACACCGGGGAGGCGGCGGTGGCACTGCCAGGCTCCCCTCACCTTCTGTCCGGCCGGTCCCACAATGCCCGGTTTTCCTGGGGGTCCCTGGAAAACAGCAGCAGCGTGGCAGGGATGTCCCCACCCCGGCGACCCTGTGTCCCCATCCCTCTGTCCAGCGGGGCAGGAAAGCTCCAGAGCCCCCGCTCCTACCTCTTTCCCAACGGGTCCGTCCGGTCCCTGCTCCCCCTGCGAGGTGGTGACAGAATGAGGTGGTGACACCACGGGGCCACCCCCAAGGTAGCCACTGCTTCGGGGTACGGGGTCTGTGCCCTGCTGCACTCACCGGTGGTCCCGGGTGTCCCGGGGGTCCCGGCTGTCCTGGCATCCCCGGCAGACCCCGCTCCCCCACGGAGCCGCGCTCGCCCTTCAGCCCCTGCGCGGAGGAGGGAGCCGGGAGCATCGGGATCAGCGCGGGGCGGGGATGGGGACCCCAAACCCGCTCTCCGTGGTCCCATCCCGACCCCAAATCCCAGAGTGAGGGCTCCAGCCCTGGCAGTACTCACCACTCCAGCGAGGCCAGCGGGACCCGGCTGCCCCGGGCTGCCGGGGGGTCCCTGGGGACAGAGACAGGCGGGTCAGTTGGGGGTCACAGGTGATGTCCCCACTCCCTGCACCAGAGGGAGTCCCCGCCGTGATCCCCCCGTGGCTATGTCATGGGGGGCAGCTCCAACTTACGATGAGCCCTGGGGGTCCCTGCCGGCCTTGGGGTCCCATGGGTCCAGGGTCACCCTGAGGAAGGCGAGATGAGGAGGAGGAGGTGGGGAGGGGTGGTGACAAGGAAGGCAGGGTGGTGACAAAGGGCCCCAACCTGCCCAGGGGTCACCCAGCCCTCGCTCACCTCCGCTCCCGGCCGGCCCGTGCTCCCCGGGGGGCCAGGTTTGCCACAGTCACCCTAAAAGGAGGAAGGGACATCATGGGCAAGAGCAACGAGTGGAGACTCTGGCCAGGCCCGAGGCCCCTGGGGATGTCACCACCCAGCGTCACCATCGCTCACCTTCGGTCCTGGGAGCCCTGGGTGTCCTGTCTTGCCCTTGAAACCCTGGAGAGAGAAAAGAGCTGAGTGGGGCTCCCAGGGTGCCACCAGCAGAGCCCAGCAGGTGACTCTGACTCTGCAGTGCTGGTCCAGGGCCAGCACCCAGAGCTCAGTGTCCCCAGGAACACGTGGTGGGACAGTCCCGGCTCAGGGGACCCCAGTCCTGGCTGCAGGGACATGCCAGGCACGGAGCACTAGGGAGGGGTGACAAGGAGGGCTGTCACTCACCGGAGGACCCATCATCCCTGGTGGCCCGGGGGGACCAGGGTCACCCTGGGGAGAAAGAGATGTGGGTTGGGGGTGTCCTGGGGGGGTGGTTCAGGGTGGCTGCCCCCCACCAAAACCCAAGAGAGCGCCAGAACCTCACCCTCAGCCCTGGCTTCCCGTCTTTGCCATCCAGTCCTTCCAAGCCAGCAGGGCCCTGTGGGGACAAGGTGACAGTGACAGAGGGTGGTTTGCACTGAGGAGCTCTGGGGGTCCCCAAGGGACTTGCTCAGGGCACCCCAAGATATGGGAACAGATCCCTGGGGAAAGGGAACGGGTCCCTGGGGAATGGGAACAGCCAGCGGTGCTCCCAGGAGCACCCAAGGGTGACACATAGAGGGGGTCTTACCTGGATTCCTGGGGGTCCAGGGGGTCCAGGGGGTCCTGGCATCCCCGCGGGGCCTCGCATGCCCTCACTGCCCTGCAAGAGCCACAGGAGGTCATGGGCACAGCCAGGGCTGGGCACCAAATCTGGGGGGCAAGGGGTGACACCACAGAGCATTGCCCGGTGGCACTTGCCCCTGGCACTCACCTTCTCGGCCACAGGCCCTGGTGGCCCAGCTGGACCAACCTTTCCTGGGAAACCAGGAGGACCCTAAACAGATGAGGGGTGTTGAGTTAATGGGGGATCCCAGCAGAAGAGCCCAGCCCATAAATCCCGCTCTTCCCCAACTTATTTTAATGGGATTGCTCTGGAGCTGCTCCCTGCACCTCATCCCACTCGTGTCCCCCGGGTAGAACCCCCTGTCCCCATCCCTGGCCCTGTGGGGACACCCAGACACACAGCCAGGGATGGGCACCAAGCCTTGGAGACACCTTCCTGGAATTCCCGGGGGGTTGTACTCATCATTCCCAGTGGGATTTACTCACCGGTGGTCCCGGGAAGCCAGGCTGGCCCTGGAAACCCTACAGAGACACAAGAGCTGAGCCAGACCCCACAGCCACATCTTGCCCCATGGGGGTCCTCAGGGGGGTTCTGGCCCCTTTGGGGACACTCACCTGGTCCCCTTTCTCTCCGGCGCTTCCCGGTAGCCCACGCTCGCCCCTGGGACCCTGCGGAGAGACGGGACGAGGTGGTGGGAGCACCCCACAACACCCACAGCCACCCCTCTCCCACCCCATAACCCTCAGGGTGGGCACCTACCGCTGGCCCCACAGGACCGGGCAGCCCGTCCACGCCGGGGGGTCCCTGGGAAGGACAGGGATGGGATCAGATGGATGTGGCTGGAAGGATCCCAGTGCCGGTGCCCACGGAGAGGGGGGCACCTGGGGGAGAGCCCGGCCCCACTGCCCCTGATTAGGGCCCCGAGGGACTCACCAGCTCCCCTTTCTCTCCAGGGGGGCCCACGTAGCCTCGCTCGCCTTTGATGCCCTGGGGAAGGAAGGGGACAAGGTGGGATGTGGGGCAGGGATGGGATTTGGGGAATGGATGGAAAATGGGGCATGGATGGGATATAGGGCAAGGATGGGATATGGGGTAGGGATGGGATTTGGGGTAGGGATGGGATTTGGGGCAGGGGTGGGATTTGGGGCATGGATGGGATATGGGGTAGGGATGGGATATGGGGCAGGGATGGGAGATGGGGTAGGGATGGGAGATGGGGCAGGGGTGGGATATGGGGCAGGGATGGGATATGGGGTAGGGATGGGATATGGGGTAGGGATGGGATATGGGGTAGGGATGGGAGATGGGGCAGGGGTGGGAGATGGGGCAGGGGTGGGATATGGGGTAGGGATGGGATACGGGGTAGGGATGGGATATGGGGTAGGGATGGGAGATGGGGCAGGGGTGGGATATGGGGTAGGGATGGGATATGGGGTAGGGATGGGATATGGGGTAGGGATGGGATACGGGGTAGGGATGGGATGTGGGGTAGGGATGGGATATGGGGCAGGGATGGGATATGGGGTAGGGATGGGAGATGGGGCAGGGATGGGATTTGGGGCATGGATGGGATATGGGGCATGGATGGGAAATGGTGCATGGCTGGGATTTTGGGGCATGGATGGGACATGGGACATAGAAGAGGAGAGATGGAGACACAGCCGGGGCATGCTCAGGGTGCAGGTGCCCTGGCATGGATGAACAGGACGCTGGGAATGTGTGGGATGGGATTGGATGGACAGGACAGAGATGAGCCCTGCAGGGACATGGCGCTCTGTGCCCACCGGGGTCCCCAAATGCAACATGGGGGGGGTCTCAATGAGCACCAGGAGGGACACGAGGACCCCCAGGGGCTGCCTGGTGCCCCCAGTACTCACAGGAAGGCCGGGGGGCCCTGTAGCTCCGGGGTATCCGGGTTGTCCTGGAGGTCCCTGTGTGTGAAGACAAGGACACTGAGCCACCTGCAGTGCCCCAGCCAGGTGCCAACCCCCACGGGCCACCAATGTCCCCCTGTCCCCTCGTCCCACAGCACTCACCGGCTCCCCTTTGGCTCCGGCGAGCCCGGCAGGGCCACGTTCCCCTTGGAGACCCTTTGGGGGGAGAAGAAAGGAGATGCAGGGGGGTCTCCTCCAGCCCCTCCCGGGGCTGTGCCCACCTGGCAGCAGGACCTGGGCACAGTCCATGGGTCTGTGACCTCTGCCAGCCTGCTGGGATCGCGGCTGGGTTCCCTCCACCCCTGGCACAGCCACGGGCACCGGGGGCAGTGCCCAGGCATGGGGCGGGGGGGGGATGCTCAAACCCTGGCGCTGTGACCCTGGAGCCAAGGAAAGCTCAGCCCTGGGGGGACTGCGGGGGGTGCCCAGAGCTGGCTCCAGCCCTCAGCTCCAGCCTGGTGTTCCCCATCCTCCCAGGGTGACACGGGGACAGCCGGGAGCCCCACAGGGACCTCCGGGGTGGGTTAGTGGAGTGACGTGGTGCCGAGGTGGCAGAGAATGACAGGACACGCTGGCACACCGCAGAGCACGGCCCACAGAGAGCCCCAGAGAGCCCCAGAGAGCCCCAGAGAGCCCCAGAGAGCCCCAAAGAGGCCGTGGGGTGATGGTGACATTAGTGGACGAGGGGACACGAGCAGGAGTGCAGGATCCTCCGAGAGCCGCCGGCACAGCCCCACCACGGGCTCCTGTGGGGAGCGAGCAGGGCGGGAGCAGGAGGATGGAGATGGAGGTGGAGATGAGGATGAAGATGGAGATGAAGATGGAGATGGTGGTGGAGGCTGAATGACCACAGAGGAGTGACCAGAGGAGGAGGATGAGCCCAGGCAGCACCGGCCACACACGGGATCCTCCTGGTCGCCACAAATGTCCCTTGGAAGCCACCAGGTGCCCCCCCGTGGGAGCTGTGACGGTCACCCAGCTGAGGTGGCAGGTCCCTGGCACACCTGGAGCCGCGGAGCTGCGCCAGGTCCCGCGGTGGTGAAGAGACCCAGCACCAGATCCCTGAGCTGAGGAAGATCATCCCGGGTCTGCCGGGCCCCCCTGCCTTGGGATGGAGGAATGGGAATGGAGGGATGGAGATGGAGTGGGAGGGGAGGGGCAGCTGTGCTGCGGCTGCTCCCGGCGGGGACGGGGACAAGGGACACAGCCAAACCAAGCGGCAGCGACACAAGGGCACAGAGCGGAGCCGTGCTGGGTTCTTACGGGCAGTCCGGGTGCGCCCGGCGTTCCGGGAAAGCCTGGGGGGCCCTGAGGGGAGAAACAGGGAGGTCACAGCTTGGAAAAAGCGCTGGGGAGCCCGGGCTGAGCCCTGGGGGTGCCACAGAGCTCCTGCTCCACCTCCGGGCTGGCAGCACCTTCATCTCCATCTCCAGCCTCACCGGGGACATCCGTGCCATGCCGTGCCACACCTGTGCCTCGCCACGGCCACGCCCCACTGCCCGTCACCACGGCCTCAGGGCAGGGTGCCAAGCCCCTTTGGCAATCAGCTTTTAAGGGCTCTGAGCCCCCCAGAATCCCCCCACCCCGGGCAGGGGTACTTACGATGGGCCCAGGTGGTCCCGGGGGTCCCCGCAGTCCTGGCGAGCCCTGGGGAGGGACGGGGTGTGGTCACCAAGTGTGACCACAGAGGCGGGGACAGCCCCGAGGGGCACCACGGGACCTGCCCCAGCCCCCGGGAAGGGCTGGCATGGCAGGAAAGGGGGTCCATGGATGGGTTGGAGCTCACCCACCTGCTCTCCTCTCTCTCCTGGGATGCCCGGAGCTCCTGGCAGCCCGGGATCACCAGCGCAGTCAGGGCTGTCACCCTGAGGGGAGTGGGGGACACATCAGGACCCCAGACCTGCCCACCGCCCATCACCCACCTCCGAGCCCTGCCAAGCACCCCGCAAGCAGCTTCTACTCCCCAAAGCCCCCACAGTTGGTCCTGGATGCCCAGCAGGGACCGTCCCTGGGGAGCAGGGGGTGGGACAAGGGCCCCAGCGCCACTCACCCGAGGCTCCTCCGCTCGCGGGAACTGCGCAAAGCACTGCAAGAAAACCCCGGAGTCACCCCGCTGCGACAGGACGAGCCTGTCCCCTCCCAGGATCCAGGCGGTGTCCGGAAGCCTGCCCGCATTCCCAGTAGGACCAGTGTCCCCAAAGCGTGCCCACAGTGTCCCCAAAGCGTGCCCACAGTGTCCCCAAAGCGCGTCCAGTGTGCGGTACTTCCCCCAACTCCCACACAATCCAATTCGCTGGGACTCGGGAGCACCTCTACACCTCCCCCTCCACGGCCAGGGGGTGTCGGGCACCCAAATTCCCACCCGGAGCTGTGGGAATACTCACCCGGGCACAGTTCTCGCTGCCAGGGGCACCCGGCATGCCCCCATCCTCCTTCTCCCCCTCCAATCTGCCGGGAGCTTCCAGGGCCGCCTGCAGCTGGGCACAGTCGCCGCAGAGAGTCTGGGGGGGAAAGAGGGAGTCAGGGGCACCCCGAGGGGTCCCGCGGGGCAGGAGGGTGACCCCATCCCCACCCTCTCACCTTCAGCACCTCGATGTTCCTCTCGGCCATGACGGCCAGAGGTCCCTGGAAAAGAGGGAAGGAGGGATGGAGAAGAGGGATGGAACGACGGAAGGAGGGAAGGATGGGAGGGATGGAGAAGAGGGATGGAACGACGGAAGGAGAGAAGGATGGGAGGGATGGAGAAGAGGGATGGAACGACGGAAGGAGGGAAGGATGGGAGGGATGGAGAAGAGGGATGGAACGACGGAAGGAGGGAAGGATGGGAGGGATGGAGAAGAGGGAGGGAACGGTGGAAGGAGGGAAGGATGGGAGGAGGGATTGTCCCCAGGGACGGGGGAGCAGGGCAGGGGACACTGCCGTGGGAATTGTCACCACCTACCAGGTCTCCAGCCGGTCCAGGCAGTCCGGGCAAGCCGTTGTGTCCCGGCATTCCCTAAATCCAAGGGGACACCGAGTATTCAAACCTTGCCCTAAAAAGATGGCGATCATTCCTGCTCTCCCATGGCTCACCTGGCGACCGGGGGCACCGGGCGGCCCAGGGGGACCGGGAGCTCCGGGGGGACCCTGCAAGACCCCAAAAAAGGATCAGAGGGAGGCAAGGGGGGTGTGGGAGGGGCACAGTGAGGGTGGCACCGACCTGCGGACCAGGCTGGGGCTGCCAGGACATCCCGGTCCATAATCCTGGGGCTCCCTGCGGGTGAGAGACGGGGAAGAGAATCCGGGAGGGTGAGACGGGGCCGGGGGGTGCCTGTGAGGGTGACACGGAGCCGGGGGAGGGGGTGGCACTCACCGGCATCCCGGTGTAGTTGGGGTCCTGGCGGGGGCTGGGGGCACAGGAACACTCCCCGGGCTCTCCCTGTGGGCAGAGGAGGTGAGGAACAGGGCGGGCAGAGGGGGTGGCACGGGGGGCACAGCTCCACCCGAGCCCCAACTCACCTTCTCTCCCTGGGCGCCCTTCTCCCCCTGCCAGAGGAAAGCCGAGATGGGCATTAGGGTGGGTCCCCGGTGCCCCCCACCCACCGCGGGGCACCAGCTCGGCCACCCACACCCCTGGCACAGCCCCCCGGCACCCCCCCGGACCTACCGGCTGCCCGCTGGACCCGGGGAGCCCTCGCTGCCCCTCGGGGCCCTGCGAGGAAGAGGAGGGTGAGGAAACTTCCTGGCTTGGCCAGGGTCGAGGTGCCAGTGGGGTGGCACTGCCCATCCTGGAGGACAGGACCTACCGGTGGCCCTGTGACGCTGCTCCCTGGTGGTCCAGGGGGTCCCGTGGCACCTTTGGGGCCCGGAGGTCCCTGCAGAGGAAGGACAGCAGGAATGGGGAGCACGGGGCACACCGAGGGCTGGGGGACGCTCTCTTACCTTGGCACCTTTCTCTGCTGCCATCCCCGGGGGTCCCTGCGGTCCGGGGGGGCCCTGGGGGCAGGACAGGGTGTCGGTTCCTCCCAGTGAGGGGACAGCAGTGTCCCCAGAGCTGCCACAACCCACACAGGGGGCTGGCAGGAATTGGGGGCTGCCCCATCACCCAGGGCTGGGCACCCCAAAACCCCACCCCCAAACCCTACTCACGGGGGGTCCGGGGGGTCCGGTGCTCCCGGGGTCTCCCTGGGAAAAGCAGATTGTGTGAAAGCCACCAAAGCCACCCAGCACGGCACGGTGACAACACCGGCACCCCAAAACCCACCTGCAGTCCCGGCTGGCCGATCCCCCGCGGTCCTGGCTCACCCTATGGACACAGAAGGGCAGTGAGATGCCCCCAGGACCCCACACCCAACCCCTGCACCCCATTAGGGACACAGAAGAGCAATGAGGTGCCCCAGGACCCCACACCCAACCCCCGCACCCCATTAGGGACACACAGGGGCAGTGAGGTGCCCCCAGGACCCCACACCCAACCCCTGCACCCCATTAGGGACACACAGGGGCAGTGAGGTGCCTCCAGGACCCCACACCCAACCCCTGCACCCCATTAGGGACACACAGGGGCAGTGAGGTGCCCCCAGGACCCCACACCCAACCCCTGCACCCCATTAGGGACACACAGGGGCAGTGAGGTGCCCCCAGGACCCCACCCCCCACCCCCGCACCCCAGTAGGGACACACAGGGGCAGTGAGGTGCCCCCAGGACCCCACACCCAACCCCTGCACCCCATTAGGGACACACAGGGGCAGTGAGGTGCCCCCAGGACCCCACACCCAACCCCTGCACCCCATTAGGGACACACAGGGGCAGTGAGGTGCCCCCAGGACCCCACACCCAACCCCTGCACCCCACTCACCTTTAGCCCCTTCGGCCCAGCGGGGCCCTGCACCCCCGGCAGTCCTGGCTTCCCCTAAAACACAGCAGGGTCACCCCGAGGACACGATGCCACCGGGGCCCTTTGGCCGTGGGGAGGGGGCACTCACGGCTCTGCCCGGCTGGCCGATGCCCGGCGGGCCCTGGTCCCCTTTGGCACCGGGTTTTCCCGGGATGCCCACCACGTCCGAGAGGTCCCCGAGCAAGGCGGGGCCGGGCTCGCAGGCGTCTCCCTGCGGGGAGGGGACAGGAGAAGGATGGAGGGGTGGGTGACACCGAGGTGACGGGGCACAGGTCCCCAAAATGTGGGGGGGGGTCTCACCTTGTCGCCTTTGGGGCCGGCCGGTCCCCTGATGCCAGGCTCACCCGACAGCCCTGGGACACCGGCCATGCCCGGGGTGCCCGGGTCCCCGGGGCTGCCAGCGTCGCCCTGGCGAAGAGAGGGGACAAGGCTGGCACGGGGAGGCAGGGGACAAGGCACGCACAGAGGTGCCAGCCCCCTGTGCCACCACCAGCGCCACCAGGAGCCACCCCGAGCCCCTCTCACCTTCTGTCCCTTCTCGCCAGCGTCGCCGGGTCTGCCCTGGGGAAACGCAGGAACGGGTCAGGCTGGGGCATCCCCCCCCAAAAACGGGCACGGGGGGCACGGGGGGCACGGGGGGCACGGGGGGCACTCACCGCTCTGCCCGGGGGGCCACCAGGGCCCCTTTGTCCTGCTGGCCCCGGCACTGCCACCAATGTCGCTGTCCCTTGGAGGGCTTGCGGGGTGGGAGGGCACTGCCCGCATTGCTCGCCCTGCGGAGGGACGTGCCCGCTGCAGGGTGGCGAGTGGGGGACGGGGGGTCTCGGCCCCCCTGCCCTCCCCATCTCAGCGCCGTCCCGTGCCAGGAGCTGCCCAGGTCTCAGCTGGGGAGGCGGCAGGGACAGGGCAGGGACAGGGCTGTCCCCAATGTCTCACCTTCTCTCCCTTGAGCCCCCGCACGCCGGGATCTCCCTTCTCTCCCGGGATTCCCTGGGCCCGGAATTCACAGCACAGGTGAGACCGCGGCCCCCAAAACCCGGCTCCGGCACCCCTGAGCCCCCAGACCCCTCCTGCACCCCTGGGCTCCCCTCCCCGAGCCCCCAGACCCCTCCTGCACCCCTGGGCTCCCCTCCCAGAGCCCCCAGACCCCTCCTGCACCCCTGGGCTCCCCACTCTGAGCCCCCAGACCCTTCCTGCACCCCTGGGCTCCCCACTCTGAGCCCCCAGATCCCTCCTGCACCCCTGGGCTCCTCCCCCCGAGCCCCCAGACCCTTCCTGCACCCCTGGGCTCCTCCCCCCGAGCCCCCAGACCCTTCCTGCACCCCTGGGCTCCCCACTCTGAGCCCCCAGACCCTTCCTGCACCCCTGGGTTCCCCACTCTGAGCCCCCAGACCCCTCCTGCACCCCTGGGCTCCTCCCCCCGAGCCCCCAGACCCTTCCTGCACCCCTGGGCTCCCCCCCCAGAGCCCCCAGACCCTTCCTGCACCCCTGGGCTCCCCCACTCTGAGCCCCCAGACCCTTCCTGCACCCCTGGGCTCCTCCCCCCGAGCCCCCAGACCCCTCCTGCACCCCTGGGCTCCCCCCCCAGAGCCCCCAGACCCTTCCTGCACCCCTGGGCTCCCCCACTCTGAGCCCCCAGACCCTTCCTGCACCCCTGGGCTCCCCACCCTGAGCCCCCAGACCCTTCCTGCACCCCTGGGCTCCTCCCCCCGAGCCCCCAGACCCTTCCTGCAGCCCTGGGCTCCCCACTCTGAGCCCCCAGACCCTTCCTGCACCCCTGGGCTCCCCACCCTGAGCCCCCAGACCCCTCCTGCACCCCTGAGCTCCCCACCCTGAGCCCCCAGACCCCTCCTGCACCCCTGGGTTCCCCACTCTGAGCCCCCAGACCCCTCCTGCACCCCTGGGTTCCCCACTCTGAGCCCCCAGACCCTTCCTGCACCCCTGGGCTCCCCACTCTGAGCCCCCAGACCCCTCCTGCACCCCTGGGCTCCCCACTCTGAGCCCCCAGACCCTTCCTGCACCCCTGGGCTCCCCACTCTGAGCCCCCAGACCCCTCCTGCACCCCTGGGCTCCCCACTCTGAGCCCCCAGACCCTTCCTGCACCCCTGGGCTCCCCACCCTGAGCCCCCAGACCCCTCCTGCACCCCTGGGCTCCCCACCCTGAGCCCCCAGACCCTTCCTGCACCCCTGGGCTCCCCACCCTGAGCCCCCAGACCCTTCCTGCACCCCTGGGCTCCCCACTCTGAGCCCCCAGACCCCTCCTGCACCCCTGGGCTCCCCACTCTGAGCCCCCAGACCCCTCCTGCACCCCTGGGCTCCCCACCCTGAGCCCCCAGACCCCTCCTGCACCCCTGGGCTCCCCACCCTGAGCCCCCAGACCCCTCCTGCACCCCTGGGCTCCCCCCCCAGAGCCCCCAGACCCCTCCTGCACCCCTGGGCTCCCCACTCTGAGCCCCCAGACCCCTCCTGCACTCCTGAGTTCCCCACTCTGAGCCCCCAGACCCCTCCTGCACTCCTGGGTTCCCCACTCTGAGCCCCCAGACCCCTCCTGCACCCCTGGGCTCCCCACCCTGAGCCCCCAGACCCTTCCTGCACCCCTGGGCTCCCCACCCTGAGCCCCCAGACCCCTCCTGCACCCCTGGGCTCCCCACCCTGAGCCCCCAGACCCCTCCTGCACCCCTGGGTTCCCCACCCTGAGCCCCCAGACCCCTCCTGCACCCCTGGGCTCCCCACTCTGAGCCCCCAGACCCTTCCTGCACCCCTGGGCTCCCCACCCTGAGCCCCCAGACCCTTCCTGCACCCCTGGGCTCCCCACTCTGAGCCCCCAGACCCTTCCTGCACCCCTGGGTTCCCCACCCTGAGCCCCCAGACCCCTCCTGCACCCCTGGGCTCCCCACCCTGAGCCCCCAGACCCCTCCTGCACCCCTGGGTTCCCCACCCTGAGCCCCCAGACCCCTCCTGCACCCCTGGGTTCTCCACTCTGAGCCCCCAGACCCTTCCTGCACCCCTGGGTTCCCCACTCTGAGCCCCCAGACCCTTCCTGCACCCCTGGGCTCCCCACCCTGAGCCCCCAGACCCCTCCTGCACCCCTGGGCTCCCCACTCTGAGCCCCCAGACCCCTCCTGCACCCCTGGGCTCCCCCCCCAGAGCCCCCAGACCCCTCCTGCACCCCTGCGCTCCCCACTCTGAGCCCCCAGACCCCTCCTGCACCCCTGAGCTCCCCACTCTGAGCCCCCAGACCCTTCCTGCACCCCTGGGCTCCCCCCCAGAGCCCCCAGACCCCTCCTGCACCCCTGGGCTCCCCACCCTGAGCCCCCAGACCCCTCCTGCACTCCTGGGCTCCCCACCCTGAGCCCCCAGACCCCTCCTGCACCCCTGGGCTCCCCACCCTGAGCCCCCAGACCCCTCCTGCACCCCTGGGCTCCCCCACTCTGAGCCCCCAGACCCCTCCTGCACCCCTGGGCTCCCCACCCTGAGCCCCCAGACCCCTCCTGCACCCCTGGGCTCCCCACTCTGAGCCCCCAGACCCCTCCTGCACCCCTGGGCTCCCCACCCTGAGCCCCCAGACCCTTCCTGCACTCCTGGGCTCCCCCCCCAGAGCCCCCAGACCCTTCCAGCACCCCTGGGCTCCCCACTCTGAGCCCCCAGACCCCTCCTGCACCCCTGGGCTCCCCACCCTGAGCCCCCAGACCCCTCCTGCACCCCTGGGCTCCCCACTCTGAGCCCCCAGACCCTTCCTGCACCCCTGGGCTCCCCACCCTGAGCCCCCAGACCCCTCCTGCACCCCTGGGCTCCCCACCCTGAGCCCCCTCTGTGTCCCCACTCACCGGTCTGCCCGTGGGTCCCACATGGCCGCTGTCCCCCTGAAATGGAGCAGGCTCATGGTCATCAGGGCCAGGATCAGGATTAGGGTCAGGATCAGCCGAGCCTGCCCCGACCCCATGGGATGATCCAGCCCTTCCCGCTTCTTCCAGGGGTGTGAAGAGTGGGGGTCACTCACCTTCTCGCCCTTGATCCCAGCCAGCCCGGAGAGCCCCATTTCGCCCTGCTGGACACCCCATGGTCACTCACCCGGCACCCACAGCACCTCCGGGGTGCCAGCCCAGCACGGGACAGGAGGGTCCAGCCCCGGCACTCACCGGCAGCCCCGGCTCCCCCTCGAGCCCCTCGGCGGGGCCGCGGCGCAGCGCGGCGAGCACACGGAGATCACAGGACAGGCAGGAGTCCCCCTGGGATGGCAGGAGGGGACAGCTCAGGGTGGGGCGCAGCGGCCGAGCGGGGGGGTGGGATGGAGGGTCACACACTCACCTTCTCCCCTTTCATCCCCTGGATGCCGGCGTCTCCCTGGGAAGGAAAAGCAGGAGCTGGACGCTGCTCGGCGTCCCCCAGGTCCAGCTGGGGACAAGCCAGCTCACCCCGTGTCACCTACCCTGTCCCCTTTGGGTCCTGCGGGGCCGGGTGTGTCCTGGGAACGCGGAAACAGAGGGAACATCAGGGATGCTGAGGTGAGACAGCTCTGCCCTCCACCCCACTCATCCCTGCGTTCAGACTCACCGAGACCCCGTCCCTGCCGGGCGCTCCGGGCTCTCCCCGCGGTCCTGGCTTGCCGGGAATTCCGATGGCACCGAGCATCCCCTCCGGACACACCTCGCACGGCTCGCCCTGCCCGGTGGCAGCGGTGAGACAGAGCCCAGCCTGGGGGTCCGTGGAATGCCCCCCGCGATGCCCCGAGGCCGGGGGATGTGCCCGCGGGCACCCCCGGGCCACTCTGTCACCGCACCCACCTTGTCTCCTTTCGGCCCCAGGACACCGGGGGGACCCTGCGGGAGGAAAGCGGGGACGGGGCTGCTTCAGGGAGGCCAAGGTGTGCCCCATCAGTGCCACCCAGCACCCCTCAGCTGGCCACCAGCCGCGTCACGGGATGATCCCGGGATGGTCATCATTTGGGATGATCCCAGCCCCGAGCAGGGCCGCCGGTTTTCCCAAAGCCCTCTCGACTCCCGGGCTCGGATCCCGTCACCTCTCCGGCCAAGCAGCCCCGACCCCGAGCCAAGAAACCCGGCCCTGACCCCGGGCTTTGGCTCCCGGTCCCGCTACTCACGGGTGTCCCAGGCGATCCTCCGGGTCCAGGAGCTCCCGGGCTGCCCTGGAGCCAGAGATGGGAAAACCGGAGCTCAGCAAGGGGAAACACCGCAGCTCTGGGCCCTCTGTGATGCCCCTGTCCTCCCGGGGGGGGTTTCCTGCCCCCCGAGCCAGGTCTTTGGGCCACCCAAGGAGCTTGGCCAGCCATAGCTCAGCCGTGCTGGATCCGGCTCCGGGCATCGGGAACAGCAGGGACCCCTTTCCCTCCACTCACCTTCTCTCCCTTCGGACCCGGGGGTCCACCGGGGTCACCCTGAAAGGGACAAAGGGTGGTGTTAGCCCTGCTCAGGTGCCCTGGCCAGCCAGCCCTGGCAATGCCCACCGTGGGGACACCACCGTGGCACAGGGGTCCTCACCGGCTTCCCTGGAAAGCCAATCCCTGGAGATCCTGGCTTCCCTGGGGGGCCCGGTTCACCGGCCAACCCCTCGGGTCCCACGAGGCCGGGGTCACCCTGGAGGACAATGGAGGGGTGGCAGTGCTGGCAGTGCCACCAGGTGCCCCGTCTCCCACCCCTCACCCCCAAAGCCCCAGGTACCTTCTGGCCCTTGGGCCCCACCACGCAGATCTCTCCAGGCCGGCCCTGGCAGGAGGGGATTGGGATGTGAAGGCTCCTGTGGCCAGGCCCCCTTGTCCAGGGAATGCCCAGGGGGTGCCCAGGGGGTGCCCAGGGGGTGCCCAGGTACTGCCCAGCACTACTCACATCATGCCCAGGGCGCCCCGGCTTGCCCTGCAGTCCCCCATCGCCCTTCTCGCCCTTCTGGCCCTGCAGGACAGATGAATGTCACCCGTGGTGTCACCCGTGGTGTCACCCATGGTGTCACCCAAGCTACCCAAGCTGGCACTGGCAGGTGCTGCCACCTCTGCCACCATCCCAGGTGTCCCTGCTGCGATGCCCACAGGTGGGCCGGACTCACCTTCTGCCCATCAGTGCCCGCTGGCCCCGGGAGTCCCTGCACGGGAAAAACGGGACAAAGGGGGTGCCCAGGTGGGCTCAGGCAGGGTCCCCTCCTGCTCCTTTCAGGCCCACACGGAGCTGGACCCACCCACCACAGCCCAGGGCAGGGGACTCCCGCAGTGTCCCCACGCCGTGGCCCCACAGCCGAGTGGCACTTACCGCCTGCCCACGCTGCCCCTTCTCACCCCGAGGCCCCTCAGCACACTGGGAGGAGGAGGAGGAGGAGGAGGAGGAGGAGGAGGAGGTGAGAGGAGAGGCAGAGACAGGGAGGGGGTTTGGGGAGGGTTTGGGTGGGCTCTCACCTGCACGGGGCCACCGGGGTGGGTGCGCACGCAGTCCAGGCCCTGCGGAGGGGGGGAGGCGGCTCAGGGATGAGGGTGGGGGGGTTTGGGGATGGGAGCACCCCCAGGGCAGCGGGACCCCCCTGTGCTGGGGATCCCACAGGGAGAGGCCCCCCAGCAGAAGGGGACAGGCCAGGGGTAGGTTGGGGACACTCACACGCTCTCCCTTCTCCCCTTTGGCACCGGCGGTGCCAGGGAGGCCGCGCTCGCCCTTGGTGCCCTGCAAAAGAGGGAGGGGTGGGTGACAAACAGGCACGGGGTGGGTGACAAGCGGGCACAGGGTGTCCCCACAGCAGGGCCCACAGCTCCTGACAGGAATGCTCCGGCACAGCATTCCCACATTTCCGCTGGAGCTGAGCTCTGGGTGTCCTGGGAGGTGGCAAACCTACCTTTGGACCTGGGGGACCAAGGGTGACCTGTGGAGGCAGGAGAAAGGTGTCCCCCAAGGGCACGGTGGCTTCACATGGCAGCAGGAGAGCCCTGAGCCTGCCACGGTGCCCATCCTCCCAAAACTCCTGTCCCCAAGTGCCACCATGGGGCACGGAGTTCCCAAATGCCTGCCATCCCCCTGCCATCCCCCTGCCATCCCCCCACACCCCCAGCCAGCAGCTGCTGTAGGAATGGGGCCACATCTGGAAAGGATCAGGGACTTTCCAGATGTTGCAGGGCCCTGGGCCAGGAGGAGCTGTGGGGTCGTGGGGGGCTGGTGACAGCACCCCGGTGGCTTTTGCCACCCCCAGCTCACAGTCCAGCTGGGCCAGCTCGGCGTCCCCACGTCCAGTGCCACACTCACATTTCCTGATGCCATCTGGGGCGAGCAGGGAGGGCACTGGAAGAGACAGGGATGGAAGCTTGGAGCAGATCCACGCACTGCCCACGGCACCCCAAACCCCACAGCACCCCAAACCCCACAGCACCCCCAAACCCCACAGCCACTGCCCTGCTCCCCTGGGCACCGCACACCCTCAGGGCTCCCCCAGCAGCATCTTCCCCCAGCCCTGGAGCGCTCCGGGCACTGGGAATTCCTGGATGGAAAAGGGAAAAGCCGCCGTGTTTCCTCCCCGGGGAGCTGATGAGGTGCTGGCCTGGCTCTCCCTGTGGATTTGTGGCTTGACCATGGCTCTGCTGGGCCAAACCAGCCCCTCCAGGCTGCTCCCACGGGACTGGGGACAGGTAGGATGTGGCTGTGTCCCCATGGCCTCCAGCCCCCAGCCCTGGCAGGATCCCAGCCCTGGGACACAGCAATGAATCCCTGTGGTGGGATGAGGGATCCCAGAGACACTCAGGGATGAGGAACAGGAGCGCTGGAGACATTTCCCAGCTCTGGCAATGCTCCGGAGACGCTCGGAGGGAACAAAGAGGCCCTTGGCCATAGCTGGGATCGCTCCAGCAGCAGCACAGAGAGAGTGGGGCCTCAATTCCTGCTCGGGGGAGCAGAGCAGCCGCTCTTCCCGGCATCCCAGGAGGGCTGGAAGCAGCTGGGACTTCCCAAATGTGACAGGGACAGAGCCAGACTGGGTCTGGGATAGTGGGTGGCACCCTGGGATGGCACTGGAAGGGGAGCGGGGTTGAGCGTGCCAGGACTGGGATAGCCAGGCTGGGACACTCTCACCTTCTCCTTGGGATCTTCCCTCAGGCTGGTCCTTCCCGAGGTTCTTCCCGGCACCTGTGGGGAGAGAAGAGCACCGTGGGTGTCATCTGCCTGCGTTATCCCACCCCTGGCTGCTCCCTCTCCATGAATCCCGGGTTATCCTGCCCGGGCACCCATGGATGAGGCAGCGGTGGGACCACAGGAGCCCTCCCCTCCCTCATTCCCAGGCCTCCAGTCACCGGCACCTCCCTCCCGAGCCTCGCACCGGGTGGAAAAAGGGAGGAAGGGATTTTCCAGGGGCTGGATCAACGTGGCTGCACCGGGCACCACCGAGCTGCTGCCCACCCCAAAGGGCCAGGAATGGGATGGGGACAGGGGTGGGGATGGACATGGGGACGGAGATGGGGACCAGGATGGAGCCAGGGGTGGGGATGGGGTCGAGAGCGGGGATGGGGACCGGGACGGGGATGGGGATGGGGTCGGGGCCGGGGATGGGAACCGGGATGGGGCCGGGATGGCCCTGCCGGAGCTCACGGTGCCCAGCGGCTCCTCCAGGCAGAAGCAGCGGGTGAACACCCGGCCCTCGGGCTGCGGCACCATCTCGATGAGGTTGCTGCTCTGCATCAGCTCCGCTTGCCGGCGAGTCTTGGGCGCTTCCGTCTGGCACTGCAGGGACACAGCGGGGTGGCAGGGGGGCTGCCGAGGGACAGCCGGGGCCGTGGGGACAGGCAGCACGAGGAGGTGACACACTGGGGACAGACCTGCCCTCGCTGCGCCTCCCCTCTGGGGAAAACCCTGAGCGTGCACAGGGCAGCTCCAGGGTCCTGCCAGGATTGGGGTGGGCACTCAGGGGCACTCAGGGGCACTCAGGGGCACTCACCCCGCTGGCCGAGATCTCGCAGCACCCCTCCCGCCTGGCCAGCTCAGCGTCACAGTAGATGTGGGCTTGCTGGATGTCAAACTGCAGCGGGACGTGGGTGGCAGGTCAGGGGTGACCCTGGCACCGCGGACGGAGCTGCCCCCACCCCGCGGGCACTCACCCGGACCGGGGTGCCACGCACGGCGTCCAGCCCCAGGAAGGTGTTGCCCTCCGGGGCCAGCGCCTGCCGCGGTCCCAGCGGCTTGGAGGAGATGGAGGCACAGTCCAGGTGCACGGACACGGCGTGGCCCTGCACGGCCACCACCACCTTGTGCCACCGCCCGTCGAACAGGGATGCCACGGCCTTGCCCGCAAAGACGGCGCTGACGAAGGTGGCCCCCAGCGCCCTGGCCTGGAACTCCAGGCTTTTCTCGGGGCCGTGCACGGCCAGGGAGAGCTGGGCACAGAGGGGACAGCACCGCGCTCAGAGACGGCTCCTGGCTGTCCCCTGGCGCGTCCCGCCGCATTCCCGGGATGTACCTGGGGGTATCCTTGGCGGTCGGTGACCTGGAAGAGGTACCAGTGCTCGCCGGTGCTGTTCTTCTTCAGCAGCAAGGTGAGGACCAGGGTGAAGGTGGGGGGCAGCCCCCGGGGGAACACTTGCCTGTGGGGACACGTGTTGGGGTGGCCGGACCCTGCGGGGCACTCTGGGGACGGGGTTGTGCCCATCCATAGGGCACTTTCAGGTGGCAGCATCACCCCAACAGCCCCCCAGGGGTCCTGCCACGATGTGTCCCCACTGGTGGCACTCCAGATGCCATCACGGTGGATTCGGCCCCACACTGTGCACCCCAAACACGGCCCTGCTGGGGCAGCTGCAGCACCCAGGGCCATGCTCTGATCCCAGAATTTTGTCCCTGGGAAGCTGGGAAATGCATCCATCATCCCTGTGGCAGCCTTTCCCCAGCTTGCCCACAGCCCATTAAACCACTGGAAATATTTGCTCCGGGCTCTGCTCCGCTCCCGGCCTTGGCTCCACACCCGTGATTTTCCAAGCCACCGCTCTGGAGCTGGACCAAGGGACTGGGACAAGGCCAGTGGTCTCCTCTGCTCTCCGTGGGGCACAGGGACACCTTGACTGGGCACTGAGGTGGCTGGGCAACCAGAGGAGTTCACAACCAGGGTACTGGGGCTGTCCCCATGTCTGGATTCCCAAGGCTGGATCTGGGATGCCACAAGCCCTCGGCCAAGAGCAGCACCAGCCTGGAGCATCCACCATCCATCCCAAAGCCATCCAAGGATTTGGCTGCCCAGGCTGGATCTCCTCACCCTCTGGAGAGCCTCATGCCCGGCACAGCTCTGTGCCAGCCCTGGAGTGATGTGGGGACAAACCGCAGCCGTTTCCTGCAGGAACAGCTCCCGAGGACGTGGATCTGCTCCCGCTCTGCCACGCTGCAGCATCCCTGCCAGCCCTGGCACTACGGGCACCGGAGACGGAGGTGCCAGTCCCCGTGTGCCCCCCCAGCAGCCCCCCACACACCCAGCAGTGCCTGCTCAGAGCTGAGCAGCCTCTGGAGCTCGTCTGGAGCCCGCGGGCGCCTGCCAAGAGCAACCGCAGAGCAGTCACAGAGCCCTGCTTGCGCAAGGTCTGGCCAGCACCCAGCCGAGCCGTGGCAGCCCGGGATTTTCTTTCGAGGAGGAAGGTGTTCGGGCAGCCCCGGGGTCCCCTGTGTGCCCACGGGTGACACGGAGCTGCCTGGCATCCCTGGCACCAGCTGAGGGCAAAGCCCATCCAGCTTCACCCAGACCCCAACCTTACAACACACACGGGGATGACGCCTGGAGGAGCTTTGGGTCACCCAGGGCCACCTCACGGGTCACCCAAGGCCACCTCATGGGTCACCCAGGGCCACCTCATGGGTCACCCTGGGCCACTCACTGCGTGGGCTGGACCAGGGGCACGGTGCCCAGGCGCAGCACCGCTGGCCCCCGGGCGCTGCGGATCTTCTTGATGGACGAGATCTTCAGCAGGTCGAACCTTTTAATCAGGTTAAAACCTGCAGGACAGAGTGGAGGACATAAGACCTGGCCCAGGGACAGGTGACAGTCCCCAGGCAGGGCACAGAGCCCATCCCCCGCCTGTTAAGGGACCTGAGAGGGTCTTTTCTTACCCGTGACGTTCTCATACTTGTCCCCAGCCAGATCCTCATCCCAGAGCTGCGGGCACAGCTGCCCTGTGAGGCAAACCAGCACATCACTGTCGCTGCAGCGTCCCCAGGCACGGTGGGACGAGCAGGGTGGGACCACACAGAGCTCCCCAAGTCCAGGAGGTGTTGCCAGGAGCCCCCCGAGGCAGCACAGACCAAGCAAACCCCGCTCCCAGGGCAGCGCAGGCTCCCGGCGGCCGGGAGGAGCGAAGCTGGAACGCTCCAGGAGCAGTTTGGAAGGGTCCGAGCTGGCCCTGCTGCCTCCCACAGGTGAAATGCTTTTCCCAGCTCCCGGAACAGCCCCGCGGCTGGAATCAGCATCAGGAGGCTCGGACGGGTGCCAGGGACACCCACAGTGCCACGGAGAGCTGTCTGCTCCTGTCCCATCCCGGTGACAGCTCAGAGCTGGCGGCCCAGGGGGACAGGGGTGAGGGTCCAGCCGGAGGCTGAGGCGCAGGAAATGCCGCGTCAGGCGCGGTCACGGGGGTGCTGCTGCTGTTCGCAGGGATAAATCACGGCTCCAGCAGCACCGAGTCACCTCCAGATGCGCCAGATGTTGGGAGGTGCGAGATAAAGGAGTAAACAAGGCGGTAGGGAGAGAAGGATTTGTTTTGTCTCCATGCACGGCGGCCCTGGAGCAGGGATGGGCACCAGCGATTCTCCCACCTCTTCCTTGGATGTTCCTGGGGGGTCTCTGACCGCCCCCCCCCCCCAGCCCTTGCCCATCTCTCTGTCCAAGAGCTTGGCACCACCGTGGCTTGTCCCCCATGCTGACCACAGGGCCAGCAGTGGTGTGGGGACATGCCCTGGCCCTGGGGACCCCCGACCCAGCCACAGCAGTGAGGGTTGTGAATGTCCTGGCCACACGCAGAGTCCCCTCGGGGCCTGTGGGTGTCACAGCCGGGGGCAGAGTCCCCTCCCGCCGGCGCTGACATCACCCTCAGCAGGGCAGGGGACACAAAGCGCAGCATAAATCACCCCCGTGCGATCTCTTTGAAGCCTCTCCCAGCCCTGCTGCTGCTCCCAAGGGAAAATCTCGCCTGTCCAACCCTCTATCCCTCAGGAAAGGCCAGGACACGGGAGGCTACGCCGTGCCGGGCAGCAGGGACCCCTCCACGGGCAAACCCGGGCCCCTCGGGCTGAGCCACCGCTCCACCCCCACCGAGCCTGATGCAACCACGGCGTCGCTTCCAGAGGCTCCTCCCCTGGAGCCCATCCCACGCCGGGAGCCACACGCAGGCCGGGGACACCCCGGCAGCGCTGGGCTCAGCCACGCTCCCCCTGTCCCACGTGGACACCCCCCAGCCCTCAACCATCGCGTGGGTCATGGCCAGACCTCTTCCCGATTCGCAGCTGGAGGCCAAACCTCTCTCGGGAGCTCTGTGCATCCTCACCGCTGCCCGGAGCGGTCCTGGCTCACCTGCCCCGCCCGCTCCCGCCCGGACCCGGCTCCACACGCGCTGCCGGACGCCGCTGCCTTGGCCGCCAGCTGGCACCGAGGGACGGAGAGTGGCCGAGCCCCGTCCCTCCCTGATGGCCGCGGCTGTGGCAGCGGTGTCGGGGTGTCCCGGGCTGGCTCCCCGCAGCCGGGCTCGCTCGGCTCAGCTCTGCCTGGCCCCCTGCCCGCACGGGATGCTGAGCAAAGCCCCGGCGCTCGGTCAGCAGCCACCGCTCCAGTCCTGGCACGTGGGGACCTGGCACAGCTCACGGTGATTCCGGCCACCTCCGTATTGTCACCCCCTGGGTCTGACCCAGCCCTCGCCTAAGGGACAGGCGAGGAGGGAGGTGGCTCCCAAGGCCTCGTTCCTGGTGGTCCTTACCTTCCGCTGGTGGCAGCTCCTTCCCCTGGCAGGCGCTGACGAGCCCGGCGAGCGCCAGGGCCCAGAGACCCCTCATGGTGCCCGTGGCAGAGGCTCAGGGCCCGCACGGCTGCCTGCAAGAGAGAGACTCCGGGCAGCAGCGGGGTGGGCACCTGGTGGCCACCAGCCCATGGAGGTTGGCCACACCAGCAAAGCCACCAGCATGGAGCAGCGCTGACCCTGCTGGCCATGGCTCGGTGACGTTTTGGGGCTCAGTGTGGCCCCCATCCATCTGCTCCACACCCAGCCCAAGCCTCAGCATCCCAGCATCCCTGGGCGTCAAACCCCAGCACCCGGATTTACTCCAAACATCCGGAAATGCGATGGCTGAGGTTCCCCAGAGTGGAACCGGGCACCTCCTGCGTGCACCCACCCAGGAAGGTCTCACTGCCTCCCGTTTTATCCCCCGGTGCCGTGCAGATCCCGGGGTATCCCTGCAGGTCACCCCGACCTGGCCTCCCTCCTGCTTCCTGCCACGAGGCACGGTCGGGCTGCAGGCCGGGAGCAGGAGCCGGGACAGACCGGACACACTCGGCTCCAGGGGCTGCTGCCAGAGCGGGACGTGCATTCATGTTCCTTCATCCCCCATCGCACAGCCCCCGGGACCCCCGGCAGCGGGGCCACCTCTGCCCTGCCTGCACGGGGCTCTCTCGCACCCCCAACTCTTCCCAGACTCCCAGCCCCCCTGTCCCGAAGCACAACCCCTTCACCGGTTGTCCCCCCTGCTGCCAGCCGCCTGGCCTGGCCTGGCACTGCCTGCACCCACCTCTGCTCCCATTGCACCCACCCCTGCACCCCTGCACCCCCGCTCCGCTCCCCAGCTCCCCCCGCCCGCTCCCCGCCTTCCCTGCGCCGCACCCTCCGCACCGGCGGGTCCCCGCGGCCCCGGGGCGTGATTAACTCCGGTGATTAACGGGGAATCCCCCGCTCGTCCCGTCCCGTCCCGCCGCAGGGCGGGGTTCCGCCGGGCTCCTCCCGCCCCCCGGTGCGGCCCTGCCCGGGGCTCACCTGCGCGGGGCTCGGCGGGGACGGGGCTGCCGGGGGGTGCGGGACACCGGGAACTCCGCCGCGGGACACCGGGAACTCCGCCGCGGGACACCGGGAGCGCCGCCCCCGCCGCCTTCCCCGCCTCCCTCCGGGGGGGGCTCGAGCCGCCCCCCAAGCGCTGCCCGCCCTCCGCGCCCCCCCCCCCCCCCCCCCAACCCGGGGGGGCCCGGCCGCCGCCCGCCTTCGCATCCCCGCCCTTCTCCTCCTCCTCCTCCTCCTCTTCCACCCCCGGGCGCCTCCCACGGCAGCGCCTTCCCTCCCTCCCCACCCGCCTTCCCCCCCCCCCGCTCCGGGCGCTGGACCCCCGCCCAGAAGAGGGGAACCCCAATCCCGCGGGTGGGGTGTAGCCCATTCCCTGGCTGCCATCCACGTGGAGCGGCTCTTCCTCTCTTCAGGAGCACGGAGGGGATCCAGGTGCTGGCACCGGTGGTGGCATCGCTGGCCAGAATGTCTGTCCCTGCAGGAGGAGGGTGTCCCTCAAGGATGCTCCTCCACTGGCACGACCCCAGGAGCAGCTCCGGGCAGACCCCGAGGCACCAGGACAGCCAGCCCGCGGTGTGACACGGAGCTGCTGTCCCCTCCCTGCGCCTTGGGGTGGCTTGGGGACAGTCTGGCTCAGGACGAGGTGCCCGGGGTCAGAGCGCTGCGACGGGAACCCTGCCACCATCTCTGCCGCTGGCACCGCTGCTGCTCCCACGTCCCCAGCAGCAGCAGCAGCAGAGCTGCTGATTTCCCAGAGCCCTGCCAAGCCCTGGAGGGATCCGGCGCCCATCCCGGCTCCCAGCGCCCTCGCGCAGCATCCAGCCCCGCGCCACTGGGACGTGCCAGCCTGGAATGCTGCCCCGGGGCCTGGCTGCCCGGCTCTGCTCCATCTTCCCGTTGCGTGCCAGGCCGCCCTGATCCCCCCAAAAACAAGCAGGGAACGAGCCCAGCCCGTGCAATTTTGGGTCTGCAAAGCATCCCCTGGCATCTCCATCCCTGCATCCCAGCGCTGGGATGGCACAGGACCCCGGCTCAGCTGCGTTTTCTCCTAAATGGTGACGGATCTATTTAGGCTGCAGTTTTACAAACGCGTGAGGGACGCGTGGAACCCCATAAAGTCGCTAATTAACAACTGCTGGTTAGGCACAGGCAGTAAATAAACTGTCGTGGGCAACCCCAGGGGCTCGGCTCCGCCAGTCCCGGCGACGTGGTGACAACGCTCCCTCGAGGTGCCTGCTGAGGTAATTAAGGGTAATTAAAGCAAGTGGGAACGAAAACGCAGCGAAACTTCTCTCGTTCCTGCGTTTGGGGTGATTGTTCACCTCGAGATGTTCTTTGTTTGGGGCCACCCAGCAGCGATGAACCCGGGACGGGGGCACTGCAGGGGGTTTGTGTGTCCTGTGGGTGTGGGGCACGGCCCCAAAACTGGCCCCACATCCCACCCCAACCCCACAGCAGAGCAGGGATGAAGGGCAGCCTCATCCCGTCCTCTCCAGCTCCCAGGATCCTCAATTCATCCGCAAAACGCTTTGGAGTGGTCACAACTGAGGCACCCTTCCCGTGCCTCAGTTTCCCTCACTTCCCAGGGTGCTCCCCTGAGTTGGTTGCCCCCAACCCAATGGCACAAAGCGACCCTGGCAGCCCCAGGGGTGGCAGCAGCGTGGAAAACTCTGCTCCACGTAGCTCCTGCTTCCCGTCGCTGTTCCGGTGCACGGGATCGGCGTTTCCAGAGGGGAAAAAGAAGCTGGATCCCGCCTCCCCAGAACTCTCCCTTGGAGCGGCGCCGAGCGGGGGGATGGAAAGCAGGATCCTGGAGCCCCTGCCCACCATCCCAGCACGGAAAAAGCAGAGGCACGCTGTGCTTCCAAGAAACTGCCACGCCGCCTGCCAAGAAACACGAGCCGGAGCAGAGCCCGACAATTTTAGGGCTGGAGATAATTTTGCCTCCGAGCCCGAAGCGTCACCGCGGCGGTTGTGTTACCCTGGGGCTCCCCACTTCCCACACCGAGCTCAGCCTTCCCCCCCTCCCCCCCCCCCCCCAAAAAAAAAGGCTCCCCAAATCCCGGGAATGAGGGTTGGGATGACGCCGTCCGGACCACGTTGGCTCGCAGGCAGCTGCTGGCCTGGACAAGGCACAGGAGGGAATTCCTGCGGCGAGGATTTCAGCGGTTCAGCATTAATTCCTGCACCAATCCAGGCACAATTCCCCCCCCCCTCGCCCCCTCTAATTCCAGCCGGGAAGGAAAACGCCTGCAGGAATTCTTTCCAGCTTCGCTGGGCCCTTTGAATCCGCGGTGCTAGAACAGCACTTTTGCCTCTTTTTGGAGAGATTTCTTTCGCGGAGGGCGAAGCTCCGGGGAGCTCCCGTCCCCCCGCGGCCGCGCAGCCTCAGAGCCGCTTCTCCATCATTTCCGCCCCCCAAACCGCACATTTTTGGCGCTGGGGGGACACAGCCTGGCTCCGACGGGAGCTGCAGATGGAAAATGGCTCCAGAGCTCCGGGATCTCCTCTGACCCACCCTGTACCCCCCATCCCGCAGGATTGGGGGCTGTCCCTTGTCCCTTATGCCGGGACACACCACGAGCCTGTGCCTCTCGCCCGGGCTCCGTTCCCTCGCCCCATCTGGCGTCTCCATGAGTAATGAAAGCTGCTAATTGCCAACAGATGCCCCAGGAAACCCTGACTCTGCCTCTCGCGGCTGTGTTTGGCTGGGAAGGAGAGGAAGGGAGCTGCAGCGGGCCCCGCATCCCCCAGAGCAGGGGGCAGGGGGATCCCAGTGCGTGGTGGCTCCCAAAAACCAGAGCCGGAGGATGTGGCTGCCTTTATCAGCAGAATTAGGGACCAGCGGGGGGACACCTGGTGTCCCTGACCCACGCCCTCCATGGGGCTGGGAGCCACGACTGAGCCCCACGGCAGCCCCCTGACTGTCACCCACAGTCCTGTCCCCCTGGCATGGGCAGCCAAAGCCCCCACGCTCGTGCAAGCCCCCTCCCCGTGCAGCTGGATCCCCCCTAGGAGGTGGCTGTGGAAGGACTTGGCTCCTTCCATCCCTTCCTCTTCACTCCCATCACCGCGTCGGAACCCCCAGCTGGCTTCTTCCTACGCCTCAAACCCAAACTGGGCGCTGCTGGGATGAACTGGGTTATGAAATTTAAATCGGCGCTTCCATCTTAACTGGGCCGTCCCTCGGGGCTGGGGAGAGACCCCCCCACTCCAAGGGTCACATCCTGTCCCAGTGTCCCGGCACAGGCGTGGGGGGGCTGGGAGCAACATCTCCTGTCCTGTCCCATGGTCCAAACTGGGCAGCGGCCACCAGCCCAAGCCAGGCAGCGTCATTTGCTCTTTCCAAGCCTGTCCTGTCCAAAGGAAGTCCTCAGGAAGCCCGAGAGGCTTTTCCCAGAGGGAAGGAATAGCCACGACCAGGATCTGCTCGCACCACGGCACAGCCAGCACCTTACAGCACTCTGCAGTGGGAGGGTTTTGGTGCCGTGATCCCCACCATGGATCAAAATCTCTCATCCCAGATGGGCTGAGAGCCACCAGGCAGAGATGTCCTCTCCTCCAGCAGCGCTTTCCTCACACAGCTCCTGCTCCGAGGTCCCCCAGCTCCGGATGCCGGGATGCTCCGGCAGCGCCGGGCAGCCCACCCGGAGCGGCTCCGCGCGGCGATTGCCTCCCAAGTTCCTAATTTGCTCACAGATTAATTACGATCTAATTACTGCTCCCGGCTCCCGTGATCAGATACTCATTTGCAACGCGTGGCTGCAGGATCAGCCCTACTCGGTGGATTTTGTGGGCAGGGGGGTGCAGACGGAGCAGGGGCGAAGCCACCCCCAGGCGAAGCACGAGGCGGCGGCCGCGGCCCCACGGCACCACAGAGAGTGAACTTTTATTTCCAACAACGACAGCACCTGCCCCGTGGGGTGGGGACGGTGGGGAGGGCTGGGAGGGGGCGGCCGCGGGGGTCCCGGGGTGGGGGGGGGAGGTCCCAGGGAGCGGCCGCTCGCGTGCACACGGTGCACGGCGTGAAGAAACATCCCGGTAGAAAAGAACGAAGGTCTGAGGGCCTCGACGGCCGGTCCTGCCCCGGGGTGGGGGTGCAGGCGTGAGCGTGGGTGAGCATTTTTGGGTGGGGGGAGGAGGGAGGGCTCGGGTCCCCTCCGCACCCGCGTCCGGGGGGTGGCAGGAGGAGGAACCAGGCGAGGACGGGTGGGAGTCGGCTCTCCCGGGGGGAGGGAAGCGGCTCCGGCCGGGCAGGGACCTCCCGGCTGCCCCGGAGCACGGAGCAAACCCAGCGTCTCGGCTCGCGGGGCCGCGCACGGGACGGAGGCGGCGGCGATGGGCGCGGGGCTCACACCTCCGTCTGGAAGTCGCCGTCGGCCGCGTCCAGGCCGCCGCAGGGGCTGTCCCAGTCTGCCCGGCACAGCTCCAGCCGGTCCCGCTGGGCGCTGGGCAGCGAGCCCAGTGTCATCGCCTTGAATGTGCTCCATGGCTTGGGCGGCGCGGCCGGAGCCTTCGGCCGCTGCTCCTCGGGGCTGGTCACATCCTGCGGGGTGAGGGGCAGCTGTGGCTCTGTCCCACTGCCCCGGGGTACAGTCACTCCAGTCCCGCCCAGGATGGGGTAGGACAACCCCCGAGGGGGCTCCAGGACTTACGTTGGCCGTGCTCTTGTCCCCGCCTCCCGACGAGACGCTCCACCGCTTTTCTCGCTGCGGAAAAAGCCCAGCGCTCAGCCCCGGCAGCGCCCCTGGGTGCCCACAACGTCCCCGGGGTGCCACAGTCCATGCAGGAGGAGGTGAAGGGTTCTAGGGTGCAGATCAGGGGCAGGGTGGGGCCTCCAGGACCTCACCTTGGAGGAGCCGGTGGACGGAGCCCGGTACCGGTCCAGCGTGTGGAATTTCTGGTTGAGCTCGTGGTAGAGCTCGGAGTGGCGTTTCCGTGTGTGCATCACCTTCTGCGGGGGCAGAGCAGAGCCTGTGGCCATCGGCGCTGCCCGCTGTCCCTCGGCACTGTCCCCATCCCTGTCCCCCTCCCTGCCTTCCTGGGGCATCCCAGACAAGCAGCAGAGCCCACTCCACGCTCATCATTGGTGTTCTAATCCAGAGCCAGCGCTTGTTACGGCCTGGTCTAAACCCCTCAGAGCTCAGGAGCTGCCAGCGGGGCAAAGGGAGTGGGGACACACTGCGTCAGTCCCCCACGATGGCACCGGTGACACCTCCACGGCAGGACTTACCTCGAAGTCCAGGTCAGAGTACCGCAACCTCTTCCTCTGGCAGGGGGACAGGCAGGAGCAGGGGGAGGAGATGGAGAAGAAAAGGGAAAGGTCTTTGCAGGTCCGGGGTGAGGGGAAACAAGGTTTGGGGGCTCATGCCAGCCCCAATCTATGCCCGGCTGGGGACACGGAGCTCATCCCACCAAGGGTGAGATGCCCAGTGGGGAGCACGGGGGGAATTCATGCAACCCTACACGTGCACACGTGTCCTGGCACACACGTCCCTCCCCACACGAGTGTCCACAGGCACCAGCCCCCCGCTCACCTCCAGGGACCCCACTTTCATGGCAGAGCCGGGCACCGTGCGGGGCATGGTGCGGCTGCGTTCCGACAGCTCCGAGGCCAGGATCTGCCGCACCGTGGGGTGCTGCTTGAACTGGAGGCCGTAGGGAGCCTTCACCGTCGCGTAGGGCTGGTTCAGGTTCACGTTGACGTGATCCACGGCCACAAAACCGGGGTAAGCATCCCCTTCGGCCGCCGGGCGCCCCGTCCCGCCGGGCACCGCCTCCTCTGCGCCGGGACCGAGCGTCCCCTCGTCCCGGGGGAAGGGCTTGAGGCTGCCGGTGCGGCGGGGCAGCATCATGTAGTCGCTCTCGCGGGGGGGCTCGGGAGCCCGGATCCAGCCGTATTCCAGGGGCCGCAGGCTGCTCTCCGTGCACAGGTAAACGGGACCCGGCGCCTCCAGGCCGAGCTGCTGCGCCGGCGGCTCGCCCAGCTCGGTCAGACCCGCCACCACGTTGGGCGTCATCTTGGGCACCTGCACCAGGATGCTGGCGGGGGGGATGTTCCCGGGCAGGCTGGAGAAGCCCAGGCCTCCCTCCGAGGTGGTGTTGAGCTTGGGGTCTTCGTCCCCGTCCAGGGAGATGCGGGACAAGGTGCCAGTGATGGTGGCGGGGTTGCAGGTGTTCACCTCTTTGAACAGCACTGTGGGCAGGGAGCGGGCTCAGAGCCAGCCCTGGGGGTCCCACGGAGGGTGGGGACACCGGAGAGACCCCCTGGCTCGTGCTGCCTGTCCCTCCCAGGTGTGGCACGGTGAGAACAGAGGAGAGCTCACCTGTCTGACACGCCAGGTCAACGTCCTTTTCAAAATCTGTCTATAAAAATCCAGAAAGAGGGGGGAGAGCGAGAGAGAGAGGAGAGAAAGAGAGGGAGAGAGACGGGGAAATGAAGCACCAAGGCCGGCACAGGCAGCGGCGGGGTCTCCAGGGGTGACCCACTCACCAGGATCTGCACCTGCCCGTTCTTGCAGGAGTCGGGCGAGTTTTCATTCTCCTCGCTCCTGCACCCCCCCATCTGACACTTCACCACGTCCTGGACCTGCGGGGACAGAGCCGGTCACGGCCACGCGGCCAGGGCTGTCCCCCGGCACCCCTCCGGGGCCGCCCCACCTCTCGGCGCAGGAACCCGTGCACGGTGATGATGACGAAGCCCTGGACGGAGTTGAAGACGGCGAAGAGGACCTGGAAGAGGATGGAGCGCCGGTCGGTCATGGCGAGCACGGCCGACATCCAGGTCAGCGCCAGCAGAGGCAGGACCACGCAGGAGCTCCACAGCGATGCCCTGGCGCAGGGAGAGAGGGGCCGGGGTGAGCCCGAGGGGCGGAGCTGCCCCGGGACAGCCCCCCGAGCACCGCCCTCCGCCCCCGCAGCAGCCCCCCGAGCCTTGCCCCGCGCCCCACAAGCATGGCTGGGGCTGTGTCACCCAGCTGTCCCCTCTTCCTCGGTGTCCCCAAGCCGGGAACTGAGGCCTGAGAGGACCTGTGGGCTCCAGCCCCCCAAGGTGTGTCCCTCTCCCCACACAGCCACAGGGTGCTGGGGGGGACGCGGGGCCACCGCCACCCTCCCGCGGCCACCAGAACAGCAGAGAGGGGACGGTTTTTTTTTCTCTTTTTATTTTAGCAGTAAATTTCGGGGCTGCCTCTGTCGTGACTAAACCCCCGTGAGCGGGGACCTCGGCAGCCTCTGGAGTTCACACGCCGGGAAGAGGGTCCCGGGGACACCCCCGAGCGCGTACCCCCACCCCCAGGCCAGAAGAGCCCCCCAACCCCAGCGATGAGGTGACCTGCCATGGGAAGCCATGCCATGCAGACGTGATGGGACACGCGCACCCCGCCCCGAGCACACAGCGTCACCCTTCCCCTTGGGGACCCCTGACCCGTCCCCAACCCCCCCGGGGCGATGCCCAGAGTGTCCCCCCGCGCTGTGCTCGGGGCGGGGGGCGCGGCGGGCGCGGGACGGGCACTAACATGGCACTGCTGGCGGTGGCGGAGGTCATGGCCGCGCTGGACACCACGCCGCACTTGGTGCATTTCAGCAGCAGGCTGCCGCACGGGGGGGGCTTGGAGCTACGAGCCCACCGCCCCCCCGGCGCCCCGCGGCCAGGACCGGGCCACGCGGGGGGGATGCAGGCACGGGGAGAGGGTGGGGGGAGCAAGGCAGGACGGCGGGGAGGGGGCGGGGGGGGATGGAGGGATGGATGGAGGGATGGATGGAGGGATGGATGGACGGACACAGGCAAGAAGCGAATGGGAGGAGGAGAAGAAAGAGAGAGAAGAGAGAGAGAGCGCCGGGTTAGTCGAGGGCGGCAGCTGTTAATGGCGAGGGGGGGTGGCCAAGCGGCAGGGGAGGGGGCGGGCAGGGAGGGGGAGCTGCGGCCTGCGGACCCCCCTTCCCCGAGGGAAGGAGAGGGGATGGCTGCCCCCCAAATTCTGCCCCTCCGGCAGCCCCCAACAAGGGGCTGCGGTCACCCCGGGCTTGGCCCCCGCCGCCCAGTGATGCGGTGAAATCTGCCCCGCCCTCAGCCCGCTGCCGGGGCACCTCCATGCCAAGCCCCCGGCAGGGCGCAGGGGGCGGGGGGCGGCCCCGGGGACCCCCCCCCGCGGGGTGCAGGGCACTTACCCAGCTCGCTGCTTTTTGGACTTATCTGAAATGCCGTCGCGGGACATGAGCTTGTTGAAGACGATGATGCCCACCAGCATGTTCACCTGCGGGAGGGCGGGCTCAGGGCTGGCACGGAGCCCCCCTGCCCGCGGCAGCAGCTGGCACGAGCCCCCCCCCCCCCCCCCCCGGGTGAGTTTTGGGGGGTCCACGGCTCGGGGGCAGCTCACCAGCACGATGACAGCAGCAGGTCCCACGAAGGCGTAGAGCAAACCGCCCTCCAGAGAGAGCCAGCAGCTGCAGGGGACCGTGGGTGGCGTGTCAGGGGATGGCCCTGTCGCCATCCCCAGCTCCCAGCCAGCCCGCAGCAGCCTCCGTGCCCCGCCCCGTGTCCCCTGTCCCCACGTACTAGCTCGCTGTCCCATAGCCTTTGGTCCGAGTGAAGCCGACAGAGACAGCGACCACGAGGGCTGGCAAGCCTGGAGAGGGGGGACACGAGGCTGGAGGAGCTGGAAGAAGGTGGCATTGTCCCCTCAACGCCACCCCAGGGGTGGGGACAGCGATGGGGCTCCTCTGACAGCTCCCCGTG
Source organism: Corvus moneduloides (assembly GCF_009650955.1). Taxonomy (NCBI): domain Eukaryota; kingdom Metazoa; phylum Chordata; class Aves; order Passeriformes; family Corvidae; genus Corvus; species Corvus moneduloides. The sequence continues at coordinate 5,199,179 of NC_045498.1, forward strand.
GCCTGAGGCTGCCACAGCTGAGACACCTGGGTCTGCTTTCATCCCCTGTGCCTCAGTTTCCCCTCTGATGAGCCTGGGGGGTATCAGGGAGGGGCGAGGGGTGTCCCCTTCTCACCCGTGCCGGGCTCTTACCCCATCCCAAGCACAGGAAGCGCTTCCTGACCAGGCGTGTCCGGATCCGGCCGATCACCGCCAGGTAGGACTGCCAGGCCTCGGTCAGCACCCAGCAGAAGGACGAGAGGAAGAAGAAGTGGAGGAAGGCGGCGGTCATGGTGCACACACCCTGCGGGGTGGGGACACGGGGACATCAGGGGGACGCGGCCACGTGCCCGGCATCTCAGCGGTTAAACCCCCACGCCCGGCGAGGTTTGTGTCAAAGCCACCGGCGCGGGGGATTTAATCCCGGGATCGAGTTAATCCAAATCCAATCTGCTGCTGGGAGCCAGCAGGGGACGAAGCGAGTGGCCTGGGACCCCACTCCGAGGGTGGCAGGGTGGTGGCAGGGTGGTGGCAGGGTGGTGGCACCCACCTTGCTGAGCATCTGGGACTGGCCCACGAGGATGAGGATGTTGGAAGCCAGGATGGAGACGCAGAAGTTGAGCAGGATGATGGAGCGCTCCGACTTGATGAACCTGCGGCAGGAGCGGCATGGGGCGGGGGGGCCAGCCTGTCCCTGTCCCATGTCCCTGTCCCTGTCCCTGTCCCTTGTCCCTGTCCCTTGTCCCTGTCCCATGTCCCATGTCCCTGTCCCTGTCCCATGTCCCTGTCCCATGTCCCTGTCCATGTCCCTGTCCCATGTCCCTGTCCCTGTCCCATGTCCCATGTCCCTGTCCCTGTCCCATGTCCCTGTCCCATGTCCCTGTCCCATGTCCCTGTCCCTGTCCCTGTCCCATGTCCCTGTCCCTGTCCCATGTCCCATGTCCCTGTCCCTGTCCATGTCCCTGTCCCATGTCCCTGTCCCTGTCCCATGTCCCTGTCCCATGTCCCTGTCCATGTCCCTGTCCCATGTCCATGTCCCTGTCCCATGTCCCTGTCCCATATCCCTGTCCCTGTCCCATGTCCCATGTCCCTGTCCCTTTTCCCATGTCCCTGTCCCTGTCCCAGTCCCTTTTCCCATGTCCCTGTCCCATGTCCCTGTCCATGTCCCTTGCCCCATGTCCCTGTCCCATGTCCCTGTCCCTTGTCCAATGTCCCATGTCTCTGTCCCTTGTCCCTGTCCCATGTCCCATGTCCCTTGTCCCATGTCCCTGTCCCTTGTCCCATGTCTCTGTCCCTGTCCCTTGTCCCATGTCCCATGTCCCTGTCCCATGTCCCTTTTCCTGTCCACGTCCCTTGTCCCATGTCCCTGCCCCTGTCCCATGTCCCTGTCCCATGTCTCTGTCCCTGTCCCTGTCCCATGTCCCAGTCCCTGTCCCATGTCCTATGTCCCTGTCCCTGTCCCTGTCCCATGTCCCTGTCCCATGTCCCATATCCTTGTCCCTGTCCCATGTCCCTGTCCCATGTCCCTGTCCCTGTCCCATATCCCTGTCCCTTGTCCAATGTCCCATGTCTCTGTCCCATGTCCCTGTCCCTTGTCCCATGTCCCTGTCCCATGTCCCTGTCCCATGTTCCTGTCCCTGTCCCTGTCCCATGTCTCTGTCCCTGTCCCAGTCCCTGTCCCATGTCCCTGTCCCATGTCTCTGTCCCATGTCCCTGTTCCATGTCCCTGTCCCTGTCCCATGTCCCTGTCCCATGTCCCTGTCCCATGTCCCTGTCCCTGTCCCATATCCCTGTCCCTTGTCCAATGTCCCATGTCTCTGTCCCATGTCCCTGTCCCTTGTCCCATGTCCCTGTCCCATGTCCCTGTCCCTGTCCCATGTCCCTGTCCCATGTTCCTGTCCCTGTCCCTGTCCCATGTCTCTGTCCCTGTCCCTGTCCCATGTCCCTATCCCATGTCCCTGTCCCATGTTCCTGTCCCTGTCCCTGTCCCATGTCTCTGTCCCTGTCCCTGTCCCATGTCCCTATCCCATGTCCCATGTCCCTTGTCCCATGTCCCTGTCCCATGTCCCTGTCCCTGTCCCAGTCCCTGTCCCATGTCCCTGTCCCATGTTCCTGTCCCTGTCCCTGTCCCATGTCTCTGTCCCTGTCCCTGTCCCATGTCCCTATCCCATGTCCCATGTCCCTTGTCCCATGTCCCTGTCCCATGTCCCTGTCCCTGTCCCATGTCCCTGTCCCTGTCCCTGTCCCATGTCTCTGTCCCTGTCCCATGTCCCTATCCCATGTCCCTTTTCCCATGTCCCTGTCCCATATCCCTGTCCCTTGTCCCATGTCCCATGTCTCTGTCTCTGTCCCTGTCCCTGTCCCTGTCCCATGTCCCTATCCCATGTCCCATGTCCCTTGTCCCATGTCCCTGTTCCATGTCCCTGTCCCTGTCCCATGTCCCTGTTCCATGTCCCTGTCCCTGTCCCATATCCCTGTCCCTTGTCCAATGTCTCTGTCCCATGTCCCTGTCCCATGTTCCTGTCCCATGTCCCTGTCCCATGTTCCTGTCCCTGTCCCTGTCCCATGTCTCTGTCCCATGTCCCTGTCCCTTGTCCCATGTCCCTGTCCCATGTCCCTGTCCCATGTCCCTGTCCCTGTCCCATGTCCCTGTCCCATGTCCCATGTCCCTGTCCCATATCCCTGTCCCTTGTCCAATGTCCCATGTTCCTGTCCCATGTCCCTGTCCCTGTCCCAGTCCCAGTCCCTGTCCCATGTCCCTGTCCCATGTCCCTGTTCCATGTCCCTGTCCCTGTCCCATGTCCCTGTCCCATGTCCCTGTCCCATGTCCCTGTCCCTGTCCCATATCCCTGTCCCTGTCCCTGTCCCTTGTCCAATGTCCCATGTCTCTGTCCCATGTCCCTGTCCCTTGTCCCATGTCTCTGTCCCATGTCCCTGTCCCATGTCCCTGTCCCATGTTCCTGTCCCTGTCCCTGTCCCATGTCTCTGTCCCTGTCCCTTGTCCCATGTCCCTGTCCCATGTCCCTGTCCCTGTCCCTGTCCCTGTCCCATGTCCCTGTCCCATGTCCCTGTCCCTGTCCCTGTCCCATGTCTCTGTCCCTGTCCCATGTCCCTATCCCATGTCCCTTTTCCCATGTCCCTGTCCCATATCCCTGTCCCTTGTCCCATGTCCCATGTCTCTGTCTCTGTCCCTGTCCCTGTCCCTGTCCCATGTCCCTGTCCCATGTCCCATGTCCCTTGTCCCATGTCCCTGTCCCATGTCCCTGTCCCTGTCCCTGTCCCTGTCCCATGTCCCTGTCCCTGTCCCTGTCCCTGTCCCATGTCCCTGTCCCTGTCCCATGTCCCTGTCCCATGTCCCGTGCTGCCACTGCATGGGTGCTGTCCCGGGGCGGGGACAGTGCCAGGCCACCCAAGCATCTTCTCCCACCCAGGTTTTCCCTTCCCACCACATTAATCCCATTGATGCTGAGCCTTTCCCGGTGCCGCGTCCCCCTTTGTCACCCCCTCCCCACACAGCCTCGAGCCCCAGGTGCCCCCCAGGTCCCCAGGTGCCCTCGGGTCACCTCCAGAAGGCCGCGTAGATCACCAGCAGGGTCAGCAGGGCCATGCAGGACACGGCGCAGCCGATCATCAGTGGCACCGACGGCGTCCCCGAGGGGTCCATGGCCTGTGGGGACACCGGTGGGCACTGGCTGAGCCCACCCCCCACCCTCCCCACTGCTCTCTGCCAGCCCCCTGCCCACTCTGGGCCCTCCACCCCCTCACTGGGGACCCCCGAGTGCCAGAGGGGGTCAGTGGCAGCGGTGGCACATCCAAGGCGCCTTCCCGGGGACCCGTGCCCATCTCCATGCCAACGGGCGACGCGGGCGGAATAGCAATGGGGCGGGGGGCCAGGGATGCCCCCTCCCCTCCTGGCACACGGCAGTGCCCCGTATGGAGCTCTAGGGACTGTGGCAACCCCCTGCCCACACAAACCCACCCTGCTGGGGGTGCTGGGGGGGGTGGGACCCTTCCCCTGGCTGGTGGGGGACACCCTCACCGTCCAGTGCCCACCTCGTCCTAGCAGGAAATGCCGCCTGCCCATCCCCACCCTCCCTTAGGGACCCCCGCCCCCAGCCCGGGGATCACCCCCCACCCACATCGCGTGTCCCCAGCAGGCTCGTGGCTGTCCCCACGCTGTCCCCTACCAGGTCTCTGGGCAGCTGGGCGAGGACGGCGAAGGTGGCGAGCTGGCGGCACTGGCATTTGGTGTGCGCCGGGAGGGTCTCCAGGGTTTGGCAGCTCTCCGTGTCCCAGTTTCCCAAGCCAGCATCCCTGATTAATGGGAAGAGAGCGAGGGAGAGCAATTTGAAATGATCAAACACACGCAGCCCCTCGCGCCTCTCCGGAGTTAACCCCTTCCTGGCCCTGCCTTGGGGTAGGCACGGCAGGCGGGGAGGCACTGCCAGGGGATCCCTGCCCCGGGCTGATCTTGCTGGGAGCGGTGCAGCGCAAAGGCTTCAGGTTTAATCATCCCACACAGGTTTGGGAGGGGCAGGGGCAGTGCCAGGACAGGCAGGAGCAGCCCCAAGAGCCCCCTGGCACCTGTGTCCTCTCCCGGGGGGGGTGATGATTCCCTCTCCCTGTGGGGCCCCTCCTTCCATGGGGACCTTCCCTCCATGGGGTCCTCTCCCACCACGGGGATCCCCCATTTTGGGGATTCCCCTGCTATAGGGACCCCTCTGCCATGGGGACCCCTCCCGTCTTTGGGGACCCTCCTGTCATGGGGACCCCTCCACCATGAGGACCCCCCCAGCGAGGGAGCAGCGAGGGGGGTGACACTGCCATGCCCGGGGAGAGCAGCCCCAGCTCCCAGCACGTCGGGAAAACCGGGAACTGGGTCTGTGGCACAGCTGGGGACTGTCCTTGGGGCCGGGCTGAGACCTGCCACGCTCATCACAGCCGACACCTCCCCACGGGTTTGGGGGATGAACTGGAACCAGTGACCCGCGGGTACCTGGGCAGGGGGGCTGGCAGTGCCCTCCCCCACCCCGCAGCGCTGCCCGCCCCCCTTCCTGCCCTACTTTCCCTCATTCCTGCCAGCACTAACAAATCACATCTGGCAGCCTGGCGCGGGCGGCCCCGCGGCTCCGGGGCCACATCGATCCCGTGGGAGCTCAGTTCACCCGTGCCGGTGGGGCTGGGATACGGGAAGGGATGGTCCCGGCTCCCCGGCCCTGCTCCCCATCCCTGCTCCTATCCCTGTTCCCATCCCTGCTCCACATTCCTGCTCTCCCATCCCTGTTCCCATCCCTGCTGCCATCCCTGTTCTCCCATCCCTTCCCCCATCCCTGTTCCCATCCCTTCTCCCATCCCTTCTCCCATCCCTTCTCCCAGCCATGTTCCCATCCCTGCTCCCATCCCTGCTCCCCATCCCTGTTCCCATCCCCTCTCCCATCCATGTTCCCATCCCCTCTCCCATCCCTGTTCTCCCATCCCTGCTCCACATTCCTGCTCTCCCATCCCTGTTCCCATCCCTGCTCCACATTCCTGCTCTCCCATCCCTGTTCCCATCCCTGCTCCCCATCCCTGCTGCCATCCCTGTTCTCCCATCCCTTCTCCCATCCCTGTTCTCCCATCCCTTCTCCCATCCCTGTTCCCATCCCTGCTCCCATCCCTGTTCCCATCCCTGCTCTACATTCCTGCTCTCCCATCCCTGCTCCCATCCCTGTTCCCATCCCTTCTCCCATCCCTGTTCTCCCATCCCTTCTCCCATCCCTGTTCCCATCCCTGCTCCCATCCCTGTTCCCATCCCTGCTCTACATTCCTGCTCTCCCATCCCTGCTCCCATCCCTGTTCCCATCCCTGCTCTACATTCCTGCTCTCCCATCCCTGCTCCCATCCCTGTTCCCATCCCTTCTCCCATCCCTGCTCCCATCCATGTTCCCATTCCTGTTCCCATCCCTGTTCCCATCCCTTCTCCCATCCATGTTCCCATCCCTGTTCCCACCCCTGCTCTCCCACCCCTGCTCCCATCCCTGTTCCCATCCCTGCTCCCATCCCTTCTCCCATCCCTTCTCCCATCCATGTTCCCATCCCTGTTCCCATCCCTGTTCCCATCCCTGTTCCCATCCCTTCTCCCATCCCTGTTCCCATCCCTTCTCCCATCCCTGCTCCAATCCATGCTCCCACCCCCTCTCCCACTCCCTCCCAGCAGCCCCCTGGCACTGCCAGCCTGCCCTATCACCAGGGTGTCCCTGTGTCCCTGCCCCTCACTCACGTCCTCGAGTAGTCCCAGGTGACACACTGCGGGTGGGACGTGCCCTGCGGACACAGGGACAGGTTAGAGCTCCCCCCCAGCCTTACCCCCACCCCACGAGGAGATGTGGCACTTGGGGACATCCCCGTGGTGTGCCAGGGCCGGCATGTCCCCACTGTGGGCACAGGGACCAGTTTGTGGCCACAAACTTGGAGCTGGTGGTCCCTGCCTGGCTCTCAGTGCCTGCAGGTGACAAGGCTGGAGGGACCCACATGGGACCGGGAGGTGACGCAGCGATGGGACAGGAGGGTGACACATCGATGGCGTGGGAGGAGAAGGGGACACTCGTGGTGGTGATGAAGGAACTCGCTGGTGACACAGGAGGGTCGATGATGAAGAAGGGCAACACATGGTGGGAGGGGACACTCACGGTGCCAACGTGGGACAGGGACACTTGTGTGGATGACACAGAGGGGGGACACTCACAGTGACGTGGGAGGGGACACTTTCAGTGATGATGAGGGACAGGAGCAGTCACGCTGGTGTGGAAAGGGTGATGACATGAGGAGGGGGACACTCACATTGGTGTCATTGGAGGAGGACTCTCGCTTCGGTGATGTGGGAAGGGACATTCACGGTGCCATGGGAGAGGGACACTCCCACTGGTGCCATGGGAAGGGGGACACTCCCACTGGTGCCATGGGAAGGGACATTCCTGATGACACGGGACACTCACGTTGATGATGTGGGACAGCTCCACCAGCACGAGCGGCTCCGCGGGCCGGGTCGGCGGGCGCACCGTCACCGTCAGCACCTTGGAGGTGACGGCCAGGGGGCTCCTGAGGGGAGGGACACGGGCTGTGACAGGCCGGGGGACAGCAGGGGACACCGCGGGCGGCACCACTCACCTGGGCGGGGGCAGGATGAGCCCCAGCGTGCGGTACAGCACTGCCCCGATGACAAAGTGCGACGACTCCTCCGCTTCTGCAGAGAGAGCCACGAGCTCGGTGACACACGGGAGGGGGCACGCAGGGCACGCACGGGGCTGCCAGATGTGCGCCCAGATGTGCGCTGGCACGCACGCCCAGCCCCAGAGCGCAGGCGTTCACCTGCACGCGCCCGGGGATTCAGCTCATGGGTGTGTCAATGTGAGCCCACATCTGCACCAGATGTGCACTCCCGTGTGTGCACGCGTGCGCGCCTCCAGATGTGCACGCTCACACGCGTGCACGCCTCTACACTCCCAGATGTGCACTCACGTGCAGGTTCACACACACGTGCACACGCGTGCACAGTTCCAGATGTGCAGGCTCACACACGCGTGTGCACATGTGCATACCTCCAGATGTGCACACTCACACGTGTGCACGCCTCTACACTCCCAGATGTGCACTGCCATGTGCAGGCTCACACACGCGCGCGCGGTTCCAGATGTGCAGGCTCACCCGCGCGTGCACTCTCCCAGATGTGCACTGCCATGTGCAGGCTCACAGACACGTGCACACATGTGCATACCTCCAGATGTGCAGGCTCACACGCGTGTGCACTCTCCCAGATGTGCACTGCCATGTGCAGGCTCACACAGGCGTGCGCACACCTGCATGCTCCAGATGTGCACACTCACATATGTGCACGCCTCTACACTCCCAGATGTGCACTGCCATGTGCAGGCTCACGCACACATGCGCAGTTCCAGATGTGCAGGCTCACACGCGCCTGCGCTCTCCCAGATGTGCACTGCCATGCGCAGGCTCACAGACACGTGCGCACACCTGCACGCTCCAGATGTGCACGCCCACAGCACGCACACCTCCAGATGTGCAGGCGCACGCGTGCGCGCCATCTCAGATGTGCAGGAACGTTCGAGCACACGCACGCCTCCAGACGTGCACGCTCCCAGATGTGCGTGCACCTCCAGATGTGCACGCTGCCAGATGTGCGCCTGCCTGGGCACTCCTGCTCACCGGCCGAGGCGAGGCTCAGCACCTCCCTGGGGATGAAGAGCTTGTCCTCGGAGCTGCGGGCCCAGTCCTTCATCCCCCGCCGGCCCTTCATGGGGAAGTTGATGTCGCTGGACACAGCGGACACGGGCTCCCGCTGGATGCTGGTCACTGCCAGGGGACACACAGCGGTCACCTCCCGCTCCCGCCTCCCCTCAGGTCCCCACGCCCGCCCTGCCGCTCACCCAGGTTGTCCGTGACGATGAGGGAGCTCTGGAAAGCCTTCAGCGCATTCCCGACCAGGTGGATGAAGTCCTCCACCACCTTCATCAAGTGCACGGAGCCAGGAGAGACCTGCGGGAGACGGGAGCAGCTCCGGAGCCACCGGGATGCGCCACCGCAGTGAGGACACCCCCATGGTGGGGCCATCCCAGCTGCCACCATCCCCTCGTGCCACTCACCTGCTGGGCATCCTCCCACTTATCGCGGTTCTCCGCGTCCACCATGTAGCTCACCACCTGGAAGAAGCGCTGCGGGGACGGGGCTCAGCGGGGCTGGGGGCTGGGGACCGACCGACCGCCACCTCCCCGGGGAGGGGACCCTCGCTGTCCCCCTGCCCGCTACCTGCACGTCCTCGGAGGACGGGATGTAGGTGGCCCTCTTGAAGGTGTCGGTGACGTTGCGCAGGATCTCCACGGAGAAGAGCAGGTCCCCGCTGTAGTAGGTCTTGCGGGCCATGAGCTCCAGCAGGCTCCGCACCACCTGGGACATGCCCTCCCCTGCCAGCACCCGCTGGCCCTTCGCCAGGTGCTCCCGCAGCTGGTACGGAGTGGGGACAAGCGGTGTCACCTCCCAGCGCTGCTGAGTGTCCCTTATCACCCCCAGAGCCCGGGGGGACACTGCAGAGCTAATTGTGTTAATGAAGGCGGCTGTGGGATGTGAGGGGTGAGGGGGTCCACAGGGGTTTGGGGACATCCATGAGGGTCTGGGGGCATCCTCCCCATCGCAAAAGTCTTTTCCCAAGGACATGGGAATGCAACTCGAACACTCCAGCTCTAGGATTGGGGCCTTAGTCCAAGTTCATGGAGGTCTGGGGACATGCAGGGGGGTCTGGGGGCATCCCGGGGGGTCTGGGGGCATCCTCCCCATCCCAAAAGCCTTTTCCCAAGGACATAGAAACACAACTCCAACCAGGATCCCCCTCCAGCTCTGAGATGGGATGCCTGCTCCCACCCCACAGGGGATTCCATGGGAGTCTGAGGGAACCTTCCCATCCCAAGAACCATTTCCCAAGGACACAGCTTGGGTGGGGTCCCCTTTCCCAACCCACCCAGGGAGCCCTGCCTCAGTTTCCCAACGTGGTGCCCAGATGGAGAAGTGATGTGGCTGTCAGGGGGACAGGGCACAGAAGGGGCCGTGCCAGAGCGGGCACCTACTGAGAGATGCAAATATCTGTACTCATGGGAGATGCAGCGGGCGAAGCTGGGCACACCCCAATAGGCAACCCCATGGGGGCTCAGCAGGCACCGGCGGCTGGCAGACCCTGTGACAGAGATTTGGGATTGGGGCTGGCACTGGAATCACCTCCCAGCACCCCAATGCCACCCGCAGCCCCCTGTGCTGCTCCAGGTCAGAGGGGTTTCGGAATGCTCATCCCTGATGTAACCCAACACCCCTGCCCTGCTCCAGGTGTCTCGACCCCAATGTCACCCTCTGCCCCTGGGGCTCTGGGGTGGCTCAACCCAAATGCCACCCACGATCCCCTACTCTGCTCCAGGTCAGAGAGGTTTGGGCCACTTGTCCCTCATGCCACCTATCGCCCCCGGGGTTTGGAGGTGCTCGTCCCTGATGTCACCCACCACTCCCTGCCCTGCTCCAGGTGGCTCAACCCCAATGCCACCCACCACCCCCTGCCCTACTCCAGCCTGGGGAGCGTCTGGTGTCACCTGTGGCATTGGGGGGACATTTGTTGTAGATGATCTCCCCGGCAGCCGTCTTCTTCCAGGTCAGCAGCATCCCGTACTCGTCCTTGCACATCTCGTGGTAGGCTGGGGGTAAAGAGGGCGGTCAGCACTGCCCAGATGCGGGGTGAGGGGCGCTGGGGTGTGGGGTACCCCATACCTGGGCACTTCTTCTCATTGCAGGTCTTCACCTCCTCGCCGGTGCCCTCGCAGGGGTAGCCCTGCATGCCCGTGCCCTCGCACATGCGGAAGCGCCGCTGCCAGCCGGTGTCGCAGGTCTTGGAGCAGAGGCTCCAGTGGTTCCAAGGACCCCACTTGCTGTCTGCTGTGAGGATGGGGACACTGTGGGACACCCGGCTGAGTGCAGGGAGAGCGGCACCCGCGGGGACGGGGATGGGGCACCATCGGCGCTGCCCCCCGCGCTGGGAGCCGAAATCCCGCGGGGTGTGAAATCCATGGATCGGTGCCATAAATCTCTTTTAGAGCAGACTGGCATCCTGGTGCAGATGCCCCTCACTCCCTGCCACCATCCACAAACACCACGGCACCGACGCCACCGCCTCTCCCAAAAAACAAGGAGCGTCTCAAAGGACACGATGAGGACCTCATGGTCCATCCTTTGCCCAGTGTCCCCCATGCCCAGAGCCGTCCCCAGCCCCATGTGCACACGCGAGAGATCACTCGTGCTTGAACGCCCCAAGCACGGCACAACCCGCAGCCACCTGGCACCGACGGGTCCCCAGCGCGACCCGCTCGGAGAACAGCGCCAAGCCCCAACTCCTCCAGCTGAGACGTGCCCGGTGATCCCTGGCATCACCCTCAGGCTCCTGCTCCCCCGCAGCGGAGGGGGCTGCCAGCACCCCGGGTGTCACCGGCGGTGACACCGCGGCGGCGCGACGGCTGGGCCGCGCTGGGTGCCGCGCCCCGCTGCGTGGCCGTCCCCCCGCTCCCCCCCAGCGCGCGGGGCCTTACTGGGACAGGTGGGGTTGGAGCACTCCCGGGCGTCGGCGTGGGCCCCCCGGCACTCGGCCCAGCCGTGGGCCGAGACGCTGCACTTGCGCGTCCGCTGCTGGGTGCCGTTGGCGCAGGTGACGGAGCAGCGGCTCCAGGCGCCCCACTCCAGCCACTGCCCTTCCACTGCGGGGACAAGGAGAGCGCCGTCAGCTCCCACTGGACAGCGGCCGCTCGGCCGCGCGGCCCCGGCTCGCCACCGGGCTCACCACCACCGGGCAACGGGTCCAACCTACGGATGTGCCGGCTCGTCCTGTGCCCGACTGGACAGGCAGGGCTGGATCCTGTCCTGGGTGGGGGGACTGTCACTGGGACTGGCCCCCCACACCGGCTGCACCACAAGGGACACGCTCACAGTGGGGATCTGGGTGTTGCTCCCATCAAACTTAGCGGTTTTGGCATCCTTGGCATGGCTTCCAACCAAACCCAGTGTCCCTGGCATGGGTCCTGCCAAACCCAGCATCTCTGGCATCGCTTCCAACCAAATCCAGCATCTCTGGAATTAGTCCTGCCAAATCTAGAAGGCCTGGCATCGCTTTCCACCAAATCCAGCGTCCCTGGCATCGCTTCCAGCTAAACCCAGCATCCCTGATATCACTTCTGGCCCAATCCAGCGTCCCTGGCATCGCTTCCAGCCAAATCCAGCATCCCTGGCATCAGTCCTGCTAAATCCAGAAGCTCCAGCATCACTCTCCACCAAACTCAGGATCCCTGGCATTGCTTTTTGACCAAATCCAACACCCCTGGCATCGTTCCCTGCCAAGCTCAAGAGCTCCAGCAGCATCTCCATGGAGCTGCCGTGGCCAAAGCCGTGTGCCACAGGTGCCACATCCCTGTCGGACCTGCTGCAGGAGCAGCTCCCGAGCTCCCTCCTGCTCTGAACTCCCTGCCAGCCCCCCACTTCACACATGGGGTCTCCATGGGGACACCATCCAAGACATGGTGTCCCTGTCCATCACCACAGAAACCCCACAGCCACCACCACGGCCACTCCTGGCATGCAGGAGGAAGGGACAGATGTAGCGCTGCCACCCACGCCTGGACAGACCCTGCAGCCGACCCTATTTGTCACCTCCCTGTGTCCCACAATGTCCGTGTGCCACCCCAGTGCCAGATGCAGCAGATGGGTAGGAAAAGAACCCCCTCCTCTGGACCCCTGCCCACGCTGGGGTCTTGAGACCCCTGTACAGCCAACGGCACCGGTTTTCCACTTGGATTTCCAGCGGAGACAGGAGGGTGCACCCCACGTCACAGCACCCCTGTGCCCACGGGCTGTCCCAGGTCCCCATGGCAGTGCCACCTATCCCTCACAGCACCGGGAGCGTGGCCCTGGCACTCATCCGGTGCTGTCTCCTGGCATTCCCGGCGGGAAGAAGGAGCGTGGGGAGAGGGAGGTACTGACCCGGGCAGATCGCGATATTGCAGGGCTTGGCCTGCAGCTCGGGGCCCTCGCAGGCCTTCCCTCCGCGCCGCGAGGCCACGCAGCGCCGCGTCCTGGTCCTGGCCCCTCGCCCGCAGGTCACCGAGCACAGGCTCCACGGGGACCACTCCTCCCACGCGCCGGGAACTGCAACACAGCACAGCCGCGAGCTCCAGCCTCCTCCTCCTCCTCCTCCTCCTCCTCCTCCTGGCACCAAGGGGTCCTGGCGTGGCAGACCCCTCATGCCCTGCCCGGTCCCCGGCACCGCCTGCCCCGTCATCATCCCAAATCCCTGAGCTGGCAGCGGTGCTGCTGCCGCTCCCTGCCCTGCTCCAGCCTCCCCTTTGGGGTCCTGGCACTGGCGGCGCACATCCCCCCCCAAAGCCACACACGGGTCACCCCAATCCATGTCAGCACACAGAGCACAATCTGCCCCTTGCATCCGTGGGAGCTCAGCGCTCCCGGGAAAGGATCAGGGACCATCCTAAAGGATGCTCCGATGTCCTCGGAGTGCCAGGATCGGGCTGCACTCCCTGGTACGGAGGGGAGTGGACACTGCATGTCCTGGAGGTGCAAAGCCCGTGAAACATCCCAGGTTCAGACAGGGCAGTGATGCCATGAAGATTTTTTGCCTTTTCTTTTATACCCCTGTTATACCTTTTTACAACTTCTGTATTCTCAGTGCTCTTTGCCTCCATTCTTGGACTTGTTTGTCAAGCTGAGAGACTCAACATTTTAGAAGCTTCGTAGCCAGGGATCAGTGTGCCCCAGAGCCCAAGGTCCTCTCCAGAACACATTCTGTAAACTCAGATAGAACCATCCAGGGGAAGGCTCCTTGGGGAGGGGGAGCTCACTCGAGCCTCTCATTGGGGAATCTTTGATAGATCTGCTAATTAGTAACACCTATAATGATATACCCGATCTTTGGGGACATACTCGGTGGGGTGCATTTCAGTGCATTCGACCTGGACGTGTGCACCTAAGGGTCCTTAAAATAAATACCAAGGTAAAATCCCTTTCCCCCTTCTAACTGTGTCTCTTGATTTTAAGACCAGGAAAAGGCATCAGCAGTGCGGCTGCTACTGTGGCACCCTGAGGTCCCTCTGATTCCCGTGTCCTACACGAGACGCACGGACACCACCACGGACACCAAAGGGAGACCTCCAGCATCCTGCCTGTCACCTGCCTCGAGGCACTGAGCAGCTCAGCCCCCTCCTGCCCCACGTCAGGAATGCCAGGCTCCAAATCCCCCGCACACAGTCCTGGGGACATCCAGGAGGAGCCCACAGTTCGCCAGGAGAGAGGATGGAAAGGAGCTCCCGAGGCAAATCCCCGGCAGCAGCACCGCTGACCGGGCACAGGGGGCACGGCACCCCCTCCAGACACCTCCCCTGTGGTTTTCCAAGAGGAGCTCCAGAGGATGGAGGGATGTCAACAGGGCTCGGAGCATCCCAGCACGGGGTGGGCACCACAACCATGCCAAGCCACCCTCCTCATCCACCACAGCAGCTAAAGGAGATCCCAGAGATGTCCCAGTAACGCAGTCCCTCTGTCCCCACCCGCCTGCTCAGCCCTGCGGGGAGCCGGCAGCTCAGCCCCGCGGTGTCCCCGGTGTCCCCGGTGTCCCCGGTGTCCCCCGTACCTGGGCAGGTGGCGGTGTTGTTGCAGGTGCGGGTCTCCCGGAGCAGCCCGCTGCACAGCGTCCCGTAGGGAGAGGAGACGCAGGAGCGCGTCCGCACCTGGGAGCCCTGGCCGCACGTCAGGGAGCACACGCTCCACTGAGACCACTCCTCCGCCGCCGGGTCCCCTGAGGGAGACAGGGAGCCTGAGAGCCCGGGGGGACACGGGACATGCCACCAGTGCAGCCCCACAAAGGGGACAAGGAGGTGGGTGGGTGGCACTGGTGAGCACAGGGGTGAGGATGAGGTGGTGTGGGTGACAGGGGTGACCTTGAGGGTGTCAGTGAGGTGAGGCCACACGGCTCTTTAGGCTCGGCACCAGATCCAGCTGGAGGAGGGATTGAGGCATGGGATCACAGCTGGCGTGAGGGACAGGATCCACAGCAGGCGGTGCTGGTAGGGCGGGCAGGATGGGCAGTGGGCAGCACAGGCAGCAGGGGCAGGGCAGGCAGGGTGGGCAGCGTGGGCAGGAGATAGGATGGGCAGCATGGGCAAGGTGGGCAGGGCAGGAAGGATGGGCAGCACGGGCAGCATGGGCAGGGTGAGCACCATGGGCAGGGTGGGCAGCACAGGCAGGGTGGGCAGCACGGACAGGGTGGGCAGCACAGGCAGCACAGGCAGGGTGGGTAGCACGGGCAGCACGGGCAGGGTGGGCAGCACGGACAGCACGGACAGGGTGGGCAGCACGGACAGGGTGGGCAGCACAGGCAGCACGGGCAGAGTGGGCAGCACGGACAGGGTGGGCAGCACGGGCAGGGTGGGCAGCACGGGCAGCACGGACAGGGTGGGCAGCACAGGCAGGGTGGGCAGCACGGGCAGCACGGGCAGAGTGGGCAGCACGGACAGGGTGGGCAGCACGGGCAGGGTGGGCAGCACGGGCAGCACGGGCAGAGTGGGCAGCACGGACAGCAGCGGCAGCACGAGCAGCAGCGGCAGCACGGGCAGCACGGGCAGCACGGACAGGGTGGGCAGCACAGGCAGGGTGGGCAGCACGGGCAGCACGGGCAGAGTGGGCAGCACGGGCAGCACGGACAGGGTGGGCAGCACGGGCAGGGTGGGCAGCACGGGCAGCACGGGCAGAGTGGGCAGCACGGGCAGCACGGACAGGGTGGGCAGCACGGGCAGGGTGGGCAGCACGGGCAGCACGGACAGGGTGGGCAGCACAGGCAGCACGGGCAGGGTGGGCAGCACAGGCAGGGTGGGCAGCACAGGCAGGGTGGGCAGCACGGGCAGCACGGGCAGGGTGGGCAGCACAGGCAGCACGGGCAGAGTGGGCAGCACGGACAGGGTGGGCAGCACAGGCAGCACGGACAGGGTGGGCAGCACGGGCAGGGTGGGCAGCACAGGCAGCACGGGCAGGGTGGGCAGCACAGGCAGGGTGGGCAGCACGGGCAGCACGGGCAGGGTGGGCAGCACGGACAGGGTGGGCAGCACAGGCAGGGTGGGCAGCACGGGCAGCACGGACAGGGTGGGCAGCACGGGCAGGGTGGGCAGCACGGACAGCACGGACAGGGTGGGCAGCACGGGCAGGGTGGGCAGCACGGGCAGGGTGGGCAGCACGGACAGGGTGGGCAGCACGGACAGGGTGGGCAGCACGGGCAGCACGGGCAGGGTGGGCAGCACGGGCAGCACGGACAGGGTGGGCAGCACGGGCAGCACGGACAGGGTGGGCAGCACGGGCAGCACGGGCAGGGTGGGCAGCACGGGCAGCACGGGCAGGGTGGGCAGCACGGGCAGGGTGGGCAGCACGGACAGGGTGGGCAGCACGGACAGGGTGGGCAGCACAGGCAGCACGGACAGGGTGGGCAGCACGGACAGGGTGGGCAGCACAGGCAGCACGGACAGGGTGGGCAGCACGGACAGCACGGACAGGGTGGGCAGCACGGACAGGGTGGGCAGCACAGGCAGCACGGGCAGGGTGGGCAGCACGGACAGGGTGGGCAGCACAGGCAGGGTGGGCAGCACGGGCAGCACGGACAGGGTGGGCAGCACGGGCAGGGTGGGCAGCACAGGCAGGGTGGGCAGCACGGGCAGCACGGACAGCAGCGGCAGCACGAGCAGCAGCGGCAGCACGGGCAGCCCTCCACGGCTCCCTCTCCCCACCCTGTCACACACTGACATTTACAACAAGCCGCTCTTATTAAGGTTGATGATGTCTCTGAGGCTCTTGGACTGCCCGGCAGCAGAGCCCATCCGTTTAAATTAAACAGGGATATATAGGGGAGGGCTCCAAAGGGGACCATTTGTCCTGGGGACAGGCAGGATGTGAGCTCCGTGTCACCCACGGCAGTGACAACGTGCTGGGGCTGCTCTGTGTCACACGGGGACCCCGAAACTGGACAGGGTCACCACTGGGGTCACTCATGCTCTGCCCAGGAGCTCTCAGTGGGGCAGAACCCCCGGGAGCAGCTGAGTGTGGCCAGGAATTCTGCACGCCAGGCACATGGAGCGGAGCCGGGGCCCATCCATCTCCCGCTCGCCTCCGAGCCCTCCGACCATAAATCAGGGAGGCCGGGGAGGGGGGAGCAGCACGCTCAAATTACCGAGATGGATTTGCCAAATAAATACATTTGAACGAAACAATTAATAGATTTTTTTTTTCCTTTTTTTTTTTTTTTTTGCTTTACAACCCTCGGAGGAAAGTGCAGAGGAAAAAATATATAAATGGAGCAAATTAAGCCAGTCTGTGGGCAGGATGCTAAAGGGACTCACTCCATCTCCATCACCCCTGCCCAAGTGCACGAGCCCAGTGTCACCAGTGTCCCCTGCCTGCTCCTGGTACCTGTCTGGGCCATGTAGACCCCGGGTTCATCTGCTGACCGTGGCCACTGGGTCTTCACCTTCTGGTTCTCCTCGACCGCATTGCCTAAAAGAGAGAAGCGCTTGGGTGAGAGCAGACAGGGGACAGGGATAGGGACAGGGATGGGGACGAGCCACCGTGGGACATTACAGGGGGAGACAGGGATGCCTGGCCCCATGCTGAGCAGTCACAGCACATCCCTAAGGGCAAGACATGGTTGAGCATCACTGAGCGCGCTCCCAGCCCCCCAAACTTGCGTCACAGCCACCCCAAAAGTGTCGCAGGGATGGCAGCTGGACCCCAGCTCAGGGAGCCACATCCCTGGTGCAGGCAGGGTGCCTGTGTCCCCACCGTGCCAGGCGGAGGTGCTCTCCCGTCCCCACTTACCAGCTTGCTGCAGTGAGGTGGCACGAATTTATGGCTCGGCTCACCAAAAATAACAAGTGATCCATCAAGAGCACTTGGCGTGAAATTAACTGGCATGTGCGGGGCTCGGCGGGGGACGCGGCTGCAGGCGCAGGGGGATGCCTCCCTCGGCCTCCCCCACACCCCTGGGCCACCTCCCTGTCCTCCAGCAGGGCTCTTTGTCCCCAAATCGGGGTCCAGAAGTTCCCATGGATTCATCCCAGCTGCTTCTGCCGGATGTGTGGTTGGGGATAGCGGCACAGCACCATTGATGCCACCCCAGGGATGTCACCCCCAAAATGCCATGGTCACCCCACTGCTGTGACAAGCGGGAGAGCAGCCAGGGATGGCACAAGCGCCTCGTTGAGCTGCCAGCCAAACACAGCCATGACCCCAAGGGATGGAGGGGAGGTGGTGTGGGGACATCTGGCACTGCTGGGGGGATTTGGGCTCCCGGTGGCTCCCGGGACGCCCAGCCCCAGGCAGGGAGCACAGCCTGCTCTGACACTGACTGTGCTGCCAAAAACCCCCAAATTTATCGAGTTTTGCCTTAACTCAGGGTAACCCTTCCGGTCTCCCTGCTGGCACCCTCAGATCCTGTCCTTGGGCATTCCACTCCAGGCCATGGAATTCCCGGTGGCATGGGAGACACAGGGGGACCTGGGGACACTGAGGGGATGCCGGGGGGGGTCTGTGGGGCCGAGCTGAATTCCTCACAGGGCCACCCGCTTCTGGGAGCGCCGCGGCAGAATTACACACGGCACGGTGAGAGCCTCGGGAAAACCATAAATCCCGAGGATATACGAGGGCGTTCTCCCGGGCTGTGTTCGACAGAGACACCAAATTCAATTTCCTTCGGAGAGCACTAAATCCTCGGCTGTCGCCACGGGGAAGGCTGTGGCCAATCCCAGCACTGCACCCCACCCTGCCCTGGGGTCCCCCAGCACCCCACCGCAGCACAGCTGGGGGGTGCAAGGGCAGGGGGACATCAGGGGTGTTCTTTTGGGCACCTCACGGTGAATCCCAAGGCCGGTTGTGTCCTTATCCCAGCAGCACCTTGCTTGGGGTTGGTGTCTGAACGGGGATGGCTTTGGGGCAAGGGAAACCCAAAATTTGAACTGCTTGGCCTCCATGCAGCGGGGTCACCCAGAGGCCACCAAAGAGGGGGTCACTTTGAAGGGGCTACAACCCCACCAGAGCCTGCAGCACCAGGGTCGAACGCTCCCAAAGCCACCCCACAAAACTCCAGCCCATCCACCCTTCCCGCCCACGTGCTTCCATCCACATCCCTGAACCCCCGCGGGACAGCCTCCCCACGGCGGGGATGACGCGGGCGCCGGGGAGCCCGGGGTCACCGCTGTGGGGAGGCTCTGGGCGGGCGCCAGCCCCACGTCGCTGCGGCGGAGGAGCCGCTGAGATCAGCGCTGGGCGCCCGCCAAGCCTCGGCTCACAGGCGCTATTCAGGCCCCCGGCCCTGCGTGCCACCATCCCCCTGAAAGGGGACCATTCTCCACCCCGGGGGGCCGGGGGGAGGCCAGGTGGGAGCCCGGGACCCCCCCCTCGCCGTATGAAGGGCGCTCTGTGCTGCGGCCCCGCGGCTCAGCGCGGTGCCGCCCGGGGGGGACGGTGGCAGCGGCGTGGCACGAGGGGTGGCCGAGGCAAGCGCATCACCCCCGTGGCTCCGGCGCCGCAATAACACCGAGCCTCCGGGCGCTCCAGCCTTTAATTGAATGTCAAATGTAATTTGGAGAAGGAGCCGGAGTTTGCGCTGCGGCCGTGGCAGGCGGAGAGGCGGAATGTGGCACTGAGCCCTGCCAGCTCTGCAGGGAGCCCCCTGGCCAGCGCCCTGCGCCAGGCTCGGGGGAAATAACCCCAGCAAGCCACCCCTGGGATGGGCTGGATCCCCTGGAGGAGGATCTCCATCCCATCCTGCATCCCACACTTCTCCATCCCATCCTGCATCCCGCTTCTCCATCCCATCCTGGATCCTGCTTCTCCATCCCATCCTGGATCCCGCTTCTCCATCCCATCCTGCATCCCGCACTTCTCCATCCCATCCTGGATCCCACACTTCTCCATCCCATCCTGCATCCCGCACTTCTCCATCCCATCCTGGATCCCACACTTCTCCATCCCATCCTGGATCCCACACTTCTCCATCCCACCCTGGATCCCACACTTCTCCATCCCATCCTGCATCCCGCACTTCTCCATCCCATCCTGGATCCCACACTTCTCCATCCCATCCTGCATCCCGCACTTCTCCATCCCATCCTGGATCCCACACTTCTCCATCCCATCCTGGATCCCACACTTCTCCATCCCACCCTGGATCCCACACTTCTCCATCCCATCCTGCATCCCGCACTTCTCCATCCCATCCTGCATCCCACACTTCTCCATCCCATCCTGCATCCCGCTTCTCCATCCCATCCTGGATCCTGCTTCTCCATCCCATCCTGGATCCCGCTTCTCCATCCCATCCTGCATCCCGCACTTCTCCATCCCATCCTGGATCCCACACTTCTCCATCCCATCCTGCATCCCGCACTTCTCCATCCCATCCTGGATCCCACACTTCTCCATCCCATCCTGGATCCCACACTTCTCCATCCCACCCTGGATCCCACACTTCTCCATCCCATCCTGCATCCCGCACTTCTCCATCCCATCCTGGATCCCACACTTCTCCATCCCATCCTGGATCCCGCTTCTCCATCCCATCCTGGATCCCGCACTTCTCCATCCCATCCTGCATCCCACACTTCTCCATCCCACCCTGGATCCCACACTTCTCCATCCCATCCTGCATCCCGCTTCTCCATCCCATCCTGGATCCCGCACTTCTCCATCCCATCCTGGATCCTGCTTCTCCATCCCATCCTGGATCCCGCACTTCTCCATCCCATCCTGGATCCCGCTTCTCCATCCCATCCTGGATCCCGCTTCTCCATCCCATCCTGGATCCCACACTTCTCCATCCCATCCTGGATCCCGCACTTCTCCATCCCATCCTGGATCCCGCTTCTCCATCCCATCCTGGATCCCGCTTCTCCATCCCATCCTGGATCCCGCACTTCTCCATCCCATCCTGGATCCCACACTTCTCCATCCCATCCTGGATCCCGCACTTCTCCATCCCATCCTGGATCCCGCTTCTCCATCCCATCCTGGATCCCGCTTCTCCATCCCATCCTGGATCCCGCACTTCTCCATCCCATCCTGGATCCCACACTTCTCCATCCCATCCTGGATCCCGCTTCTCCATCCCATCCTGGATCCCGCTTCTCCATCCCATCCTGGATCCCACACTTCTCCATCCCACCCTGGATCCCACACTTCTCCATCCCACCCTGGATCCCGCTTCTCCATCCCATCCTGGATCCCGCTTCTCCATCCCATCCTGGATCCCGCTTCTCCATCCCACCCTGGATCCCGCTTCTCCACCCCATCCTGGATCCCGCTTCTCCATCCCATCCTGGATCCCGCTTCTCCATCCCATCCTGGATCCCGCTTCTCCATCCCATCCTGGATCCCACACTTCTCCATCCCATCCTGGATCCCACACTTCTCCATCCCATCCTGCATCCCGCACTTCTCCATCCCACCCTGGATCCCACACTTCTCCATCCCATCCTGGATCCCGCTTCTCCAACCCATCCTGCATCCCGCACTTCTCCATCCCATCCTGCATCCCGCACTTCTCCATCCCACCCTGGATCCCACACTTCTCCATCCCATCCTGCATCCCGCACTTCTCCATCCCATCCTGGATCCCACACTTCTCCATCCCATCCTGGATCCCGCACTTCTCCATCCCATCCTGGATCCCGCTTCTCCATCCCATCCTGGATCCCGCTTCTCCATCCCATCCTGGATCCCGCTTGTCCATCCCATCCTGCATCCCGCTTCTCCATCCCATCCTGGATCCCACACTTCTCCAACCCATCCTGGATCCCGCACTTCTCCATCCCATCCTGGATCCCGCACTTCTCCATCCCATCCTGGATCCTGCTTCTCCATCCCATCCTGGATCCCGCACTTCTCCATCCCATCCTGCATCCCGCACTTCTCCATCCCATCCTGGATCCTGCTTCTCCATCCCATCCTGCATCCCACACTTCTCCATCCCACCCTGGATCCCACACTTCTCCATCCCATCCTGCATCCCGCTTCTCCATCCCATCCTGGATCCCGCACTTCTCCATCCCATCCTGGATCCTGCTTCTCCATCCCATCCTGGATCCCGCACTTCTCCATCCCATCCTGGATCCCGCTTCTCCATCCCATCCTGGATCCCGCTTCTCCATCCCATCCTGGATCCCACACTTCTCCATCCCATCCTGCATCCCGCTTCTCCATCCCATCCTGGATCCCGCTTCTCCATCCCATCCTGGATCCCACACTTCTCCATCCCATCCTGGATCCCGCACTTCTCCATCCCATCCTGGATCCCGCTTCTCCATCCCATCCTGCATCCCACACTTCTCCATCCCACCCTGGATCCCACACTTCTCCATCCCATCCTGGATCCCACACTTCTCCATCCCCTCCCACATCCTGTTTCTCCCCAAGCAGCCCCCGGCCACAGCGGGTGTCACCCCTTGGGCACAGGTTCAGCCAGGCTGACCTTGGGGCTGGCACCTGACCCTGGCACTGAGCTCTTAATCATCCCCGGGGAGTTGCGTTTAAAGGGGAAAAAAAAAGGATAAAAAAACCCCATAAAATGAAATCAGCTCAAGCAGCTCCCCTCGGGATGAGGTGAATTAGAGCCTCGCAGCTGTAACGGACCGGGGATTTAGTGGGGGATCTGCCCGTAATGACATTTAGCTCCTGAAAGAAATGCTAAAGCCCAGTGAAATTATCTCTACACCCTCAGCCCAGCCCCGCCACCTAATCTGCCGGATAAAGGCCCCGCGCTGCCCAGTTGCGGATTGCTCCTGCCTGCGCATCACCCTGGGGCCGCTGAAGGGAACAGCTGGCCAGATGTGTCCCAAAATCCCCGTATCACCTCGCCGGCCTTGGCACCGCGGGCACGGGCAGCACCGGGGCGAGGCGGCCCCGCCGCGGGCATCCCGATCCCGGTGCCGGCTGCTTTATCCTCAGCCGACATTCCTGCAATCCCGGAACGAGCAAATGGCCTCATTCCGCCTGGTTAATAGCCCGGGCGCCGTGCCGTGACATCCTGCCTGGAATAACAAGCGCCAGGGCTGCAGCAGTCAAGGGTAATTTGCCACGGGAAAGGGTCATTTTACCTGCAAATTGTTTTCCACGTCTCCATCAAGGCAGAGAGAGTTGGCTCCTGCCCCTGCCCCTGCCCCGTGCCAGGGAGGGGGCCAGCGAGGCCAGGGAGCCCCGTGAGATGCGCCAGAGCAGCCGTGGCATCAGCCCTAGCAGCGGTGGGGTCACCATGGTGGCAAAGTGGCATTCCCAGGGATGGCTGGCCCGTGGCAAGGGCAGAACAAGCTGCAGCTCCACGGATTTGAACTTTGGATGGATTCCCTGCTCCACGCACAGCGGCCCGTTGGAAACTTCCAGCCTCAGGGAGCATGCGCAGGCAGGATTCACCCATTCCATGGATTCCCTGCTCCATGCCCAGTGCCCAGGTGGCACCGTCCTGACCTGGGAGTGGGCTCAGACAGGATTCACCCATGGCACGGATTCCCTGCTCCATGTGCAGCACCCTCCTGCCCTAAGCAGCGTGCTCAGACAGGATTCATCCATTCCATGGATTCCCTGCTCCATGCAACATTTTCCCTGCTCCATGGCCAGCGCCCAGCTGGCACCAATCCTACCCCAGGAGTGTGCACGGGCGGGATTCATCCATGGCAGATTCCCTGCTCCACGGGCACCCTCCAGCCCCAGGAGCCACCCACTGCACGCACAGCTCCCAGCTGGCCCTTTCCAGCCCCACAGAGCTCTCACAAACAGGATCCATCCACTGCACGACTTCCCTGCCCCACGCACAATTCCCAACACCCCCCCTTCCCCGTGGACCCTGCACAGGCAGAATCCACCCTGAATCCACGACCACCCTGCAGCACCCCTGGGACCCCCTGTGCGGCGAGGGGGGGGTCCATCCCCGATCCCCACTCACCGTGTGGCACCTCGGGCAGGTCGAGCTCGTTGGCATTCGCAGAATGCAGCTCGGTGGGGCAGCAGTCGGGGCCCGCGGGCGCCGGGGTGGGCGCAGGGGCCGGGGGCCGGGTGCCGTTTCGCCGAGGGGCCGGAGGGCTCTCGGCCTGGCAGCTGCAGCCGGCGTGGGTGAAGCCGCAGCGGCGGGCACCGGGAGCCTGCAGGCACTCCTCGAGCCAGCGGCACAGCACGCTGCAGGTGAACTGGCTGGAGTTGTTGTTGTTGATGAGCAGCACCTCGACGAAGCGGAATTCCAGGGCTTGCGGCGCCAGCAGCCGCGGGGCCGCCTCGGGCTCGGCCGCCAGGCACAGCTGCACGAAGTTCTTGTCGAAATGCAGGAAGGTGAAGGGCCCCGCGCCCTCGCACAGCTCCAGCTCGGCTTCCTCGTCCTCCTCCTCCTCCTGCTGCTGCTGCTGCTCCGGGCGCTGGCGGGCGGGCGCGGGGCTGGCCTCGCCCCGGGGGTCGCAGGTGTAGTTGGCCAGGTAGTGGTCGAGCGGCAGCACCATGGGCGAGAAGTGGGTGCAGACCTGCTCCTCCCGGTTGAAGCGGAGGTAGAGCGAGTACTTGGTGGGGTCGGGGTTCTCCAGGGTCCAGGAGCAGCCGGAGGAGATGGTGGGGAACAGGTCCTTGAGGGAGAAGGAGCCGTAGAGGACGCCGGAGGCCAGGGCGGAGCAGGCGCTGGGAGCCGGGTCGAAGCCCCGCGTGAGCCACAGGACAGACGATATCACAGCCAGTAAGAGGGGACCAGCAGCGGTCATCCTATGGCATTTGCCCTGCAGACAGACAGATGGACACATGGACAGAGGCTTACCGGGAGGCTTGGCCACTGCGGAGCTGGGCTGGGGGTCAGCACCGTGCCCTGAGCCCAGCTGATGTGGGAGCAGCATCCCAGTTACTCAGTGTCCCCTCCTGGTTCGTGTTCCTACCCGGTCCGTGTCCCTCTCTGTCACCTTGGGGGGCTACAGGGGACTCCTTGCTGTGTCCTCAGGTTGGGGACAGCGCAGCACAGACAGAGGACTTCACCCCAAAGCCACCAGAGATGCAGCCCCGCAGCTCCCCATGCGGTGACCCTGCTGCGCTCAGCTCACCCCCCAGAGCTGGCCGAGCACAATCTGGGCAAGGAGCCACCAAACAACTTCAGACAGGGCTATAAAAGCCCTTGGAGCTCTTTCTGGTGCCCCGGAGCATGGTGGGGACAGGCTGGCAGCTCGGGATGATGTGCTGGGGGTGCACAGTGACACCCCAGCAGCGTGGTGTCCCCACAGCTGCCCTGAGAGCCGGGCACAGGGTGAGCAGTCACTGCTCAGTATGGATTGCTTGGATACCTCCCCGGGAATGCAGAGCATCACCGTGAGCGGCTTTTTAATACCTCATTAATAAAATAATGCACGCGGTGGCCTTATTAAGTGAGCCCGGAGCACGGCTCTACAGAGACCGAGGCCGCCGTGCACGTGTCGGGATCACTCAGCCTGTGCCCGGGGCAGCGGTGGCAAGGGTACAGCCCTGAGGGCAGCAGGGGACATTGAGGAGGTGGCCACAGGGCCAGATGCCATGGCAGAGGTTGATTCCAAAATCGCTGAGGTCGCCGCTCGCCTCCGCCCAGCCGTGTGCTGGGGACGCCGAGCGCTTGGCACGGCTCGGGGGATGTTCTTTTCCATCCTCAAACAGCATCTCCTGCTCCTGGATCACCCCTGGCCGAGCTGGTGATACTGGGGCATCCCCCGGCTCATCGGGGAGGGACACGGAGCCTTGGCCGAGCCTGCGCTGGAGCCACTCCGGGGACATTAGAGAGCTAAAAATATCCCGATTCTCATGCAACAGGCTGGCGCTGGCTCCTGCCGCCCCGGCAGCGCGGGGGGGCTCGGGGCTGGCATTCCCCCCCTCCAGGGCACGGGGAGAGAGGGGCTGGGATGGACCCAGCGGGAGCAGCACGGGCTGGATGCTGGCAGGACCTCCCCGATGCAAGCGGGGAGATCTGGGGTAAAAGAAAACCCCACTTTCCCGGAGTAAGTTCCACACAGAGACCCCAGGGAATGCAACAGGAGAGACTCAACAGCACCGAATTCCAGCGGCAGCCGGAGCGGAGAGCATCCCCCACTGGTGCTACTCGAGAGGCCACCAAGGACCTGGGGTCTCCCAGAGAGTCCCAGCCCCCTCCGCTGCTCCGGGAGAGCCGGGGATGAGGGGGGGGGGGGGGGAGGAGGAGGAGGAGGAGGAGGAGGAGGAGGAGGGAGAGGAGGAGGAGGTCAGGCAGGGACACGCTGCTGCTCTGCAGCGAGCTCCTGGGGCTCCCGCAGCCTGGCAGGGACACAAGATGGTGCTTGCTTCCCTCGCCCAGCAGCAGCGAGCAGGGACGCTCTGGCATCACCATCCTTCCATCCATCCACCCATCCATCCATCCATCCATCCATGCATCCATCCATCCATCCCGCCCGCCACCCAGCCGGCCGCTGGAAGGCTCGGAGATGCACCCAGCCAGACAGCCCACGCCTCACCTCTCCAGGCACGCATGATCCAGGTGTTCTGGGATATGGGCAGCCTCCTCCCAGCCCCAAAACCTGCCGGGGCTGCGGCTGCCCAGAGCCCGGCACCGCACCGAGCCACGGCCGGGGCTGAACCAAACCGGCCAGAGCTCACTCGGCACCAGCCCCGCTCCCTGCAGCGCTCGAGCTGCCGCTGCTCCTGCTGCTGCTGCAGTGAAAATATTTCACTGAGCTGCGAGCCGGGCCGAGGAGATATTTAACATCTGGGCCGCCGAGTCACCCGGGTGACACGAGGAGAGGTCACCATCACCCCCACCCGGCAGCGCGGCGGGGACCTCTCGCCCTGCAGCGTCACCGTCTGCGTTCTCCGGCTCGGGGGAGCCCAGCCTGGCCGCGGTGCCAGGGCACGGCCGCGCTGGCATCACCGCCACTGCCTCCGAAACGACCTCGCTCCATGCGGAATGAACCACCCGGCAGCGGTGACCGCATCCCGGCAGCTCTGCCGGGTCCCTGGGGGCAGCTGGCGACCACCCAGGGACCCCCCGCACCCCGCTGGGGAGTGGCTGGTGCTCTCCGGGGACGGCGATGTCACCCGGAGCACGGCGAGCACAGCCTGGCAAGCTCGCCCGCCGCAGGCGCCCGCTCCAGCCCCTTCCATCTGCCTTTGCTCCCGCCCGGGCGCAGGGAAGGGGGTGGGTTTAAAGCTTTAATTAAAGCTTTTAAAGAGCCATCACAGAGCTGAGAAGCGGCCGGGCGGGCGGAAGCGACAGCCCGGGCTCCACGTCCTCGGAGCGCGGTCCCTCTCCATCACTGCCGGCGCATCCCTCTTGGAATACAGCTCCGGGAAGAGCAGGATCCGACCGGAGCTCGGCTCTCCCTGGCCACGGCACGGCACTGCTCCCGACGTACAAACAGGTTGTTTCCCTGAGGATGTTTTGCCTGGATTTTGGCTGGATCCCGGTCCAGCTCCATCATCCCGGCCCGGCAGGAGGCCAGATCGTGACCATCTCCAGCCAGGAACAACCGAACAGTCCCCTAAAAAGTGATAAATGAGTGGCACTAAACCCCTCGGCATCAGTAATCTGGGAAACGATTAATGGCAGAGCAAAGGAGATTTGAGGGTGGAGGGACGTGGGTTTTAACCCAACAGGTCTTTTAACAGGCTGTAGAAAATGCAAAATCCACGGGAAAAAAAAGACCGGATCCGTGAGAATTCCTAACATGAGCGAGGCTTGGGATAAAGGAATAAAAATAAGGAAGGGCTGGGGAGTCCTGGGGGTTGATCCACCAAGCAACAGCCTCGTTTCCCCACCAAAAGGAACAGGCTGGCTCCTGGCACAGCCGTGAGGATCCATCCTGTGGGATCCCATCCCTGCCCACCCGGAGGTGACAGCGACAAGCACAGAGCCCTAACGAGCAATTCCCACCGCGAGAACCCACGACCCTCCAATTCCCAGGATCTTCCCCGGCAATTCAAAGGCATGCGGGAACTCCAAAGCTGCTCCAAAGGGGACCCCCAGGACTGAACTGGGGTGTCCTCGGCCTTCCCAGCCCCTCCACCAACAGATTAACACCATTCCTGGGAAAAACTCCACTGCAATCCCAGCCTCCATCCCGAAAACACGGATTCCTGCATGGCACATGCTTGCACACGCGTGTGCACACGCAGACACCCAGCAGGGACAGTGACATCCCGGCAGCTTCCAGCCGCCCTGGCACGATTCCCCTGGTGTCCAGCACCACGTTTCCCCTCCCTTCCATGATTCCACGTCTCCCTTCTCCCTCTGGCTCCCCGGCGTGCTGCCACAGCCTCTCCTGGAGCCGGCAGGCTGGCAGCGGTGCCGAGCTGTAATTAATGGTGCCGCTTTGCCAATCCCTGGCGCGGCCTCGCGAGCACTGGCAAGCGCAGGCCTCTTTATTTATTTTACTTAACTGCTGTTGGTAAAACTCCACTCCAAAAGCAAGGCCGGGAGACAGCACAGAGAAATCTCCGCCGGGATTAGGGATTTGCTCTGCCAGGGAACGGCGTGTGCTGCCTCCCCCCCTCCCTGCACAGCTGGGGGGTCCCTGGAGGCAAAGCCCCCCTCGGCTGCAGCAGTCACGGTGCTCCCACGGCCTCTTCAAAGGAGTTTCTTCCTCAGCTTTTCCATCAGCTCCATCCTGCAAAGGGATGGAGGGCTGGGAGGGCTCCAAAGGTGGGTTCTGACTCTGGTGCTGGCAGCAGGATTTGTGCTCATCCCAAAACGGGATTTTTTTCGTACCCCACCACCTCATCCAGACCCAGCCCCACCGGGAGCCTCCGAGGTGCCCCAGGGAGGAGAAGGGGCCTGGATCCATCCTGCTCTTGGAGGACGTCAAGAAGGAACAGACAGGATCGGCACAGGGGGGACACGATGGCCCTCTTGAGTGCCCAGGAGCTACAGAGCTTCTGGCGTTTGGCAACCGAGCCGGGTGGCTCCGAGCCAGCCCCGGCCCCATTAGAGGACAGCCCTGTGGTAGGAAATGAGTTTGTGGGGCCTCAGTCCAAATTCCCATGGAGAAGCGTTGAGGCATCACAGCAGCCCAGGGCTGGAGCATCACCTTCCTCCAGTCACGGGGAAACGGGGAGTTCATCCTGCAGCCCCCACCCAGAGCTCTGCCCTGGCACCAACCTCCTGCTCACCGCTGTGGGAGTAGATGGGACTTCCATCAGCCGGGGTGTTCCCATTGCTGCCAAATCCCCACATCCCGCGCTCTCCACCAGCCGTGAGCCCACCGGGAAGAGCTGAGCACCCCCGGTGCCATCTCCAGCATGGCAGGGAGTCACTCCTGGCAGAAGATTCCACTGCCGAAGGTCCTTGGAGGTGTTGAGAAGAGCCAGAGGGAGCTGGGAAGAGCTGGCAGCGTGTCCTAGCCAGTGCTGGAGCCCCTCTGCCACGCGGCCGCCGGTCGGAGAGCGAGTGCTTGCCATGCCAGCTCCGTGTCCATTTTCTCTCCAGCACAGCCCAAATTTGTAGGATCCTGGCTCCTTGGATCAAAGCAGGGGCTGGTGACAAGGCTTGACAGGCAACTGGGCAGGCCTGGGAGAGGAGCTGCTGCCAGGCTCCGGGCTCTGGCACAGGGCGTCTGGCACTGCCCCACAGCCAGCTCCACATCCACCGCCACCGTGTGATCCCCAAGGAACCCTGCTGGGAATGGGGCCCAGACCCTCCCTGCTGAGGGCGGCCAGAGAGCAGCCAGGTGACGGCGACAGTGACAGCAGCTGCGCCACCGCGCTCCTCCCCATGCTAGCCCACGGAGCCGGCTGCCTCCCCACGACCCCCCTCAGCTCAGCCACGGCCTTCAAGGGAGGGACAAGTCTGTCCCCGACCACTGGGAACAATCCCAGTGCCACAGCTCGGCGCCAGCCCCTCGCTACCGGCTCCACGTGCGGCCGGGACAGAACCCCCGGCCAGACTCTCTGCCACAGCCCGGCCCGGCCACCCCGGGGCCACCTCCCCGCGTCACCGGCGGCCCCGCTGCCAGGCGCCAGCCAGCACAGCCAGCAGTGACACGACCTAGAAAAGCCAAGGGTTGTTCGCGAGCCCCCTGCACCGGCCGTGCGGCCGCGGCTGCGGAAAAACCTCGTCGTCCTCAACAAGTGACCGGCGCGGGCACACGCGTGGGGTACACCTGGCACGGCTTCGTGCCGCCCAACCCCAGGACTCGAGGGTCCTCAACCCCGGGAAGGGCTGCAGCTCCCCCCCCAGCCCCGGCTGCCACCTGCCTCCCGCACGTGCCCGCGGCGACACAAGCTGGGGGCCCACGTGTGCCCTGCCGCACGCCCACGGGCCCCGGGTGCCGTGGCACGGCGGCTCCCCGCAGCCCCCCACGCTGGCACCGAACAAAGCCCCAGCAGGCAGGGGAGGGCTACAAACCCACCCGCGAATCCGCCCACCCACCCACCCACTGTCGGGGCTCCGCCGACGCGCCCGCCCACGCGCCCCGCTGCGTGCCGAGTCCCCAGGGCCCTGCCCAGGGGTGACAACGCGGGGTGACCAACCCCGCCGAGCACCCACGCTCGCCAGGCTGGCACAATCCACACGTGTGCCCACAGCAGGGATGCCAGCAGGGAGCCCTGCACCCACCCGTGGCCTTGATGTGTGACACACCACGGCACCGCGGTGCCACACATGTGCCCAGCGACACACATGTGCCCACGGACACGCTTGCAGCCCCTCCGCCGTGGGGCTGCCGGAGCCTGGCACTGCTTTATAGGGAGGCACCGGCACCCCGCGGGAGGAAACGGAGCCTCGAGGGGGGCACAAGCGTCCTAAGGGGGAGCAGGACACCCGGGGGAACCGGCAGCCCCGAGGGCAGAACCGGCAGAGCGGGGAGGAACCGGCAGCCACCGGAGGGGAGACGGGCAGAGCGGGAGGAGGAGATCGGCAGCCCCGGGAGAGCGGAGAGCGGCAGCCCGGGAGAGGGGGAGACCGGCAGCCCCGCGGGGAAGGACCGGCAGCTCCGGGCACGCCGCGGCTCTCAACCAGCCCCGGTGCTGAGCCCTCCGCGCCGCCGCAGCCCCGCGCAACTTCCCGGCAGGGCCGGGGCCGCCTCGGGAATGCCGCTGCCCGCCCCGGGCACCGGGCACGGGGCACCCGCGGTACCGCGGCGCGGCTGCAACTCCCGTTCCCGCAGACCCACCGCCGGCGCAGGAAAGTTGGCCGCGGCTGGGGTGGGAGCTGAAGCGGCGGGCGGGGGGGGGGGGTCCCCGGTGGAACCGGGGCTCTGCCAACCGGCAGCACCGGCCGCCGCAGCCCGCATCGGCGGAGAGCTGCCGCCCCCGCTGCGCCGCGCCGGGGGGGAGCGAAGCCGCCGCACCGGGAAAGGGAGGGGGGAGGGGGTTCACCGAGAACGGGAGGGTGCCGGTGCACCGGTGGGGGGGAGATGTCGGTGCACCGGCGGAGGGGGTCGTGGCCGCCCTTACCTGCGCTCCGTTAGCAGCGCGTGTAGCCCCGGCGCGGCGCGGCGAGCAGCGGGCTGGCCATCCCCGAGCGGCGGCGGCGGCGGCAGCCGGTGCCCGGGCGCGCCCGGGGGAGCGCGGCGGCGGCGGCGGCGGCGGCGGCGGCGGCGCGCGGGGCCGGGAGCGGGCGCGGGGCCGGGAGCGGGCGCGGGGCCGGGAGCGGGCGCGCAGCGCGCCGGGCCCCGGTGGCGGCGGCGGCGGATGCGGTGGGGAGGGGAAGGGAGAAGGGGGGGCCGGGGGAGCGGGGGGCGCGGGGGCGGCGGCGGCGCGCGCCGCTCGGGCACTTGCTGCATGCGCCGGGCGCGGGGCGGTGTGACAGCACCGGGCACGGCGGGGACCCCCCCGCCCCTCTCCCCGCTCCGCCGCCCCCGCCCCCCGCCGGGTGTGCGGGGGGAGGTGACCCCCGGGCTGCTTCTGCTGCTGCTGCTGCAGCGCTGTGGGGGCGGCGGGCGTGGGGGTGCAAACGCACACGGGGGGGGGGGTCGGGCTCTGGGGTGTTGTGGCGTGTCCCCCCCTCCGTGTGACACGCGTGGAGTGGGTCGTGCACAGGCACGGGGTGGGGGGGGGGGGTGTTGTGGCTGCGTGTGCACGGCTGGGGGGGGTGTGAACGCCGAGTGTGCTCAGCCGTGGCAGTGCGGGTTTGCACACGCGTGTGCGAGGCACGCGGGGCTGCGTGGGGCGCGTGTGCGCCCCGTGTGTGTCCCCACACGTGTGCGGGCCTCGGTGGCTTCTGCAGGGGGGTGTGGGGTGCAGGGACGCGGAGAAATGGGGCTGTCACATGCACAAACGTGGCACAAGTGTGGGTGAGGTGGAGCCCGCCGGACCCCCAGGAGCTCGGGGGGCTGCAGAGCTGCGGTTTCGCACCGAAAGGGGAAGCACAGACAGGATAAACTTGAGGATCTTGGTGGTCCGTGGGCGACTGAGCCATTGGCACAGAGGATCTGCTGCAGCCCGGATCCTGCTGTTTGCCAGGAGCTCTGGCTCGGGGGGGACGGGGTGTCAGGGCCACAGAGCCCCCGGTGTGCAGGAGAAGCTCAGCAGGATGCGGCACGGCCTGGCTGCCACGCTGCGGGAGCAGCGCAGCTGGAAATGCAGCACATTCCTGCTGCTGCCTGTCCACCTCTGCCGGGCACATCCTGCCCAGAGCTGCGAGTGCTGCACTCGGCCTGGGGGTGCTCAGAGCTGTCCCTTGTCCCCTCCATCCAGGCTGGGCACGATGGATGGAGAGGGCAGGAGGCAGCGCCAGCACCACTGCTCTGCACCCCGAGGATCTGTGGCTCAGCACCAGCCCCGATCCAGCCCAGCGCCACTGGAAAAGCAGGATCACATCCACGCCAGACCTTTGTGCAGTTCAGCTCCTTCCCTTGCTGGCATTCCCTTTTCCCAGCGCTTCCCTGCAGTCCCTGGGTGCCTGACCCAGCGTCCCCAGACAGACACTCATCCCCTGCGGGTCAAGGCTGGAAGAAAGCAAACCAGCTTTTCAGGCTGGTCTTTATCCCGAGGAGAAAAGCAGCATTAGCTCCGCCAGAGCTGGAGGATATTCCCGACCCCGGCTCTGTAAATACAGCTCAGAGCAGCTGTGTGGATGAACAATCCCAAAACCACGGCTCCCTGGGCCATTCCCGACTTCCCTCCCTCAGCCAAGTAGCTCTGCACGTTTGAGGGAACCGGGAATTTCCAAAGGGATCTCTTGCACCGGCTATCGCTGCCCTGCGAGGAGCATGGGATGAGGCGTGGGATGCAGGATGCAACGTGGGATGCGCTGCAGGATGCGCTGCAGGATGCTACACGGGATGTGGTGTGGGATGCAGGATGCAACACAGGATGCAACAGGGGATGCAACGCAAGCTGTGATGCGGGATGTGACGCGGGATACGATGGAGTCTTCCCCGAAGCTGTGGCCCAGCTTGGCTTGTGTCACTCTGTCCCACGAGGCCCCCCTGCCACCATCCCCCTGCCGCCACCTGTCCAGCCAGGGAGTCATTCCCATCCTCCGCGTCCCCTCCCCGCCAAGTCCCGTCTGCTCCAGGCGGGCACAGAGGAGCTGGGGGGCCCTGGCGCTGGGGGGGCTGAGCTGTGGGAGCGGGAGGCACCCACTGTTACCAGGACAACTGGGTGCTCTCCGGAGCCGCTTGTTGCTGCTGCTGCATCCCTGCAAACCTCCCCCGGCACCGCGGGAGCGCCGCTGCCTCCAAATCCTCAGCCAGGGGGATGCTCAGCCCCCCAGCCTCCCGGGCACAGCTTGGAAAAGCACTGGAGACCCCCCCCCCAGCCAAAACAATGCATTCCCCAGCTGTCCAGGGTGAAGACTCTGAGCCCCCATCCTCCTCCTCACCCTAATGAGCTGCTGAGATGTGGGAAAACACCGATCGGGGCCTCTCCGGTGCCCGCGGACTCCGGGGCTGGGCTCAAGCGGAGCTTCTCGCAGGGTGTAATTAGAGCAGCGCGCGGAGGTGGTGACACCGGGGCTTTATGGCTCACTGGGAATCAGACCCGTCCATTAAGGCCGTAATAACCCGCCAGGCTGACACGAGGTCCTCGGTGCCACCACCGTCATTAAGGGCCTCCAGCGCCGCAGGGACCGGGCACACCGGGACAGCCAAGCTCCGGCCGAGCCCCCCCACCTCCACCCCGAGCCGGCCAGGGGCTCCCCAGGCACCCGGCACTGCTGCTTCCAACACAGAGCTCTTGTTTCCCCTTCATTTGGCACAGAAATCAGGGACAGGGAGAGTCACCGAGGTGGCAGCTGCTCTGTGCCCAGTGAGGATTTGGGGAAGAGTTGAGTCCAGCTCCTGGCCGGCGGTGTGGGGATGCTCATCCAGCCCGCGAGCTCCTGCAGCCCGCCATGGGCTCCATCCCCAGGGATTGTCTCCCCTGAGCAGGGCAGGGCTTTTCAGAAAGGTGTAGCAGGAGCACCTCGGCTCGAAGACGGGGCCAGCCGGGAGGGGACGGCAGCCCCGGAGCAGCCGGTAACGACAGACGCTTGTCTGAATCGCTTCCCGTAAACTTGGCGGCGAATTGCTCCGGCGGGGAAAAAAACCCCAGAAACAGCCACAAACACGGGAGTTTGGGCTGCAGGATAATCCGCTCTGATGGGAGCGCCCGCGGAGGAGCCTTCGCCACTCGCTCGGTGCCATCACCGGCATGGAGGCACCGGCCCTGCCCGCGGCCACCGCTCCCTCCCAGGGACCTTCACGTGGAGTTTTCTCCCGCTGGTGTCAGGGAGAAAAGCCCAGGAAAAAAAGAGCGAGGGAAGCCCAG
The DNA here is from genome assembly GCF_009650955.1 of Corvus moneduloides. Classification (NCBI taxonomy): domain Eukaryota; kingdom Metazoa; phylum Chordata; class Aves; order Passeriformes; family Corvidae; genus Corvus; species Corvus moneduloides. The sequence continues at coordinate 5,233,472 of NC_045498.1, forward strand.
GTGACGAGAAGAGGAAGGACATGAATAAACCATGGAATAAATTTCACTTAGTGGTTTGTTCCGGGCTGAGGGCATGGCCAACAGCCCATCCCAAGTGGCTCCCAGACCTCTGGATGCGCTCGCTGTCCCCAGGAAGATGGATTTCAGCTCAGCATCTCCATTTTGATATTCCCAGGCTCTTTGCGCGCGCAAGGATGAATCGGGGCTGATCCTTGCCCGTCTGTGCCCATGTGGATGCTGTGGCACAGGGCAGGGCAGCACAAAGGGCTCGAGCTGCCGGGCCAGGCACGCCGGGGAGAGTTTTGGGGAAAAATTGGAGGAATTTCTGCCGGGTGAGGTGCTGACCTCCCTGCTGGGCCTGTGGGACTGAGGGATGAGCAAAGCATCCGTGGGACAAGTGTGGGATTTTCACCCACAGTGAGGGGTGGGGATAAATCCCTCCTGGGAGATCCTCCCCGATCCACAGCAGCCCGGCAAGGAGCAATCCCACCCCCAGCCCCTTTCCCACCTCCATCCCCCGAAGCCATCTCACTGCCCAGCCCGGCAGCAGCGGCCAGATCACGCCTGCACTCGAGCAGCCGCTCCAGAGGCGAGGAACTTTGCATAAATATTCATCTCGATTAATAAACATGAGGGCTGCAGAAAGCCCGGCTGCAGTGGCAGCGGGGTGATAGCGGCTGCTCAGCCTTGCGGGAGCTCAACCCCGACACCTGACGGGTTTTGCACAGCAGGAAAACCCAGAGATTGGATGTTGGGAAACCGCTCAGCCACGTCCTTTGTCCCTTTGTCAGCTAGCGGGTGGCATCTCCCCAGCGGGCTGGAGCCCCAGTGCTTTCCAGTAACACCTGAACGGGGACGCTGTGGGAGACAAGGGAAGCTGCCCTGGTCGCCTTTGCACCCTCTGTGACAACCCCACAGAGGCACAGGGACCGCAGCCAGTCCCGGTCCCCACTGGGTGTGGCTGCACCGGGAGGGGGCTCTGGAATAGCCCCAACCCCCCCCGTGGCTCCAGAGGGGACGTTCAGGGCCAGCTTTGGGCTGCACAAAGCCACGGCGGTGAGGACAGGGACATGCCCAGCACCGATGGCAGCCCTGCACTGCTGGTGACAGCCGCCACTGAGGCCACCCCGGAGCAGGCAGGGGGATGGATCCAGGTATTCCCAGCTCCTCTGGGGGAAACTGAGGCAAAGGGACAGCCCCGGGGCTGTGGGAGGTGGCAGCGGCAGAGGCAGCAGCTCGGTGGCAGCCGGCCGGGCCAGGTGACGCGCGGTGGCACCTGCGGGACGCTGCCTTTGTCACTCCGCCAGCAACCCGGGGCATAAACAAGTGCCTGACATTTCCACACGGCCGCCAGGCCCTCGGATTAAAGCGGAACATAATTAGCAAATTAATCAGCAGACAATAGCCGGGGATCTGAGGCTGCCGAGCTGTCACCGGCTCCGCGTGGAGCTGACCCCGGGCATGTTCGGGGCCAGGCGAGACGGGGATGGCCACGAGTTGCTGTCTCCGTGTCCCTCCCCTTGCATTTTCCCATCGGGGCAGGGGTTAACCGGAATTCCTGCCCCGTCAGGAGCCTGGGAATGAAACCTGCAAAGGGCAGCGCCTTCCTCTGGCTCACCGGGACACGCGAAACCCGCGGATCAGGGTGAATTTGCATTCCGCTTATTAGACACCCTGCAAATACGGGCGAACCTCGTTCAAACACATTTCGGTGATAAAATGATATTGACTCTGAGTAATTAAAAATCATTTCCATATTCAAATACGCCTGATTGAGGAGAAAGAGCTTCCCTTTAATTGCCTGGAGGGGAGGGGAGCAACTTTCGGAGCGTGCAGCACCGGTAAACGCATCTTCGCTTGGCAGCGTGTGAAAGGCCCTGGGAGGAGGAGGAGGAGAGGAGGAGGAGGAAGAGGAGGTGTAGGAAGAAGAGGAGGAGGAGGTGGAGGAGGCGCGGAGGCAGCACACGGGGTGAGGGTGTGACCCGGCCACCGGCGGGAGGTTCTTCCCTCGCTGCTCCCCAAGGATCAATCCCGGAACAAGGCACTCCTTCCTCCTCCTCATCCAAAGGGTCTTCCCAGGAAAACGCGCCCGTGGCAGCAGGGTTTCAGCCTCGGGATTTCAGGAATAGACCCCAAAATCCCTGCGGCTCGGGAGGGGATCCTCTGGGGGATGCTGGCCATGGCAGGGACACGCCAGCACCCGTGACAGCCCCACAGCGCTGGGGAGAGCCCCAGCTCGGTCACCTGTGAGCGCCAGGAATGTTTCAATCCCAAATCCCCCTTTCCAGGCTCAGCTGCCACCAGCACCTCCCCAGCCACCCGAGTGCCACCATTGCCACCGGTGTCCCCGGAGCAGCGGATGGGACAGCGAGGCTGCCGGGGTGCAGAGCTATTCCAGCCGCGTTCTGGAGCCCCTCCAGCACTTCCCTGCGGGATTTTGGGCTCCGCTTGGTTTCCTAGGGAAACCAGGCTGCAGCTCAGCTCAGCCTCCGCACACGTGGGTGTGCAGGGGGGCCGTGGGTGTGCGGGGGGTGGGGGGCGTGGGTGCCCTGCACCCTCTGTCTCCTCTCCCAGCTCTTCTTGGAGCCTCCCAAACCCCCGAGGAAGGGACTGGAGCAGAGTCCCCGCTCCTGCGTGTCCCCTGAGCAGGGATCCCTGGGGGTGATGCAAGTCCCGCATCCCTGAGGATGCTCCGGTGCCACGCGCAGCCCTCAGGGATGCTCAGAACCCTGCCCGGCCTCCCCGAGGCTCGGTGAGAGGCAGGAGGGGGCTCAGCCCAGGCTGGCCCCGGCGGCGTGGCCGTTTCCACGCTCCATTGCCCTTTGAACAGATTGGAAAGTGCATCCGCTTTGCTCCCATCGATCCATCCCCTCTGGCCCGGAGCCAGCGCCCTCTCCCTGGGGACACGGACCGCGCTGCAGGGGACACGCAGGAGACCCCCCTGAGCACGTCCCCAATTCCAGGAGTGGCTCTGCAACACCTCGGAGCACGGGGATGAGAGGCCAGGGATGGTGAGAAGAAGGAAGAGAGGAAGTTGGGAGAGGAATCAGGAGGAAGAGGGGGAAGGGTCAGCCCTGCAACAGCCCTGGGACAGCCCCATTCCCGCTTGGAAAAGCCTCCTGCTCTTCCAAGGGAACTCAAAGCCCTGGATTTGGGAGGGGCAGAGGGGCCACCGCGGTCAGCACCGAATGGGGCTATCGCAGCCTGGCCAAAAACTGCCCCTCAAGGGTCTGTCAGCACCGAGATGTTCCCCCAATGACCAGAGGATGAAGGAATAGGCAGGAAAGGTCTCCTCCAAAAGCCCAGGCTGGGCTCCCATGGCTCTGGAGCAGCTGGAAAAGGCAGGGACTGGGGACCGGGATGGGCACAGGGACACCAGAGTGGGGTGAGGAGCGGCTCAAACACGGCCTCTCTGCCTCCTCCAGCTCCCAGGCCGGCCTGTGGTCAGTCCTGAAGCTCACATGGAGGAGTTTTCCAGCCAGGATTTCCCTGCTGAACCCGAGGTCCTTCCCTCTGGGCATGGTTCTGGATCAGAGGCACAATCCCAGCTCACAGGCACAAGTGACCCCACGAAGACTTTGGAAGTATTGGGGCTTTTTTGTATAAACCATCTCAAAATGCCCTAAAAAACATCCAGGAGAGCCCTTTGTGCTCCCACAGCTCCGTGAGTCCGCAGGGAGAATTGGGATAACTCACAGGGACCACGGATCACTCCCAGGAACTCCCAACTCCTTCCAACTCCCTCATCCACGTGTCACAATCCCAGATCCCCATCCAGGCTCCCCATAGCCTGGGATCACTGCAGCGGGAACGGGATCATGCCCACAGGACCCCCCATCCCGGGACCATCCCGCTCTCCCAGGCTTCCTCTGCTCACCGGGGAAAAGCACGGAACACAAAGCTGGAGTGATGGGAATTAAAGCTCCATAATTAAAGGGAAAATTTTCCAGCATGCTGGAGACAGAAGAGGATCATTGTGTTTGCCTCCCACATCCCAGATGGATGCACGAGGGCTGCAGAAAACGCCGGGGAGAGCGTGGAGAGGAGGAGAGGAAGGGTGTGAGTGAGACCGGGACGTGTGTGAGCAGAAATTGAATTTTTATCAGTTCCTATGTAGATTGTGTTTATTCATCTGTCTCCTCTCCATCTCCCCCTGCATCTCCCTATTTCTTTGACAAAATTACTTTCCTCCTTTGGCCTAATTTTGTTTGTACAGATAGCAGCTGCTTCCTCCCGTTTCGGCAGAGAAATATCCCGGTAAATGAGGTGTTCCGTATCCCCGGCACAGGTTGGAGCGGCTCCCCGGGGCACATTAGCCCCTGGCTCCTGCAGGGATGTGGCTGCATCCCAAAATTCCCCCTCCTGCTGCTTTTCCATGCTCCTCCCACCCTCTCCTCCGGGCGGCAGAGGATGGGTGAGATGCTGCCAAATTGTCCCAGGTCCCCAAGTGTCACCACCCTGCTGGGTGCGGGGTGCCCAGGGGTGCTGCTCCATGTGCTGCATCCATAGGGAAGCTCTGCTAATCCACATTAAGTGTCCTGCCACGGGAGATGAATGGAGCTGGGATAATCCAGAATACCAATAAGGGCATTTTTTTTCCCCAAAAAAACCATTCTTGGCAGGACCTGTCACTCTCCCTCGCCCCGGCTGGGGTGGATTCTCTGGGAATCTTGAGGAGCCATGCACGTGTGGGCCTCAGGATGCTCCCAAAACCCAGGAGCCCCGCAGGGAGGTGCAACCCCAAATCCCAGAGGGACAATCCCAGCGTCCCTGGCTGCCACCAGGAAGAGCCACAGAGCGTGGACAACCCAATCCTGAGCTGTTTTTTCCATGCCCAAAACACCCCAAAAACGGCCGGAAAAACCTTCCCCAGCCCAGCCAGTGACTCCAGGCCTTTGCCAAGGGGGTGTTTCCCAGGGAAAAGAGGGGAAGAGGAGCTTCTGGAGCCCTTTATGCTCCCTGGCACGAGGAAAATTCAAGGCGGCGCCCCGTGTGATGGATTCCCCCCCAGGGCCCGCCATTAAAAATGTATGGAATTACTCATGCAAAGTCCCACTTACACACGAGGCTTTTGTGAGGACATTAAAACACCGGCGTTTGTCACTCACTTCCCCACGGCTCGCAATTTGCTCCCGTTTTTTTATCGGGAATGAACCGCCAGGAATTCTATTTTCGCCTCCCTGCGCGTCACGCGGAGCTGTCCCAGCTCGGGTCCCACCTCCCAGCCCGGCACCCACCCGGGGAACGGCCCCCAAACCCCACCTGCCATGGGGAGAGCCCTCCTTGGGAAGGCAGGAGAGGATTGGGACGCTCAGGATGGGATTGGGATGCTCAGGATGCTCAGCATCAGGCCCCCCCCATCCCATTCCAATTCCTTTCCCACCTCTTACGGGGGAAAAACCCACCTGGGGTGAGGCCAGCAAGGGGTTGGGATACTCAGGGTGAGGTCCCCCATCCTCTCCCAGGTCCTGTCCCACTCCTGAAGGGGGCAAAACCCACCTGGAGTGAGGCCAGGAGAGGATTGGGATGCTCCGAACTCTCAGCATCAGGGTTCCCATCTCCTCCCAGCTCCTTTCCCACCTCTGAGAGGGGGCAAATCCCACCTGGGGGGAGGCAAATCCCACCTGGGGGGAGGCAAATCCCACCTGGAAGGAGGCAAATCCCACCTGGAAGGAGGCAAATCCCACCTGGGGGGACGCTCAGGAGCATCAGGATATTCAGGATGGAAAAAGCTTTATCCTTGCCCAGGATCCAGGCTCTCACCCAGCCCCATCCCAGCGTTTCCTTCACCCTCCCTGGCCAGGCTGGTCATTCCAAGGGGTGCTGGGCTGGGTTGGGAATGGGGTCCTGCTCCTGCTCTGAGCTCCGGGAGCCGGGGAAGGAGCAAACAGCTGGAGACAGGGAGGGCAGGAATGTGGGAACACAATGGATCGCGTTCCCCGGGTGTCTCTGGCTGGGAGGAACGGGGCTGGAATCACGGAACGCTTCCCCTCTGCTCTCTCGGAGCCTTTCAACTCGTAATGCATTTCGCTCCCCGCCTGAGCACCTTGCCGAGTCAAAAAGACAAATTTCCCGCAGCTTCAAAAGCTGCTGAGAGCCACAGCTCCGCGCTTCAGAGCCATCGCTCACCGAGCCAAACAGCCTCGGCTGCCCTCGCCCGCCCTGCCCTCCTCTGCCATCCCAAATTCCTAATCAGGGTTTTCCAGGGTGCCTGGTGAGGGGGATCAGCACAGGGAGAGCCCCCACGACAAAGGGGGACAAGGGGTGGTGTCACCCCCCCCCTGCAGCCAGAACCCCCAAGCCCTCCGTGCTTGAAATTCTCTGTTTCGGGGGGCTTTGGGCAGGGGGTGGCACCACCCCCGTGTCCCCCCGTGCCGTGGGGGTTCTCGCTGTGCTGATCCCCCTCAGCCGGCACCCTGGAAAACCCTGATTAGGAATTTGGGATGGCAGAGGAGGGCAGGGCAGGGCAGCCGAGGCTGTTCGGCTCCGTCAGTGATGGTTTGGAAGAACAGGCAGAGCCCTCGCGGCACGGGGGGGACACGGGGAGGTGCCACCCCCTGCCCAAATCCCCCCCCCCCCAAAAAGCAGGAAAACCAGAGGATTTCAAGCACGGAGGGTTTGGGGGTTCTGCACCACCCCGTGTGCCTCCAAACCATCACTGACGGAGCCTCGGCTGCCCTGCCCTGCCCTCCTCTGCCATCCCAAATTCCCAATCAGGGTTTTCCAGGGCTCCTGGTGAGGGGGATCAGCACAGGGAGAGCCCCCGCGACAAAAGGGGACGCGGGGAGGTGCCACCCCCTGCCCAAAGCCCCCCGAAACAGAGGATTTGGGGGTTCTGGCTGCAGAGGGAGAGCAGGAAAAGCTGGATTTGGCCTCGGGGCTGACAACGCGTGGCGCAGAGAGCCCAGCTCAGAGCGGGGCGGTGCCCACGAGCAGCACCCAAAGCTCAGCCGTGCCCTCGGTGCCCTCGGGGGTGTCACCAGCTGCCACCGCCCGCTCGGCCGGGGTTGGATCCAGTCCGCAGGCACGACACGTTCCACAACATTGCCCGGTAATTGCGTCTCCCAAAAAGCAATTACCACGCCAGCAGCCCCGCGGCGGCCGAGGCGACACGTTATTTATTCACCCGGCGACGAGGTGGCAGCCCTGAAATGTGGCTGGCACCGGGAACAGGGCGCTTAACCCCCCATCAAGAGGCCGTGACGATCACACCCGGCCCAGCCAGCTCCGTGCCCAGGGGCCACGACATCCAACTCCCCTGCCCGTGCCTCAGTTTCCCTTTTCTTGCCGTGATCCCAGCTCGTGTCGCCTCCCTGGATGCAAAGCCCAAGGGGAAAACAAGTTCCACCCACTCCTGACGCCAGCCCGTGGCGGATTTTCCATGGGCTGGGGTGAGCAGGGGGGTCTCTCCTCCTCACACAACCCCAAACAGGAGCGGATAACCCCAAATCGGGGGTTTTATCCCCTGGGTTAACCCCAAATAGAGGGGGTTTAACCCGTCACAGAGCGATTTAACCCCAAATGCTGCTCCTGCCTGGCTGAGGCCCTGCCCCATCTCTCCAGCTGGAGACACGGAGAAGTTTTCCCGCAGATGACAAAGCACCGTCTGGGGTTTGAGACGGCGAAGGGGGGAAAAAAACACAAGGAAAACCAGCAAAACAAAGCAAACCCCAACATTTCCCTCCAGGAGCACAGCGAGCAGAGGTGTCGGAGTGGGAGATGTCACTCGGCTCCGGCGGCTCCGGCAGACTTTGTTCATTTTGACTCCTGCGCTCAGGGCAGATCCAAACATTCCACAGCTGCTGGAATCCCCGGGTGGGATGGGAAGGGTCTGGATGGGTTTGGGAAGGGATGGGAAAGAGGGAAAAAATCTCTGCTCTCCCTCTATCAACATTCCCAACCGGCAGGAGACACGGGATGAGAAACCAGCTCAGAGCGGGTCTTGGGGGCACCTCCTGCCCCTCGCCCCGTGGGAAGGCAGTGGCAAATCCCATCCCACATTGGGACCAGGGAAAAGCTCATTTTCCACCGGGACAGAGGCAGGAAAATGTTGGGGTTTTTTTTTTCCCCGACCGATGGACCAGTTTTGAAACCTTCTCTGCAGTGAGACAGAGGATGGAGGTGACACGTTAAATCACCCAAGCGTGGCTGGCAGCGCTGGCAGCTCACCCGGGCAGAAAGCCGGGTGGTGCTGGGGGCACTCAGCCTTCCCCACCCTGCATGCCACCCCTTTCCCTCCATCCCAATTCCCGCATTCCTCAGGAGAACCACGTCCTCCTCCAGGGGCTCCATTCCCAGCACATGGAGGGAACACCCCGGGCACGGTGGGGTCAGGGTGGCACCGCTGGCTGAGGAGCTGGCCCGGAGCCGCGCGGCGAAGCAATTAGTAAATTAATTATCGAGCGGTAACGGAGATTTCATAGCTCGGAGCTGTCACATCACCAGTGTTTTGTCAAAGCCAGATGACGACTGGTGGAATTATTACTGCGGTGCTGGGGCTGGGAAAAAGAGGAGAGAGAGACTAGCAGGGAGAGGGGAGGATAAAAATATAAAGGGAAGAGATAGGGAAGAACAAGATAAGTGGGTTTTGTTGCTAATGGAAGCTGGCACGGGGACAGAATCGCAACTATTAGAAGACAACACACTACACTACGAGTGCCTCTGAATGATCCTCTTAATTAACGACGAGCACAAAAGGAGCCCCTGCCCACCTCCAAGCCCGCCGGCGCTGCTGGAAGAGCAGCCACAGCTCCGTGAGGACGCCCACGGATCCAGGCCGTGCCCAGCAGTGGCACGGAAAAAGCTGGAGATGCTCGGAGAGGAGGGAATGATCAGAGCCGAGGGCACGGACCCGACGGGGACACGAAAAAGAGCACGCGGAGGTCCCTGTCCCCTCCTGCCACCTCATCCAGGCCCAGACAGCAGGGGGACACAGCGTGGGGCTGGCGGCGATGGCAGCGCTCCTGGATGCAGGGATTGCAGAGCCCGAACGCCAAAGGGACGCGATTTTCCTTCCCCACCCGCCTCGTTTCCCCTCCATCTTTCCAGGGCCAGATTTAAGCTGCGTATCCAGTGTGATATAAAAATAACACCCCGCCCTCCCACTTGGGAAATTGATTCCTTCGCTTCCCACCCGGCTCCGGCTTTAAATATCCCCATTTACATGCAGATTGTGCTGCCTCCCTGCACCGCCTGGTGAGGAGCCCGTGGGTGGCTGCCTGGCCGTGCTGGGACCTCATCCTGCCGCTCCACCCCATCGCGAGGCAGCGACAGAGGTCCTGGAAGTCCCAGCGGTGCCCTGATGTTCCTTCCCAAGCTGGGAGGTGACACAGAGCGGTGGCACTGCCGGGCGGTGCCACCCTGCCCGCGTTTATCCAGGGAGAGCGCGGAGTGAGCCGCGGGTCTCATCCCAAATCCAACCCCACTAATCCCACCCCTCCAGTGGGCCCCGGCTGCTTCCCCGTCCCCAGCACGAGGAGCAGCAGATGCCAGGGATGGGGGGGGGGGGGATGAGGAGAACGTGGGCAGCCGTGGCTGCGCCCTACTTTTCCAGGGCAAAAATCTGGAGAGGGGAAGCGGAGCTGTCGTGTGAGCGGATCCAGCATCTGTGCCGGCTGGCAGAGCCTCACACCCACGGCCCCGAGCCCTCCCAGCCTCCCCAGCACGACCCACGAGGACAAAGCAGGGCGGGGGAAGGAAGACAAGCAGCGATTTAGGGGTCTCCCAGGTGTCCCAGATGGGCGCAGGGATGGGATAACCCCCACGGAGCCGGGGGACGTGGGACAGGAGCGGAGCTGGGATCGGCGCTGGCAGCGGCAGCCACCGCGTGTTGTAACTTCTGAGGGGAGGGAGAGAAAGGATGGGTTTGAAGAAGCCGCCGCAGGGCTCCCGGAGGGATCTTTGCCAGCTTCTCGAAGTGCTTAATTCCTTCCCCTCGGCAGCCGCGGGAGCAGCCGAGATTCATGGCATCGCTCCCGAGTTGTCCCTCCCTCGCCGCGTGAGGAGGGATCAAGGGAGCTGCGAAGCTTCTGCTTCCACCAGAATCCAACCCCGCGCCTCGGGGCAGAGCCGGAGGCCCCCCCAAATTCCTGCCGGGAAGATGCTGAGTGCGAAGCCTCCCCCGGCGTGGGATGCCGAGTTCCCCCCGGGGGTGACCAAAGGGGAGCTCGTGACGGCGCTCGGCCAATTTTGGGTGGAAAACCCCAGGATTTAGAGGAGTTTCTGGGGAAAGGATCATGGGCGCCAAGGGGAGTTCACAAATCCATCCTCGCCCTCCGGCACAGCTCCGTGTCCCAGCATTCCCTGATCCCAAACCGCCTCCCCGGGCTGAGGTTGGCAGGGAAATCATCATTCCTGCTGAAAAGAAGGAGGCAACAGGGCGAGCACAAACAGCATTTACATATCCTTAATTCTATTTTAGCACCTCTCGGGCTATTTCTGTCGCGGCAGAAACACAACAGGAGCGCAAGGCCAGAGAAAGGGCAAGGAACGGCTCGGAATGTGGGACACAGGGAGAGAAAATAAATCCCAGCCTCGGGAATGACTGAGCGCTGTCCCGCTCGTCGCAGCCTCTGTGCCCGTGTCCCCGGGCAGGACAAAGGGACCCAAGTGCCACCAGAGACCCCTGTCCCGTGTGCAGTGTGGGAGTGAGGAGGGGGCAGCGCTTTCCCTCGCTGCCCAGCTGGGAAAAGCAGCGGGAAGGATCCAGGAGCAGGGGGGACATTCCCGGGTGAGGGCAGCCCCCCGGAGCAGGAGGGGACAGGCCAGGGCATGGCTCCGCAGCATCCTCGCCCGTTGCCAGGACAACGGGATGTGATGGAGCCACCTCCACCAGGCCCAGCTCCGGGATGTTGGGGTGTGGGGGCCGCAGCAGGTTTGGGGTGAGGGGGAGCCCCCCAAGTCTCTTGTCCATACGAGAACCCCCCAAGAGCCACCTGCACCCAGCGGGCACAGGCAGGGATGTGGCCACGTGGCACAGCGGGAAAAGAGGGATGGAGCCCACTGGGACAACCTCAGATCCCGGTGGAGCAGACAAGGCACAGCCCCGGGGTCCCGCTGCCCACATCCCGAGGCCTCTGCCCCGCCACCAACGCGGAACAGGGATCAGGGGCTGGCAGGGGGTCCCCTGTGTCCCACGGCTCCCCAGCGCCCCGGGCAGAGGGGCTGGGAACGCCCGGAGGCTCTGGAGCAGCCATAAAGGTGCAGTTTCGTTTCTTTGCTGTTGGTGCCATGGCAACCTTTCCCACTTGGCTTAATTACAGAGCCGGCTGTGCCTTCGCGGGGGGGCCGGGGGTCTGCTCCTTCCCTGCTCCTTCCCTGCTCCTTCCCAGCTCCCCAGAGCCAGGGATGGAGGACAGGAGGCGGAACCCCCAAGCTCCGATGGGAGGAGAGTCCTCGCGCAGCCCCAAAGAGCATCCTCAGGGAGCAATCCTGGAGTGGAGCCCGTGCTGGGATCCACCTGGATGACAGGGCAAAGCCAGCAGGGCTGTTTCCATGATGGGAAAAGGCCTTTCCTGCTCCTCCTCCTCATGCCCTGGCTCATTCCTGCCCTTGTTGCTCCTCAAACTCCACCCTCGGCACCGGGTTGTCCCAGCCCATCCATCCATCCATCCATCCATCCCTCCATCCATCCCAACTGGAATTCCAAGCAAGGCCAGACCAAAGGGAACCAGAATTCCTTCGGTTCAGGCACCCCAGGCTGCACCTGGAAGCGTTCCCGGCTCAAAATTTCCTTCCTCTTCCAGGAGGAAACCACTCTGCGGTTGGATTCTCCAGGGGAGGATGCGGGAAAAGTCCATCCCAGCAGGCAAGAGGATCCCAAAGTGAATCCCAGCACGGAGCTAAGCAAATCCTTGAGTACCAAACGAGCCGGGATGAGACATCTCCATCCCCAAGGGGATCCCATGGGAATTTCCCTGCCCTGGGCAGGGCTCCTGCTGCGAATCCCTTTGTTATTAATTACAAACAATTATCTTCCCGTGGCAGCTGACCCCGACCCCGTGTCCGGCTGCCAAGCGGGCAGATGGAGCCCGGCCCCGCCGGCTGGTGGGGATTTAATGACCTTATTGATCCCAGAGAAATCCCACACGCTGTGCCCGCTGTGCCCGAGCTGAGCTCCCTCTCCAGGGGCAGATTTTGGAGCCCACGGGGACATCCAGGACTGGCGGTGGGAGGCAGAGCATCCCTGGAGGAATGCAGTTTATGGCAATTAAAAAAAAAAAAAAAAAAAGAGAGAGAGGGAAAAGGAGGTGGAAAGGAGCCCTCTGGAGCTGTGGAGAGCGTGAGAAATAAAAAACAAAAAAGAGAGAAGGGAAAATCTCCACACCCAACCCAAGCCAGCAGCAGTGCTGGGCTTCAAAGGTCACCTCTGGGCATGAATTTTAATTTCACACAGGAGTTTTGTTCATTTGTTAATTATTTTCAGATGAAAAGGGAGATATTCCTGCGGAGGGTGAGGAAAGGGCCACGGCAACATTTGAATTTCAAAGGCGAGCCGTTTGCAAGGAAAACACAAGGGGAGAGAAGGGAGGGAGAGCTCCGGGAGGAGAGAGAGGCTGGAGAGGTCCCCCACTGCCACGGCCTTGCTGGGGACACTCCGAGGGCACGGTGGCTCCATAAAAACCCCTGGAATTGCATCCTGATCCTCTTTCCAGGGAATATCGTGCGCACCACGGAAGCACATCATGGATTGGGGCTTCTTGTGCCTCCACTCCCCTCCAAGGAATGGGAACACCCGGGATGAGTCCCGACACCGGGATGTGGCGCAGGCTGGGGATGCCAAGAGGGAATTTTTTGCCCTTTCCATAGGTTCTGCAACCCCAGGAGGAGGAGGGAGAAGAGCAGAAGGTGTTGGAAAGAGCCAGGCGGGAGAGGGCAGGGATCAGGGAATAAAGCTGGGAATGCTTTTTCCCTCCTCCTTTTAGCTTTTAGGGTAAAATTTTGCTTTTTCTGGAGCCGAAGGAGCCCGGGGAGCCGCACATAAAACACAAGTGGGTGAATTAAATCCGCCCCTGAGGAATTCCCAGCACTTCCCAGCATCCTGAACCCCAAAACCGCTCTTTCACGGATGGAACGGGACCCCTGAGCATCCTGGAAAACTGCCTGGGTGGAAGAGGAAGGGGCTCACAAGCTCGCACCCAGGCAAATCCCGCCTGGAATTTCTCCTTCCCGGTTTTCCTTTTGCAGCGGAGCAGTGAATTCCCGGGAAATCATTCCCCAGGAAGGGTCCTGCCCGCACGAACAGCGACCCCACAGATGGGAGGAACCGAGTTCTTTTTCTAGGGATAAAGCAAGTATTTCCCTTCTCCAGATAAACGCGTTTATCCCCAAACAAGAGGTGGGAGGGAGGAATCCCAGGAGCCAGGGAGACCCTGAGCTCCCAGGAAATCATCCCTCAGACCCCCAGATCCTCCCCGCTGCCCCGTGCCTCAGTTTCCCCGCCCAGCTGGGCACGAGGAGCTGGGAAGGATCCTCGGGAAGAGGAAGATTAGAGCAAGGATTTATCATCATTTCTTCATCTCTGGCTGAAACTACCGGGGGGAATTTCACTCTCAGCTCCTCAGCCCTGCCAAATCCAGGGAAAAGTCCAGTTTCCACAGTTCTGAGCCCATCCTGATCTCCTAAACCCGAGCGATTTTATGCCTGATCAAGAATTAAACCGCAGCAGCCGCGATGGAGGAGAGCACGGGGGTGCAGGGCCGGGGGACAGAGGATGATCCCAAATCCCTGCACCCCTCCAACATCATCCCTGGAATGGGATTCCTGCGGGATAGAAAGGCGGGAAAGGGACCTGATGACCCCAGAACCCCTCATGTGCTCACCCATTGCCGAGAAGCAGCACAGGACACCCCAATATCCTCACCCCGCGTTACGGGGCCGTTCCTGGAGCTTCCCCATCCCGGGGCATTCGTGTCCCACTCCATAAATCCCTGGTTTCACCATTCCCTGTGGGGTCTGGCTAATGAAGCAGCAGGAAAATTAAGGGACGAGTTATTAATGAAGAGAAGCAAGCTCCGCTTTCCCTTCCGGCAGCACTGGGAGAGGTTTGGAGATTCCCGGCTGAATTCCCGGTGGAATTCCAATTCCCGGTGCCACCGGGGCTGGCAGTGCCACAACCCCGAGCTGGAGCCACCCCCTGTCCCCACCCCCGGCACCTGCTCGTGCCCCGAGGCGCTGAAATCGCTCTGTATTATGGGGTTTTTTTGGTTTTTTTTTCTTTTTAATGTGGCTGCAAGAAAACACCGAGCGGAGTTTGCAAAGATGGGGCGCATTTAAATGCAAATTGCGTTATTTCTGTCTCGGGGAGGGGAAAAAAAAAAAAAGCGTCATTAATACATTTTCTGCAATTTGGAGAAATCAGTGGCAATTATTTTTCTCGCAACGAGCCATTAGCCAACTTTCATTGGAAGGAGGTGGGGGGGGGGGGGAGAGGCAAAAAAAAAAAAGATCTCAAGGAAATCGTTGTGTGGCTGACACGTTTCCTCCCAGGTCTTCGAGCTGCCTGCTCATCCCAGGAATAATTAGGAAGGGAAGGAGCTCCAAAGTACTTCCAGGAGGCGGATGTGTACGAAGCCAAGTGTTTTTTCCGAAGGGTTGATCCAACACGTGCGTGCTCAGATCAACAGGATGGGATTTTGGGGGCTCTTCACGGAGAATTTTGGGTTGGGAGAGGCCTTAAAACCCATCCAGTTCCACCTTCCGCTATTCCAGGTTGCTCCAAGCCCCATCCAACCCGGCCTTGGGCACTTCCAAGGATGCAACATCCAGGATTTTTCCTGGAGCTCCGAATCCTGAGGGTCCAAAAGCTTCTCCAGCGTTTCCTTCATGCTCGTGCCCAGGTGCTGAGGGGTGTGGGGAGGGATTTATAGGATCAGAACGGAGGAAAAGGCCGCTCGGGGAGGGGTCTCAGGTATCCAGGTGGTGCCTGCCTCTGGAATGTGCCGGCCCCCGCTGGAATTCCGCAGCCGGTGGGATCTCCCGCCCGCTTTGCTGCTAAATGAAAGGGAGCAGAGAGGAGAGAAGAAAAGAGCGATCCGTGGCGAGATTAAAGGGAAAAGGGACAAAAAAAAAAAAAAAAAAAAAAAAAAAAAAAAAAAAAGGCGCCCGCTCTTGTCGGATTCCTCGGGGTGAAAAGCGAATTTCCATAATGCTGGAAGTGCTCATTAAGCGCTGTTAAGTGACAGTCCCCACCCCCGGAGCGCCGCAGGGGTGGCTCCTTCCCCACCAGGAACACACATTCCAGGCTCTCCGGGGTGGGATTTGGGATAAACCAGAGGTGCCAGGCTGCCAGCGCGACTTGGGGGGCAATCCCGGCACCGTTCCCGGCTGATTTTTCCTCGTCCTCCCTCCCTGCTCACACATCGGGGCCAGCAACGAACGCGAAGAGCCACAAAAAATCCCCCAAAAACAGCTGGGGAGCGACAAAGAGCCACCGAGCTCTGAGGGACATCCCAAACCAGGTTCCCGAGCTCTTGCAACGCCTCCTTGCTGCTGGATAATCCAGGAAAATCCAGAAAAAAAATCCAGTTCCCTCCTCCTGCCTGGGCACCCAGGAGCGAGAGCAGCAGCCCCCCACCCTCGGCACCCAGGGGCTGGTGGGTCCTGGGGGTCACCTGGGCTTGTCCCAAATTTCCAGTGGCCTCCATCCATCGATATCCATCGATATCCATCGATATCCATCGATATCCATCGATATCCATCGATATCCAAGAATCCCACGCTGTCCCACAGACCCTGTCCAGAGCAGCCGAACTGGGGTTGCCCTGGGCAGCTCCCGCGCTGTCCCACCAATCCCAAATCTCCCGCCTCCCCTCCCGCACCCTTCCCGAGGCCGCCGAGCCCTTCCCCATCCATCCCTGTCTCCTCACGCCCTGCCCTGCTGCCACCCCCTCGGCCGGGTGACGGATGGCCAGGGCGACCAGGGGGCGAGCAGAGGTGGGAGACCAAACCCCCCCTTCCCAGGAGGAGCCGTGGGGATGGAGCTCCAGGGTCCTTTTCCCGGGATAATCCTCGGCCACGGTGACGGCTCGCGGCTGGTGATGGATGAGCGCTGCCATCCCCGCTGGCCCTTTCCTATTGATTTTTGGGGTTTTTTAATACACATCATAACCCCGGCGCAGGGATTGCAAACACCTGGATCAGCACAGGGAATGGATGAGGAGCATAAAACATCCTCGGGATAGATGTTCCCCTTGGAAAAGGGGCACCGAGGGCTCCGGGGATGGAGCAGCAGCAAGGAAGGGGTTGGACATCAAACCCTAAAACCACCCCAAAACGCGCCCAGGTGGTTTCAGGGGGGTGACAGCGTCCTCACAGCCACAGGACACGGATCCTGCCCTCAGCGGGACTTCCAGAATTAATTCCCAGCTCCTGCAAATCTCCTTTGTCCCTGCCTCTCTCTGCTCCTTGTCACCTCCTTCCACCCCAGCACAAATCGCTGATCACCGTCCCAAAATCACAGCCCTGAGGCTCTGAGGGTTTTTCTGGCGGGGTGTCCCCGCTCTCCATGATGCCAATCCCGGGCTCTCCAAAGGATCCAGCTCCCGGCTCAGTGTGGAGCACATTTTAAGGGCCATAAATTCTGGGGATGCTTAATCACAGCCCCGTATTTCAGCCGGCGGGTGACTGATCTCCTCTCCGCTTTTAGGAGCTTTTTTCATGTCCTCTTCCGCTCCGATATGGATCCAATATCTCCCGCAGCGGCCAGGGTCATAAAGATAAAAAACGGGATAATTGAGGAAGGAGTTTTATCGGTGGGAAAATACGGGAGCGCACGAAGCAGCTCTGACAACTGTTTTTGGGGCTGCTGGGAAAGACCCTCCTGCTTCATTCCAGCCGTCCCAAAGCTCCCAAATCGCAGGGAGGCACCGATTTTGGAATATCGGGAGATGCTGGATGAGAGAGGGGGTTCAGAGCAGCGCTGCACCCAAAAAAACGCTGCCGGAGCAAAGGATTTGGGGTGGAAAAACTTCCAATAAAGGGGAGCAGCCTCTCCTTTCCTGATATTTGGGGTGGAAAAACTTCGGATGAAGAGGATCAGCCTCTCCATTCCCATCGTTTGGGGTGGAAATGGCGGAGGGAAAAGGGTGAAAGCGGGATTTTGAGGAAAGGAATCATTTTGCCTGGAAAAACTTTGGATAAGGTGGATCAGCCTCTCCTTTCCCGATGTTTGGGGTGGAAATTGTGGAGGGGAAAGGATGAAAATGGGATTTTGAGGGAAGGAGACTTTGGGGCTGTTCTGACACTCACGGATGTCCCTGGTCCTGTCCCAAGGTCAGGGCTGGAGCATTCCAGGGAAAACGCTGCCGGCTGGAACTGTCCCGCTCCAGTTTAGGAGGATTTTGGCTTTCCCGAAGCTCGCCACAGACATCAATCCCACATCCCATGAGTCAGGAACAGCCCGGCACGGCACAGAGGGGGCGGGAAGGGCGGGAAGGGAGGGATGGGAGCTGATTTATAAACACAGCGTTTTATGGAAGTGGGAAATGGAGAGGAAACGCCGGGATGGGCTCGGCGCAGAGCGGCAATTCCAAGGGTATTCAGGATAAAAACCCAATAAATTCCGGGCCGCCAGGCAGCTCCGTGGAGCTGAGCAGAGCAGAGTGATCCCCTCAGGCTCCTTCCCTGCTCCCATCATTTTGGGAATGGGATCAGCATCCCACAGCCCCCCAGGATTAAACCCCTCCGTAGTCGAGGCCTCTCCAAAAATCCAGTAGAAGACCCTCTCCTCCCCTTGCTCATTCCAGCGCCATCCCAGCGCTCTCCCCGAGGAATTCCTTGCACATTCCATGCCACAGGAACGCCAGTTCCTCCCCACACGATCCCAGCTCCATCCCTGAGTGCCGCAAGCCCGGCACGGAGCCCTGGAGCTCCGGTGAGCCGCTCCCTGGATGAGGCGCGGCGCTAATTAAAGCACCCCTGACTACAGCTCCATTACAATTAACAGACAATTAGCAGCACAAGCTGGCGCGCGGCAGCGACGAGCACGAGCTGGCAGCGAGACAAACTCCCTGTCCCTTCCCGGCGGGATGGCTTCTCCCGATGCGGCTTTGGAGATCCTTGGGCTGGGGAATTCCAGCTGCGCTCCCGGCACCAAAACAGCGCTGGAGCTGCTCCACCACACCCTTCCCTTCTTCCTTTTTTTTCCCTTCCCTTCGTCCTTTTTTCCCCCCTTCCCTTCCATTTCTTTCCCTTCCTTTTCCCCCTTCCCTTCCCTTCCTTTTCCCCCTTCCCTTCCCTTCCTTTTCCCCCCTGCCCTTCTCACAGGAATATTCGCCCCCTTCTAAAATTTCCCCAAATCCCACCCGCCGCCCCTCCCTTTACACCCAGCCCTGGTTTATTTTTCCACTCTTAATTCCTAAATTCCCAAAGACCGAGTAATTAAGCCTCCAATATCCCGGGAAATCGTCCATGTCCTTCCGCTGGATGCCATCCTGGCGGGAGGGGACAGGGCCAGCCGGGCTCGGTGACATCGCGCCGAGCTCCCTGAGAAAAGGTGGTGGTGGGCGAGAGGGAGCCCAGATTTCCTGGGAAAACCCCTTTTCCTGAGATTATTTGAGCCTGGGGATGGATTGGGACGCAAGCCAGCACTGAGGATGGCTCTGGACACGCAGGACCCCGCCCCAGCACCTCCTCCAGCAGCACGACGCCACCATTCCCATTCCCAATCCCGGCAAAACCCTCCCCGCGCTCCTCCGAAACTCCGGGATTCGGGATTCCTCCTTTTCCTGCGTCAACACGAGGATCCCGCCAGCTCCTCGAGCAGGCACGATTATCAAGAATTTATCAAAAACCACAACACGCCGAGCCCCTTCCCTCGTCGCGCTCTCCCCCTCTCCAGCGGGTTCGGGAATCGCTCGGCTTTCCCTGGATCTTTCTGCCAGAGCTTCACGCTAATTCGGTTTGATCCTCGCTCGCCGGGGTCCCGGCGGAGCTGGGGCTGCGGGAGACAGGCTGGGAATGGTGCCGGGATGCTCCCGGAGAGAGATGCGAGCTGACAGCGCGGCTCCCGAGGGATGCGGGCACCCGCGCCGGGAGCCGCCGGGGCGGGGAGGAGAAAACCGGGATTAAAGGCTGGGAATGAGAGCCCATCCCGGCAGGGCGTTCGTGCTTAAACGCACCCAGAGCCTGCGTTAGCCCCGCTGGGGCTGTTGTGCGGCTTTATTTGATGGCTTTAATTAATTTGTTGCTCCACACGCGGCTCGGTGCTCCCCCCACGCGCGTGGCTGCGGCTCCTGGGACACGCAAGGGAGCCCAGGGGGGGCCCCAAGCTGTCCCCCCTCCTCACTCCCCCAGCAGCGGTGTCCCCAGATCCTGGTGGCCTGGCCCAGTGGCCCATTTTGGTGGCCCAGTTTGGGGACCACGGGGTCCCAGGCAGGGCCAGAGGTGCTCTGAGCTTCCCATCATGTGCTCGACCTTCCCCAACAGGGCAGGAGCTTCCTCCTGCTCTATCCTCTTCCTCCTCCTCCTCCCAGGCAGCACAGCTGGGCCAGTGGATGCAAATCCACCCCAACTCACCCAGTCCTGTTGTTGCCTTCATTAGGGTCTCATTAGGGGCCCACGAGTCCCCCAAAACTCCGTGGTGACCCTAATTAGGTGGCCCTGTCCCTGCCCCATGCTGGGCTCGCCCTCTCTGCGCTGAACCCCAAAACAATGAGAGGACAGGGAGCCAAAAAGGACCAGGGATGGGGCTGGGGTCGCTGTGGGCTGTGTGACATCCCAAATTCCCAGAGGAATGGCAGCTCGACATCACCCCTTGTGCTGTCCTGGCAGCCACTCCTTGAGGGGAATGAAGGCACAAAAGCCCTGGGGACAGCCTGGAGAGGGACAGGGACACGGAGAGCGGCGCTGCGGAGGCAGCGTGGTTGTGGTTGTGGGGGGAAATAAAAGGAACTAAAAAGCCTCTATAAATGATGTAATTTCTCCCGCCAGGCTGGGAACAGGAGCGAGGTGGCTGCAGGTGACAGCCAGAGCCTCTGAAATGCCAAACCAGCCGTGATGCCAGCGCTGGGGTCACCTCCGTGTCCCCAAGCCACAGATCGGCTCCTCTTTGGCCACCCCGGAGTGCTCGGGGCTGCAGCCAACAAAGGGACCCGCCGGGACCTGGGCCTGGCAGTGTTCCCTCTGTCCCTGCTGTCCCCTGCTGTCCCTAGTCACCTCCACCATCCCATTCCCCATGCACAGCAATGCCAGCAGGAGGCTGCAGGGCATGGATTCAGTGATTGATGGGCTGAGAGGAGCCAAAGGTCCCGGCCTTGTCACTGTGCCAGCACCGGGAGCATCCCGGAGCACATTTATGGCTCCCGTCCCTCCTTTACACATCCCAAAGTGCTCCCTCCCAGGCTCGCGCAGCTTTTGGAGGGCAATAAATCCCCAGGTTGCTGATTGGGGCCATCCCAGACTCCATCCCAAACCCCATCCATGCCTCTGGGATGTGAAAACCCCCCCTAGCCCCATCCCAAATCCCACACCCCAGGGACTGCATGCCCCCACGTGAACATCCCAGTAACACACCCCGGGTTTTCCTTACTTCATCCTCCTTCCCCATCGTCACTCCCGAGGAAAATGGGATCGGCCCTCTCCCTCCTGTCTCCCCGGGCTCCCTGAGGAGCAGCCGGCAGATGTTCGCTCGGTGCCAATCTGCATCCTGCTGGATTCCATAATAATATCAATTATCCCAAGCTTTCATCCACGGAGCTCTGTGTTCCCTGGGAAATAGAGATGGATGGAGCTGCTCCACCGCCAGCCAGAGGCGCACGGGGTCCTGAGGACACCAGGCTTGGTGCCAGACAGGGAGGTCACAGCGGTGGAAGGGGCGAGGAGAGCCTGGGGCTGGATTTCCTCTGGGAAATGGGAAAACGCCGCAAAACTCATTGCCAGTCCCAGCTGGAGGCGACACCCCGAGCTCTGTGCTGGTGGATGGGGAAGAGCAGAGATTCCTGGGGACATCCCGGCTCCAGGCATGGGATACCTGGCAGATGGGTGCTGGCACCCCCTTGGCAGGCCACTGCCACCACGGGTCACCCGCCTGGAACATCCCGGCTCTGGCACCGCTCCCTTGGAGCTTCCCTCAGTCGGGAGCAAGGTGGGATGAGGGTGGCAGCACCCCAGATTTCCCCTGGAAAGCCGGATCTTTCCCAGGGGATTGTGCTGTCCCTGCTTCCCGAGCTGCCCGACAAGGAGGGGGATCCTTTTTTTTCCGCTCCCGTTCCTGTTTTGGCAGCACTGGAGTCAAGTAGCTCAATTAAGCAATAACTGCCTCTGTACAGCTGCCCACACAGCCTGCGGTAAATAATTAAATGCTGAAATAATCCAGCAGATGGGAAGCAGCATGGAGAGGGATCCGGGAGGAATCCTCCCTCCTGCCCCGCTCATCCCTGGCCCTGCCACAGCACCGGGACGCCGAGCCATGGAAATAGAGGGAAACACCTGGAGGGGAAAATCCCGACTCCCACCACGTGTCCCCCCTCCCCGAGAAGCAGAACGTGGAAAAACATCATGGAAAATTTTAGCCGAGCCCTGGTATTGATCTGGAGGCAAAGCACATCCCCGAGCCAGCCCGCAGCTCCTCTCGCACATCACCCGCCTTTATCTGCTCCAACGCAAAGCAGGAGCATCACTGAGAGGCCTCATTAGCAGCCGCTGATAGATAAATATTAATTCCAAACCCTCTGGAATGAGGATCCAGCTTGGAGCTGGGAGGGTTTGGCCGGGAGGCTCTCTGTCCAGCCACCAGCGTCACGCAGCAGCTCTGCTGTCCCAGCAATTCCTGGCGTGGAATTGGCACCATCCATGTGCCACATTCCCTGTCTTTTCCCAGGCAGAGCCGGAGCGAGGGCAGCAAAGGCAGTGAGAGCTTTTCCAAAGGGTGATCCAGCCCTATCCACCTCCCAAAAATCCCTTTAACGGTCCCTAAAATCCCTTCCTGCCATTCCCAAGGGCCGGCACACGGGGATGGCTGGGGGGCAGTGGCCGGGGGATGTTGTTGCACAGCGATCCCGGCTCCCGGCAGGCAGCCGGAGCCTCCTCTCCATATTCACATTTCCATCACATCCTCCTCAGACAGCTCCACTCCACTCCTCCATCTGCTTAAATGCCACCTCCGAGAGGGATTGGCTCCCAACAGCTTCTCCCCTTGTAGCTCGCTCCTCGTTCTCCTCCTCAGGATTTGCATGCCTGATCCGGGGAATTCGCGAGGGCCTCGGATTTTGTGGGGCCTGGGAGCCAGGCAAAATGTGTCAGCCTGGGAATGGGCAGGGGATGGGCTCCAAACCTGAATTTCTTCATGGAAAACAGAAGCTTTTGGGTCCAGAACATCCCGGGAAAGGCTGAGGTGTCCAATTCTAATGTCACCCACTTGGGGACATCCTCGGGGAGGGTCCCTGCCGCAGGCTCGCAGCCAGGAGGGATTTATTTTCCGAGTGTGAATTGAATCTCAGGTGAGAACAGATTTTTCCTGCCAGATCCACCTGCCCGGCACATGGAGAATCAGATAGGGGAAGTGATCCCGGGAATCAGGAGAAAGCGATCCCGGGAATGAGATGGGGAAAGTGACCCCGGGGAATGAGATCGGGAAAGTGACCCCGGGAATGAGATCGGGAAAATGATCCCGGAATGAGATTGGGAAAGTGATCCCGGGAATCAGATCGGGAAAATGACCCCGGGAGACGCCTTACAGATCGGTATCTCCGTTATCAGCTCCCGGCCCAATTCCCCAAACACCCCCGGGGCTTAATCCCACACCCAAACCAGCCCCATCGAGGCAAAATGCAATCCTGGGAAGAACTGGGATGAACTGGGATGCTCTGGGTATCCCCCCAGCCTGCCTGGAGCTGCACCCGAGCTCCTCAGCGCGAGCATCATCCATGGACCTGCTGCCACCTCCGATGGCTCCGGCGGCTCCATCCTCGGCCAAAACCCCCTTTTTGTCACCTCCCAGCCTCTCCTTTGGGGACCCCCGCGCCTGTCCCCCCCTCGCTTTGTGCCGGGAGGGCGCCGGGGCGGGGGGACAGCGGAGCTGCTGCTGGCAGGGATGTG
Organism: Corvus moneduloides; assembly: GCF_009650955.1. Taxonomy (NCBI): domain Eukaryota; kingdom Metazoa; phylum Chordata; class Aves; order Passeriformes; family Corvidae; genus Corvus; species Corvus moneduloides. The sequence goes on from NC_045498.1 coordinate 5,256,506, forward strand.
ACAGGGTGTCACAGCCCCTTTTCCCCCCCCCCCCGGCACTCGCTGTCACAGCGCGTTTTTTCCCGGGCAGCTACTGAATAATTTGCATCCGCCACGACGCAGCTTCTGGGCCGTGTTTGTCAAAGTCAATCTGCGCCTCGCTGCCTCCGGAGATTCCAACACGATCGCGGCGTCCGGGCTCATGGATGGGCACCGGGAGCGCTCCGGAGCTGCCCACGGAGCCGCGCGGGCACGGCCGGGATGGGCCTGGCACCTCCCGTCCGTCCCAGTGCAGCCCCTAGGGGTGCAAATTCCTGGGAGGAAGGCAGGAAACAGCCTGTGGGTGACACCAGGACAAATCCCTGTGTCCCCTCATGCCTGGGATGAGCTGCGGTGATCCAAAGGGATTAAACACCGGTGCAGGAGCATCACATCAGCCCCCGTCTCCTGAACCCCACCGGATGCAAATTCTTGGGAAGCAGCAAGGAAAGAGCCAGCAGCTTGTGGGTGACACAAGGATAAGGTGTCCCAGTCCCCCACGGATGAGGGACATCCCTGGGATGAGCCATGGTGCTCCAGGGGGAACAAACACTGGTGCAAGAGCATCACCCCAAATTCCAGCATCAGCCCCCAGCTCCCTGAACCCCAGGGATGTAAATTTTTGAGAGGATGAAAGGAAGGAGCCACCAGCTTGTGGGTGACACAAGGTCAAGGCGTCCCTTGGGGACATCCCTGGGATGAGCCATGGTGCTCCAAGGGAAATAAACACCGGTGCAGGAGCATCACCCCGATTTCGGCCTCAGCCCACGTCTCCTTCAACCCCAAGGATGTAAATTCTTGGGAGCCAAAGGGGAAAGAGCCACCAGCTTCTGGGTGACACAAGGACAAGGTGTCCCTGTGCCTCCTCATCCCTGGGATGAGCTCCAAAGGGAGCAAACACCACTGCAGGAGCATCACCCCCAATTCCAGCATCAGCCCCCAGCTCCCTCCACGCCAAGGAAGCAAATTCTTGGGAGCCAGGAAGGAAAGAGCCACCAGCTTGTGAGTGACACAAGGACAAGTCGTCCCTTGAGGACAATCCCTGGGACATCCCTGGGATGAGCCACGGTGCTCCAAGGGGACTAAACACCAGCACAGGAGCATCACCCCAAATTCCAGCCTCAGCCCAGGCTGCTGCCACGAGCTGGGGGGGGCTCAGCCCCGCCTCGCCCCCGTCCCTGGCACCGCGGGAAGGGGCCAGTGGCTGCTCCTGGATGTTCCCTCGGTGACAGCTGTCGATCCTGCGATAGACTCGTGTTCCCTGGGAGCCTGGCTTTGTTCCCTGCACAAAGGGAGCTGCCAGGGAGCGGTGACAGCAGCGGCACAGAGGGATCAAGGCTGGCTGCGACGTGGGAGAGGGACGGCTTTTGTCACAACCCTGCCAGGCACGGTGGCAGCGGACTGGGCTGGGAGCACAGATGGAAAGAGGGAAGAGCCAGAGGGTCATCCCTGCTCCTTGCTGATCCCCCTGAGCTCAAAAACGCCCCAAAAGCCGCTTTATGGGGCGTGCCCGCCCACGTTCCCCCAGGTTCCTGATCTGGAGAGACGAGGGAACAAGTGTGACAATGGGGACACGTCGGGGTGCTGACAGTGATGCCACAGCCCTGGTGGGGTGGAGCCAGAGCTTTTCCATCTCTGCCAGGACCCTGCAGGCTCCATGGCCACAGCCAGACCGGGCCACCCAGGGGACGCCAAAGCAGTGGCAGAGGGTGCTGTGACCTCCAGGGCGCTGTCACCCCCCCTGTCCCACTCCCCCAAGGCAGGACACGCTGCTGTCCCCTCCCTCAGCTCCATCCAGCTCCAATTCCAACCCCTGGGATCCCCTCACTCACCTTCCTGCCAGCCCTCCTAAATCCCAGCGAGCATCTCCCGGGCTTTGCCGTGAGCCGGCCGCATCCAGGCTCTCCATCCACGTCCTGCGGCGGCACGGCCTCCCCTCCGCTCCCAAACTTCCCAAATCCAGGGGAGTGGGGGCTGTTCTCGCTTTCCTGCGCTATCTATAGTCCCCTCCATACCTCTATATATAGATTCTATATCTCCCAGCTAATCTCTCCGCAATCATAAAGCCATTAAATTAATTAACCGAGGCAAAGAGAGGGAAAGGGCTGGAGGGCCCCCGGAGGACAGAGGAGCGCTTTATTTATCATTATTTATTTATCTCCCCGATTTTCAAGGCGGGTCAGCCCCAGCGGCTGCCCACTCCAGCTCGGCTTCCGACCACACAGAGCAGATCCATGCTGAGCCATCATCCCAACCTCTGCTTCTCCTGGTGTTCCAGGTGGGGAATGAGGCAGGAGAAGAGCTGGAGGTGCTGGAATCTGCATTTCCACGCTGGATGCAGAGCATGGGATGGGTGGGAGGGCGGTGCTGAACCCCACACCCATCCCCATTTTCGCGGCGCCCTGCGGAGCCGGGCGAGAATTCCAGGGGCGGGCAGGGAGGGTGTGAAGTGGTGACGATCCAGGAGCGCTGCCAGGAGCGAGGGAGCTGCAGCCGCCAGCGGGAGCAGCCGCAGGCGCCGGAGCTCTGGATGAGCCCCTGGATTGGAGGGAGAGCTCGGCGTGGGTCGATTCCGGCGTGTTTGCAACCAAATCCAACCTCGGCTCGTCTGCTTGGGGTTTGGGGAATGTCGTCACCCCGAGCTGGGCATCCTTGGAGCTTTTCCAGGGAATCTGGGGCAAATCTGGGGCTGAACGCAGTGGGGGAAGGAGAACCCAGGTGGAGAGGTGGAAATGGGGAGAGATGGAAAACTCCGGCTCCACCTCACCCGGGCTTCGGCCCCGCTGTCACCACCCCCATGTGTCCCCACTGTCACACTTGTCCCCTCATCTCTACGGGTGAGGGAGCTGGGGGAACACGGACAGGCACACCCCATAAAGGGATTTTTGGGGCATTTTGGAGCTCAGGGGGTCAGCAAGGAGCAGGGATGAGCCTTTACAAGACCTCTGGCTCTTCCCTCTTTCCATCTCCCAGCTCAGCCCGGTGCCACCGCGCCTGTGACAAGGCGGAGGGACAGACACGGCCAGGAATGGCAGGACTGGGAATGCTTCCCTCTGATCCCCCCGGCTGATGGATCGTCTGTCTGCCTGCAATCCCCGGCAGTCACTCAGCCTCTAATCCGCAGCCCTGGCGCATTCTCCTCGTTGACAAGGAGCTGACACGGTTTTCATGGCACTTAATCAGCTCTTTAAATTTAATGCCCCAATCGGCGGCATCGACGGCGGCCACTCCGCCCCGGCCGGGTGGGGGGCGGCAGGAGGGAGGAAATCCCTGCTGGAATTTCAAGGATGGAGCTGTTTGCAGCAGCCAGAAGCTCCCCCCCCCAAAAAAAAATCCCAGCTCGGCTCCCAGCTCTTCCCGTTTTCTCTCCTTCCCTCGGGAACAGCCCAGGAATCAGCAGGGCGTGGTGGCCCCGGGGCCTGGTGGCATCCGCCCCACAAAGTCCGGGACACAGCCCCACATTCCAAGCCCTTGGATCCCCGGGAGCCCCCCCAGAGTGACCCCGGTGGCACAGGGCTCTGTAGTGGGGTGAATCCTGTGGTGACACCGGATCACAGCCACCGCGGAGGTGACAGGGAGGTGACAGCAGCCAGGGGTGAGGCTTGATGGGCAGGGCAGGGAGATTGGCTGGGATCAGGGGAGAGGAGCATCGGGAATGGCCACAGCAGGGATCGGTGACATCCAGGCACCTCGTGACAGCCAAAGCCGAGCGCTGTGGGAAGATGGGGATGATGGGCTGTATTCCACCCAAAAAACATGGAAAACAATGGGAATGGGGGTGAGCACAGGGATGGGGGTGAGCAGAAGGAATGGGACCGGCACAGGGAATGGGGTGGGCATAGGGAATGGGATGAAGACAGGAATGGGATGGGCACAGGGAATGGGATGAGGAAATGGAATGGGATGGGCACAGGGAATGGGGTGGGCACAGGGAATGAATGAGGAAAAGGAATGGGATGAGGAAAGGGAATGGGGATGGGCACAGGGAATGGGATGAGCACAGGGAATGAATGAGGAAAAGGAATGGGATGAGGAAAGGGAATGGGGTGGGCACAGGGAATGGGATGAGCACAGGGAATGAATGAGGAAAAGGAATGGGATGAGGAAAGGGAATGGGGAGGAAGAAAGGGAATGGGAGGAGCAGGGGAATGGGACGGGCACAGGGAATGGCAGGGGAACAGGGAATGGGATGAGGAGAGAGATGGGGATGAGCACAAAGAATGGGATGGGTACAAGAATGGGTGTGAGCACAGGGAATGAGATGAACACAGAGATGGGGATGGGCACAGGGAATGGGATGAGGACAGGGATGGAGATGAACACAGGGATGCAGACGAGGCCGTATCAGCTTCCCAGAGATCTGGGAGCTGCTGGAATGCAGCCAAGGACCCGGCCCAGCCAGGAGCAGTGTGTCCATCCTGGCTGAGCTGGGATTCCTCCTTTCTCAGCACCCTCCCGGGTACCAAATCCTTCCCGACCCCGGGCTGGCACCTCCCTGCTGCCGCCAGCTCCGCTCTCCACGCTGCAGAGACCAGGGAATTAAGGGACGAGAGCGAGTTTTCTCCCTTCACCTTTCTTTGTACTCCTATGCTAATGACAACAATGGGGATTAAACCTCTCCCGAGCAGCAGAACAAAGGCCTCTGTCGAGAGGAGATCGGCGTGACCGAGCTGGAGGCGCTGGATAAAAAGCCCTGGAGCAGCAGCAGGAATGAGGAACAGCGGGGTGGGGGGCACCGCGCACCCCTCGAGAGCTGGGGCTCATCGTGGGTGCACCGCAGCGCTGTTACCCCTCACCCACGGGAAAAATCCTTGGGAGGAAACCTCCCGAGCCCTTGGCCAGCTGGCCGGAGCCGGAGCGTGCCGGCACACACGGATGGGCAGCAGCCCCCTCGGGCCCCCCTGCGCCTGCCCCAGCCCTCACATGCCGCGCTCCGTGCGGGAAGGCGATGGCCTGGGATGCTCCAGCCTGCCCTACATTCCTCCTAAATATAGCAGCCAGGTGCTGCCACTTCCCCCGGCTCGGGAGAGGCCGGGTGGTCCCGCCCTGGGCTGCTGGGATGATGCTGGGATGATGCTGTGGATGATGCTGGGATGCTCCCCAGCACCGCCATCCCCATCCCTGTGTCACCTCTCCCACCCCACCTGTGACACCGCGGTGGCTGAGCAGGGACGAGGGGCTGGTGGCACGCTGGGGACAAAACCAGGCATCCAGATGGACCCACTCCTCTCGGTTTTTCCCTCCCCGACACGGGGAGCCTTCCCAAAAATAGCTGGGAACAGCTTCCTGCGCCCTGGTACTGGCTGGGAGGAGGGGAGGAGGAGGAAGGAAGGCAGCTCTCACCTCCTGCTTCCCAAAATCCCAGGGAGTACAGAGGCTGTGCCATGGGAGAAGGGTCATCCCCGGCTCGTTGCGTCCCCGGTTGCCCCCTGTCCCAAAGAGCTGGCGAGGGGACAAGAGGACGGAGCGGTGGCTGGGCGCTGCAGTGGTGCAGAGGATTCCTGGCTGGATTTTGGGATTTTTCCCACCTGCAGGACATCATTTGCTGTTGGCAGAGCCAGGCCTGGTGCCCAACGTGGTACCTATTTTTTTGCTCAGGACTCTGCCCCTCCAGCTCCGATGATTCCAATAAAAACCCCCTTGCTCCACAGCGGATGTGTTGGTGCTGGATCCCAGCTCCCATCCCGGATTTCAGCTCATCCTCTCCCTTTGTCCCTAAATCCCACAGAGGACAGCCTGTGCCCACTCAGTGCCACCCCAGGCCCCGAGGGGCTCACAGACCCCATCCCCAGGCAGTCCCTGATGCTCCCTCTCAGGGCCTCGACTCCCTCATCACACTTTTGCACCACCTGCAGAAATCCCAGACCCCCAGCAGCTCTTCCCTTCCCCAGCACCGCCTTTATCCCTCCCCAGGATCATGCGACAGCCAGAAATTCTGGAATTCCGGCCTGGAATCCTGAGGTGGAACCTCTAACAGAGCTCCCAGGGCAGGATCCGAGCCCCACCCGGGCCCCTCCGGGTACCACCACCCACGTCAGGCACAGCGAGGGGCTCGGGCTGGGTGTGGGGCACCCACGCGTGAGCGGCCGGGGCCGCGCTCGGCTCAGCTCGCTTGGGTGGCCATGCGGGAGATAATTGGGCACTTGTGCGTGAGCCGAGGGGCCGCTCATGCATAAACGATCGGGGTGCTCCCGCACAGCTCCTCCTGCGCCCTGCCCGGCAGCGGCCGGCTCAGTTCCCCACGGAGACCGGGAACGGGATGAGGCCGCTGCCCGGAGGGGACCGAGGAAGCGGCGCCGATGTCGCCGTCACGGCGGCCGTCAGCCCTTCCTCGCTGTCCCCGGCAGCTTTTCCTCGCTGTCCCCGGCAGCTTTTCCTCGCTGTCAGCTTTTCCTCCCCCCTGCGCTCGCTGCCCTTTTGAACTCCTCATTCTCACCTCTCCCTCACCCCGAGTGCCGGGAATGGAGCAGCCTCGCGGCCACCAATTCGTGCTGCCCTCGCCCTCGTTGTCCCCTGGCTGTCCCCAAACCCTACCCAGGAGTGACTCCCTCCCTCCCACTCCCCAAAACCTTCCTCTCTGGAACCACGGTCATGCACGATCTCCCTCCTCCCTCCAGAGTGGTTCATGCCTATGGATTCATCCTCAGCACCTTCTCTGCTCCTGCCCCTCTCCTCTCGTTCCCCTCCCCACGTTGTTTTCCCCCTTTTCCCCCCTCCTCTTGCCGGGGTTTTGCCCCGCGGGGCCCTGATCCCGCTGAGGGACTGCAGCTGCCGCCGCAGCCGAATAAAGGCCGCTCTTTTAAAAGCTCCCAAAAGCTCTGGCAGAAAGCTGATGTTCACCTTGAGAAAGCCATTTGCTGAAGGCCAGAGACGCCATCCCCGCTCGAGTCAAAAGCTGCTCCAGTAATGGATGTGCAGACAAAAGCGCCGGCTTGGCAGCCCAGGGCTGGAGAGGGCCCCGAGTCCTCCCCCCATCCCTGCGGCACTGCCAGAGGCACCGAGTTGGCAGGCAGGTGCCCCCTGCCCAACAGGCACCCCCATGGACGTGTCCTCCTGGCCATCCTCCTCTACCTCACGGGATATCATTTGCTGTCCCCACATCACGTCCCCATCACATCCCATAACATCCCCCCCCCCCCCCATTACATCCCAGTCCTCCCCATTCTCCCATCTCATCCCCCCGTCACATTCCCGTCTTACCCCCGTTTCATTCCCCTTTTCCACTCCCCCACCTCATTCCCCCCATCAATCCCATCAATCCCCATCCCATCAATCCCCCATCCCATCACATCCCATCCCATCACATCCCATCCCATCCCATCCCATCCCATCCCATCCCATCCCATCCCATCCCCCATCTCCTCCCCATACCCCCTCACATCCCCCACCTCATCCCCATCACATTCCCCCTTTGGATGCCCCCATCCCATCCCATCCCATCCCCCCTTTTAATCCCCCTTTTTTATCCCCCCATCCCATCCCCTCATATCCCCCATCCCAACCCCATCATTCCCCGAATTCCGACGTTTTCCCAACCCACATCCCGGCTGCACCCCACGGAATCCGTGGGTTCCACCCAGCGCCGAGGCCACCATCATCCTGGAATGCCGGAAGATCTCCCCCTGGAATTTTCTCAGCCCATTAAAGCCCATCAAGGCTTTGTCCCAGCCCAGTTTAGGTCCCAAAGGAACCACCAGGGGCGATTCCCACCCTTCTTCCTTGGAATGACTTGGCATTTTCAGCTCGACAAGACACAGAGACCTTTTAAAAATCGGAAATAATCCATAAATCCAAATATTTCAGCTCACAATTGCCTTCCCCCCCCCCCCCCCCAAACCGTTCAAACTCATAAATATGCATTTTCCCATTTTCACTTCCTACAAATCTCTTATTGTTTTTGCCGGCTCCGGGAGGCCCTGGTTGGCATTGGGAGTGCGTAATTTATCATTAAAATGTAATTTATAACGCCGAGAGTGGAGCATAATAAAGTCGGGATGAGGTGATGGATGGCCGGGATCATGTCTTTAAAGGGAATCGTGTTTACATCCTCGTAGGTCTGCGCAGAAAAGGGAATGGGATGGTTGGGAAATAATTACCGGTGTGTTGGGAGTTATTGTGGGATCCTTCCTGCCTGCTCCTGCTGCCTCCTGGCCCCGCTGCTCCCGGGAGAGCTCCTGGAAGAGCTGGGGAAACGATTGGGGGTGGAATTGCTGGGGTTTGTAGGGTTTTTGTAGGGTGGAGAAGGGAGAGCAGCCAGGGAAGGGAGAGGATCCAGAAAAAGGAGAGAATCCAGAAAAGGAAGAGGAGCCAGGGAAGGGAGAATATCCAGGGAAGAGAGGGAATCCAGGGAAGGGAGAGAATCCAGGGAAAGAGCAGCCAGGGAAAGCTGAGCACCCAGGGAAGGTGAGAACCTGGGGAAAAGAGGGCATCCAGGGAAGGGAGAGCATCCATGGAAGAGGGAATCCAGGGAAGGGAGAGAATCCAGGGAAAGAGCAGCCAGGGAAAGCTGAGCACCCAGGGAAGGTGAGAACCTGGGGAAAAGAGGGCATCCAGGGAAGGGAGAGCATCCATGGAAGAGAGAATCCAGGGAAGAGCATCCAGGGGAGGTGAGAACCCAGGGAAGAAAGAGCATCCAGGGAGGAGAGAGAATCCAGGGAAGGGAGAGAATCCAGGGGAGGAGATGAGCCAGGGAAAGCTGAGAATCCAGGGAAGAGAGGACACCCTTGGAAGGAAGAGCAGCCAGGGCAGGGAAAGAAGCCTGGAAAAGGTGAGCAGCCAGGGAAGGAGAAGCACTCATGGAAGAGGGAGCATCCAGGGAAGGTGAACACCCAGGAGAAGGGAAGTGGCCAGGGAAAAGTGAGGCCCTGGGAAAGGGAAGATACCCAGGGAAGGGAGAGCATCCAGAAAAGAGAGAGTATCCAGGGAAAGGTGAACTCGCAGGAAAGAGAGAGCACCCAAAGAAGGGACAGCATCCAGAGAAGGGAGAGCACCCAAGGGAGATGAGCACCCAGGGAAGGATGAGCATCCAGGGAAGGATGAGAATCCAGGGAAAGATGAGAATCCAGGAAAGCTGAGCACCCAGAGAAGGATGAGAATCCAAGGAAAGATGAGAATCCAGGGAAAGATGAGAATCCAGGGAAGGATGAGAATCCAGGGAAGGATGAGCACCCAGGGAAGCCGAGCACCCAGGGAAGCCGAGCACCCAGGGAAGGATGAGCACCCAGGGAAAGATGAGAATCCAGGGAAGGGTGAGAATCCAGGAAAGCTGAGCACCCAGAGAAGGATGAGAATCCAGGGAAGGATGAGCACCCAGGGAAGGATGAGAATCCAGGGAAGGATGAGCACCCAGGGAAGGATGAGAATCCAGGGAAAGATGAGAATCCAGGGAGGAATGACCACCCAGGGAAGGATGAGAATCCAGGGAAGGGTGAGAATCCAGGAAAGCTGAGCACCCAGAGAAGGATGAGAATCCAGGGAAGGATGAGCACCCAGGGAAGGATGAGAATCCAGGGAAAGATGAGAATCCAGGGAGGAATGACCACCCAGGGAAGGATGAGCACTCAGAGAAGGATGAGCACCCAGGGAAAGATGAGCACCCAGGGAAAGATGAGCGCCCAGCCCCATTCGGCAGCAGTGGATTTCCTTCACATGGAAAAGCCAACACCAACTCCAGCTGGATTCCAGCACCCTGGGAAGCTCCTCTGAGCCATTGCAATGCAGACAGGGACGAACCCATCCAAACTCCCACTTCCCAGGGAATGGAGCAGAGGATCCGAGCATTCCCGGGCAGGAGGGAGCGCGGCGAGCCTGAGCTGGCACCCGGCTGAGAGCTCCAGGATATGGTGGCAGCAGCCACAGCCACGGCTCTTCCCTCCCAGGGACGTGGATGTGGCGGCTGGGGCAGAGCTCAGCAGAGCAGAGACAGGCGGGGATGGTCCCAAAGTGATTTATTTCCAGCGTGGAAACCAGGAAAGTTGTCCTTTATAAATCCCTGGATGCTGCTCCTGCTCCTTGCATCCTCCTCCCTAAAAATTAAATGAATTCCAGGGATGTGGGAGCAGAATGTGCCAGCTGAGTCCCTCTGCCTCCTCTTCCCTAAAAATTAAAGAAACCCCAGGGATGCAGCAGCGGGATGGGCCCATCCAGGCTGTGCCTCCACCAGGAGGATGCTGCAGCTGGAAGAAATTTGGGAATTCTGCAGAGAAATATCCACTACAGAAGGACCCCCAGGGAATGGTCACGGTCCCAAACCTGCTGGAGGTCAGGGTGGGATTTTTTGGGGTTGGTTTGCAGGGCCAGGAGTTGGACTCGATGATCCTTGTGGATCCCATCCAGCTGGGAATATCCAAGAGGAAAAAACTCCCTGGAAGGAGACAGGCACCTGCCGGTAGGGGCATCCCCTCGGCGCTGCCTTTGGATTCAATTCCCGGTCTCCATCCAAGGGGGAGAAGCCCTGCAGGGCCCAGCTGATCCCGGCGGGATCCTGGCGTCATTCCTGAGCCGCCGAGAGCCGAATCCGGCCCATTGTTTTCCATCCGTCTGCCTTCAAATTGCTCCTAAATAACGCAGTTTATCTTTGGCTGATTGAGTCGAGGAATTTTGCAATTACAGACAAACAAGGACATTCAGCGGCCCATGTTATTTGCATTTTTAAGGACCGAGGATTTTTATTTTTTTCCTCCCTCTCCACGGGATTTTAGCCAACGAGTTGTTGGGTTGGGGCCGATTTCAAACCTTACCCGCGTGGGTTTTGGCTCTTCTCCCTCGGACCCCAAAACTACTCGAGCTTGTGCTGCCCCTCCAGCCCATCCCAGGAGTCCTCAGGCAGCTGGGGAAGCAAATTTCATCCCCAATCCTGCTTTTTTGGGCTGTTTCCCCCCTCTTTCCAGCTGCAAACCGCATCCAGGAGGGAACAGGGCAGCCCTGGAGCATCTCTGGGGCCGGCAAGCAGAGCCGGCACTGGTGAAACTGGTCCCAGTTTCCCTCTCGGCGGCACCACGTGCACTCAGCCGGGGGTCAGCGGCTTTCATCCCTTTTTTTATTCCCTTTCTTTTTCCCCCGGCTGCTCCATTAGGCCGGGCTGCCTCCTCCAGGCCCCTTTTTCTGCTCTAATTCCCTCCGCCCTCGGAGCTTCCCCCCCCCCCCCCCCCGCCGCAGCCGCCGCCCGATCATTGATCACCTTGTCAGAACTTCGCCGGGCTGGAGCGGCGAGGAAGAGGAGCTGGAGAGGTGGGAGAGGAGCGGGAGAGGAGCTGGAGAGCTTTAATTACTCCCTGGAATCGCTGCCGGGGGTCCCAGGGCTGTATAAATGATTAATTACAGCCCGGCTGCGTGCGAGGAGCAGAAGACGCCGCTAATGCACTGAGTGCTCTCCCCTCTAAATACCTGCTCGGAGCCCTCGGGGAGCGGGGAAAACGCGGGGCAAACGCCTCGCACGGACCCGGCCCTGCCCTAATTCCAAGTTTTTGTGAGTTCAGGGAGCTCCCAGCCCGCCCAGATCCCACGGGAAGCGCCTGGGTGCTGATTCTCCTACGGGGAATCGGCCGCAGGCACGCGATGCTTTGATCACCGCATCTCTCCCTGCGCTTGGAGTCGATCCCTGGGAAGGCCGGATTGGGAAAAAGGAGCCGAATTCCCGGATTTTTGCGGCAGGGATGAGCCAGGGCCTGCCCAAAGGGGTGTTTGGTGCTGTCACCAACAGCGTGGCCGTGCCCGAGCAGGGATCAGGGGGGCACAGGGAAGGGATGCTCCGGATATCCCGATCCTTACGGTGCCAGGGAGGGGTTGGCGACAGCCCCGCTGGCACCTCGGGTCCTGCCCCGGGCTGTCACACCCCGTTCCCAGCGTGCCCCGAGTCCCCAGTGCCTCCCAAAGCCGTAGCTCACCTTTTATCCTCTTTATTTTCATTTTATCCACTTTATTTTCATTTTATCCACTTTATTTTCATTTTATCCCGATTTTAGCGGCTTGTTCCTGCTCCTAAGTGCGATTAATTCCTGGCCGGGACACAGCGGAGGTGAGGAAGGGACAGCTCCCATCAGAAGGGACAAAGGGCTCAGTGTCACCTCCTCCTGCCACCTCCCGAACACCAAAACCACGGGAATTCTGCCCCCCGCGGCATCGCTCCCTCCCTCAAAGCTCCCGAAAGGAGCTGCTCCAGCATCTCCTGCTGACTCCAGCTCTCGCTGCTGTCGCTAACGAAGCGCTCCTGGAAGTTCACAAACCCACGGATTCGTGTGGTGATGGAAGAAGGACCTAATTAAAAAGGGAAATGAGGATGACATCGTAAAACCGTTCAATTAAGTTGATCTCATTACGGTTAATATTCCAGAGGAACTTCGGGGCTTTTTTTTTTTTTTTTAATATATTTTACTCCAAGTCTGCAGCTGGCCGTCCATGGATCCTCGGGAAAGGATGAGGGAAGGGGGAAAATGGGATTTAGTTAAACATCCACCTCTTCACTCGTGTGACATTTCAGAGCAGCATCGGGCGGGGACAGCGGGCACCGATCACGTCCCCGCTGGTGCCACCGCTGTCGCCACACCTGGCAGCTGGCGGCGGCGGCGGCGGCGAGGAAACAAAGCGGCGGCGATGTTTTGATCCAATTAAGCGTAATTTATTTCATGCTCATCAACGCTTCCCCGCCGGGGGATTCGCAGTTTCGCCGGGAATGTGCGAGCTCCGCTGGGAGATCCCAGCAGGAACCTTTCCCCTTCCCAGCCCCCAGCTCTCCATCACCATCCATCCCCGAGGGGTGCGGGAATCCCCCGGCAGCTTCTCCCGGCAGCTTTTAGGGGGTGAACCCTCGTAAATTCACACCCCATCAGCAAAGGCGCTCAGGGCGTTTGGGTTTTATATCCTGGGGAATAAAACCGAGGTGGGGATTTTTCCGTCCCTTCTCCATGGAGGTGGAGAGGGGAAACCTCGCCTGGAGGAGCTGGGGATGGATTTTTCCCGGGGGTGAATGAAAAATTAATCCACGGAGGCGACATTCGGGTGCCTGTTCCCTCCTTCTCCCCTCGTGCCGTGCATCCGAGGAGGGTAAACAGATGTTGTTTTCCTCGTGGAGGCTTTAAATTTACGGGCGTGCCCTCGTTCGGAGGGAAAAACAAGCGGGAGAAGGTCGGGAAGAGGAAGAGGAGGGAGAGACGAGGCGGTCTCCAAGGAATCATCGGAACTCATTCCCAGGGAGCGCAGCAGCCGCGGGAAATTGGGGTGAAACCCCAGGGTTGGGCTGAGCCCGGGGGTCTGACAGGCCGGGAGCAGCTTCCAGCCCCAAATCCTGCTGGGAGCACCTTCCAGCCCCAAATCCTGCCGGGATCATCTTCCAGCCCCAAATCCTGCCAGGGTCACCTTCCAGCCCCAGATCCTGCTGGGAGCACCTTCCAGCCCCAAATCCTGCTGGGAGCACCTTCCAGCCCCAAATCCTGCCGGGATCATCTTCCAGCCCCAAATCCTGCCGGGAGCACCTTCCAGCCCCAAATCCTGCCGGGATCAGCTTCCAGCCCCAAATCCTGCCGGGATCATCTTCCAGCCCCAAATCCTGCCGGGAGCACCTTCCAGCCCCAAATCCTGCCGGGATCAGCTTCCAGCCCCAAATCCTGCCGGGAGCACCTTCCAGCCCCAAATCCTGCCGGGATCACCTTCCAGCCCCAAATCCTGCCGGGATCATCTTCCAGCCCCAAATACTGCCTGGAGCAGCCGGGGAGAAGCCAGCGGGGGACGGGGGAAGTTGTGGGGTTGATGGGAATCCCTGGCTGATCCCAGCAGGATTTGGGGCTGGACACTGCACCAGGCCTCATTCAGACCCCCGGGATCAGCGTCCAGCCCCAAATCCTGCTGGGATCAGCCAGGGAGAAGCCAGCGGAAGTTGTGGGGCACCGATGGTTCCATTTCCTGCCCCAAGGGAACGGGAATTTCAGGGCGGGTTTGATCCCTCGCCCGTGGCTGAGATTCCTTTGATGCAGGAGACGCTCCAAAGCGCTTTAATGCAGAAAATGGAGTTAAGGAAGGAAGCGAAAAATCTCTGTGTGCGCTGCTCGGGGCTGTGTGGGGCTCCCCAAAATCCTCCCCTCATTCCCGGCAGCTCCAGCATCGGGAGAGCCCCTTTATCCCCAATCTCCTGATCCAAAGGGATCCCCAAGGATGGGGCCTCTGGCACCCCATCACCTCGGTAGGGGACAGCAGGGACACCCAGGTGCTGAGCACGAAGCACCTCAACCACCCAGGGACCCCCCCAAAAACCCCCTTGCTCTGTCTCCAGCATCGAGACAACCCCTTTGTCCCCCAAACCCCCCAAAACCCCTTTCCTTTGCCCCCTTCCCCAACCGCCTCCTCCTTTCATCTTCCCCTCGGCTGAACTTTCCTTCCTTCTAATCAACGCCTGCTATTAATGATGCATAAAATTACCCTTGATTAAAAGAACCTTTTCCAGCGGCGGTGGCGGGCGCGGGGGGGATCACGCGGGTGAGGAGCGGGGTGAGGAGCCCCCGCCCCGGGCACCCACGGAGGGGGGGGGCAGAGGCTCTTTTGGGGCCCGGGGTTATTTAGGGACCGATGGCTCCACTCTGAACCCTCCCCTCTTCCTGGCGAGCCTTAATTAAGGGATCAGCGAGAGCATCCCAAAGCTCAGGGACAGCAGGGATGGAGCTCGGAGCTGTTTGCGTCCCCTCTGCCCCCGCCTCGGAGGGGACAGGAGGGTGTCACCACCCGTCCCTTTAGGGAAACCATCCCTTTTTTAAAAAAAAAAAAAAAAAAAAGGAGCTTTTGGTGTGTTTTTCAGAGTTTGAAGTCAGGAAATGGTGCGGTGATGAATGGGAGATGGCAGCAAAAAGGAAAACGCGGCGGATCAAAGGCGCTGTGATCTGGATGGCAGCGAGGAGCGGGCGGTAATCGCTGCCACGAGCTCGGGGCGGGGGCTGGCAGTGCCAGGAGAGCCGGCCCGGCGCTTCCAGAGGGGGAATTTTGGGATGCAGAGCATGGATGGGGGGGTCACAATGCGGTCTCAGCTCCCCAAAATCCACCCGGAGCGCCAGATGGGCGACCCTGGGTCAGGCGGGGCGGCCACACCTGAGCAGGGGAAAGCAAATTTTATCCCAAATGTTGCTTTTTTGGGGATGTTTTCCCCCTCTTTCCAACTGCAGGGAAGGCAAACTGCATCCAGGAGGGAACAGGGGCATTTTTGGGGCAGCTGTGGGGGATCCTGGGTCCTGGCACAGCTAATTCCAGACCCCTTGGAGCAAGGAGAGGCTGAGAAGTGCCCCGGCATCCCAAAATCTTGAATCTTTACTCCTTATCCCAGCACCATCATCCCTGTGCCGTGTCCCTGCCCTCAGCAGGGACACCAGGAAGATATTTGTGGGATTAATGGGAATAAAACCACTTCCAGAGGAGCTCTCCAGGCTCTGGGAAGGAGGACAGAGCCTCTCCCAGCCCCTCCCAGCCCTGCGTGGGGAGCACACGTTTGAAATGCAGCTTTGCCAAAACATCCCGGGGGCGAGGAGAGGCGCAGGGAAAATGCGGGAATGCGGGAATTCGGGGCTGGGAAGATGCAGGGATGTGAGGGAAGGACGGCCCCGCGCGGGGAAAGCGGCGGAAAACCCAATTAGGCTCCGAAATTACGGCCGCCTTCTTTTAGTGCTGCTTTTATCAGCTCCTGCTGCAGCCCGCGGGCCTCGGCGGATGGAGGGAGATTATCCCGAGCCGTGGGAGGGGATTAAGGATGCCAGGCCGGGAAAAACGTGGCTCCAGGCCCCCGGGAAAGGCCTGAGCGGCGGGGATGGAGGGATGAGGTGCTGGAAGAGGCGAGGTTGGAGCTGCCGCCCGCAGTGCATGTCCAGGGAGAGCAGATCTTGGGATAAAAGGGATTTTCCACACTCCCGCGATGCCATAAGGCCATGAAAACCCCCCAGGTCCCTCTCCGGCCTCTTTTCCTCGAGGATATTTTCTATTCCAGCTTTTCTCCGCTGTCCCCGAGGCTTTTGGAGCCCCAACACCTCAAACCCCTCAGCCAGGGCTCCCTCCCAGCCCTGTCCTGACCCCATTCCCGCTGCAAATCCCGGTTTTCCAGCGCCGTTCCCTTCATCTCTCGAGGATTTGGGCCCTGTCTCTCCGGGGTGCTGCTGCTGGATAATTCCTGGGAATGTGGCACCGCCCCGACCCCACAGAGCCGCTGCAATCCGCGGATCCGACCCCAAATCCCACATTTTTCCCACCAAAACGACCCGAGGGGATGGATGGAGCATGGGAGAACCCACAGGGCTTCAAACCACGCGAGTGTCTCCCCCCTCCCGAGGGTTTCAGCGCCTGGGGAAGGATTTAGGATAATCCAGGGAGAAAAATGAAAGGCGCGGCCCCGCAGGACGGAGGAGCTGTCTGGGGCAGGAATAATTGTTATTATCTCCATTAAGCACCACGGCTGTCAGGCAGGAATTAATTTGCAGGCGGCGAGAGATGAAAATTCGCCCATTTTTCAGGGAAAATCCTCTCCGCGCGAAGAGGCCGGAGAAAAATCGCTC
Organism: Corvus moneduloides; assembly: GCF_009650955.1. Classification (NCBI taxonomy): domain Eukaryota; kingdom Metazoa; phylum Chordata; class Aves; order Passeriformes; family Corvidae; genus Corvus; species Corvus moneduloides. The sequence continues at coordinate 5,273,041 of NC_045498.1, forward strand.
CGGCCTTGATTAAAAACGAGCCCCGTTTTATTAAAACTAATTCTAATTTATCTCTCCCCTCCCGCCGGCTTTCCTGGCAGGAATCCCGGTTTCCTGGAGATCCCGGGATCCGCCGCTGGACTCGTGCCGGGGTGCCCGGGCTTGGGGCATCCCCGAGTGGCTCCAAAATTTAGGATCAGGCTCTGGAGATCCAGGTTTTCCCTGCCGAGCCCTAATTCCCTTTTCCAGACCAAAAGCAAAGCCCGCTCCAACCCCTCGTGGATCATCCCCTGCAGGCAGCGATGGTGAAATTTAAAAAAAGGGGGGAAATATTGAAAATATTCCAGTCTGGGAGGGGTCTGGAAAAGCGAGAAAAGAGGGAAAAGCGGGAACAAGGCTCAGCTCTGCGGTCAGTCCGTCTGTCCGGCTGCAAAACCAGGATGCGGCCCCGCTCCATCGCCAAGGTGTTGGGAGAAAAATCAATTAGCTGCTAATGACGCAATGGCCTCCGGGAGCTAAAAAAGCTTTCCAAGGGCTGGAAGTGGTGGCGAGACCCAGGAATTCCGATCCCAGCCGTGAAGGGTGGGAGATTTTCCCGTTTTATCAGCGCTGTTGCTCTGCTCATTAAGTTTATTAATTATTTGATCCCCCCTCCTCCCTCCCCAGCCTGGCACGGGGGGGGTGGAGCTGGAGCATCTCGAGTTTCTTTTAACCAATATTCAATTTTCTGCTGGCAAATCAGGGGAGGTTTTAGGAATCTGCCGGGATCAAAAACCGTGCTCTGAAATGAATATTTTTGATTTTTTTTTTTTCGCCTTTCCAAAAATATATCTAATGGAAAAAAAAATAATATAATAAAATAAAAATCAGGGATTGGAAGCGACCGTTTGGCTTTGAGCTTTCAGGGCTGGATTTTATTCTCCTTTCATTGCTGTGCCAGCAGCGAGTTCCCGTCCTGCCGGTGCCCTTCTAATAATATTCCATTGTAACACTTAAAACATTTCACTTTTTTTTCCCGTTTAAAGCCGGCGAGGAAACGTTTCTGCTGCATATTCCGAGATATCAGCTCTCCCTTTTGGTTTGTGACAGACCCAATTTCAAAATAATAATAATAATGATGAAAAAGAGAGTAACGACCCAAAAAAAAAAAAAAGCCCGCGGTTCAAAAGAGCCGCTGGAAAATCCGACTTCTGGGATCTCTCCCATCTCCTCTCCCAGCATGGATTTAGCTCGTGGATTTACAAATCCCCCTCCAAAAAATAAATATCCCCCTTTTGATGGGGCTCCAGGGTGGGTTTGATACCAAAATCCGCAGCAGATCCCGTAAAACCTCAGTGTTGTCCCCAAAATGAAGGAGGTGCCTTCCCTCAGCGTCCCTGGGGGTGCGGCCAGGCTGGGATGTGGAGGGATGCAGACTCCAGAATGGGGCAAAACGCCGGGAAATTGGGATCCAGATTCCAGAATGGGGCAAAATTCTGTAAAAATTGGGATCCAGACTCCAGAATGGGGGAAAATTCTGTAAAAATTGGGATCCAGACTCCAGAATGGGGGAAAATGCCGGGAAATTGGGATCCAGACTCCAGAATGGGGAAAAAATCTGGAAAATTGGGATCCAGACTCCGGAATGGGGCAAAACGCCGGGAAATTGGGATCCAGACTCTGCAATGGGGCGTGGTGCAAACACGAGGCTCCCCCTCCTCTTCCTCTTCTTCTTCCTCCTCCTCCTCTTGCCCCTGTTTTAAGGTTAACACAGAACAATCAGCTCCTTTTCTCCCAGTTTTATGTCATTTTCCAGGCCTGGAAAACCCAGGAATTTTCACTCCATCACCCCCCAGGGTGGGAAAACCCCAACCCTGCCCCAGGGCTGGGAGCATCCCCCTGATCCCAGCACTCGCTCAGCAGCCAGGAGCCAACCCGGCGCTGCCAAACCAGCCCTGGCCGCCCGTTTTTCCATGGAAAACATCCCAAAGGAAGGAGAGGGAGCAGCTCCAGGGTGATCCGGGCGCTGCAGGTTTTGTTCCCTGGGAGCCGCCCACGGGAAAGGTCGTTCCTGTCGCGGCTTCGGCGTTTATCGAGCGAGCTCTGAAACAGCAAAATCATTTAATGGCTTAATAAATCCGATCGATGGAGGGGGGGAGGGAGCGGTGCTGAGGAGCTGGAGCTGCTGGAGTCACTCCCGAGCGGGGCTGGGGGGGTTATTCCAGCTGGGAATGGGAACAGAGCGTGGCCGGACACCCTGGAGCCAAGGGGAAGGGTCAGGATTGACCCCAAACCCTGCAAGGTCTGGGCTGGGGAGCCAGGAAAGCATCCCAGGAACTCCCAGAAAGGTGGGAAAAGCATCCCTGAAACTCCCAGAAAGGTGGGAAAAGCACCCCAGGAACTCCCAGAAAGGCCGGAAAAGCATCCCTGAAACTCCCAGAAAGGTGGGAAAAGCACCCCAGGAACTCCCAGAAAGGTGGGAAAAGCATCCCTGAAACTCCCAGAAAGGTGGGAAAAGCACCCCAGGAACTCCCAGAAAGGTGGGAAAAGCACCACAGGAACTCCCAGAAAGATGGGAAAAGCACCCCAGGAACTCCCAGAAAGATGGGAAAAGCACCCCTGAAACTCCCAGAAAGGTGGGAAAAGCATCCCTGAAACTCCCAGAAAGGTGGGAAAAGCATCCCAGGAACTCCCAGAAAGGTGGGGAAAGCACCCCAGGAACTCCCAGAAAGATGGGAAAAGCATCCCTGAAACTCCCAGAAAGGCGGGAAAAGCATCCCAGGAACTTCCAGAAAGGTGGGAAAAGCACCCCAGGAACTCCCAGAAAGGCGGGAAAAGCACCCCAGGAACTCCCAGAAAGGCGGGAAAAGGATCCCAGGAACTCCCAGAAAGGCGGGAAAAGCATCCCTGAAACTCCCAGAAAGGTGGGAAAAGCACCACAGGAACTCCCAGAAAGGTGGGAAAAGCATCCCTGAAACTCCCAGAAAGGTGGGAAAAGCATCCCTGAAACTCCCGGAAAGGCGGGAAAAGCACCCCAGGAACTCCCAGAAAGGTGGGAAAAGCATCCCAGGAACTCCCAGAAAGGTGGGAAAAGCATCCCTGAAACTCCCAGAAAGGTGGGAAAAGCATCCCTGAAACTCCCGGAAAGGCGGGAAAAGCACCACAGGAACTCCCAGAAAGGTGGGGAAAGCACCACAGGAACTCCCAGAAAGATGGGAAAAGCATCCCAGGAACTCCCAGAAAGGCGGGAAAAGCATCCCAGGAACTCCCAGAAAGGCGGGAAAAGCATCCCAGGAACTCCCAGAAAGGTGGGAAAAGCACCCCAGGAACTCCCAGAAAGGTGGGAAAAGCATCCCTGAAACTCCCAGAAAGATGGGAAAAGCATCCCTGAAACTCCCAGAAAGGTGGGAAAAGCATCCCTGAAACTCCCGGAAAGGCGGGAAAAGCACCACAGGAACTCCCAGAAAGGTGGGGAAAGCATCCCAGGAACTCCCAGAAAGGTGGGAAAAGCATCCCAGGAACTCCCAGAAAGGCGGGAAAAGCATCCCAGGAACTCCCAGAAAGGCGGGAAAAGCATCCCAGGAACTCCCAGAAAGGCGGGAAAAGGATCCCAGGAACTCCCAGAAAGGCGGGAAAAGCACCCCAGGAACTCCCAGAAAGGCGGGAAAAGGATCCCAGGAACTCCCAGAAAGGCGGGAAAAGCATCCCTGAAACTCCCAGAAAGGTGGGAAAAGCACCACAGGAACTCCCAGAAAGGTGGGAAAAGCATCCCTGAAACTCCCAGAAAGGTGGGAAAAGCATCCCTGAAACTCCCGGAAAGGCGGGAAAAGCACCCCAGGAACTCCCAGAAAGGTGGGAAAAGCACCCCAGGAACTCCCAGAAAGGTGGGAAAAGCATCCCAGGAACTCCCAGAAAGGTGGGAAAAGCATCCCTGAAACTCCCGGAAAGGCGGGAAAAGCACCACAGGAACTCCCAGAAAGGTGGGGAAAGCACCACAGGAACTCCCAGAAAGATGGGAAAAGCATCCCAGGAACTCCCAGAAAGGCGGGAAAAGCATCCCAGGAACTCCCAGAAAGGCGGGAAAAGCATCCCAGGAACTCCCAGAAAGGTGGGAAAAGCACCCCAGGAACTCCCAGAAAGGTGGGAAAAGCATCCCTGAAACTCCCAGAAAGATGGGAAAAGCATCCCTGAAACTCCCAGAAAGGTGGGAAAAGCATCCCTGAAACTCCCGGAAAGGCGGGAAAAGCACCACAGGAACTCCCAGAAAGGTGGGAAAAGCATCCCTGAAACTCCCAGAAAGGTGGGGAAAGCATCCCTGAAACTCCCAGAAAGGCGGGAAAAGCATCCCAGGAACTCCCAGAAAGGTGGGAAAAGCATCCCAGGAACTCCCAGAAAGGCGGGAAAAGCATCCCAGGAACTCCCAGAAAGGCGGGAAAAGCATCCCAGGAACTCCCAGAAAGGCGGGAAAAGGATCCCAGGAACTCCCAGAAAGGCGGGAAAAGCACCACAGGAACTCCCAGAAAGGCGGGAAAAGGATCCCAGGAACTCCCAGAAAGGCGGGAAAAGCATCCCAGGAACTTCCAGAAAGGTGGGAAAAGCACCACAGGAACTCCCAGAAAGGTGGGAAAAGCATCCCTGAAACTCCCAGAAAGGCGGGAAAAGCATCCCTGAAACTCCCAGAAAGGCGGGAAAAACATCCCAGGAAGTCCCAGAAAGGCGGGAAAAGCATCCCTGAAACTCCCAGAAAGGCGGGAAAAGCATCCCTGAAACTCCCGGAAAGGCGGGAAAAGCACCACAGGAACTCCCAGAAAGGTGGGGAAAGCACCACAGGAACTCCCAGAAAGATGGGAAAAGCATCCCTGAAACTCCCAGAAAGGTGGGAAAAGCATCCCTGAAACTCCCAGAAAGGCGGGAAAAGCATCCCAGGAACTCCCAGAAAGGCGGGAAAAGCACCCCAGGAACTCCCAGAAAGGCGGGAAAAGGATCCCAGGAACTCCCAGAAAGGCGGGAAAAGCATCCCTGAAACTCCCAGAAAGGCGGGAAAAGCATCCCAGGAACTCCCAGAAAGGCGGGAAAAGCACCAAAGGAACTCCCAGAAAGGCGGGAAAAGGATCCCAGGAACTCCCAGAAAGGCGGGAAAAGCATCCCAGGAACTTCCAGAAAGGTGGGAAAAGCACCACAGGAACTCCCAGAAAGGTGGGAAAAGCATCCCTGAAACTCCCAGAAAGGCGGGAAAAGCGTCCCTGAAACTCCCAGAAAGGCGGGAAAAGCATCCCTGAAACTCCCAGAAAGGCGGGAAAAGCATCCCTGAAACTCCCAGAAAGGTGGGAAAAGCATCCCTGCAGGGCTGGATCCGGGTTTGGGAAGGACACGGAGCTGCTGGAGCGAGGTGGGCACCAAGGGGAGTCCAGAGGGATGGGGCAGCTGTGGGAAAGGCTGGGAGAGTTGGGAATGTTCAGCTGGAGAGGGAAAGCTTCAGAATGACCTACTTGTGACCTTCCAGGACCTGAAGGAGCTCCAAGAAATGGATACAGACTTGGAGAAGGGCCTGGAGTGCCAGGACAAATGGGAATGGCTTCCCACTGCCTTTTAGGGCGGGATAAATGGGATATTGGGATGAAATCCTTCCCTGTGAGGGCGGGGAGGGGCCGGGATGGATTTCCCAGAGAAGCTGGGGCTGCTCCATCCCTGGAAATGTCCAAGGCCAGGCTGGAGCAGCCTGGGATTGGGAAAGGTGTCCCTTGCCCGTGGCAGGGATGGAACGGGATGAGCTTTATGGCTCTCCCAACCCAAACCATTCCACGATTCCAGGCCGCGGCACCTCTGGCGCGCCTCCCTCACACGTGCCCGCACTCAGCCCCCTCCTAATCGCTTCCCTTCATCTTTTCCCGGTTGTTAATTGCTCCCACCCCGCGTTCCCTGCGTTCCTCCCAGCGCCGCTCTCAACTCCCCTCTCCCGCCGCAGGTGCCGGCTCTGTCATTAACTTTTAACACGGAGCGTGAGGGATCCATGAGTTTGTTTTCCTTGCTCCTGATGGATCTTTAATTGGCCGGCGCCTGCCGGGGTGGCGGGGCCATTCCGCAGGAATCCGATGCAAATGGGATTTCGCATTCCTCGGCTCCCTCTCGGCCGCTGCCAAATATTTGAAAGGAATAAACACGATTGCGTCAACGGAGAGCAGCGTGAGGCTCGCAGGTGCACTCGCAGCCTCTACCACAGCCCAAACACGGCGGGATGAGCCCAAACTCGGTCCGGGAAAAGCTGGGAAAGGGGGTGGATTTGGCGGGAGCATCGCCGGGAAAGGACGGCTCGATAACGCTGTGCATTAATGGGCCGCAATGCAGGCGCTAATCAGGAGGATGCGGCTCCCACCTCCCACCTCCCATCCCGCGGTTTAACCCTCCGCAGCCTGACTCCAGACTCTCCTGGATCCATGGGGTCTCCCCCACCCGTCGGAGCTCCCAAATCCCGGGGTTGGAATGTTGGTGCCACCTCCTGCACCCCTCAATGGGCCCCCCAAACCCCCCGTGCCAGGCGCGGCCTCCCCGCAAGGATGCCCGGGGCTGGGTGATTGACAGCTGTCACTCAAAGCTGTCTCTGGCCGCGGCTTCCCGGCAGATGAATATTCATGGGATGCTTTCCATGCTGCGGCGGGACCCTTCTGTGGGTTTTCTCCATTAACTATTCATGGAACACCAGGCAAAATGCAAATTCCAACGGGCTTGGCCCGGCAATCAGCTCCTCCAGGCCTGGCACCGGCGACCCTGATCCTCCCGTGCCGTGCCAGCTGCAGAAAGTGCTGGAAAAGGCAGGAAAACATGGATATCTCCCCTGCTCTTCCCGCCTTCCTGGGACGCTGGGGGCAGCCAGGAGCACCAGAACCCCCACGGTGTGACCTTGGGTGGTCACCGCCACCATCCCGCATGTCCATAATCCTCATCCCCCCTGGAATATCCCTGGAACATCCCGGAGCTGGCCCTGCCACCGGGATGCGTCCCCGTGTTCTGCTCGGGGTGGGGAAACTGAGGCACGGAGCGGGACAGGGCCAGCCTGGCACAGCAGGGGACAGGGAGGTGACACTGCCGGCTCTGGCTGTCGGTGGCGCTCGGCGCTGACGCCTCTTCACCATCACGGCCCCGTCACTGAGCTAATTAAACCGCTGTTAATGAGCCACTCATTAGCGAGGGCCATCAAAGGCGACCCTGCCTCTCTGCCCGGGACACCCGGGGGGCTGCGGGGCCGGGATTTTTCCCAGCTGGAACAAAGCAGGAGAGGCTCTTCCGCGGGCTCGGGTGGCTCCTGGACATCCCGTGAGCAGGGACAGGAGGGGCGATCCCAAAAGGGACCCCGGGAAGGTCACCGGAGGGGGTGACACTGCCCCGCGCTGTCCCCGCGGCCCCGGGGATGCCGTGGGCATCTCCTGCCTGCCCCAGCCTGAGCTCCCAGGGCTTCGTCCCGAATCCAGACCCCAAATGTGAACCCCCCCAGGGCTTCATCCCTAACCCAACAGCACAACCTGAGTCTCCAGGGCTTCATCCCGAATCCAGGGCCCCAGAGTGAGCTCTCCAGGGCTTCGTTCCTATTCCTGAATCACAACCTGATTCCCCCCCCCCAGGGCTTCACCCTGAATCCAGGGCCCCATCCTGATCCCCCCCAAGGCTTCATCCCTAATCCTGCACCACAATTTGAGTTCCCCAGGCTTTGTTCCTATTCCAGTGCCCCACCCTGATCTCCCCGAGGCTTCATCCCCAAATTCAGGGCCCCATCCTGATCCCCCCCAGGCTTCATCCCTAATCCTGCACCATAATTTGAGTCCCCCAGCTTTCATTCCTAATCCAGCACCCCAGGCTGAGCTCTCCAAGGCTTCATTCCTATTCCTGCATCACAACCTGATTCCCCCCCCCCACCCAGGGCTTCATCCCAAATCCAGCTCCCCAGACTGAGTTCCCCAGGTTCCATCCCTTCATCCAGGGCCCCGTCTTGATCCCCCAGGGCTTCATCCCTAATCCACACCACAATTTGAACCCCCCCCGGCTTCATTCCTATTCCAGCGCCCCGTCCTGATTCCCCCAGGGCTCCATCCCGAACCCGGCCTGAACCCGGTTTCCACCCGGTCTGGAATGTCCCAAAGGAGCTGGACCTCGGTGAATCCCGGCCGGCCTCGGGACCCCCATCCTGAGGGGGCACAGAGGGGTTTGGAGCAGAGGATGGAAGAAGAGGAGGAAGAGGAAGAAGAGGAAGAAGAGGAGGAAGAGGAGGAGGCATCCCGGCTCTTTCCCACGCCCACTCCTCCCCGCTCGCACTTCCCAGCTCACCTTTCCCGGCACGTCTGATCCCGGAGGAGCCTTGCACCGACGCCGCTCCCTCCTCCCACCTCCCTCCCGGCTTTTCTCAGTTTAAACACACGGACGCATGAAAAATAAATGTTGCTCAGGAAAGACAGCGGCAGAGGGCTGGGAAGCAATTAGCATCCAAAGAGGCGTAATTAGTGCTCAGAATGCGAGCGGCGGAGAAGAAATAAAGCAGCGCTCGGATGCAATCAGGGTCGTGCCTGAATTACAAACCGTTAACGGAATCACTAATTAAGCACAGGGTGTGAATCACGGCTTATTAAGGGCTCAGCGCGGGCCCTGCCAGGCAGGACCGTGCTGGGACAGAGGGACCGTGGTGGGACGGAGGGAAAATGATGGGACAGAGGGACCGTGGTGGGATGCAGGAGCAGTGGTGGGACAAGGGGCTGTGGTGTAATGGAGGGACAAAGATGGGACAAGGGAATCTGGTGGGACAGAAGGACAATGATGGGATGAGGAGCCCGTGGTGGGACAGAGGGACCCTGGTGGGACAAAGGACCATGATAGGACAAGGGACCGTGGTGGGATAGAGGGACAAAGATGGGACAAGGGACCAGGTGGGATGAGGGGACCATGGTGGGACAAGGGACCACAGGACCCTGGTGGGGACAAGGGCCGTGGTGGGACAGGGGGTCCGCGTGACATCTCTGGTGGCATGGCATGATCCTCGGTGAGCCAGTGCCAACCTTGGTGGCACGGTGTGCCCCTCGGTGGCACGGTGCCATCCTCAGCGGGGTGTGGTGCCCAGCGCCATCCTCGGCGCCACGGTGCCCTCCTTGGTGGCACAGAGCAATCCCTGGTGCCGCGCCGGGATTCCCGATGGCACAGGAACATCCTCGGGGATGCGGTGCCGTCCTCGGTGACGCTCTGTGATCCTCGGTGTCACAGTGCCACCGGGGTTTGGGGACCTGCCCACGGTGCCGGCTCTGGGTGTGCCCTGCCGGTGGGACGCGGGAGGCGCTGCCCACCCGGCCGTTAATTAGCCCTAATTAGCAGGATTCGCCTCATTTTAACAGCCTGGGCCAATATTTGCTCAGGGTGTGCTGCTGCCTCCGCGGGCCGGGCTGGCTCCCGGGGGGATGGAGCTGGAAAGGCCGGGAGCCACGCGGGGCCCTCAGTGTCCCCAAGGTCCCCTGTGGCCCCGCTGGCTGCCCCGGGTGCCACCTTCGTGTCCCCTCTCAGCAGGAGGGGCAGGTCCGAAGCGGGGACACTTCCCTTGGGGGATTCTCCTGGAATGCCTCCATACCCTGCATCCCACATCCCTATCCCCTGTATCCCCAAACGCCTGTGTCCTGCACCCCTGTGCTCCCGCATCCTTGCAGCCTGCATCCCGTATTCCCTGAATCCCTGTAACCCCATATCCTGGCAGCCTGCCACCCCTGAGTCCTGTATCCCACATCCCCACTCTCTGCATCCCTGTGTCCCCAAATCCCTGTGTCCCCAAATCCTTGCAGCCTGCACCCCTGTCCTGCAGTCCTGATTCCCCATATCCCTGTAATCCCACATCCCCATTCCCTGTATCCTGCATTCCCCATCCCATTCCCTGCACCCTCACACCCCATCTCCCCAGTTCCCATCCCAATTCCCATCCCAGTTCCCATCCCAGTCCCGCAGCCCCGCTCGGAGCAGGGAGCGCCCAGATCCTGATCCAGGGATGGGAAGGGACAGGATTCATTAATTATTCCCGGTTTATCCAACCCAGACACGTCGCTCCAAAGACCCGACGAGCTTTGCCCAGGGGTGCAGCTGCCCTTGGCTGCCTCCTCTTCGCTTCCCAACCCTTTCCCTTTTTGTCTCCAGGATCGTTTTTATCTCCACCTTTTTCCCTTTCCCGTTTTCCCCAGAGTTCCAGCACCGTCTCTGTGTGTCCTTGCCAAGCTTCCCCGAATCCCTCCGGCTTTTCCACCTCCCTAAATCCCTGCTGAGCTTCCAGGGATTCATAGCGCTCCCGCCCCATCCCCGCGGGCTCCCCAAGGACTGGGATCCCCCAGCTTTTCCCGGGAAGGTGAGGAGCAGCTCTGGGTTTCCAGGCTGGCGAGCTGGGAGCAGGGATGAAAGGGAAGCGGCTGCGCTTGAAGCCCGGCACCGCGAAAGGTCCTGGGAGCACCGTGGCGATCAAAAGGAGCCTCATCTATTTTAATGAGGCTCCTCCGAGCATTCCAGAGGGTTTGGAGAAGGGAAGGGGCTTTCCGGAGATCAAAGCCCTGCGCGAGCATCGGAGGAGCTGAGGGGGCTCGGAGAGGGAGAGGAAGGAGAGAGGGCTCGGAATAAAAAGATGGAGAGGCCGGAGATGCGGCTCCCAGGGATCCGTTTGGAGCTTCCCGATTCCTGGGAAGGAGCTGAGCATCGGGGGGGATGCAGCTGAGAGCACCCCAAGGAATGTCCCTGGCACCAAACCGGGTCCCACTGCCACATCCTGCCACTGCCAAATCCGGGAATAGAGGGCTCAGGGTGGGCACGAAGGGACTGACAGGGACATGGGCAGATGTCCCCACTTATCCCGCAAAAAGCCACTGGGATGATCCCAGGAAGGGACAACCAAAGGGTTTCCCTGGACACAGGTGGAGGGAAGGTCCCCCCTGCCCATCAGCGCTTCCCTCTTGGTGCATCCCACAAATCGCTAAGATCCAGCACCATATCCCGGCTCATGTGGGACACCAAAGCCAAGAGCACGGCCTTGGGAATGGTCCCCAAGCCGGGATTTCTCCACCAGCAGGAAAAAATCCAGCGGGAACAAGAGCAAACATGGAGCTCCCGGGGAAAATCCGGGAGCAAATGAAGATGTGCAGCTCCGGAGCTGTTATCCCTGCTCAGCTCCTCCGCGGACCCTTCGGAGATGAAAACCCTTTTTCTTTGATGAAGGATTTATCAAGTTTAGTTTGAAATCACCGAGGAAGATTCCCTGTTTGGATAAGCCTCTGGCTTGTGCTGGATTAATGTCCCAAGCCAGGAACTGGCGGATGTTTGGGAACATCATAATGAGGAACAGCAAACAGAGCAATGAGGAGAAATGATCCCACTGCTTTTCCAGGGCCAGAAATCCTGGGATGAAGCCTGGCAAGGAAGCCTGGAGGTCTGGCTGCCCCTTGGGTGCTGCCACGAGCTCTGGGATGCAGGAAAATCCCAGGGATTAATGGAGTGATGGAGATTCCTTAGGCTCTTTTCACTTTGGGACTTGATTTTTTTTCCTGAGGAGGGAAAAGGGGATGAATCCCAGCGCTGCTGCAGGGCAGACACCTGGAGCTGCAGCAGCTTTCCCAGCCAAGGATTGTCATGGAATAAAGCAATTCCCAGCTGGTGATCCCTCAGGCTTTTCCGGGAATGGCTCGGCAGCGGCTGGATCCAGCAGGGAGGGATTGAGGAATCAACACCTCCAGGGATAGGAAATGCTGGAGAGGGACTGGAGCCGTGTGGAAAATGGGATGTGCCACACAGGGGATGTTGCTCCTCATCCCCAAATCTGGTGTGTCCATGCATGGGAATATCCCAGGGAATCTCTAGGAATTCCAGAGCTTCGTCATAGAACCATGGAGTCATGGAATGGTTTGGGTTGGAAGGGAACTTAAAGAGCATCTCCTTCCACGGGCAGGGACACCTTCCACTATCCCAGGCTGCTCCAAGCTGGCCTGGGACACTTCCAGGGATCCAGGGGCAGCCACAGCTTCTCTCGGAATTCCATCCCAGCCCCTCCCCGCCCTCCCAGGGAGGAATTCCTCCCCAATATCCCATCCATCCCTGCCCTCTGGCAGTGGGAAGCCATTCCCTGTCCCTCCATCCCTTATCCCAAATCCCTCTCCAGCTCTCCTGGAGCCCCTTTAGGCTCTGAGCTCTCCCTGGATCCTTCCCTTCTCCAGGCGAACATTCCCACCTCTCCCAGCCTGGCTCCAGAGCAGCTCCATCTCCCGGAGCATCTCCAGGCCTTTCTCTGGATTTGCTCCAGCAATTCCACATCCTCCTTATCCCAGGGAGGAGCCAGAAGGACCCTCAAATCCCAGGGTTGTGCCCATCCATCACCCCTGGAGGTGCCTCCTGCTCCTCCTGCCAGCTCCATTACCCGCATTCCGCTCCCGCGGATCCTGCAATCAGCGGCTGCCTGTGGATCCTGGAAAAATTAATCCTAATTGCTGCCAGCGAGGCACGGCGCACTTGTAACTGCGGGCCGTTAATTAGGGCGCTGTAATTGGATACAGCGCTCCCTGTAAATCCAATTACCTGGGATTGGAGCCGTGCCACGGCACCGGGAGTGGGATGCGGCCACGCCAGGGTCCTTCCCATTCCTAAAACTCTATCCCGGCTCTTTCCTGATGGGGAGAGCTGGGAAGGTCTCCAGGTCCTTATCGCAGCCCCAAATTCCTCCCAAAATCCTTCTCCCAATCCTCTTTTTCCTGCCACGATGGGAAGGGTCTCCAGCATCTTATCACAGCCCCAAATCCTTCTCCCCATCCCTTTTTTCCTGCCATGATGGGAAGAGCTGGGAAGGTCTCCAGGTCCTTAGCGCAGTCCCAAATTCCTCCCAAAATCCTTCTCCCGATCGCCCTTTTCCTGCCGAGCTGGGAATGGTCTCCAGCTCCTTATCACAGTCCCAAATTCCCCCCAAATCCTCCTCCTCACCCCCTTTTTCCTGCCGAGCTGGGAAGATCCCCAGGTCCTTATCCCAAATTCTCCCCCAAATCACCTCCCCATCTCTTTTCTCCTGCCAGGATGAGGAAAGCCAGGAAGGTCTCCAGCTCCTTATCACAGTCCCAAATTCCCCCAAAATCCTTCTCCCAATCCCTTCTCCCATCCCCGGGAGGCTGCCAGCGTTGTCCGGATCCATAAAGATTAAATTACATATATAAAAAACAACAAAAAAAAAAGGAAAATATTTAACTACACGGAACAATCATCCCCTTTTAATATCCACAGATAAAACCTGGAATTGTTTCCCCAGGAGAACGAGGTAATTCCAGCTCTGGTTTTATGGAGTTTTGGGCTATAAAGTCGCCGTTCCGGAGTCTTCTGGAAGTTGGAGCAAAGGCTGGGCTGGGAGGTGGTAATTTGGGATTATTTTAGTTAAAGGCAGGTGGAAATATGGAAAAATTACCTGTTAATTCCAGGTTTGTTTTCCCGGCAAAACTCCAGGGAGCAATCCTTCCAATCCTGAATCCGCCCGTATCCCATGTCCGTGTCCTTGTCCTTGCGCTTCCCCGCGTGTCCCTGGGGGATAAAACACCATCAAACAGCAGGAAAACGCCGCGCCAGCGCCTTTCCTGGGAATCATGGAGAGCCGGGAGCATGGGATGGGCTTGGGAAGAGCTCAGCCCCATCCTGTTGGCATGCAGGGGTGGAAAAGAGGAAAAATTGGGGGGGAAAAGGGAAGGGAAAGGAAAGGGAAGCTCAAGCCCTGTTCTACTTCAGGCGCTGAATTATCCCCCTGCCACAAATCATCCGAGATTGGGGAATCCAAATCCACATCCGGGGGTGCCCATCCCGTGCCCCACAGCCCCGCCAAGCCCGCGGCAGTGCCGGGTGCCCGTGCCCAGCCTGCTGCTGCCCTCTGCCGCGGGGAAGCCGCTGCCAGGGAATTCCTCCTCCCGGGAAAAGCCTCTCCCCCTGGGAAATGCTCCTGCCGGGACGGAGCTGCTCAGGGCGGGCAGCTCTGCCGGCACCCCGCGGCCTCGGCCTGCCCGGCACGGCCCGGCCCGGCTGCTGTGGGAGCGCTGGGCGGGCTCTGCATCCCAGGGTGAGGAGGCTCTGGATCCCAGGGTGAGGAGGCTCTGGATCCCAGGATGAGGAGGCTCTGCACCCCAGGGTGAGGAGGCTCTGCACCCCAGGGTGAGGAGGCTCTGCACCCCAGGATGAGGAGGCTCTGGATCCCAGGGTGAGGAGGCTCTGGATCCCAGGGTGAGGAGGCTCGGCATCCCAGGGTGAGGAGGCTCTGGATCCCAGGATGAGGAGGCTCTGGATCCCAGGGTGAGGAGGCTCTGCATCCCAGGGTGAGGAGGCTCTGCACCCCAGGATGAGGAGGCTCTGCACCCCAGGGTGAGGAGGCTCTGGATCCCAGGGTGAGGAGGCTCTGGATCCCAGGGTGAGGAGGCTCGGCATCCCAGGATGAGGAGGCTCTGGATCCCAGGGTGAGGAGGCTCTGCACCCCAGGGTGAGGAGGCTCTGGATCCCAGGGTGAGGAGGCTCTGGATCCCAGGGTGAGGAGGCTCTGCACCCCAGGGTGAGGAGGCTCGGCATCCCAGGGTGAGGAGGCTCTGCACCCCAGGGTGAGGAGGCTCGGCATCCCAGGGTGAGGAGGCTCTGCACCCCAGGGTGAGGAGGCTCTGGATCCCAGGGTGAGGAGGCTCTGGATCCCAGGGTGAGGAGGCTCGGCATCCCAGGGTGAGGAGGCTCTGGATCCCAGGGTGAGGAGGCTCTGGATCCCAGGGTGAGGAGGCTCGGCATCCCAGGATGAGGAGGCTCTGGATCCCAGGGTGAGGAGGCTCTGGATCCCAGGGTGAGGAGGCTCTGCACCCCAGGGTGAGGAGGCTCGGCACCCCAGGGTGAGGAGGCTCTGCACCCCAGGGTGAGGAGGCTCTGGATCCCAGGGTGAGGAGGCTCGGCATCCCAGGATGAGGAGGCTCTGCACCCCAGGGTGAGGAGGCTCTGGATCCCAGGGTGAGGAGGCTCGGCATCCCAGGGTGAGGAGGCTCGGCATCCCAGGGTGAGGAGGCTCGGCATCCCAGGGTGAGGAGGCTCTGGATCCCAGGGTGAGGAGGCTCTGCACCCCAGGGTGAGGAGGCTCTGGATCCCAGGGTGAGGAGGCTCTGGATCCCAGGGTGAGGAGGCTCTGGATCCCAGGATAAGGAGACTCTGCATCCCAGGATAAGGAGACTCTGCATCCCAGGACAGGGACGTTCTGGGATCCAGGGTCAGGATGTTTTTGACCCCAGGACAAGGATGCCCTGCACTCCAGGATCCAGGATGCTCTGGGATCCCAGGACAAGGATGCTCTGTGCCACAAGGCAGGGATATTTCACACCCCAGGACTGGGATATTTCACACCCCAGGACAGGATATTTCACATCCCAGGACAGACAGGGTATTTCACACCCCAGGACAGACAGGGATATTTTACACCCCAGGACTGGGATATTTCACACCCCAGGACAGACTGGGATATTTCACACCCCAGGACTGGGATATTTCACACCCCAGGACAGACAGGGATATTTTACACCCCAGGACTGGGATATTTTACACCCCAGGACTGGGATATTTTACACCCCAGGACTGGGATGCTCTGCAGGAGCCCCGGGAGATCTGGAGAGGGGCAGGAGGGGTGAAGTTCCTGGGGCTCTCCCAGTCCCAGGCTGGAGAACCGGAGTGGGGCTCAGGGACCACGGCGAGGGGTCCAGGGCGAGCTGGGCTGAGGGGATCGGGAGAAAAGAGCTCAAACCCCATCAGCTGAGCCCCCTTGGGATGGGGATGAGGATTTCCCATCATTCCATGATTGGAAAAGGACACTGGGCCCCACTGATCCCCACGCCAGGGACAGGGGTCGGGGTCACGTCCCTGCTGTGGGGGACCAGAGCTCAGCACCCCCCAAATTCCCTCTGCCCCCAATCCCTCTCCAGCCCCTGCTGTGCCCATCCCCTGCACGCCTTCCCCGGCCTTATTAACATAATTAATTAAGCCAGAGGCCTGTGGATGATCTAATTACAAGCGAGCCTAGATTTGATTTCCCTTTTAATTAATCAGTGTTATTTACACGCAGCAGCCGCCCGGGCAGTGCCCGCTCGGCAAAGGGCACATCCCGAGGGAAGCGGGTGGCAGGAGGTGGCACCTTGGTGGCACCTTGGTGACACCAGGACAAGGCAGGGCCACAAGGGGGGCGTGGGAAAGGGGGGGCACAGCCGCTTTGGGGTCACAGCTGGCCACTCGTCCTGCAGGGGGGACGCGGAGGGACCATCACCAAGGGCCACCACCCCTCAGGGTCCCCAAAAGGGTCCCCAAAAGGAGCTGGGGGTGCCGTGGGGACCCCCCCCAAAGGACGTCGGGGGCTGCCAGACCTCACTAGAGGGCAGCAAAATGCTGCCGGTTCCCAGGGCTGGTGGCACGGGACCACCTGTGGCCCCGCGCTGGTGGCCACGTCCCCCTTGGGGACCCTCAGGAGTTGGTGGCAGCTCTTCCCAGACCTCCTGGGACTGCGGATCCCGGCACAATTCCCGGCGGATGCTCGGGACAGGGGAGCTCAAGGGGAGGAGGAGCACCTTGGCTGGGTTGGGTGACACCGAAGGTGACGCTGTCCCAGGGCTGGGGACCCTGGGGGCTGATCCAGAGCTTCCCTCAGGATGAGAATTCCTCTGCCAAGGTCAGGGAGCCCTGGATCCATGCAAATTAGAAAGAAATCCGAA
The DNA here is from genome assembly GCF_009650955.1 of Corvus moneduloides. Taxonomy (NCBI): domain Eukaryota; kingdom Metazoa; phylum Chordata; class Aves; order Passeriformes; family Corvidae; genus Corvus; species Corvus moneduloides. The sequence continues at coordinate 5,289,732 of NC_045498.1, forward strand.
AGAAGTCCGAAAGAAATCGAAAGAAATCAGAAAGAAATGAAAAAGAATTTGGAAAAAAAGCAGAAAGAAATCAGAAAGAAATCGAAAGAAATCGGAAAGAAAATAAAAAGAAATCGGAAAAGAAACTGGAAAGAAATCAGAAAGAAACTGGAAAGAAATCAGGAAGAAAACAAAAAGAAATCAGAAAGAAATCAAAACGGAATTAAAATTAAATGAAAAAGAAATCAGAAAGAAACTGGAAAGAAATCAGAAAGAAATCAAAACGAAATTAAAATGAAATGAAAAAGAAATCAGAAAGAAATCGAAAGAAATCAGAAAGAAATGAAAAAGAATTTGGAAAAAAAACTGGAAAGAAATCAGAAAGAAATCAAAACGAAATTAAAATGAAATGAAAAAGAAATCAGAAAGAAATCAGAAAGAAACTGGAAAGAAATCAGAAAGAAATCAGAAAGAAATCAAAATGAAATTAAAATTAACCAGAAAGAAATCAGAAAGAAATCAAAACGAAATTAAAATTAAATGAAAAAGAAATCAGAAAAAAAAACCAGAAAGAAATCAGAAAGGAATCAGAAAGAAATCAGAAAGAAATGAAAAAGAATTTGGAAAAAAAGCAGAAAGAAATCAGAAAGAGATCAGAAAGGAACTGGAAAGAAATCAGAAAGAAATCAAAATGAAATTTTCATTTAATTTTAATTTCATTTTGATTTCTTTCTGATTTCTTTCTGATTCCTTTCTGATTTCTTTCTGGGTTTTTTTTCTGATTTCTTTTTCATTTAATTTTAAAGAAATCAGAAAAAAAACCCAGAAAGAAATCAGAAAGAAATCAGAAAGGAACTGGAAAGAAATCAGAAAGAAATCAAAATGAAATTAAAATTAAATGAAAAAGAAATCAGAAAAAAAAACCAGAAAGAAATCAGAAAGGAATCAGAAAGAAATCAGAAAGAAATGAAAAAGAATTTGGAAAAAAAGCAGAAAGAAATCAGAAAGAGATCAGAAAGGAACTGGAAAGAAATCAGAAAGAAATCAAAATGAAATTAAAATTAAATGAAAAAGAAATCAGAAAAAAAAAACAGAAAGAAATCAGAAAGGAATCAGAAAGAAATCAGAAAGAAATGAAAAAGAATTTGGAAAAAAAGCAGAAAGAAATCAGAAAGAAATCAGAAAGAGGTCAGAAAGGAACTGGAAAGAAATCCGAAAGAGAACGGAAAGAACACAGGAGGAAAGGCTCCTTCTGGCCGGCGATGGGGCTGGAAAAGGCCAATTCCAGCGGGCAGGAAGCTCCCGCGGGACAGCTTTGGAGGCAAACACGGGCCTGACTTTGATCTGCCACCCTTTCCCATCTTTTTCCCAGCTCTATCCAACATTCCCGAGCTTCCCCGCAGGTGCCAGCAGGGCTGGGTCCCCTCTGCCCGCCGGGAGCACCTAAGGGCACTCAAACCCCACATCCAGAGGGGACGATGCTCTGAGGAAGCAGCGAAATTCCATGGAATGCTCAAAGCAGGAATGCTCATCCCTCCGTCCTCCCAAATTCCCCCAAAAGTCCCTTAATCCTCCTGAGCGGCGGCGCTGCGGGATCTTTTTGGGATTAAGGAGAATCTGTTTATAGCCAGCACCGGGGTGGGGAATGGGAACTATTCCGGGAATGGGACTGGGAATAAACAGGGGGCACCTGGAATGAAACAACTGGAATGAAACAGGGATCACCTGGAATAAACAGGGATCACCTGGGATAAAACGGGGATCACCTGGGATAAAACAATTGGAATAAAACAGGGATCACCTGGAATAAACAGGGATCACCTGGAATAAACAGGGATTACATGGAATGAAACAGGGATCACCTGGAATAAAACAATTGGAATAAAACAGGGATCACCTGGAATGAAACAAGGATCACCTGGAATAAACGGGGATCACCTGGGATAAAACAATTGGAATAAAAGAGGGATCACCTGGAATAAAACAGGGATCACATGGAATGAAACAGGGATCACCTGGAATAAAACAACTGGAATAAAGCAGGGATCACCTGGAATAAAACAACTGGAATAAAACAGGGATCACCTGGGATAAAATAATTGGAATAAAACAGGGATCACCTGGAATGAAACAGGGATCACCTGGGATAAAACAATTGGAATAAAGCAGGGATCACCTGGAAAAAAACAGGGATCACATGGAATAAACAGGGGGCACCTGGAATAAAACAATTGGAATAAACACAGATCACATGGAATGAAACAATTGGAATAAAACAGGGATCACATGGAATAAAACAGGGGGTACCCAGAATAAAGCAGGGATCACATGGAATAAAGCAACTGGAATAAAACAGGGATCACCTGGGATAAAACAATTGGAATAAACAATTTTCACCTGGAATAGAACAACTGGAATGAAACAGGGACCACCTGGGATAAAACAACTGGAATAAAAGAGGGATCACCTGGAATAAAATAACTGGAATGAAACAGGAATCACATGGAATAAGCAGGGATCACCTGGGATAAAACAACTGGAATGAAACAGGGATCACATGGAATAAAATAACTGGAATGAAACAGGAATCACATGGAATAAAATAACTGGAATGAAACAGGAATCACATGGAATAAGCAGGGATCACCTGGGATAAAACAACTGGAATGAAACAGGGATCACCTGGAATCAAACAATTGGAATAAAACAGGGATCACCTGGGATAAAATAACTGGAATGAAACAGGGATCACCTGGAATCAAACAGGGATCACCTGGAATAAAACAATTGGAATAAAACAGGGATCACATGGAATAAAATAATTGGAATAAAGCAGGAATCACATGGAATAAGCAGGGATCACCTGGGATAAAACAACTGGAATAAAACAGGGATCACATGGAATAAAATAATTGGAATAAAGTAGGAATCACATGGAATAAGCAGGGATCACCTGGGATAAAACAACTGGAATGAAACAGGGATCACCTGGAATGAAACAGGGATCACCTGGAATCAAACAATTGGAATAAAGCAGGGATCACCTGGGATAAAATAACTGGAATGAAACAGGAATCACCTGGAATGAAACAGGGATCACCTGGAATCAAACAGGGATCACCTGGGATCAAACAATTGCCAGCTGCCAGCTGCTGGCCCTGGGCAGTGCCACCGCTCCCTGCGGGGCGTGTCCCCCCACTGCCACCCGGCGCCAGGAAATGTCACAAGCGTCCCCTTGTCCCGAAACCCAGGGACACTTTTCCACCGAGAGCAGCGAGGAGCCGGATCCCTGCCAGCATTCCCCATTCCCTGCGGGAAATCCGGGACACGGCGGGGGGCACCGGCGCTGGCAGCGGGCGACAAAGGGACAGGGATTCGTCCTCATGTGGGGATTCCTCAAATCCCCTGCAGGAGCGGCAGGAAAAGCGCTGGGGGTGCCGGTGTGCCAGCCAGGGGGTGGCACAGGACGGGCACAGCCCTGTCCCCCACCCTGCGGCCACCACTGGCCCCGTGCCCGGTGCCACCGGCCCCGCCTTCCCACAGGGATGCATCCGTGCCCATGGCTCGGCAGCCAAATCCCATCAAACCCAAGGGGGTTTGGTGCCAAGGTCGGTGCCCTGCGAAGTTCCTGGTGACTCCTGAGATCCAACGCCTGCTGGGTTTTTCCCTCGGAATAATCCTGCTGGGATTTCCCTGATTCTCCCAGTGACTCGTCTGCCTCCCCTGCCCTGATTTCCAGAACCTTCCTCAGCCTCTCTCTCGCTCTGCACGGTTCCTGTTTTCCAGCAGAACATTCCCGAGTTTTCCTGCTTCTCCAGATTTGGGAATGCTCCTTCTCTCTCATTATTTATCTGCAAAAAGCTCCCCAAAATCCCCCTTTTCCAGCAGACTATTCCAGAGTGTTCCTGCTTCTCCAGACCTAGGAATGCTCCCTGCCTCTCATTATTACATCCCCAAAAAATCCCCATTTTCCAGCAGAACATTCCAGCTATTTTCCTGCTTCCCCGGACCTGGGAATCCTCCCTTCCTCCCATTACTACATCCCCAAAATCCCCAATTTCCAGCAGAATATTCAGGTGTTTTCCTGCTTCCCCAGACACGGAAATATTCCCTCCCTCCCATTATTACCCCCCAGAAACCTCCCAAAAATCCCCATTTTCCAGCAGAACATTCCAGCCATTTTCCTGCTTCCCCAGACCTGGAAATGCTCCCCGCCTCCCATTATTGCCTCCCCAAAATCCCCATTTTCCAGCAGAATATTCCAGAGTTTTCCTGCTTCTCTAGCGCTGGGAACACCTCCAGCCTCCCATTATTACTTCCCAAAAATCCCCATTTGCCAGCAGAACATTCCTGAATTTTCCTGCTTCCCCAGACCTGGGAACGCTCCCTGACTCCCAAAAACCTGTCCATGGCACAGCACCCTTGGGATAAACTGGGATATCCATCCTGTGGCCAGGTCTGGGAATTCCTGGGAGCTGGGCCACTGGGTGTGGGGGAGCAGCCCCTCTGCCCCACTGCTTTTGTGGGATCAGGGCAGAATTCCCAGCAGGGAATCATGGAATGGTTTGGGTTGGGACATTAAATCCCATTCAGTTCCATTCTGGACACCTCCCACTATCCCAGGCTGCTCCAACCTGGCCTTGGACACTTCCAGGGATGGGAGAGCCTGAAAAAGTCCTGGAAATCCTTTTCCTGTTAGTTTTGCATTCCTGGTTGGAATGAGAGCCGTGTATCCCAGTGTGGATCTTATCCCTGCAAGGAGCAAAGTGTCCAAAATGCTTCCAAATGAGCCAAATCCCTCCCAGGGAAACTCATCCAGCGCCTCCCAGCTCCACATCTCCAGGTGATTCAGGCACCTCCTGCTCCAGCAAAAACTACCAGGAATTGAGTTCTTTCCAAGGCAGGAGTGGGATGAGGAGCAGGAATGCAGCTCCAAGCCCCATTTCCCTGGAGCTGAACCCCTCACAAAGCTTGAACACGAAGCAAAACGTGGCCAAATTCCTGGGAGAAGCTCCTGGAGCCAAGAAATCCAAGAATCCAAGGAGAAACAGATGTTCCCAGGCAGAACAGGGAATCAGCTTGAAACAGTCCATGGCAAAACAACGGGAAAATATCCTCAATTTTCCCTGTTCCGGGGAAATCTTTCTCAGGGATGGGGCTGGAATGTTAAATCGGGGTCTGGCTGGGGAAGGGCCACTTCTCCTGGAATTTTTGGTGGGAACAGTTGGAGCTTACACACCTGATGGATCAATCCCTCCACACGAAAGACACAAATCCCAATCCCAGGGTTAAAAGTTAAGGACCACGGGGATTTATTTCTCCAAAAGACCGGGGCTGAGCTGGCTGCAATGAATCTCTGTGCATCCCAGGCCCTGCCTCTTCCCCATATCCCGCTTCCAACGGTGCATTCCCAACCTCATCCCTTCCCTGGCAAAACCAGGTCACCATCTGCTCTGCCCCTGGCTCAGCGACAGCTCCTGCCTCTGCAGGAGATCCAAGAGCTTTTCCCAAATTCCCACTCCAAACCCTGCTGACCAACAAGGACACGAGGGCAGGGAGGATGGCAGGTTGTGGAATAACCAGGAATATTCACATCCCTCGGGAGATTCCCCATTTCTGACTCCTGGAGGAGTTCTCCCTGCTCCACTTCCCAGCTTTTATTTTCCATCTTCAAGCCCGCAGCCAAAGGAACACGGAGCAGGCACAGAGGAGACCCCCCCCACCCCCAGCCCTTCCAAGCTCTGCAATTCCAGCCTCTGGAGCAGAATCCAGGAGGTTTTAACAGCAGGAAAAGGCTGGAAAAACGAGAGCCAGGGAAAAGCTGCCTCCCCTCTCAGGGAGCCTCCCGGGCCTAGCTCCGGCCCTGCCGTGCGCAGGCAGCTCCAGGCTGGCTCCTTTCCATCTCCTGCTGCTTCCTGACAGCCATTCCCAGGAAAAAAGCTGCTCCTGGATGCTTTGCCAGCTGTACCAGGCAGGTCTGGCCCTCCCTGAGTGGCTCCTTCCCTGTTCCCATCGGTGGCACTGCCCTGACAGCCGAGAGCGTCACGGTCCCGTTCCCAGCAGGGACTTGGATCCATATCCCAGCGCATCCCATCCACATCCTCCCATTCCCTCCTGCATACCTGGAGCTGGCTCTGGGATAAGGTTTTAAAGTGCTGAGTTTGATCCCAAAGCTCCTCCCGGGAGTGGGGGAAAAGGTAACAAACAAAAATCCCAAATAGCAGCGACGCACAGGGGTTGTTGTGGGGTGGAGGGAGCACAGGGAGCCTCTTCCCGCCTGGATGGAGAGGGAACTGGGATTAGCACTGCGTGTCCTTCAGCTGGAACTCATTATTCCAGCTGGAACCCCTTTATTCCAGCTGGAACCCCTTTATTCCAGCTGGAATCCTTGCTGGAGCAGGATAATAACCTCTTTATTCCAGCTGGAACCCCTTTATTCCAGCTGGAATTCTTGCTGGAACCCCTTATTCCAGATGGAACCCTTCACTGCAGCTGGAACCCATTATTCCAGCCAGAATCCTTGCTGGAGCCCCTTATTCCAGATGGAACCCCTTTATTCCAGCTAGAACCCCTTTATTCCAGCTGGAATTCTTTTATTTCCTGCCGGGGCAATTTTGTTCTACCTGTAACCTCATTATTCCAGCTGGAACCCCTCTATTCCAGCTGGAACCCCTTTATTCCAGCTGGAATTCTTGCTGGAACCCCTTTATTCCAGCTAGAACCCCTTTATTCCAGCTGTAACCCCTTTATTCCAGCTGGAATTCTTGCTGGAACCCCTTTATTCCAGCTAGAACCCCTTTATTCCAGCTGGAATTCTTGCTGGAACCCCTTATTCCAGATGGAACCCTTCATTGCAGCTGGAACCCCTTTATTCCAGATGGAACCCCTTTATTCCAGATGGAATTCTTTTATTTCCTGCCTGGACAATTTTGTTCTACCTGTAACCCCATTATTCCAGCTGGAACCCCTCTATTCCAGCTAGAACCCCTTTATTCCAGCTGAAATCTTTTATTCCAGCTGGAACCCCTTTATTCCAGCTGGAATCCTTTTGCTGGAGCCCCTTATTCCAGCTGGAACCCCTTTATTCCCTCTGGAGCCATTTTACTACACCTGGAACCCCTTTATTCCAGCTGGAATTCTTGCTGGAACCCATTATTCCAGCTAGAACCCCTTTATTCCAGCTGAAACCCTTCACTCCAGCTGGAACCCCTTTATTCCAGCTGGAACCCCTCTATTCCAGCTGGAATTTCCTTTTTTCCACCTGTAACCCCACTATTCCAGCTGGAACCCCTCTATTCCAGCTAGAACCCCTCTATTCCACCTGGAACCCCTTTATTCCACCTGTAACCCCATTATTCCAGCTGGAACCCCTCTATTCCAGCTAGAACCCCTCTATTCCAGCTGGAATTTCCTTTTTTCCACCTGTAACCCCTCTATTCCAGCTGGAATCCTTTATTCCAGCCGCAGCCCCTCTATCCCAGGTGCCCCGAAGGCAGCAGCTGTCCCCACTCCCCTCACGGGTGACACTTCGCATCCATCCCCGGATCCCGGCACATCCCGCCGGTTGCCATGGCAACGCTTCGGGAAGAAGGGAGGTTCATTATCAGTTTCTCCATGGAATCCAAAAAAAAAAAAAACCTTGGATGAAATTTTGTTTTCTCCCCGCTGTCACGGATTTGTTCCTGATCCTTCTGTGTTTGCGGATTATCCAGGGCGACTTCCAAAATTACGGGAACCTCTTGGATCGACTCATCCCAGCTTAGGGAATAAGCACAGAGAGCAGCATCCTGGAGAAAAGCTCCTCTGCACAATTCCCAAGGCTCAGGGAACGTGGGAAGTGTTGTTAATTAAACAGCAATCAGCTGTTTCCAAGGGAAAAAAACTTCCCTGCGGAGCAGGGATGCCCTGGGATCCATCCTGGGAGGAGCAGGATTCCAGGGAGGCTGCAGAGCTCCAGGACATCCAGGATGAATCCCAGAAATGCAGAGCAGCAGGTTTGTGAGTCAGGCGGAGGAAGGTGAGAAAACCGGGAATGAAACGCCAAACAAATCGCAGATTCCCGGTTTTTTCCCCCCAGCTCTTTGTGGCGCTGCCAAGGCTCCTTCCCACGCGGGCCAATCCCCCTCTTTCCCCTCGCATCCAGGGCTTTTCAGGATCTGCTCCCACCCCGCTCTGTTCCCTGCAGGATGTGACTCCAGGAACGCTCCACAGCTTTTTAAAAGTCACTCAGGAAGCGGGAGCCAGGAAAATGGGAGAGCTGGAGCATCACTGAGAGCTGATCCCTCTCTCCCAGGGCAGGAGATTCCTAGGAACACCTGGAAATCTCATCCTACTACAGCCCTTCCTGGAAAAGCTGGGAAAGCATCATCAAATCCTCAGGTTTCATCCCTGAGGCGGAGTTTGCAGAGCACATGGAAAAGGGGCCGGGATGGGGTTTGGGAAGGGTCGGTGTTGCCAGGTCCGGGCAAGTGCGGGGTGTGTGTGGTGGGGTTGGAGAGGGATCCCAGGAATTCCAGGTGGGACTGGCACTGTGCCGGCGGCAAGGGGACAGGGAGCAGAGAGAGGAAGCAGGGAGGGGACAGGGAATGGAGAGGGGAAGCAGGGAGGGGACCTGGAGCAGGGAAGGGACAAGGAATAGGGCTGGGAAGCAGAGAGGGGGCAGGGAACAGAGCCTGGAAGCAGGGAGGGAACAGGGAATGGAGAGGGGAAACAGGGAGGGGACAGGGAATGGAGAGGGGAAACAGGGAGGGGACAGGGAATGGAGAGGGGAAGCAGGGAGGGGACCTGGAGCAGGGAAGGGACAAGGAATAGGGCTGGGAAGCAGAGAGGGAACAGGGAATGGAGAGGGGAAGCAGAGAGGGAGCAGGGAACAGAGCCTGGAAGCAAGGAGGGAACAGGGAATGGAGAGGGCAAACAGGGAGGGGACAGGGAATGGAGAAGGCAAACAGGGAGGGGACAGGGAAAAGACCTGGAAAACAGTGAGGGAACAGAGGGGAAGCAGGGAGGGGACGGGAAATGGAGAGGGAAAGTGGGACAGGGAGCAGAGTTTGGAAGCAGAGAGGGGACAGGGAGCAGTCTGGAAGAAGGGAAGGGAAGGGAAGGGAAGGGAAGGGAAGGGAAGGGAAGGGAAGGGAAGGGAAGGGAAGGGAAGGGAAGGGAAGGGAAGGGAAGGGAAGGGAAGGGAAGGGAAGGGAAGGGAAGGGAAGGGAAGGGAAGGGAAGGGAAGGGAAGGGAAGGGAAGGGAAGGGAAGGGAAGGGAAGGGAAGGGAAGGGAAGGGAAGGGAAGGGAAGGGAAGGGAAGGGAAGGGAAGGGAAGGGAAGGGACACATCCCTCGCTCCCATCCCTGCTCCGAGCCCTGGCACGTGCGGCTCCCTCTGGCAGGGAGCAGGACAGCCGGACAGCGGGACAGCGGGACAGCGGGACAGCCGGACACGAGGCAGCCCCGGCTGCTCCCAGCTCGTCACCCTCTACCATTCCCTGGGAATGACACATTCCCTGGTGGTTTACGACCCTTTTCTCCCTGGGTTCCAGGCGAGCAGGGAACATTCCCTCAGCCTTTATGGATGGCCATTGCCACCCCTGTGCTGCCTCAGCTCCGGGGCAAACACCAAGGAGACGGGGATAATGAGGATTTTATGGAGCGTGGAGCCACGCCGGGAACACGGGGATGGGACTGAGCAGGCAGAGCTCTGTGTCCTGCCAGGAAATCACTTCAGGAGGCTCCAAATCTATTTCTCGCCCTTCTCCTGGGAGGTCCTGAGGAGGCACGGATTTAATGCTGCTCCCTCCGTGCCCCCGGATCGATCCTATCGGATTTTGGGAGCTCCCATCAATTAGGGAGAGGCTCCCGCTGCATTAAAGCCTCGAGGAGCCCTCCCAGGCTGACTTCAAGAGCAATTCCTGGCTGTGTTACTGCATTTCCAATAGGAGATTGATCCCTGTGAGGTCACATTTATTCCCAGCACCAAAAATTGCCAGTGGATGAGCGACAGCGAGGGCACTGCAGGGATCTCTGGAATAACCCCAGGAAAAGGGGATGGAGCAGCACGGAGCTGTTGTTTTTCCATTGGGATAAGAGGGATGAGGCTCCTCTCCAGGGAGCTGCCTGAAGAGGTGGCAAGAGAAAAAGATGGAGCAGCACCCATCAAAGCCCATCCTGCTCCAAAGATCCCATTCCCAGTTTTGGGGAGGTTGGTTCTGGTAGGGCTCAGGCAGTGGAAACTCAGGAGATTCATGATCCAAGGCCTCCACCTGCCTGGAATGATGATTTTGCAGGGAGTAAAACTGAAAAAAGGAAGGGATTCCAGGGAAGGGAAGGATGTGAGGAAGAGCAGGATGGTGCCAGTGCAGAGAGAAGGGTCCTGAGGCAGGTCAGGAATCCCAGACTTTGGGAAGAGTTAAAGGCAATAACTCAGCTCCTTTAAAAAACTGTGCCCAGCTCCTGGTCCAGCTCCAGAGGAAAGTTTTCCTGCTTCCACAGGGACACATTCCCAGAGCTCACAGAGCAGGAAGGAGCAGGAGGCAGCAGGGCAGAGTTTTCCCCCAAAACAAGGAATTGATTTCAACGATCTCAAAGTGGAAACAGCCTCCTGTTATCCCAGAGAGGCCAGGATCCTGGGAATCACCTCTGAGCCTCTCCTGCTTTCTCCATGCCGTGTTTCTGGGCCAAGGAGGAGCTGGCAGCAGCAGGAAAGTGGCCAGGGAATGCTGAGGCCAGGCTGGGTGTGAAGTGTCCTGCGGGATGCCCGTGCTGCAGCCCAGATCCATTTGCACTCCACAGGATCCATTCACAGGGACAACGGGATCCCCTCGGAGCCAGGGCTGGGATGAGGCTCAGCCCTTGCCCTGCTCAGCAGAAATTCCTGCTCTCCTGGAGCTGTGGATGGGCTTTTCCATGGGGTTGGAGCGGGGCCTTGCCACGATCCATCCCAAGGAGGTGCAGGAGCATCCTCTCCAGGGGATAAGGATGGGGAACACCAATCCCAAACAGCCCGAGGAGGAGGTGATGAGGCTGTGACAGCATCACAACAGGACCCTGCAGCAGAGCCAGGCTGACAGCAGCTCCTCATCCCAAAATCCCGACAAAACTGGCTTTTTCAACCCTTCTGTTTCAGAGCTGACCCCGTTTTCTTAACCCCATGACCACTCCCTGCCACACAGGGCTCCAATTCCTCTCCGATCCCTGTGGAGCAGAGCACAGCAGCCTTCCCAAATTCCCATCAGCAGCACCATTTGCCTCAGCAGTGCCAGCAGGAGCACCTGAGATCCCAGGGAAGCTGCTGCCCTTGGCTCTCCCCTGTCCCAGGCCACGCCACCAGCGAGAGATGCCAAAACCTCTCTTAAAAGAGCAGAAAAAAGAAAAACCCATTCCCATCACAGGCTTTGAGACGCCAGGGATAATCGATACACGGCTCCAGGAGATAAAGAATGAAACCTTTCCTCCTCCTTTTCCTCCAGGCTCTTTGTGCCTGCAGCTCCCAGAGCTGGGCAGCCTCTGACCTTGAGCTCCTGCATTTATGCTGGAGCGGGGATGGAGCGGGGATGGAGCGGGGATGGAGCGGGGATGGAGCGGGGATGGAGCGGGGATGGGAACGGGGATGGAGCGGGGATGGGAACGGGGATGGAGCGGGGATGGGAACGGGGATGGAGCGGGGATGGAGCGGGGATGGAGCGGGGATGGAGCGGGGATGGAGCGGGGATGGGAACGGGGATGGAGCGGGGATGGAGCGGGGATGGAGCGGGGATGGAGCGGGGATGGGAACGGGGATGGAGCGGGGATGGAGCGGGGATGGGAACGGGGATGGGAACGGGGATGGAGCGGGGATGGAGCGGGGATGGAGCGGGGATGGGAACGGGGATGGAGCGGGGATGGAGCGGGGATGGGAACGGGGATGGGAACGGGGATGGAGCGGGGATGGAGCGGGGATGGAGCGGGGATGGAGCGGGGATAGGAACGGGGATGGGAACGGGGATGGGAACGGGGATGGGAACGGGGATGGAGCAGGGGATGGAGCAGGGGATGGAGCAGGGGATGGAGCAGGGGATGGAGCAGGGATGGGAACGGGGATGGGAACGGGGATGGAGCGGGGATGGAGCGGGGATGGGAACGGGGATGGAGCGGGGATGGAGCGGGGATGGAGCGGGGATGGAGCGGGGATGGGAACGGGGATGGAGCGGGGATGGAGCGGGGATGGAGCGGGGATGGAGCGGGGATGGAGCGGGGATGGGAACGGGGATGGAGCGGGGATGGAGCGGGGATGGGAACGGGGATGGAGCGGGGATGGAGCGGGGATGGAGCGGGGATGGAGCGGGGATAGGAACGGGGATGGGAACGGGGATGGGAACGGGGATGGGAACGGGGATGGGAACGGGGATGGAGCAGGGGATGGAGCGGGGATGGGAACGGGGATGGGAACGGGGATGGGAACGGGGATGGGAACGGGGATGGGAACGGGGATGGAACTGGGATGGGAACGGGGATGGAGCGGGGATGGGAACGGGGATGGAGCAGGGATGGGAACGGGGATGGGAACGGGGATGGAGCGGGGATGGAGCCGGGATGGGAACGGGGATGGAGCAGGGATGGGAACGGGGATGGAGCAGGGGATGGAGCGGGGATGGAGCGGGGATGGGAACGGGGATGGAGCGGGGATGGAGCGGGGATAGGAACGGGGATGGGAACGGGGATGGGAACGGGGATGGAGCGGGGATGGAGCCGGGATGGGAACGGGGATGGAGCGGGGATGGAGCAGGGGATGGAGCAGGGATGGGAACGGGGATGGGAACGGGGATGGAGCAGGGATGGAGCGGGGATGGGAACGGGGATGGAGCGGGGATGGGAACGGGGATGGAGCAGGGGATGGAGCGGGGATGGGAACGGGGATGGAGCAGGGATGGGAACGGGGATGGGAACGGGGATGGGAGCGGGGATGGAGCCGGGATGGGAACGGGGATGGAGCGGGGATGGAGCAGGGATGGAGCAGGGATATCACACACAGCGCTCAGCCCATCCCCTGGGCTTTTCCTTTCTCCTGGCCCTGCACAACCGCAGCTTTGTCCTCTGCTCCAGGTTGTGGCAGGCCTGGCTCTGTCCCCCAAAGATAAGCCTGGAGAAAAATGTCACCGGCTGCCCTGATCCCAACCACCCATCAGCACCAAACAGGTGGAGTAATTCCAGTGCACACAGCATCCATCCATGAACAGGAGAGCTGGGAAGAGCATTCCCAGCTCCCAGCCCTGCCTCAGAGCTGATTTGTTTGGGAGGGACAAGCTCAGCCTCACAAGGAAGCAGCGCTGTCATCGCTGCAGCTTCCAAGGGCAGAATTCCCAGTGGCTGGAACACGATTCCCTGGACACCGCAGGGTGACAGGGGACAGCAGGGCAGTGCCAGCAGCGCGGCAGAGCCGCCTGGGACTTTGCTCCCAGAGGAATTTCCCACATATCCACGCTCGGAGAAGGCTCTGGCTCAGTTGTCACCCAGCTGCGGGGCAGGGGAAGGTGACAAGTGACAAAGAGCTGCCCAGAAGAGCCTCCCAGCCCTGCTCTGTGCAGCAGCCCCGGCTCTGCGAGCACCAGAATTAATTCAAAGCCACTTTAATTCCAACCGTTCAATTCCGCTGCCCTGCTTTGATTCCTCACCGAGGCCACGGAATTAATGGAAATCTTGGATCCAGCTTTCCAACGGGAGAGGCGGGTGATAAGTCAGCTCTGCAGGCACACGGGATTCACCTGGGACAGCGCCATTACCTGGTAACCAGGAAACAGCCACAGCTCAGCCGTCACACCCGGTTCCAGGATAATGGGAATGTGTGGGAATCTCAGCTCCCAAGGAAAACTCAGCTCCCTCATCGCTCCGGGAGCCTCGAACACGTGGGGAGTCGAAGCAGGAGCATCCCAGGAACTTGGCAGCTCTTCCCAGCCCTCCCGGGGTGTTTGAATTCACTGCCATCATCAAGGGACAAAGACGGGAATGTCGGAGCCGGGATGGGTTTGGGGCTGGGGAGGAGCTCGCTGGAAGCGCAGAGCTTTTGTCTGCATTTAAGGGACTCTCCTTAAAAGAATCCCCGCTCCCGAAGCTGTGATTTCTGTCACCTCCCTCCTGACCCTTTCCATTTAACATTCCAGGCTGGCTGTGGAGAAAGGGAAGCACGGCTGGCTCGTTAAGGAAAGGACAAAACGACTCCAGCAGGCTGGGATGGATCCCCAGCAGTGAACACAAAGCTTTGAAGGCAGCTCTGAGCGAACCCTGCAGTCCCCATCCCATGTGTGCACACACAACTCCCTGCGCCACACTGGCAGAGCGGTTTCCTTGCCAACATTCCCGGTTTTTCTCAAGGGAATCCCTGTTTTTCCTCGCGCCACTCCACCGACTTTGAACCCCGGGTGTCAGGAATCTGAACCGGCAGTGCATCCCAAATCCCGGCTGTGACACCACGGCCCTGTCCCTCATCCAGCCGGGCAGGAGCAGCAGGAACAGCTGGGAAGGTTGGAATTAGCATTAAGCTGGGGATGAGGCAGCTCTCAAAACTCCTCTGGATTTTCCCCCGGCAGTATTTTGTTCCCCTCCACCCTCTCCGCAGAGGGGTTGTCAGGAATTGGTGGAGTCACCGTCCCTGGAGGAGTTTCAGACACGGCTGGATGTGGCTGACAAGGTCCAGCTGATCCATCAAAGGTTGGACTCGTTGTCCTTTGGGGCCTTTTCCAACCTTAATGGGATTCTCTGACCTTGTTTTTGCTGTCCAGGGAGGAGGAAAGGGGAGAAATCCATGGATCATCCCCGCTCCGAGCTGCTGCAGTCCCTGGGCCCAACACACTCCAAAGCCTCAGCCGGCCCCTCCATCCCTTGGGATCCATCAAATCCCTATTTTTCTCTGCCCTGCTCCTGATGCGATGGCAGGAAAGGCTCTGACTCACTCCCTGCCTCTCTGTCAGTGATCTCCCAGCAGAGCAGCTGCTCGCTCCCCTCCCTGCCAGGCGCTGGAAGGATGGGATTGAAGCGTTCCTCGGGAACACATCGATCCCATCCGAGCCCTTGGAAAACCAGGATGCTCTCCCAGAACTCCTGCAGCCAGGATCAGATGTCAACACGCTGCTGCTATTTCAGCATTTTAACATTTGAACATTTCCCCCCAGGCCCTGACGGGTTCAGGAAAACTTCAGATCCCTGCTCCAGCCATTTCTATTCCACGCTGGAATCTCCTCTTCCCTTTCACTGTTGGGAATTGGAACACCAATAAATCACCCAGCAGAGGAGAGGCAGCCTCTGCCTGTGGAATTCTCCACAGGGACCCCAAAGCTCCGAGCCCAGCCAGCTGGAATAACCTCTGGAAAACAGGGACAATGGGAAAACAGCCACCAAGCAGCAGCCCGGGAAGGTCACGAGTCCCACAGCCCAGGGGGTTTTTGCAGCCAGGGATTCCTGCTGGGCTCCACGTTCCCAGCAAACGCTCCAGATGTTGGGAGCTCCCATGGCATCCCATCCTCGGGATCGCCTCGGGATGCGGCCCCTCAGGGCTCTGGCAGCAAGGGAATCCCCTCAGGGAAGGATTCCAGCCAGCAGCAACTCCCTGGAAAAGAGGCTTTAGGGAACGCAGAGGGAATCCTGGGAGCAGATTCCCTCCTTCCACAGAGGACATCCCATATCCTGGGAGCAGATTCCCTCCTTCCAGAGGGTGTCCCATATCCTGGGAGCAGATTCCCTCCTTCCAGAGGACATCCCATATCTTGGGACCAGATTCCCTCCTTCCACAGAGGACATCCCACATCCTGGGAGCAGATTCCCTCCTTCCAGAGGGTTTTCCACATCCTGGGACCAGATTCCCTCTCTCCACAGAGGACATCCCATATCTTGGGACCAGAGTCCCTCCTTCCAGAGGGTGTCCCATATCCTGGGAGCAGATTCCCTCCTTCCACAGAGGACATCCCATATCCTGGGA
Organism: Corvus moneduloides; assembly: GCF_009650955.1. Lineage (NCBI taxonomy): Eukaryota > Metazoa > Chordata > Aves > Passeriformes > Corvidae > Corvus > Corvus moneduloides. The sequence continues at coordinate 5,305,647 of NC_045498.1, forward strand.
GCAGATTCCCTCTCTCCACAGAGGCAGCACATTCCAAATTCCCAGATTCCCTCCTTCCAGAGGGTTTTCCACATCCTGGGAGCAGATTCCCTCCTTCCACAGAGGACATCCCATAACCTGGGAGCAGATTCCCTCCCTCTGGACAGAGAAGTGATTCCTTACCTGGCGATTTCCCTGCTCCAGCTCTTCTAATCCATCTGCAGGCTCGGATTGGGGATTCTCCTTGGAGCTGGCTCCAGTTTTCCTTCTCCATGTGTAGAGTTCAGCCCTGTAGGAGAGGGCAGAGACACCTCAAATCCCAGCTCCCCTCCAGAATAAGGAATAAATAAAGAATGAATAAAGAAAAAAATAAAGGGGGGAAAAAAAGGAAAAAGGAAAAAAAGAAAAAAAAATAAAGAAAAAAAAAGAAAAAATAATAAAGAAAAAAAATAATGAAGAAAAAATAAAGAAAAAAATAATAAAGAGTAAAGAAAAAAGAATAAAGAAAATAAAGAAATAATAAAGAAAAATAAAGAAAAATAATAAAGAAAAAATAAAGAAGAAAGAAAATAAAGAAATAAGAAAGAAAAATAATAAAGAAAAAAGAAAGAAAAAAGAAAGAAAAAGAAAAAAATAACGAAAAAATAAAGAAAAAAGAAAGAGAAAACGAAGGGAAAAAATGAAGGAAAAAATGAAGGAAAAAATGAAGGAAAAATGAAGGGAAAAAAAGAAAAAAAGAAAAAAGGAAAAAAGGAAAAAAGAAGGGAAAAAAGGAAAAAATGAAGGAAAAAAGGAAAAAATGAAGGAAAAAAGGAAAAAAGGAAAAAGAAGGGAAAAAGGAGGGAAAAAGGAGGGAAAAAGGAGGGAAAAAGGAGGGAAAAAGGAGGGAAAAAGGAGGGAAAAAGGAGGGAAAAAGGAGGGAAAAAGGAGGGAAAAAGAAGGGAAAAAGAAGGGAAAAAGAAGGGAAAAAGAAGGGAAAAAGAAGGGAAAAAGAAGGGAAAAAGAAGGGAAAAAGAAGGGAAAAAGAAGGGAAAAAGAAGGGAAAAAGAAGGGAAAAAGAAGGAGGAAAAAAAGGGGGAAAAAAAGGGGGAAAAAAAAAGGAAAAAAAGGAAAAAAAAAAGGAAAAAAAAAAGAAAAATGGAAAAAAAAAAAGGAAAAAAAAGGAAAAATAAAGGATCTCCCTGGCAGCCTCCACATTCCCCCAGAGCTGCTCCAAGACACAAAATCCTGGCTGGTGACCCCAAAAAGTACCTGGCACCAACCCCACCCTGGCACCAACCCCACCCTGGCACCAACCCCACCCTGGCACGAGGGCTCTGCTCCATGCTCCAAAGGGAACAGCGTGGCAAGGGAACCCAAAAATTCCCAAACTCTGTGAGGCTCCCAGTTTTCCTGTAGATGTCTCCCAGGTCAGCAGGATCCAGAGGGAATTTGTGGCATGGAAAAGAGTTAAAATTTCACTTCCTCTTTGCTGATTTAGGATTTAAGGTCAGCTAAAACAAGGGAAGGGCCTAAGATTCCCACTCCATCCCAAAGAGTTGGGGTCCTGCAGGAATATTTCAGTTTAATCAGCCCTGGAGAGCTTGAAAGGGGTTGTGGAAATGTTACCTGGTGCATCCCTTGGGATTTCAGGAGGAATCAATCCACTTGCAGGCAGGAATGTCTGACATTTCCACTCGGAGGAGTTCTGGGATCATTTGTGACCCCCCAAATCCACCCAATGCAGGACACCAAAAGCACAGAGATCAGGAGTCATTTACCACAGAGCTGGGCTGAAGAGCTCCACTGAAATTCAGGGATTTCTAATCTTTTCAAACATCCTGGGGCCGTGGTGAGGCTGGAAGTGTCCAGGTTGGAGCCTCTGGAATGAGATGATCCTTAAGGTTCTCTCCCAACCCAATCCAGCCTGGAATTCTCTGAAGTGATTCCTGTGCCCATCATCCTTAACTGCTCCAAAAGCAACATTTTAAGTGATAGAAACAACACTTTAATCACAGCTCTATCTCCAATTCCAGCACCAGCCTGGATTTTGGTGAAAAAAAAAAAATCATCCAGAGGAAAAAGTGACTCCTATCAACACAGGAAGATCTCAGTTCCAATTAAGGAGCTGCTAATTTTTATCCTAAATTAGCTTTTAATTAGCAGGACATTTCACTTCAGGGTGTGGTAATAAAAAAAAAACCAGAAACTTTGAAAAACAAACAAGAGTTTGGTGTTAGAAAACCCCAAAAAAAGCTAAAAAAGAGCAGCTGGAACTTCCAGCCTCTCCTCCCAAAGGTTTTGTTCTCTCACAGCCAACAGGGACTAAAAATTTGTTCTGGGAGTGGGAAAAATCTGATAAATGTTAGAAATCCAACACCTATTTGCAAGGAGATTTCTCTGATGGCAGCAGAGCAAAGCTGATCATTATCTGTGAAAACCCAGGGGGAAAAAAAACACCTGAAATGATTTAAAGAAATGATTTAAAGGAATTATTTAAAGGAATTATCCAGATCGACTTCTGTAAGGAAAAATAATTAAAAAACCCACCTGAAATTATTGAAATAAATTCAACAGACAAACAGCATTCCAGTGCTAAGGAAAATATTGGGATCCAGGACTCCAAATTTCCCCTATTGTCACCCCAAAACAATCCCCCCATTCAGGTGCTGCCAGGTGTCCAGAAAAGTTTTGGCAACAGCTCTTGGGAAAGGTCAGAGCTGTTGTTTGGTTTGTTTCAAGGTAAGTTTACACCTTTTTTTTTAAATTTTTAAAAAGATAAAGGAAGAAAGGAAAAGAATTGTTCCTATTTCCCTGTTAAAAACAGCTTTTTCCAGCAGCAATTCCAAACCATGACTCGTGGAGATAATTAAACCTAATTAAAGGTGATTATTCCCCATTAATGAGCTGCAATAAAAGCATCGAGAGGCAGAGGAAAAAGAGATTTTACTGCAAGAACTTTATTGCACCACGTTCAAGGGCTGAGCCAGGAGTTGTGCCTGTGGGACATAGGGGGGCACAGTGACAGCCCCACACTGTGACAATCTGCATTTCTTCACTGTTTCCCCCTCAAATTAAGGCTGGAGATGATAATTAGTACATTATAATCAAGAGGGGAATTAGGGGAGGAGGGGGAAGAATGCAAAGTTATACAGAGAGCCTTTAAAATCTGTTTTATTGTTCTTCAGGAGGAGTTGGGGTTGGGGTTTTCCATCCAGCTCAGCACCTTCCCCTCCAATCTGACTTCATTTGTCAAATTGGTTTTAAAGCAGGATTCCTTTTGCTAAAAAAAAAAAAAAAATTCCATTTTTTTATTCGCAGAAAGGTGGAACTTCAGGCTGGGAGTGCAGGAGGGGAAGGTAAAGGCCAGAAGTGGGTGATTTCAGCACCATTTCCCTCCCACCTGGGCTCGGGCCATTCCTCAGGGCAGCATCCACACCACAAACACTCCCAGCCCTCCTCGATCCATGGAAAGACTCAGGAATATTCCACAGGGAGGAGGGAATTCAGCACAACCACAGCACCGGGGGCTGGGGACCTCACCTGAGGGGCTTGACAAGTACTGACATTTTCTGCTTAAATTTCTAAAAGCTCTCCCAAGGATTGGAATTGCAAAAGTCCATTCCCTGTGCTCTGGAAAGGTTCGTGCAGGAGTCTGGAAGAGGGAGAAATCCTGGGAAGGGAGGATGGGTACGAGGCCACATCTGCTGCAGGTACAGAACAACAGCAAAATATCCCAAGGGAACAGAGCCCTAAACCTGGATCCAAACCTTTCCAAGGTTGGATATTATGGAAAAACATCCAGGAGAAGGTGCACAAGGTCACCCCTGAGGCAGGGCACTACAAAAGTGTGTTTGGTAGAAGCAGCCTGGCTAAAATTGCTCCTAAAATCCCTTAATTGGTTCCCTGGCAGCCCCACAAAAAGATCTCCAAAAATCCGAGTTGTTACGGTTTGCTGATGAAGGGTGCCAGGATTTTGGGGTGCAATTAGGGATTCTCCCTCCCAAAGACCCCAATAAAAAAGAAGGCAATCAGTGGTTCAGTTGAGAAAATCCCCCCTCATCTTTCCCTCACACCTGGCCCCAAATCCCAATTTCCTGCGCTCAGCAAGGCAGGGAATGTGGATAGCAGCAGCAAAAAAAAAAAAAAAAAAAAAAAAAAAAAAAAAGCCTTTTCCATCTTTTTGACAGAGAAATTAATTTTAAGTCCTTGTCTGAATCGCCCCTTGCTCACCCAGGACACTTTGGAACATCAGTCTTGTGCCAGGATGGATTTTCTGTCTAGCAACAGAAAGGGAGTAATTAACATTTCAGCCAAATTCTTTGGAAAAAAAAATCAAGACTGACACACACAGAGAATCTCACACACTCTCAAAAGTAGATTCACCAGAGGGTTTAGGCAGTGAGGTTTCTGTTCAAGCCCCCCAGGAGTCAGAATTCCATGGGAAACACCCAGCACAGACATCACCCAATCCCCTGGGATGTGCCCAAAAAGGGGCTTAAGGCTGTTCCCAGCCAGCCACAAAGGCTCCTCCTCGTGTCTCTGCCAGGTTAAAACCAAAAAAACCTCCTTTTCCAAGAGTTTAAAGAGGAATTCATGGCTCAGGCCCTGACTAGGGGGTGCTTTCCTCAAGAAAATACTCCCTGCACAAGCCAATGCTCTGCTGCTTTTCCTCAGACATAAAGTTGACTTTATTTCTTTTCTTAAAAAGTTAAAAATACAGAAGGGTCAGAAACTGCTTTTCTCCTCGCAGATTGCAGCGTAAGGAGAAAACAATCCTTCACTGAAATGTTTCTCTTAATTGGGTTTTATTATTATTATTATTATTATATTTTTTTAATTTCGGGTTGGTTTTTTTTTTTCCTCTCAATCATCATCACCCATTTTTTTTATTATTATTATTTTTTAGGACACAGGTTGAGGAGCACTGACTCCACCATTAATTTGATGACGTTTTGTTTTGATTCCAGATTCACATTTCCAGGTGCCAAGAGTCCAGAGAAGAGCCCCCTGCTCACTTCTGCCTTCCTTTTGAGATCTTTTTGTTTGTTTATTTATTGAACACAGCAGTGACCGTTGGCATCTTTGAAGCGTAATCGCATCTTAGGCCGGTATTTCTCCAGATAAAGCAGCTGTTTGGAATTGAAAGCTCCCCTCCTTTTCCTAAAAAAACACAAGGAAGGAGGATATCAATGGAAAAAGCACCACTTCGCTCACTTCAGGCAGATTATTTGTTGTTTTAATGAGGTTTTTTAGCTCGAAAAAGCAGAATTTTGGCTGGAATTCGTGGCTTGGGAGAGGGGGGATAAACCAGCACAATATTCCAGGGGAATATCCTGATCTAATTCCAGCTTTTTTTTTTTTTTAAAGGGAGATTTTATTCCCATGCCTTGCAGTAGTTAAGGAACAACATCAAGGTCACCCTCCCCAGGTGCTGCTTATCAGCTAAAAGAGACAAAGAGATAAAGGGAAAAAAAAAAAGGAATTTCCAAAAAGGCAGGAAAATCTGTTGCCAGCAATCCAAGGAAAACTGGAGACCCTGGGAAGCCAGGAAAAGCTGGAATTGCTTCGTGGCAAAGCTCCCTCCACATAAATCTCACCTGCTGAGCTTCATTTCCAGGGATGTTGTCACTGAATTCATCCTGCCCCAGGTTTTTCTCCCCAAGATGGGAATGTGCCCCCAAAATTCCCCTGGGAATGCTGAGCTCCTCTGTTTGTTGGCTCGACCCCCCCCCCCCCCCCCAGAATTTAATTTGTATTTTTATTAATTAAAAGTAATTTTTACAGTCTCATTTTTGACATTTTTACCTCACAAAAATCAAGATTTTTGAGCCTTTTCTTAACATTTAAACCCAGAATTTAAGGAGAGAGATCACCCAATAATCTTCATTAATTAGCAGTTTTTACTGCTCCAGCCTAGACCTTTTCACCTCACAAAATTCAAAATATTTGAGGCTTTACTACACATTTAAACCCAGATTTTAAAGAGAGATCACCTGCTAATCCTCATTAATTAGAATTAATTTTTACAGCCCCATTCTCAGCACTTTTACCTCACAAAAATCAAAATTTTTGAGGCTTTTCTTCACATTTAAACCCAGATTTTAAAGAGAGATCACCTGCTAATCCTCATTAATCAGCAGCAATTTTTATAGTCCTATTTTTGACATTTTTACCTCACAAAAATCAAAATTTTTGAGCCTTTTCTTAACATTTAAACCCAGAATTTAAGGAGAGAGATCACAAAATAATCTTCATTAATTAGCAATTTTTACTGCTCCAGCCTAGACCTTTTTACCTCACCAAAATTAAAATTTGAGGTTTTTCTTCACATTTAAACCAAGATTTTAAAGAGAGAGATCACCTGCTAATCCTCATTAATTATAATTAATTTTTACAGCCCCATCCTTGACACTTCTACCTCACAAAAATCAAAATATTTGAGGTTTTTCTTCACATTTAAAACCAGAATTTAAGAAGAGAGATCACCTGTTAATCCTCACTAATTACCAGCAATTTTTATAGTCCCATCCTAGACATTTTTACCTCAAAAATCAAAATTTTTGAGCGTTTTCTTCACATTTAAACCCAGATTTCAAGGAGAAACTGGGGAAGATCACCTGTTAATCTTCATTAATTAGAATTAATTTTTACAGCCCCATTCTCAGCACTTTTACCTCACAAAAATCAAAATTTTTGAGGCTTTTCTTTACATTTAAACCCAGATTTTAAAGAGAGAGATCACCTGCTAATCCTCATTAATTAGAATTAATTTTTACAGCCCCATCCTTGACACTTTTACCTCACAAAAATCAAAATTTTTGAGGCTTTTCTTCACATTTAAACCCAGATTTTAAGGAAAGAGATGACCCATTAATCCTCATTAATTAGAATTAACTTTTACAGCCCCATCCTTGACACTTTTACCTCAAAAATCAAAATTTTTGAGCGTTTTCTTCACATTTAAACCCAGATTTCAAGGAGAAACTGGGGAAGATCACCTGTTAATCTTCATTAATTAGAATTAATTTTTACAGCCCCATTCTCAGCACTTTTACCTCACAAAAATCAAAATTTTTGAGGCTTTTCTTTACATTTAAACCAAGATCTTAAAGAGAGAGATCACCTGCTAATCCTCATTAATTAGAATTAATTTTTACAGCCCCATCCTTGACACTTTTACCTCATAAAAATCAAAATTTTTGAGGCTTTTCTTCACATTTAAACCCAGATTTTAAGGAAAGAGATGACCCATTAATCCTCATTAATTAGAATTAACTTTTACAGCCCCATCCTTGACACTTTTACCTCACCAAAATCAAAATTTTTGAGGTTTTTCTTCACATTTAAACCCAGATTTTAAAGAGAGATCACCTGTTAATCCTCATTAATTAGAACTGACTTTTACAGCCCCATTCTCAGCACTTTTACCTCACAAAAATCAAAATACTTAAGGTTTTTCTTCACATTTAAATCCAGATTTTAAACAGAAAGAGAAAAATCACCTGAGAATCCTCCCCTCTGAAGAGAGGGAAAGGCACGAAGCTCAGATTTATGGCAAAGCCATGCCATTATTTCAGGCTAAAACTCCTAAAAAACCCTAAATCTCTTCCTTAACAGGCCTGTCAAAACCACTGGAATGAAAGATTCCTGGGGAAAAGAAGCAAAAAATGGGAATTTTCACTTACTGCCTTATAAACTGAACTGCATCCTCATACTTCATTCCACATTCAATGAGAGCAAGTGCAACCAGAACAGGAGCCCTGCAGGAAAAAATCAATATTTAAGGAAGATCCACAGAAACAATAAATTGAACCCTTCAAAATTCATCAAATTCCTCTCCCAACAAGCAGCTGAAGGGTTTTTTTCTTGGAGTATTACCCACAGGAAGGAGTTTGCCTGATGTAAAATGACGTTTTGGAAGGGAGTTCTGCTTCCAAAGGAAATAAAAACCAATAGCAGCTCTTTAGTGGTTGGGGTGTGAGATAATAATTCTGGATTTTTATGCTTTTTTATCTCACTTGAACCTGATTTTCTGGTTTTTAACATCTTCTTGAATGCCTTTTACAGCGTGGATTGAGCTGTACAGAGGCAGAGCTATGAACACACGGCTTCATATATATTCACATATTTATTTTTTAAAGTACATTCTGTAAAGAAACGGGAATAAAGAGAATTTTCTGCTTTGGGATCTTCATTTTGGAAGTCAGTTAAGTGGAAAAAAAAAGTGGTTTTAACAAGCAAGAATCTCAGAATACACTGATTTTCTCCTGGATTGATGTTCACCCCACAGGGCAACAGGCACCTCTAAGGGTGGAGTAAAAAAGGATTAAAGAGGTGCCAGGAATTGGACAATTCATGGGGGTAAAATAACAAAATTCAGGAGGAATGACTCCCACTATCACCCTGCACCTGCATAAATACAATTATTCACTTGCCAAGTGTGAATTTGAAACTCTAAGGGCACTTGAATGAAATACAATAGACTAAAAGAGAATAGGAGAGACTAAAAGAGAACAGGGAAAAACAAACAGGGAAAAAATAGGGAAAAAATAGGGAAAAAACCAGGAAAAAACCGGGAAAAAACCGGGAAAAAAAACGGGAAAAAAAACGGGAAAAAAACCAGGAAAAAAACCAGGAAAAAAACCAGGAAAAAACCAGGAAAAATCGAAATAAAATCGAAATAAAATCGAAATAAAATCGAAATAAAATCGAAATAAAATCGAAATAAAATCGAAATAAAATCACTGTCTCTTTTCTAGGCCTGAACTCAGTTCCCCACTGCAGGCAACCAATTTTCTGGATTAACCCAGGATTTCTGTGCAGCTCCTGCTTTTCCCTGTGCCTGAGAGCAGCAGGAAAAGGGCCCTGTGGAAGGAGCAGATGGATTTGAGGTGTGGAGGTGACACAAGAGAGGAGAAACCTCTGGAAAAACCACTCGAGCCACATGTGGCCAGGTCCTGAAGATGTTCCTTGGATAAAACCAGAGCCCAAATGGGAGAACAAATGTTAATGGCTCCTGTGCCATGAAATATTGGCCATTTCTCCCTCTGGCTCCTCATCTCCTCCTCTCTTCTCTTGCAGAGGTGGGAATTTAAGAACTTGATGCACTCCCCACTCTTTAATCTTTGTTTTCCACTCCTTCAAGATGTTAATTAATGCCACACTGGAACAGCACCAACACTTCAATTCCGTTTATCCCCCAGGATAAATACAACATCCAGGGATTCCATTTGGGAATTGCAGCATTTTTTTTTTTTAATCTTGAAAGGTTCTTCCTCAAAGCTGGAGTGGTGAGGAAGAAACACCAGGCTGACTTCTCCAAACTGAAGGGAAGCCACTTGAGAGGAAGAAAAGTAATTAAATTAGTGCTCCTAAATGGCTTTTTTTTTTTAATTTCCACAGGATAGTTTATCAGTGGAAAAGAGAAGGAAATAAAACAAAAACGTATTAAAAATGTATTCTACTTATGTGAAGTAGCACAGAAGTGTTTATTGTTTTAGCACAAATACTTTTAAATTAATGAATTCCTAACACTTTTAAATTAATGATTTTATAATATTTTTAAATTACTGAATTCATGATTGACAGAAGTGTTCTGACCCATCTCTCCAAGGTTTTTGATCAGAGTTCTGAGATCACTGAGTATTTTTAAGCTGCACTAAGTCCCTGCTGCTTTAATGACACAAATTTGAGCTTGTTGGCTTAAATTATTTGGGAGAAAACAGAGAAATTGGGGTTTGTTAAACACCTAGCTGCAAAAGAAATGACATCTTAATCCCATTTAGAGCCAAGAGAGCAGAGCACTGACCTTCCCAAGCCTGCCACACAGTGAACAGCCACACAGCATCCAGGCTCCTCCCGAAATTTGGTTTTCAAAAGGTTCAGCCAGTCCTCCACGATCTGACTTGGGGGTGGTGCTCCATCATCAAACGGCCAATCCTGAGGGGGGGGAAAAAATTCCATGAAATCCACAACCTCCAGCAGTGGGAGAAGAATCCTGGATTTAGTGGGGGGAAAAAAAAAAAAAAAAAGCATAATAAACACAGTTCTGGGGGTGTTTTTCTGGTGGCACAGGAGTTTGTAGGTCGATATTATAATGCAACATTAAATGTTTAACAACCATTTAACTGCACTCTGCAATAAACCCCACACGAACTCCTCTGCAATGAAGGATTTTTTTAGAAAAAATAGCTGCCCTTGAAATCCCATTTTATTAAAAAAGATGTGAAAATCAATAGGTGTTTTCAAATAAACACGGGAGGGAGGAGAACTCTGCAGAGTTCCTTCTGAAATCCTATTTGTGCTTCAGGCTCTGTGGAGGAGAAGCTGTTCCTAAAAATTCCCAGTTCCAATGGAGCAGCTCCTCCAGCTGCTGGGAATCAGGGAGTTACCAATCACCTGGATGGTTTTAATTTGAAAAAAAAACCCCACATTCACAAGCAGAAAGGTGTTTAAATAATGGCTAAAAGCCACATTTTTGCAGCCAGCAGTAAATCCAGGCCACATTTAATATCAACAATCAAAAATGCCATGGAAGCAGCTTCCCATTTTCCTGAGGACACACAACTCTCCTGGAATTTGTGCTCCACATCTTTCCTTGCAGGCCCAAGCACAACATCCCACAGTTTATAATCCTCTTGGATGTGGGGAGTGCTGGAGAAAGGATGTAAAGGGGGGAAAAAACCCAGTATTTTGTAGTTATTTAGCACTTTTCTTTAGATGATCGTGATGTATTTTACCACAAAAACTCCTGGACTATTCCACAAGCTCTGGAAATGGAAGGAAATTGCTTTGAAAGGAGCCCTCTCCCCTCATCAGGCACAAACAACCCTTTCCTGGAGCACTTTAAGAACAGGTTCTGATTTAATAATATTCTCTGAAACCCGAAAACCACCGGAGTTTTCATTCTGAGATGCACTTCAACACTTCCTGAAGAACAAACAACAGCTCAGCAATGTGCTGCAAAGTGGGAATGAGTCTGAGAGCTACAAAACCCCCAAAAATACTGAAATAACTTTATATGGGATGAATTCTCCAAGCCTGAAGAGTGCAGAGAACTCCTTTGTTAAAGTACTTGGAAAATTAAAAATATCTGGGACAACACAGCAAAGTAAAAGGCCACAGGAATAAGATCAGCAAGTAAAACTTGTTCTTTCTAATAAAAGGCTTTTATGGGATTTTCCACTCAACCCCACAGTGCTGCCTGGATTATTTTAGGGCTGTGGCACCCCCTGTCCCAGGAAGAGAGGTACAGACTGCAGGATGCTGCTTTTGAAACGGGATTTCTGTGTATAAATTAAATTAAATCTTTTCCTTCATATCCACACAACTCCTGGGCTGGCCTGAGTCAACCCCAGCTGATCCCAGAGCATCCCAGAGCTGCTAAAACACAGCCCAGAATGAGGAACAAGAATAATTCTGGCACCAGGGAAGGAATTGCAGCAGAGTTTTGCAGGAATTTTTTCCTTATTCCGAGTTCTGCCACCCCTGGATTCCTGCTGGACAGGACAGAAAAGCCATTTCTGAGCTGCACAATGAAAACAGTGATTAATAACCAGGATTGCACAAAGGGAAAACACAGCTCTCCCTGCAGCAGTGGGAAGGGGGGAGAGGCAGGAAAGGAAAGGGATTTATCCTCTTTTCCCTTTTTCTGGAACAGCCCAACAGCTCCAGGTCTGCCCTGGCTCCAGGTGGTGAAGAAGCGACAGAACTTTGAGGTGACAAAGAACCTTTTCTTCAAAAATACTGGAATTAGGAGCTCCCAGAGCTGGCCTGAATCTGTGCAGGATGAGCCCACAGCTTCCACTTCCAGCCTGGAATCGCATGGCAAGGAATTCCCACCTCCAACGGGGCACTTCCACCTGCCTGTGGCATCCTGGTGAAAGCTCTTGGGGGGCACAGAGGGTCAAGAAAATCCGATCCAATAAATCAAGGAGTGAAAGAAGGAGGACAAGGAAATATCCCTTCGATCCTGAAGATGAACAAAGCCACCACAACCCCTCTGGTTGCCAAAAAAATCCTCCCAGGAATAAAAATCCCTCCCGGTTTTCCTGACGGTCCCATTTGTGTTCTGAGCCTTGCCACACGAACCCAGCCCACAGGAACTAAATCCATGCCCAGCTCCTGGATCCCAGCCCTGCTGACAAACATGTGCAGGCAATAGTATTCCTGCTGCACCCAGGGAACAGCTCATTCCCTACTTTCTCACTCTGCCATCTGGAAAAAAGCTCCGGAGCCGCCACGTTCTACCCGTGATCCAACACCCAGCTTTGCCAAAACACTCTCATTTTCGGGGGTTTCACTGAGTTTTTGAGCTCAGCAGGGTAAAAAAAAAGACATTAAATGGTGCTAAAAGAGGCACTGATCACCCCCAGGCTGCGGTTTTAATCTTTAATGTTCTTTTTTACAGGCAAATATTAGCTTTAAATAGCAAGGTGTTTTCTCAGCCGGGGGTAACTCGATCCCATTTCTGAGCAGTGACAGGGCTCTGCCTGGGAGAAAAAAAAAGCAGGAATTCATGGGGAAGAGTAGCTGGATTGATCTCCCTCCTGGAGCAGTGTGCTGAGGCTTTTTAGGCTGAGGGAAATGTCTTCAGACAGGAGATTCTGCTCAAAGTGAGAGGCTCCACAGCAGGGCAGAGCTGCAGGAAACCCCATTTCCAGTTTTTTTAGCAAAGCTTCCTCAAAGAGCAGCTTTCGGTTCAAAATTGAGGTTTGAAAGCTTCCTGAGAACCAAAACCTTGAATTATTTTAGAAACACAGGCTTCAGAGCACTGCCCAGCTCCTGCAGCTGCCCCACAGCCTGGAAAAGGTGGGAATTCCATGCCAGCTCAGGAAGAATCTCCCCTCTGGCACAGGAATTCTCTCCCAAGCCCCAGCTTAACTTAGGGCTCAGAGGGATTCTGCAGCACAATTTAATCCTTCCAACCTCTGGCAGCCTGAGGAGTGTCCCAGGGAGAGGTTTCACAGCAGTGTGTCCAAAAACACCTCCGTGTCCAAGTCCCAGACAGCTCTGGAAGGAGGAAAAACGCAATTCCAGAGGGCAGCCCTGCAAGGAGCGACTTTTCCAACAACACTGAGGCCCACGTGGCTGCCTGGAACTGGAATAAAAGCATTGCAGGGCTGGAAGCCAAGAAACCTGACTGACCTGGAGTTTTCACTGATATGCCGGGATACAATTTTTTTTCTCCTCATGGAAAACTGCAGGAGTTTTCCTCCGGCTGAGCCACGGAAAGCAAGAGGCAATGGAGAGCTGCAGGAAGGTTGAGGTGCAATTTCTGCCCTCACAACACCCGAGTGTTACTCACTGCAGCAAAATAAACTGATTATATCAGGCACACTCTAATAATTCCCAAGTATTGCCTGCAAAAACACTGCCTGCAAGCTCGGGGTGAGCACACACCTCTTAAAAAAACCTCCCCTGGAACAGTCAGACACCATTGCACAATGGCAGCTGTGATTAAGCAGGGAAGGAATTCCACCTGCTGAACTGGGAAGTGCCAGTCAGAGGTCAGGAGGACAGGGTTTGATGGGATTTTGGGAAGGAATTCTTCCCTGGGAAGGTGGGGACGGGTTGGGATGGAATTCCCAGAGAAGCTGTGGCTGCTCCATCCCTGGAAGTGTCCAAGGTTGGGTTGGAGCAATCTGGGATAGTGGGAGGTGTCCCTGCCCGTGGCATGGATGAGCTTTAAGATCCCTTCAGACCCAAAACATTCCAGGATTCCATGACTCTCTCCTGCTGCAGCCATTCCACAGAAATCTGTATTAATGTGTCACCTACAGGCTCAAAAGTGGAGCTTTCTGTAAGAGCAGGGAATGGGAATTTTATCCACATCCTGAGAAAACCAACAGCAAAGCCAAAAAATGCCGTGGCCACAGACAAGGACCAAACCAGGCTTCAACCACAGGGCTGAACACCAGATTTTACCAAAATAATCACTAAAAAAGCAAAGAAAATATCTCAACAAATCCAAAAATACACAAAGGTCCAGTGAGTTTCCCAAAGCCACCTTTACCTGGTGCTACTTTACTTTCCTTTTGGCCAAGCTGGAGCAGCCCCAAGCTCTTGCCCAAAGCATGAAGAGATTCCCGCAAGTTCTAGACATGAAAATTCACATTTTTAGCCAGTTTTAAAGGCAACTCACTAGAACTTGGATTCCTTCTTTCTCGATTGGAGCTTGATCATAAGTGGCATCACAAACTCGCACCAAGGTTGTCACCCCGTACTTCTTCAGCTCCTTGAAGGGAAAGGAAAACATGTGAGCACTGATGAATGATAAATCTCATTTTACCAGCTATAAACCTCAACATTTTCCACAGTTTCAGGGCACCGAGGCGACTGCCCAAGGAAGGAGCAAGGGATAAAGTTTGTGAGGACGAGTTACAAGAGAGAGGACAAAAGAGAAACATCTCTGAGGGGAAAAAAAATTACAATTTTAAAAGCAAAGTTAAAATAGCTGCTTAAATCCTCCAAGCAGCTTCTTCTCCTCCTCTTTAAATAGAAGCCTGGGACTGTTTGCTTCAGCCAGTGTTGACATTTGGAGGCAGGGAGGAACAGAACACACACCCCACCATAGTCCAGCTTCCTGGTAATGCACTATAAGTAGCACTCGGTGCCAGATAAAGAATCAGAGGATCAAACAAAAGCTGCTCCAGTTCACTCTGAAGGTTCATAAAGCAAGCAGGAATTTCCTCTGGTGTCTGAGCTGAATCCTTATTGCACCTCACAATTAACAGGAGTATCTACTGGAGAGAGACTCCTGAAAAGGGAAGAAAATTCTCAGTAACGGGGGTGAAATAAAAACAAAACGTGGCCGTGAGGGAAATGGAGCAGTGATATCTGAGCAGACCCACGTGAAGGGACACTCAGGCAGCAGCTGGAGATGACAGGATCCCTCTGGAATGACAAAAACCTGCACACAGCAGATAAAAGCCCTCTTGAGAGAAGCCAGAAGGGCACAGAGATGTGAAATCCACTGTGCTGCTGCTCCTCTGCTGAGCCCATCTGCCACTCGCACAGAAAATTGCATTTTGCTGTATTTAAGATGTCACTGTGTCAGTCACAGCGTGACCCACAGCACTTGGCTCCTCTGGCAGGGTGACCCAGCAGAGGCCACTTTTCATGGATCAGCTCTGGCACCTGAAATCCCTGACAGTTCTGGGATGGACAGAGGAGCTGGATAACTCATCCTGTAAATTTAAACTTCTGTTTGAGTCTTGCATTTAATCCTCTGAGGGAAGAGAAAGCTCAGTTCCAACTCCTACCTGCTTCTTGAAAAGCAGCAGCTGAGCGAGGGGTTGGTTTATTAAAAACAGTGCATTGTTCAATGAAAAAGAACATCTGGAGCCACAGAACATTCAAAAACCAGGACAAGAACAGCGGAATCATGGAATGGTTTGGGTGGGAAGGGAACTTAAAGCCCATCCAGTTCCAGGGGCCAGGGACACCTTCCCCTATCCCAGATTGCTCCAAGCCCCATCCAGCCTGGCCTCGGACACTTCCAAGGATGGGGCAGCCACAGCTTCTCTGGGAATCCCATCCCAACCCCTCACCACCCTCACAGGCAGGAATTTCCTGGATATTTAACCTAAATTTTCCCTTTTCCAGTTTGAACCCATTACTCTTGTCCAAGGAGTAAATCCTTGATGGTAAGGGGGGTGTGTTTGTATCCCAAAACTGAAGCTCTTTCAAGCCAAGAAATGCAAGAATTCAGAAAAAAATCATCAGTGGCTTAGAAAAAAATCATCAGTGGCTTCTCTCCTCGTACTGTGAGGAGAATGTGAATAATGAATACAAAAACCCCTTAAATTTTACCCTTTAATTTCAAGTAACAGGCAAAGCACTGAGCAGCAGAGGTGAGGAAGGACTGGTCAGCACCTGAGCAGGAATTCTGAGGAATTTGGGAATTGTTTTTTGGCCTCCTTACCTCGATGAACTTGCTGAGGGTTGCATTGGTTGGGTTGTGAGTGATCAGGAAACGCAGATTCTCGTATGTAATTTCCACGGGGGCTGGACGGTTCATAATGGCAAAGAAAATGTGTGAGGGGCCAAAAAAAAAAAAAAAGAAAAGAAAAGAAAAAAAAAAAAAAGAAAAATAAAAGGGGAGGGAAAAAAAAAAATCAATGACCTCGGAAACGTTTCACAGCAGAAAACATCAAAAAGACCACTAATATGCTTGGGATTGATCAGAGCTTGCTTTGACGGGTTTGTTCCTCAGGGATTTTGCTCCTAGAAAAGCAGGTTTGCTTCAGAATCCTCAATTCCTGGCGGGTGGTATCCTTCAGACTCCCGAAATTCCAACTACATGCAAGACTAGGCAGCCTGTTCTACATTTAGGCACTGGTGAGGCGAAGGAAGTAAGGGCAGGTTTTGTCTCCACTTCGTTTTCCTGGCGCTGAGTTCTGCCAGAGTCAGTGACAGGAATCTGCTTCCAATGGGCAGGAGATATCCCATAAATTTGAGCGCGTCCCGCTGTGTTCCCGGAGTCTTCAAGGCAAAGGGAATTCTGGCACACACGTGGGGAGCCCCCTCAGCTCACTTGGCAGCCAGGGTGCTGTGCTGGGCCTGGCAGAAGTCTGCCCTGACGCTCAGAATCGCCATAAATGTGCCAAGTATCCTCCAACAGAACACCTGGAATCAGGGAAAAACAGCGGGAAAAGCGTTGGTGGTTTCTGTTTCCATCATTGACCCGCCCAGAGAAACTCAAAATTAAGGCCAACACTGAAAAAAACCCCAAATAAATAGAAGTTCTGAGAGCCCTAATCCCAAATATTGTGAATATTCTCTCGGGATTTGTTGTAATTCCTGCTCCTGGAGCCACCAAGAACATGGAATTCTCGCTGTGCCCCCAACCAGGTGTCCTGGAATAACAGAGAACAGCATAAAGCCAAGCACACACTTGGAAATGTCATGGGCACAGCCCCACCTGCTTGGCTGGAGCCCAAATATATAAAAAATAGCACTGCTGTGGCTCTATTTTCTGAACAAAACCAGCAGCAGGAGCAGAAGTAAGAGCAGAATAAAAAAAACATAATAAGAGTATAATCAATTTTTCATGTCTTTGAGCTCTTGCTAGCAGATAAATTTCACCCAACTTGAAGTATCCCCCAGAAATCTATCAAAGTGATGGCCAAATGGTCATTTAGCTGCAATAACTTTTAGTTATTCTCAATTATTTCAGTTATAACCATAATAACTTTTGGTTATTCTCAGCCTTATCTCTATTTACAGACCTGGGCTTTAAAGGCAGCCAGTTTGAAGACCCAAAATTCAAAATACAAATGTTTCAGCAGTGAAGGATGGAACAAACCATGAAATTTAGGGAGATGAAAATGGACTTATCCCCAACTACCTCGAATCAGGAGCGAAATATTAAATTATCAACGTGGCTCTTCAGTGCTTTCAAAAATAATGAAGCCAAGGAGTCGCTGCTGACACCTCCTTTTTTGAGGGGAAAAAAGGTCGAAATCAGATGGATCAAATCCCACCCCGCAGGCAGAAGTCACAGACTTCTGCAACTGGAGTGGAAAGGTCACCGTGGCACAGTGGAGTGAGGATAATTAGGGAAAAACACACCCCCAAGGAGTTCCCATCCCAAACTTGTGCAGTGCTCAGTGTTTAATGAGATCCTCACTTTCAAACAGGCAAATTAAGCGCTACGAAATTACCTTTTCCACTGCCATCAAGTCAAAAATCACCCAAAGAACAGCAATTATTCCCTTAAAGTACAGCTTTCAGTGCCAAAAATGGTATTAATTAGCTTGCCAGAGGCAAGAGAAAAGCTGTGCTCAATCACCTCCCCCGACCTTAACGCAGCTCCTGCTCTGAGTGACTGAAATACAAATTTCCTCCATGAATCCTGGGATGTTTTATCCACAGGATGGAACCTCAGCCCAGATGGGAGAGTGCCCTCTAAACACATCAGACTCAAGTCCTTACATTTATCAATTCGCTCTCTCATAGATCATAGAAAACTTAGAGGTGAAAGCCCAATTAGAACTTAATTAAGGAGAATAAAAATGGTTTTTATAAATAATTTAATGGCAAAATGAGGAGAAAGGAGAAACTCCATTCCTAGATTTCCTTTTCCAAGATTTGGGTTGGAAGAGCCTCATCCAGAGCTATTTTTGCCCTGGAAGTGGTATCAAATCAGGGTCATTTTGGATACGCTTCAAATCAAAGAGGGAATTTCACCCCAATTATTTTAAAAGGTGGTTGTACAAACAATTTACCAGGTCATGAAGAAGTGGAATATCTCATTTCCACGTGTCCTAAGCATGGCAAGGACTCACCAACTCCTTGGTGACCTTGGCCAAGTCTTTTGGAGCGGCTCAGCTCCTCTGAAAAACGGGAATGACACCGGCTCCCCTTCCCAAAGGGATATTCCTGAAGCATTTAATTAGCTCCTAGCTCAGGAGTGATTAAAAATGTAAAGCACTGTATTTAAGCCCGAAAAAGTTATTCCCAGCAGGATAAGGAGTTGATGTAGCACGCAAGTTGAATTTTAAAAGTTTGGGTTACTGACAAATACCAAGTTTAAAAAGAAAAATCAGGCCTCTAATTAAGAAAATGAAAACTTATTGTCTACAACTTCCAATTTCCCCAAGTAAATACTTTTTTAAAAATCTCCCTCCCCGTGTTACCAAATCAATTCACACTTCAAAACCCCGAGAGAACTGATGGCAATAAATTGTAACCAGGTCTGTGGACAGCAGCAAACAAGGAATCGTTTTTCAGCCAATTAACCTTCCGATTTTATAGGCAGAAAGTGAGCTAGGACATGGAGAGCAACCAAAAAATGACAGCATGTTTGACGTGGCTGGCCTGGAAAAGGGAGCAGAACATCCGAGGAGGAAGCAGAGGAGGAAGAGGAGGAGGAAAAGCAGAGACCCAGCAGGACAAACAGCCGGGAATAAACACTCCTGGGGCTGAAAGGATGTGCCTGGGAGGCAGCTCCTGGTGGTGTTATCAGGGAATGGTTATCAATCAGCATGGAGAGGTTATCGATCTGTGCAGGTGGGAGGGATTTAGGGAAGCTGTAGCTGAACACACACAGAGATGCCACCAGGATTGGGCTCCCCTCACCCACGGCCAGGGAGAGCCTGATCCAAGGCAAATTTGAGAGGAATTTCCTTTAAAATCCCATGAATGGGTAAAAATAAGCTGAAAACCTATGGGAAGGGCAGTCATTAAGCAGCATAAATCAACCAAGGTCACAACTGATCAGGAGAGATCAGGGAAATGAATTCCTGGCTCGACAGGAGGCACTCTGGAGATGGCTGGAAGTGAAAAGCCAACACACCCACGACCTCCATCTCCAGGGGCTGCTGTGGCATTGATTCCTAAATTAGAGATTCCAGCAGAGCCAGTGGCCCTCGATTGAGCCAACACCAGTCCAGGGTAAATGAAAAACAAGGAATCACACCATGAGGAATTCCCAGTTCCACTGGCTCCTCCAAAACTGAGCTGCCCAGAGACAGAGAGAGAGAGAGAGAGAGAGAAACAGCTCGGAACAGCTGCAGCTTCCAGGGATTGCAAAACACGGATCCCCCTGGAAAGGTCACTGGGATCCCCTTTCCAAATGCCCCAGGGCACAGGATGCACAGCACTCCCTGCTAATTTGTTACTCGGAATAAAAAGGATACTTGGGTGTTTGGAAGGCCTCGAGCCACCCCAAATCATTTTGTTCCTCTAAGGGAGAATCCACGTTCAGCGTTAAATTCGTGAGCTGCTGGATTTTTCTCTTCCATAACATCTCTGGCATTTCCACACGTGAAATCAGCACCACCAGTGGATCCCATCAAATTTGCCATCCTGCCATCAGGCCAGGCTTTTTTCTGTCACTCTGCCCACGCCAGGTTTCACTTCCCCTTCCTGAAAATTCCCCACTGAGTGACCCCCATTGGATCCCTCCACTGCCAAAATCTTTCATCTGGAGCATTTCCCAAGTGAAAGAAGTCAGAGACCTCCAAAACAAGCCTTAAAACTTAGAACACAAATCAGCAAGAACCTAAAAAAGATCTTTTCTAAAATAACCTCTCCCAGCACATGGAGGAAAACCCTGGAACGAAATGGTTTTGGATGAACTCCTTGGAAACCCTCTCTGAAGGAAGCCTGCTCAGACTGACACGTGCCCGGAGAGGGGTGAGGTCAAAAAAATTTCACTGTTCCACCCTGTCCACCCCCGCGGGCGGCTGGAGCTCCTTCCCAGCTCCCTCCCAGTCCCTCCCAGTTCGCTGACAAGCTCTGGGAGTGACTCACTCGTTTCCTTTCGCACCAAAGCTGTGTAAAAGCCGCAGCAGATACGGATCTGCCCGAGCAGGAACACAAAAACCTCCGGATGGATGAAAGAAGCCTCCTCGGCTCGAAAGTGACACGTCAGGAAATGGTGACAATTGTCACCTGCTCAGGGGGAGGACAGGCCTGCGGCAAAGCTCAGGAAGTTGAGCTGCCATCCCTAAACAGGAATGGATGCAGAAATCACCCTGGAAGCACTGGGAAGCAACTGGACACTGCCATAATTCTTCCAGGAAGGTGCTTTATGCTCTTCCCTCCCTTAAAGTGCTGTTCTGACACTGGGGGTTTTTTTTAAAAAACACCTTCCCCACCCATCGCTTAAGCTTTTAGAGGATATATTTGAATGTTATTTGCATTCCATGCCCAAAAAGTTGAAAGTTGCTGAAAGTGTTTGAAGTCGAAGTTGCTAAAAGTGTTTGAAGTCAAAAGCAAAAAGGCCCTGCTGAGATAAAAAAAAAAAAAGGAAGCTACAATCTTGTTTAAGCCACAGAATTATATTCAAGTAAAATCAAAAATTACTTTCAGAAATTTGTTTGCGACATCAATAACTCCTTGTTAAAAATCAGAATGCTGAGTTGTCTAAGCTGGGCTTTGATAACAAGGCCCTGCCTGATCAGCAGCTCCCCCCAAACAACTCAGACTAAATATTCTCACACTTCCAGCTGAAATATCAAACCCAACACCAAAACCCCATTAACAAGTCAAGCAAGATTTAAAAGCAACTTCAAAAATCACACAGAAAACACAGAAGCTGCAGAGTTGAGTCACTTGCACCTCGCTCATCTCGCTAATTTGAGTTTGCCATCCACCTCTGCTGGGAAAGTGGAGCTGGCTCCTCTGAGGAGTTAAAGCCAGGCTGACAACTGAGCCTGGGGCTGACTGATAAATGTCACTGGCCCGCCACAAAGTCCCGATTGTTCCCAGCCACAGCCCATTCTCCGGGGCACAGCTCGGTTTTCAGTGCAGAGAGCAAAGAACTGAACTTTTTAGCACAGCACAGAGAGAAACAAGGGGCAACAAAAAGCTACAAGTAACAGTGACCCGAATGGAGCCAACCTGGAGAGGTCTTAGAGCTGGGAAAGGAGATTTCAGACTCATTTAGCCCTTCACAATCAGCAAAACGAGCCAGGGGATGATAGCAAAGCCTCTCTAAAGGGGTTTTATACTCTTGTACAAGAGCCTGAAGAGCTGCCAGGCTGATCCAGCTTCAGCTCACCTGCCTCAAAAAGAGCAACCTCCAAGCCAGCAGGGCTGATTTCCAATGTTTACACTGAGCTGCTCCAAATCTCCAGCTGTCAAACTGATCCAGAGGCACCGACAGCACCGAGCTGCTCTCTGCCAGCGCAGGAACATCCCTGACAACACGAGTTGCCCTCCCAAAACACGGCCAAAATACACAACACCAAAACACAAATCCCAGGATGGTTCAGGTGGGCAGGGACACCTTCCACCATCCCAGGTTGTTCCAACCCAACCTTGGACACTTCCAGGGATGGGACAGCCACAGCTTCTCTGGGAATTCCACCCCAGTCCTTCCCCACCCTCACAGGGAGGAATTCTTTCCCCCATCTCTAAACTCACTCTGTGTCAGTGTGAAGCCGTTCCCCCTTGTCCTGGCACTCCATGCTCTTGTAGGAAGTTCCCTGCTTGCCCTACACCTTTTCCAGCTGTGGATCACTCTCCTGGAGCGTGCTTTTCCATGAATCACCTGGCTCTCCCTCCCAGACCGCTCCACAGGTAACAGACCCGGAATTCCAGAGCGGGTCAAAGTCCAGGCAGGAGTCAGGGAAGCACCCTCAGCTCTGCCCTGACGCACAGAAAGCTTGGAGCACTGCAGGGTGCAAGAGAAGGACGGATCTCTGCAGGGAATTCAGCCTGGAATCATTCACTGAAGTTTATGAGGTGTAGCTAAAGAAAAAAAAAAAAATCACAACTAGACCCTGAGTAAGATCCACATTCCTGGCTGTGCATCCACACTCCTACCTTAACTCCAGCTGAGTTTGAGCTGATTAAATCCAAGTATTTCTACACGTTGAGTCATAAGGAGACAGAGTTTTCTGGCTGCTGCTACTGGTGGGTTTCTCTTTTTTTTTTTAAATTTTTTTTTTTCCCTCTCCTTTAAATCCTAACTGCAGTTCTGAGTCAGACCCTGCCTGGTTCGTTAGGGGAGTTTTGAGGCGAGTTTCCATTTATACAGGAGTCTTTCAAAGCCAAATTTCTGCCTTCCTCCTCCTCCTCGCCCCGAAACCAGCGAGCACAGACTGCCCCGGGAGAAAATGCAGATCGTGACTAATCACACCCAGGAACCATCATGCGACTGAGGGGAGGCCACTTCCAGCACTTCCTCACCTGTGCTCCAAAGCCCCAAATCCCAAAGCTCAGCTCCTTCTCACCCACAGCACGCCCCGAGCTGACATTCCCAATTAATCCGTCCCTCCCTGACTCAGACCTTCCCGCAGGTCACTCGCAGCACCCTGGGCCACGCCAGGGCTTTCCTGAGGCATTGCTTGTCCTAGAATTCATCGGCTCCCCCCTCTTCCAGCCCCAAATCCCACAGGGCAGCCCTTTATCCAGACAAACCGGCCCCGGCGTTCGCAGCCCTGCCCCCACTCCAACCCCAGGAAAACCACCACATCCTGGACACCCTTCCTTTCCTGCTCCATCTGCCCCCCTCCAGCCTGAGAAATGTCACCCTCCCCAGCCTTTCCCCCTCTATTTTCCAGCCCTAAACACAGAAAAAACCCTTCACTCTTTACAGACCGCCTCGAAGCTTCCCTTTCCCCTCCAAAAAAATCTTCAGCTTTTCTCAAACTTGTCCCCCATCCACACAGGAATAAGTAACACCCCTCCCCTCAAACACCCCTCCCCAAACCAGGTAGAACCCCCCCACCAAAAACCAGGTACAACCCCTCCTGCAGCCTCCTTGTCCTCCCACTGTTTCAATCCTACAGGAAACGCCCTCCCTTCCTCAACATCCCCCCAAAACCGGCTGCAAGGGGGGGCTTGGACTCCCTCCCTTGGGGTTCACTCCTCGCAGCCCCTCCCCCAGGTGAGGGAGGACCCCCCAAACCAGCCCTGCAGGTAGAAGGGACCCCCCCAATGCTTCAGGTCAGGGCCACTGTCCCCAACCAGCCCCAGGGGGACCCCCAGTGCAGCCCCCCCCAAGCAGAGGAGGGACCCCAAAGGTGAGCAGCGACCCCCAAACCTCCTCCTCGCACGCAGGGAGCTCTCAAAGCCCCAAAGGATCCCCCAAACAAACCCCACAGGCCGGGAATTTCCTCCAGAACAGGAAGGACTCCACGAACCAGCCCCTCAGCCCAGATAGAGCCTCGTAGACCCCCAAATCCCCCCCCAAAAACCAGCCCTTCAGCCCAGAGGGAGCCTCCTGGACCGCCAAGCCCACCCCAAATCAACGCCTCAGCCTTCTACAACCCCGAGACCCTCCAAAACAGCCCCTCAGAGCACAAAAGCCCCTCCAAACCACCCACAAGGGCCTAAGGAGACTCCCCAGATCAGAGAGCCCCCCCCCCCCCCCCCCCCCCCCCCAGAGCAGGGAATCCCCTCCAAACACGCCAAGCAACACCCGGGATTCCCCCCCTTCCCCGGCTCCCGGGGCGGCGGCTCCAGCCTCCGCACGTCCCCTCCGTTCCCCCGAAGCCCCCCGGTTGCCCCCTCACCCTGGGCATTGAGCGGGCCGGGGGCCGGGCGGGGTCGGGCGGGGTCGCGGGCGGGCGGCGGGGCCCGTGACGGGGCTGGGGCTGCGCTGGGCCCGGTCCGGCCGGAGACACCGAGAGCCCGCGCGCCGCCACACGGCTCCTCGCGCACAGGCCGCGCCCCCCCCTCCCGCCCGCGGCCCCGTGGTACGGCCCGCCCCTCACACCCACGGCCGGCAGAGTGGTACGGTCCGCCCACACGCGCCCCCGCCCCGGGGCAGCGCGGTGGGCGCGTCCATTCGAGGCGCCGCGGGGGGGGAGGTGGGGGGCATGGCTGGGGAAAGGAGGGCTACGTGAGGGTGTCGCAGCAGCTTCCAGTCTCTGGAGGGGCCTCTAGGGAAGCCGGAGAGGAATCCTTCGTCAGGAACTGTAGTGGTAGCACAAGGAGCAATATAGGTTGGGTATTAGGAGGAAATGCCTCCCTGTGAGCGTGGCGAGGCACTGGCGCAGGTTGTGGAATGCCTCGACCCTGGAATTGTTCAAAGCCAGGTTAGATAATACCTTGAGCAACCTGCTCTAGTGGGAGGTGCCCCTTCTCCATGCAGCGGAGAACGGCTCCTT
Source organism: Corvus moneduloides (assembly GCF_009650955.1). Classification (NCBI taxonomy): domain Eukaryota; kingdom Metazoa; phylum Chordata; class Aves; order Passeriformes; family Corvidae; genus Corvus; species Corvus moneduloides. The sequence continues at coordinate 5,330,177 of NC_045498.1, forward strand.
CCATCCCGCTGCTTTTATAACAACCCCCCCCCCATACCCTATGGTACAGCCCTCTTTCTACCCCCCTTGGGCATTGGTACGGCCCGAGGGCGGCTCGCCCTGAGCGGGCACCGACCGTCCCCAGTCACCTTTGGTGCGCCCCGGCCCCCCCCGGGGCACTTGGACCGGCCCTCAGGCCGCACGTGCATGCGGAGCCTTCCACGCCAGCATCCCACCCTGCCAGCGCAGTGGTACAGTCCGCTCCCCCCCTCCACCCCCCCCCCAGCGGCCAGTGGTTCGGTCCTCCGGGGGGTTCCCACGGGTTCCGCTTCCCTGAGCCCGCGGCGGGATCGGGATCGGGATCGGGATCGGGATCGGGATTTGGGGAGCGGGACCTGGGTGAAGAACACAGTGGGAAACACTGGTGCGTCCCGCCCTGGCCCCCCCTGGAAGCCCCGTTGTCCCTCGGGAGCGCCAGCACACGGTGGAACGGCAGTTAATGAAGGAGCTGTCCCCGGCCCGGCCTGGTGTTCCCTTCCCCGCTCCCGGCTGGAGCACGGCATTCCGGGACTGAGAGTGATGCCATGAAGATTTTTGCCTTTTCTTTTATACCCCTGTTATACCTTTTTACAACTCCTGTATTCCTAGTGGTTTTTGCCTCCATTCTTGGACTTGTTTGTCAAGCTGAGAGACTCAACATTTTAGAAGCTTCGTAGCCAGGGATCAGTGTGCCCCAGAGCCCAAGGTCCTCTCCAGAACACATTCTGTAAACTCAGATAGAGCCATCCAGGGGAAGGCTCCTTGGGGAGGGGGAGCTCACTCGAGCCTCTCCTTGGGGAATCTTTGATAGATCTGCTAATTAGTAACACCTAGAATGATATACCCGATCTTTGGGGACACACTCAGTGGGTGCATCTCGATGCATATGACCTGGACGTGTGCACCTAAGGATCCTTAAAAATAAATACCAAAGTAAAATCCCTTTTCCCTTTCTAACCGTGCATGACTCTTGATTTTAAGACCACGAAAAGGCATCAAGAGCGTGGGGGGAGCAGGATCCTGGAGGGCAGGAAACCCCATGCTGGGCACAGCAGCGTGGCCTCAGGAGTGCTTGGGAAACACCCGCTTCCCAATCCCACCTGGAAAACGGGGTCTGCTCCCGTCACAATCCCGCTGAGAAGGAGCCGCTCAGAGCTGCCGGTCCCAGCTGGGGCAACCAAGTGCCACGTGTGCCCAAACACGGGGTGACATCTTCTCACAGCTCAGGGAGAGGTGGATAAATAAGAATCCCTTCTTTCCTGCACAGGCTGGAGGAGATGTGGAATCTCCCCAGTTATAAAAGCTGTTGTCTTCCCCTTTCCCGTGCTCTGACTGTCGAAATATTAATAGAAGGCCGTGTTTTATGCTAATTTAAGCAGCTGCGGTGCCTGGAATGTGTCTGTGCTAGTGAAGTGCTGCCTCTACACACCACAATAACAGAAACCCCTGCACAAAAGGGGGTTTGCATTTATGGAATCATGGAATATCTCAAGTTGGAAGGGACCAGTAGGGGCCACCAGGTCCAGCTCCTTGCCCAAACCCATCAGCAAAGAAACTTGAATCGTCCATGAAGGGGCAAAATTGAGGGCGGATCCACAGAGAGGAAAAAACGAACCAGCAAACCTTTGTCCCTCAAAATACACAGAGAAGCTGCTCAGTGCCACTTTGCTGGGTTTAATGGCTCTGCAAAGCCATAACTGGAGTCACATAAGCTCTGATAATCAGAGGCCTTAAGGCTCTTTTCTTTCCTTTTTCAGCACTGTGTGACATCACCTGCACACATCTCCTCTCCAAAGCCCTGTCCTCCAGCACAGAGCCAAGACAGAGACACCAAGGGCTCATCCCCAGAGTGGGCTCTGCTCCACAGGAACATAGGGGCAGGCAGAGGAAGCCTCAGCTCCCACAAGGACACTGCCAAAGCCCTGCTGGTCTCTGAAGGCCAGGGGGGACACGCTGAGCCCTCACTACCGCAGCCTCTCCCTCAGGGTGACAGTGGCAGGAGGGACACGCTGAGCCCTCACAGCAGCACTACCCCTGTACCTCAGGGCAGCGCTGTGAGCCGGGCAGCCCAAAGTCTCGGGTCCGGGTCCCGGTCCCCGATCCCCGGTCCCCGGTCCCCGATCCCCGATCCCCGATCCCCGATCCCCGATCCCCGATCCCCGATCCCCGGTCCCCGGTCCCCGGTCCCCGGTCCCCCCTCAGCCCCTTCCCGCGCCTCAGCGCCGCCGCCCGGCGGAAAAGCCGAGCGCGCATGCGCAGTGACTCCACCGAGGCACTTTTTTCCCATCGGCCCCCGGGACCGATGTGGCGCGGGCACGAGAAGCGGAGCCGCCGGTTCGAATCCTGCAGCCGCCGGTTCGAATCCTGCTGCCGCCGGTTCGAATCCTTCAGTCGCCGGTTCGAATCCTGCAGCCGCCGGTTCGAATCCAGAAGTCCCCGGTTCGAATCCTGCAGCCGGCGGTTCCCGTCTGCTCGCCGGTTCGAATCCCGCCCGCGCTCCCAAGGCCATCATCGGTTCTCTTCCAGCTTTGATTTTATGATTCTGTTTAAGCCGCATTGGTGAGGCCGCACCTCCAGTGCTGCGTTCAGTTCTGGGCCCCTCAAAGGCTTGTGCGAGGTGAAAGGACGTGTCTTGTGAGGAGCGGCTGGGGGAGCTGGGTTTACTTTGAAGAAATGGAGGCTCAAGGGGGACCTCATCGCTCTCCACGTGCACCTGACAGGAGCTTGTGGTGAGGTGGGGCCGGTCTCTTCTACTCTCCACTCTTCTACTGTGAGAAGAGTGGGCTGACCGACAGGAAATGGCCTCAAACTGAGACAGGGGAGACTCAAAGTAGATATTAAAATTCATTCGCGGTCAGACATTGGAAGGGGATGCTTGGGGAAGCGGTGGAGTCACCGTGTTTAGAGGCGCTGCGTGATGCGGTTTAGGCACTACAGTGGCAGCGCTGACGGAGCGGATGAGTTGGTCTCTTCTGATGCCTTTCCCTGGTCTTAAAATCAAGAGTCAGACACGGTTAGAAGGGGAAAAGGGATTTTACTTTGGTATTTATTTTAAGAACCCTTAGGTGCACACGTCCAGGTCATATGCATCGAGATGCACCCACCGAGTGTGTCCCCAAAGATCGGGTATATCATTCTAGGTGTTACTAATTAGCAGATCTATCAAAGATTCCCCAAGGAGAGGCTCGAGTGAGCTCCCCCTCCCCAAGGAGCCTTCCCCTGGATGGTTCTATCTGAGTTTACAGAATGTGTTCTGGAGAGGACCTTGGGCTCTGGGGCACACTGATCCCCGGCTACGAAGCTTCTAAAATGTTGAGTCTCTCAGCTTGACAAACAAGTCCAAGAATGGAAGCAAAAAGCACTGGGAATACAGAAGTTGTAAGAAGGTATAAAAGAAAAGGCAAAACATCTTCACGGCATCACTTCCAACATCGCTTATTCCCCGATCCCACGGCTCCCCTCACGCCGCCGGCATTCCTGAGGCGACGGCGGAACCCGGCGCATGCGCGGAGGCGCGCGGGGCCGGGGGGGGGGCTCCCCCCTCACGCACACACGGAGAGGGGCGGAGCTTCCGGCGCGGCACTTCCGGCCCCGGCGCTGCGCGGGCGGTGTGGCCGCTGCGCTCCCGCCGCTGTCCCCGGCCCGGCCCGGCGTCCCCTCCCCGGCACCGCCTCATGCAGCGCCGCGACGACCCCGCCGGCCGCCTGTCGCGGGGGCAGGGACCCGGCGGCCGCGCGCCGCAGCCGCCGCGCCGGCCGCCCCGTGGCGGAGGGGCCCGCGGGGCCGCGAGTGGGGCGCAGCCGCCGCCCGGTGGGGCCGCGGCGGCCGGCGGGGCCTCAGGGCAGGGGGGCTCTGGTACTTCGGCCCCGCTGGCTGGCGGCAAGATGGAGCCCGAGAACAAGTACCTGCCCGAGCTGATGGCTGAGAAGGACAGCCTGGACCCGTCCTTCACGCACGCCATGCAGCTCCTCACCGCAGGTACCGGGAACCCCCGGCGGGGCGGGCACGGGCGGGGCAGCGCCGGGAGAAGGGAGAGGGCAGCGGGTCCTGGTGGCCGTTCTGGCTCTGGTGCGAGAGGGGGGTTAAAATCGCGTATTTCCTTGTGTAATCTCAGCTTAATCCGCGGAGCCACAAGTTTTGTGTGTGTTATGTTGGTGGTTGTGTTATATTATATTGTATTAGCCCTTGCGGTGTAACCTCAGCCGGGCAGAAGGAGAATCGAGGGAATGAAAACCCTGGCGGGTTGAGATAACCGTTTAATAATTGGAATAAAATGCGATGATAATAGTAAATACGCTGATAATAATAATAATTGTAATGTTGAGAGGGAGTAGAAACAAGCGATGCCCAATTCCTCACCGCCCACTGAGCGATGCCCACCCCATCCCCGAGCTCCTCCCAAGTCTCTCCCGCAGTTTATAGGATGGGAATGACAGTCCGGGGGGATGGAATGTTCCTTTGGACAGTTCAGGTGACCTGTCCTGGCTCCCCTCCCCCCCCCGGTTTGGGAACAGCTCCTCTCCTTTACTGAGAATTCTTGGGGTAAACGCTGCTCGGGAGCAGCCAAAGTATCAGGGTGTTGGTAATGTCATTCCCGTAAAAATCCTCAAAAACAGCTGTTAAGAATAAAATAAGCTCTGTCCCAGCCGAAATCAGGGCGGCCCTTTCATCCCTGGGGAGAGAGAGGGACCAAAAAGGAACCTTAAAAACCCGGGGGGGGGGGGGGGGGGGTTCCCACGGAGCGGTGCTTGAGTCCCGCTGAGCCATTTCTGGGATTTTTTTCCCTGCTGGAAATCCGTGTCAGAGCTGGGCTCGTGCTTCTGCCGAGCCTGAGGAGGGACTGGAAATGGCAGTCTTTGTTCTGTGCCCAGCCGAGCCTTCTCCTTCCCCATCGCCGCTGTCCAATCGCCTGGCAGCTCGGATTTCCCTGGATCTCCCCGGTGCAGCTGCTGCACCGCCTTCGGGGCCTCCATGCAGCCGATTCAGCTGCTCCCAGACGCTGGAGTCAGCTTAAAAACGGGAATGAGTTCAAATATTCCCTGCCACTTTCTGCCTTCCGTGCGCGGTGGGGAGCTGGGAGGCTCCCAGAGCAGGAATCTGTTCGGATTTAATCTCTGTGTGAGCTCGCTGGTGCTTAGCATCCTGCTTTTAAATTATTTATTTTGTCGAGGCTTAAAAATGCAGAGTTTTTGGTGCAGCTCTGGAGGTTTTATGAGCTCGTTTAATGCTGGGAATAATTCTTGGGAATTGCTGTCTCTCCCGTTGTGCAAACAACTGGGAGAGATCGTCACGGCATCACTCGCCAGCGTCTTGATCTAAATAAATGAGTTTTATAATCCGATTTTCCATCAGTTTAATGGTTTTGATTAATAAAATTCTTCAGCCAGCTCGGCGGTGATGCCTCCCAGCCAAAGGAAATCCAAGGAGTTTGCAAATTCCCACACAAAGGGCAGCGTCCTGCAAAGCCTCCTTCACTTGAGGGGTGTAACGAGGATTTAGGAGGATTTATCCATTTAAAAATCGCTGATTGCAGCTTTGGGAGATTGAAAATTGGAACAGCTCCAGCTGTGGATATTTGAAAAATCGCTTTCTTTTTTGGGAGCATTCACAGTCCCAGTTCTAGGTGAGATGAGCAGGAAAACGATGAGGAAGAATTTGAGGTAAGATGGTGGCTTTAGGTCAATTTTTTTGCCTGGATGACCCCCAGAGAGCTCTGGATTCCTGGGAATTTCCGACTGCTCGTGGCACCCTTCGGGGCTGTCGTGTTGGAGAGGCTGCTGTGCCTTGGAATTTCAGTCTGGGCCAAAGCTGTGATGCACAGAGCCAGCACAACTCCAGCAAAATGACTTCCAGACACAGAAATGATCCTGAGTGTCAGCAGAATTCCTATTCCAGCCTTTTTTTTCCTCCAGGAGTGGAAGTTGCTCTGCCTCAGGGAGGGAGCCCTGCAGGAATTCTGCATTCGTTTCTCTTCAAACGACGTGTTGAAGTTGTCTGAAATGCTGTGGTGGTGCTGCAGCTGCATTTTTAGAGGGAATTGGCTTTTTTTGGGAGCAAGGGCAGGGCAGTGATGGGATTCTTATGGATTCCATGGACTCTGGGATGAAAGTGGCTACATTTAGGGTGCTGTTACCCTGAAGCGAAACTGAAAACTGGAATTTCTTGCGTTTTCAGATACAATCCGTGTTTCCCTCCTGGGATTTGGGGTCTGGGTGACTTTCCTTTTCTGTAGGAATGAGCAAATCCTTTTTTCCTTTGGATTTCTGCTGTGGAAAGAGAGCAGGGGGAGCTGCTGATGGTGTGAAAGGCACAGCCCTCTCTGCTTCCCTGCTTTGGGAAGATGGGAGATATCCCACCTGTGTGTTAGCCAGGTGTGGGTTTTAGGGTTTTTTGGGGGGAATTTTAGCTGTTTTTATTTCATGGAGAGACTCCAAGGGTCACCTCGGAGCTTCCCAAGGATGTGTGAGCAGTCATTCCATGTGGGGTGGCCAGGAGGGATGGGAATGGGTGGGAAGGGCTGGATTCCAAGCAGGAAGGAGCAGCTGGAGTTGGAACAACACGTGGAAAAGCTGGGAGCAGCTGGAGCTGCTGGGGGACTCCCACACAGAATTCCCTGCTGGCTCTCAGGCCAGATCCAGGCTGTGCATCCTTGGGAGTGGGAAAGGGCTGGGTGGGAGTGTCAGATGGGTGGGTGGTGGCTCCAGGGAGCCAAACAGAGGGATTAGAGAGGGCTGAGCTCACTGGGGATGAGAAGTGTCACCCTGAAGCTCCTTCACACGGAGTCCAGGCTCTCCGGAAATGGAGATTCCCTCAATTGCTGTCTTTCCAAGTGGATATCCTGCCCCCAAACTGCCCCCTTAAATTGGCCCCAGCTGTCTCAGGCTGGGTTATTCTTCCGAAACCATTTCACTGTGCCACTTTTCAGTTTATATTTTGTCCAACCATGGCAATGTTCTCAACTGCTGTGGCTGCTGTGGCCGTTCCTGTTCCTGCTGCTGTGGCCATTCCCGTCCTCCCTCCTGTGGCCATTCCCATTCCTGCTGCTGTGGCCATTCCCATTCCTGCTGCTGTGGCCATTCCTGTCCTCGCTCCTTTGGCCATTCCCGTCCTCGCTCCTTTGGCCATTCCCGTCCTCGCTCCTTTGGCCATTCCCGTCCTCCCTCCTTTGGCCATTCCCGTCCTCCCTCCTTTGGCCATTCCCGTCCTCCCTCCTGTGGCCATTCCCGTCCTCCCTCCTGTGGCCATTCCCATTCCTGCTGCTGTGGCCATTCCTGTCCTCGCTCCTTTGGCCATTCCTGTCCTCGCTCCTTTGGCCATTCCCGTCCTCGCTCCTTTGGCCATTCCCGTCCTCGCTCCTTTGGCCATTCCTGTCCTCCCTCCTTTGGCCATTCCCGTCCTCCCTCCTGTGGCCATTCCCGTCCTCCCTCCTTTGGCCATTCCCATTCCTGCTGCTGTGGCCATTCCCGTCCTCGCTCCTTTGGCCATTCCCGTCCTCCCTCCTGTGGCCATTCCCGTCCTCCCTCCTGTGGCCATTCCCGTCTTCCCTCCTGTGGCCATTCCCGTCCTCCCTCCTGTGGCCATTCCCGTCCTCCCTCCTGTGGCCATTCCTGTTCCTGCTGCTGTGGCCATTCCTGTTCTCACTCTTCCTGTCCTCATTCCTTTGGCCATTCCCATTCCCATTCCCTCCCAGGAGCTTTTCCCACCTGTGCCGTGTCCCACAGCTCACCTTTCCCTCCCCATGCCCCTTCTCCTGGCAGTGCCCTCCCTTCCCAGCAAAGCTCCAAAAGCAGAGCTGCCTGCCCAGGAATCCCAAGCCGGGGGGTGTATTTTGGGGAGGGAAACTGTGGGATTAGGCTTGCCAAGTTCTTGGAATCCATCCAGGAACAGGTTGCTGCTTCCCCTTCCTGAGAAATCAAACCAGCTGGGAAGCAGGGAGGGATGGAGGAGCCTCTGCTTTCCTCAGAGGTGCCACCCCAAACTCTTTGGGGATTTTTGGGGGAGCACAGGGTCAGTATTATTGTGCTGTTCAGGTAATGTTTTAGCCTTACAAATGAAGTGAACATACCTGTGCTCCCAGAGCCCAGCTGTGCTGCAGGCCAGCCTTTCCCATGGATTTTTATTATTAAGGAAAAACCTGGGCTTAGCTCAGGAGCACAAACGAGGAGCAGCAGCATTACCAACCCCCTTTACCTGCCCCATAGGAATCCTGCTGAGCCAATCCCTGCCCCACAGGAAGCCCTGGAAAAGCCACTCATGCCGCCAGCCTGCTGACATTCCCCGTGGCAAGCAGGTAACCTTCTCCCAGAAAACCTCTGGAATGGGCCTGGATCCTTCCAGGAATCCGGGTTTTATCCGACAGCTGCTCCTGGTGTCACATCCAGGTCACCACTGCCCTGGGTTTATCCTTCCTCACCTCTTTCCAGGCTCCCCACTTGGATCTGGAGGTGTCACTCACGCTGCCCTGAATTCCCAAAGTTTGGAAAAGCTTGGAATTCCTCTGCTGCTCCTTCTCCTCCCCTACGTTTTATGTTCCATTTCAAGGCATGGAGCTGCTGCTGCTTTTTTTTTTTTTTTGGCTTTTTTGAGTGATTTTTTAATTCCTTGTGGCCCTCCCAGAGCAATTCCCAGATGTTTCTGCAGCTTTGGCAGGAGGCAGAGATGGATTTTGCTGGGTGTGAACTGGGATTCAGTGGTTTGCAGAGGCTTTCACCCAGTCCTGTGGTGTTTTCAGGAGGCAGGAAATTCCTGTATTTAGTTCCATTTTAATGTTTAATTTGAACAGCAATGAATTCCTGTTTAGTTTCATTTTATGAAGGAAGTTTCAGGGTGTTTTATTCTGGATGTGTGTGGAGTAAACACTTGTTTATCAGCAGGATGCATTTTCAGAAAAACAAATTATTTGAGAAGTGGCTTTATAGGGTTTTAAGTTATCCTGAACCAGGCCACCAGTGCAACCTTTCATTTCCAAATCTTGATTCTCTGCTCTGTTCTGGGAGTTAAATTAAAAAAAAATTACATAAAACGAACCAAGGCAGCCCTTTTGTCTTACTTTATAGATTTGGCAGTGCATGAACTTGAGGGTTTTTTACTTTTGCTTTGTATCTTCAGAAAAATCACTTCTTTTTAAAGCAAAATTCAAGAGATCTCTTTCAAAACGACTCAATTTTGAAAAGTAAGGAGTCATGGTAACACTTTTGTGAGGGAGCCAAGGGGCTGCAGTGAGGAGAAATACAAAATTCAGTGGTTTTATCACAATTCTGTGCCATGGTTTGAGCCTAGTTTGCAACCCCAAAACCTCTGAGTTCTGTTTAGATCTTCCAACTAAAACCCACTTTATTACTGGGCCTATAATTAAAAATAATTCATTAAAATAGAGATTATTTAATGATGTTTCCTTAAGAGTGGATTCATTTTTTTATGGCTGTGGTCAGAGACGCTTCTCAGCCCAGGGCTTGTTCCGAGGGGTGACGGTGACCCCTTGTTCCCCTTTGGATGATCCCAGAATATTCCCACATGGATAATACCCCAAGTATCCACCACCATTAAGGTTGGAAAAGACCTCCAGAACCATCAAATCCACGTGGCAGGCTCGTGGAGCTGTGAGCAGGAGCGTTTCAGGCTCAAGCAGATGGTTTGACGTGGCCAGAAACCCCAGGAAATACAAAATATTGCAGCTGCACGGTGCTGTAAATGCTGCCCGTGACTAAGCAGGCTGCAGTTTGCTCTTGCAGCTCCATCCCAGTGCTGTGGATAATCTTGGGAAGTGTCTCTTTGCCCTGGAAAAGGCTCAGGAATTACATTTGCAGCCCTTGGGTTTGTTGGTGAAACGGCTCCGTTTGGTTTTTCGCCAAGGGTCGTGCTCCTCTCCTGGTAAAGAGCCTGAACTCAGGATTTGGGGTGGATATTAATGATGTGAGCGGTTTGGGGGGGTTTTTTTCTGTTGGACCAAAGGTTCATCAGGAATTTGGGGTTGTTAGCAATGGATTGGCTCCAAATTTGGATGAATTTGTCATGGAGTTGTTGGGTTTAGCTAAAGATTGTGCGTGACCGGCCACCTCTGGAAAGGGAATTCCAGGCAGCTTCCATTTCTTCTGGAAAATGCTGGGGGTTATTCCTGCACGAGGAAAATGCATTAATAACTCAGAAATGCCTGGAAGAGGATTTTTCAATCTCCATGTGGGTCATCTCTCAGTGAAAGCTGAATTTCCAGGCGGCTTTGAGGAGGTGTTTGTGTACCAGTCCCTAATTAACTTCCCTTAATGACCCACTTCCAGCAGGTTATTGGGACTGTCCCAGCTCCCCTCAGGCTGCAGCATTCCTTCCCTGCAGCCAGGCCACCTCAGTGGGGTTTTAAAACTCATTTTTAATTCACCACAGGCAATTAAAAACCCAAAAATCTTATTTTGAGGGCCAAAAAAATTCATAGTTGCATTGCTGAGAACTTGTGACACTTTTATGGCTGCACACCTGAGGGTTTAAAAACCCAGTTAGGAATTATTTGTGTGCTAAATCGGAATTTATTTCATGAAATGAGGCTGGGAGAATTTCCTGACCCAGACCACACTGGTGTTTATTGGGAATCTTTTCAATTTAACTGAAACTCGTCGTGCCAGGAGGTGTTGCCACCACTAATTAAAGGACAGATTTGAAATAATTCGAGTTGGATGCTAAAAACCTGCTGATTTCTGTCACATGATAGCAAAAATTTATAATTTTCACGTGGTTTGGGCTGGTTTCTTTGTAGATTTAGGGTGGGGGCTGCGTTCAGGGGCTGGCAGAGGAAGGCACAGGAATTTCCTTGTGGCATTTGTAGGGTTCAATCCTTGTCATGATTCCATCTCTGAATGTTTGAGGAATATAAAGCAGCCCTATTTTTATCTTGTTTAGAAATTGAAAAAATTCAGAAGGGGGAGCCAACAAAGAAGGATGAGGAAGAGAACTACCTGGATTTATTTTCCCACAAGAATATGAAACTGAAAGAACGAGTTCTGATCCCTGTCAAACAGTACCCCAAGGTGAGGGCCAGAAAAGAGCAACTGAATCTCTGGGATTTGCTTGTTTTCGGTGGGATTTTGTGGCAGGAGTTAATCCAGTGTTCCACTGTGGGATTTGGTTTGGTTTTTTTTTTCCTTTGCAGGCCTGTAGGGTTTTTATTTCTAATATATTGAATTTTTCTAGATTGTCTTGGGCTGTGCATAGCTGGGATCTGTGATTGTTGCAACAGACAATTCCACGTGTGGAGCTTTGTGTTTTAAATTGAAGAACTCATTTAACTCCTTGAAGATTTGCTGTGAAGCTGCTGCAGAGTAGATGTTGGAATTAAACAGTTCAGGGGTGTAAATTTAGCTTGATTGTTCTGCTGGAGCTTTTTTTTTCCATGAAAAGAAGGGTTTGAAACTTAAATTTTCCTTTTGAAACTCAAGTTTTCCGTTTGAAACTCAAGTTTTCCGTTTGAAACTCAAATTTTCCGTTTGAAACTCAAATTTTCCGTTTGAAACTCAAATTTTCCGTTTGAAACTCAAATTTTCCTGTGCATTTTTTGGGGGAGGTGAGGAGAAGAAAATGGAGAATGTTTTTTTTTTTTTTTTGTCAGCCAACAGAACATTCAGAAAAATTTTTGTTGAAGCTTTTGAGCTCTGGAGCTGATTTTTGTTTGGTTTTTTTTTCTTCATTTCCAGTTCAACTTCGTTGGGAAGATTTTGGGACCTCAAGGCAACACCATTAAAAGACTTCAGGAAGAAACTGGTGCTAAAATCTCCGTGCTGGGGAAGGGTTCAATGAGAGATAAAGCCAAGGTAAGGGAAAACACACACCCACAAAATTCCTTGTTTATGGTGGGAGAATTAGTGGCTCTCCAAGCATTTTCTTAAAAACCAACCCAGAAAAAGCTTCTCTAAAAGATGAACCACAAAGTTGATAAAATAAGAATTAATCCCAGCTCCTCCCTGAAGAACCATTCACTAAAGGAATCTTTTCCCCCTCCATCAAAAGATAAAAATCCCCTTTTTTAGCTGCTCCCTCTGAAATCCTTGCATTCTTCTGGTTCAGTGGAGTTGTTGGAGCAGCATGTTCCTGATAATCTTTGGTGAATCACAGAGTGCCAGGAGGGGTTTTTTAACAGCAAAAAAAAAAAAAAGAAAATCTGGGGAAAAAGATGGTTTTTATTTCTTCCTGCTTGTTTTCCAAACTGAGCTTAAGAATAGGCAGAGCTGTAAATTAATTCTGCTTTGACTTGAGCAGCACAAAAAGCTTTTTAACACTTCCAGGTTGGTTGTAACTTCTTAAATAACTGAAAAACAGTCCAAAAACCAGAGATATCTTAAAGAGATCTTGGAGCAGAGGTAGAGGAGCTGTTTGAGGCATGGAGCTCTACAAAGTGGTGTAAAAGAGGGTATTTCAATATTCTGAGGTCAAAATTTGGCTGGCACCAATTAAAAAGGGTGATTTAGTAAAAATAAAACCATCCAGCCATAAAAAGGTAGAAGGTTTTTTCTTACAAAACTCTTCCCATCCATGCTCTGTACCCAAAATCCCTTCCCAAACCCCCCCCAAAAAAAAACCCCATGAAGAGGCAACAACAAAAAGGTGAAAGATTTTTTCTTCTCAAACTCTGTATCCAAAATACCCTTACAGACCCTGGCAAGGCTCAGAAAAAGAGCTAAAAAGAGGTCCAAAAAAGAGCTTTTTCTGCCTCTCAAATAGATTTTCGAGCCCTGTGCTGTGCTTTGTTGCAGGAGGAAGAGCTCCGCAAAGGGGGAGATCCCAAATACGCCCATCTCAACATGGATTTGCACGTCTTCATCGAGGTTTTTGGGCCCCCCTGCGAGGCCTACGCCCTCATGGCCCACGCCATGGAGGAGGTCAAGAAATTCCTCGTCCCAGTGAGTGTCCTGCTCCTCTTTTTTTCTTTCTGAGGGATGGATCTGCCTCAGGATGGATGAGGTTTGCTCCTCCTGGGTGTAGCTGAGGAGAGCTGGAGTGGGGCAGCTTTGGAGAATCCTTCAGGAAGGTGGTTTTTATTCCCCTAATCATGATTCAAAAGATGAAATTCCCAGAGGAAACACTTGGGAGTGGGGATTTCTCTCCCAGGAGGAGCTGTGGGTGCCTTGTCCAGCTCCATGTGCCAGGTTGAGTGGGAAAATGAGTTTAGCCATGGGAGAGGCTTCTTGGATGGCTTCCCCCTGACTTGGAACTAAAAATCCAGCTGGAAAACTTCGTTGTCAGGTCAGGAATTAAACACAGAGGTGTTGAAGGGGGTGAGGATGGTGACTGCCCAGGCAGCTCAGTTGTTGAGTTTTGTGGCTTTTTTCTGAGTTAAATCGATATTTTTGCAGCTTTAAGTGTGGAAAAAAAAGCTTTTTGCAAAGCAGGTTTTCCTACTTTTCCTGCCTCTTCTCACTGGCTCGGGGATGTGTTTTCCTGCTGAACCTTTTTCATGCCTTCATGGCCAAATTCCTGTCATTTTGTGCCAGTGGGTGACAGGATTGTGCTGGAATTTTGCCTCCGAGGGTGGCAGAACTTGGAGGAGTCTCTCCCATGCTTTTAAAATTCAAATTGGTCGTTAAATTAGGGGAAAAAAACGGGGAAGTTCCCACATCTGGTGGGAGATTCCTCGCTCTGTGGTGTTGCTGTGGCACTGGGGAGACCCTGGCTGGGAGGCTCAGGGTGGAGTGTCCTGGATCCCCTCAGATCTTCCCCCTCCTGTGCCAGAAACCCACAAGGGATATGTAAGGAATGATGGATATCTCTGGATTATTAATTCCGGCTGAATGTGTGTGAGATATTCAGTGTGACTGAAATAAGATTGCAGTGGGATAGGGAGCACTGGGATGGTGCTGGGATCACCAAGGGAGCACTGGGATGGTGCTGGGATCACCAAGGGACCCCTGGGATGGTGCTGGGATCACCAAGGGACCCCTGGGATGGTGCTGGTATCACCAAGGGAGCACTGGGATGGTGCTGGTATCACCAAGGGAGCACTGGGATGGTGCTGGGATCACCAAGGGAGCACTGAGATGGTTCTGGGATCACCAGGGAGCACTGGGATGGTGCTGGGATCACCAAGGGACACTGGAATGGTGCTGGGATCACCAAGGGACCCCTGGGATGGTGCTGGTATCACCAAGGGAGCACTGGGATGGTGCTGGGATCACCAAGGGACCCCTGGGATGGTGCTGGTATCACCAAGGGAGCACTGGGATGGTGCTGGGATCACCAAGGGAGCACTGAGATGGTTCTGGGATCACCAGGGAGCACTGGGATGGTGCTGGGATCACCAAGGGACACTGGAATGGTGTTTGGATCACCAGGATGGTCCTGGAATCACCAGGGACTACTGGGATGGTTCTGCAGTCACCAGAGAGCACTGGGATGGTGCTGGGGTCACCAGGAAGCACTGGGATGGTGCTGGGACCACTGGAATGGTGCTGGGTGACTTTCTCTGCCCCTTTAGTCCCCAAATAAGGGATCTGCCAGCAACACACTGCATCCCTCAGGAGATGAAAAGCCAGCTTGGATTTGGATTCGGGTTTGCTCTGCATCCCAAGCCTTTCCTTTGGGAATGGGAACGCTGTGGAGTTACCTTGTGGGGGCTCCTTGCCCCTTTAAATGGGGGCTGTGGGGTGAGACTTGCCTGGGCTCTCCCCACATAAACCCTCCTGACATCCCTGGGATGCTGGGAACATCAGGACCTGCTGCTGGAACCTTCTTGGGAAAAGCTGCAGCAAATCCCAGTAAAACCACCCAGATCTGAACCGAGATCCATCCAGCTCTTTTCATTCCAGCACAGCATCCTGTGATATCCTGGAGCTGTTCTCTGGAGCTGACTCTCCCTTTTTTTTTTAGGATATGATGGATGATATCTGCCAGGAGCAGTTCCTGGAGCTCTCCTATCTCAACGGGGTCCCGGAGCCCAACCGCGGCCGAGGCGTCCCTGGGCGGGGCCGGGGAGCAGCCCCACCTCCCCCTCCACCCGTTCCAAGGTATTCCCAAAATCCCAGCCTTGGGAATGCTGGATTTTGCTCACAGTTGTGCTGTCAGGGAAGGTTAAGCCGCTTCTTTTTGCACATCAGCTGCTGGGCCTGACCTTGGAATCCGGCCAAGGTTTTCCAGCTGGTTTGGAGCACAGTGTTTGGGATGTAATCCAACACAGGGTGATTTGGGATGGCTGGAATCAATAGTTTCATAAAGGAGCCTCTCAGAAAGGGGCCTGGCTGTTGATGGATGTGCTGCAGCCCTCAGCATTCTCAGTTGGAGCTGCCCATCCTTGCAGAGCTCTGGGGTGGCATCATTCTGTCCTGGCTGTCGAGGGGATAAATTGGCAATAAAACTGTTCCTTCAGTCCTGGCCTCACTCCCTGATCTGTGGGGTGGGGCTTTTCCTTCTGCCTGCAGTGTCCCTGCCCGTGTCCTCAGTGATCCTGAGGGATCTGGAGGGCTGGGAGTGATCCCAAATAGGTGGGAGAGGCTCCTTTAAAGTGAAATTCGCTGCCCAAAGTTCTGTATCAGATTTATTTCTTTGTGTGTCTACAGCTTCCTCTATCCCCAAAAATCCTGATCCTGACTCTGGGCTGTAGATCTGCTCAAAAATGGGATTGAAATGTCATCAGGAGGCCTCTCCTTGGCTGTGTGGAGCCACTTGGGCTCAGTGTGACTCAGTAGGCAAAGCTGAGCTGATCTGAACCATGTAAAACTCCCAACTTAGGCTGGGCTGAACCAAAATTCAGTGATTTAACCCCAAAGGGCCACCAAGCCCCGCTCACTCATTCACTCCCCACTCATGGGATGGGGAGAGAATGGGAAGGGTGGAAGTGAGGGAATTAATGGGCTGGGATAAAATTCAATGGGAAAAGCAAAGTAAAGCAAGGAATTCATTCCCTGCTTCCTTGGGAACACACTCCAGAGGTTCCCCCTCTGCCTCCTGCTCCTCCCCTCAGCTATGGCTGCATTTCTTCTCTTCCTACACCTGTACCAGCAGAATTCCCACCCCCAGGAGGGTTTTGTGCCTGCTCCAGCACAACACCGTTCATTTTCATGCTGCTACAGAATCCCAAGCTCCGTTCTCGGCACCTCTGTTTCATTCCTGACAACGAAACCGGAAAATCCCCATCCTCAGTGAGCAGCAGCTCTTCACAACCCTTTTTCTTTCCTTTCCAGGGGCCGTGGGGTTGGTCCTCCCCCTCCTCCTCCTCCTCCTCCCCCCCCCCCACGGGGGGCCCTGGTTCGAGGAGCCCCCGTGCGCGGGGGCATCGCCCGGGGGGCCACGCTGGCCCGGGGGGTGCCCCCTCCCCCGGCGGTGCGGGGCGCTCCGGCCCCGCGGGCACGGGCAGCTGGCATCCAGAGGATACCCCTGCCCCCTCCACCCGCACCTGAGACCTACGAGGAATACGTAAGGAATGGGGGATTCACCAGGGGAATGGGTGTGGGGTGGTCAGGGTGGGTGGTGGCATAGGGATCACTGGGGATCGTTGGGAATGGAGTTGGGATCGCCAGGGACCGTTGGGATCGCCAGGGATCATTGGGAATGGAGTTGGGATCGCCAGGGATCATTGGGAATGGAGTTGGGATTGCCAGGGATCGTTGGGAATGGAGTTGGGATCGCCAGGGATCATTGGGAATGGAGTTGGGATCGCCAGGGATCATTGGGAATGGAGTCGGGATCACCAGGGGGTGTTGGCATCACCAGGGACCGTTGGGATCACCAGGGACTGTTGGGAATGGTGCTGGGATCACCAGGGCCCCCTGGGATGGTTGTGGGATCAAAAGGGACCCCTCAGATGATGTTGGGATGGTGCTGGGATCACCAGGGATCACTGGGATGGTGTTGGGATCCCATCAACCACTGGGATGGTTCTGGGATCACCAAGGGAGCACTGGGATGGTGCTGGGATCACCAGGGACCCCTGGGATGGTGCTGGGATCACCAAGGGAGCACTGGGATGGTGCTGGGATCACCAGGGACCCCTGGGATGGTGCTGGGATCACCAAGGGAGCACTGGGATGGTGCTGGGATCACCAGGGACCCCTGGGATGGTGCTGGGATCACCAAGGGAGCACTGGGATGGTGCTGGGATCACCAAGGGAGCACTGGGATGGTTCTGGGATCACCAAGGGACCCCTGGGATGGTGCTGGGATCACCAAGGGAGCACTGGGATGGTTCTGGGATCACCAAGGGAGCACTGGGATGATGCTGGTATCACCAAGGGAGCACTGGGATGGTGCTGGGATCACCAGGGACCCCTGGGATGGTGCTGGGATCACCAAGGGAGCACTGGGATGGTTCTGGGATCACCAAGGGAGCACTGGGATGGTGCTGGGTGACCTCCTCGGCCTCTTTGGCCCTCAGAGCAGGGAACTCCAGGTGTCCTAAATCCAGAGTAAGGGTTGGTTTTTATAAAAGTGCCCCCAAAGATCTGAAGTTTTCTGTGGCTGTCAGGGCACAGTGTGAAAAACGACATCCAAAAATGGATGGAATTGGCATTTCACGCTCTCTTTCTGCAAGAGAATTCTTCAGGAAGCATCAAAAATCCCCTAAAAAGTCAATATTGGAATGAACAGGGGGGTGTTTCAAGCCTTATAACTCAGCAGCACCCTTCTGCCGAGCTAATTTTGGCATTTGTGCTGTTGGTGTTCCAAAGGAAAATGGGAAACTGGTTTGGATGCACAAGAGCATTTTTTGGGAATGATCACAAATCCTGAGACACCTGAAAATTGGGTTTCTCTTCTCAGCAAAATGTTTGGGTTTTTTTTCACTGAAAAGTTCAAAGTTTGGGGGTTGTAAATGTGGGGTTTAGATGACACAAAATGATGGAATTATGGAGGGATCCCCAGGGATCATCCAGCCCAGCTCCTGGCCTTGCACAGACACCCCAAAATCCCACCCTGTGCATCCCTGGCAGCGTTGTCCTGGAGCTCTGCCCATTCCCTGGGGAGCCTTTCCAGTGCCCAGCACCCTCTGGGGGAAGAACCTTTCCGTGGTAACACAATTCCAGCTCTCCTGGCACACGGATTTATGGAGCCTTGGAGATGGAATGATTTATAAATAAATAGGAATATGATTTATCCCTGCCGAGCCACGGAGCACAGCAGGGCTCTGCTGCCTCCACGCTGTGCCTGAGCCCTTTCCCTGTGGCAGGGCAGGATTTCCAGGCTCCTCTGGAAGCTGCTGTAGGTTGGATTTGGTTCTTCCACTCCTCTTTTGCCCTTTTTTTGGTGACATTTTTGTCCCCATCCTTCCCAGGGCTACGATGACACGTACGCAGACCAGAGCTACGAGGGGTACGAGGGCTACTACAGCCAGGGCCAAGGGTGAGTTGGCTTCCCTTTTCCCAAAGGAATGCTGCATGACCTTTTTCCCTGATTTTTTAAATCCCATTTTAAGCCAATGGAAACATTCCTGAGCTGTGGAGTTCTGCTGGAATCCAGGGAATGACAGCGAGCTTCTCCTGGTTTTTGGGGAAGTGGTGGCGGTGTGGGAATGGGATTTCCCTGTGTGTAACCACCTCGTTGCTTTTCCAGGGACACAGAATATTATGATTATGGACATGGGGAGCCACAGGAAACCTATGAAGCTTATGGTATGTCTGGGAATTCTGGGACAGGGAAAAGGTTGGGAATTGCTTGTGGTCCATTTTCCGGTTTTCCAATGTGTGGACAAAAAAAAAAAATCTGAGGAGAACCTCGAGTGGTTTTCGTGGTGATTTTATCTAGGTCTGAACAACGTCGCTGGGGGTTTAGATTCTTATCAAATTTGATTGTCTCAAAGGTGAGGCTTTAAAAAAAAAATCCCATTTTTTAACTCTGGAAATGTCTTCATTTCCTTGTAGCTTTGGAATATTTCAGGAGGTCTGGATTTCCACCCACAGCACTTGTGCTGCAGTCTGGTTCTCCTGGGCTGGATTTGATGTGGTTCCATCTGCTTCCTCTGTCCTCAAAAGCCCTGATCCTGACTCTGGGCTGTAGATCTGCTCAAAAATGGGATTGAAATGTCATCAGGAGGCCTCTCCTTGGCTGTGTGGAGCCACTTGGGCTCAGTGTGACTCAGTAGGCAAAGCTGAGCTGATCTGAACCGTGTAAAACTCCCAACTTAGGCTGGGCTGAACCAAAATTCAGTGATTTAACCCCAAAGGGCCACCAAGCCCCGCTCACTCATTCACTCCCCACTCATGGGATGGGGAGAGAATGGGAAGGGTGGAAGTGAGGGAATTAATGGGCTGGGATAAAATTCAATGGGAAAAGCAAAGTAAAGCAAGGAATTAACAAACACCATCCCTCCAAAGGTCCCCTCTGCCTCCTGCTGCCCATTTATTTTTGAAGCCAGGCTTGGAATGGCATCTGGATGTGGCAATGAGAAGGAATCATTGTCCTCTGTCCCCACACAAGCCTGGGCTGCTCTGGGCTGAGCCAGAGTTCATTTTCCTCCCATTTTCCTCTGGGATTGAGGCTGGATTTGTGCTGATGATCCAGAGGAGTTTTCTTCTTGTTGAGCAGGGCTTAGACACAACCAAGGCCTTTCCTGCTCCTCACACAGGGAAATTGAGAGGGGACCCCAAGGAGTTTTCCAGACCACATAACATCCCGAATTCCCAAAGTTCTCCAGCAAGCTGCTTACAGGCTTGGAATTCCATGTGGATGGAACCAGTCCCTGTCACATCTGAGTGAGGGCAGGGAGTGACATTCACAACCAGCTGGAGGGGCTTCCTGGGCCCCCTGGGAGCTGGGAATTCAGAATTATTCTGCTGGGAATGGCAGAATTAGGGAAGCAGCTTTGTTGTCTCCTGCTCGCCCTGTTCCGAGGCTGGAGTTCCAATCCAGGAGCCTCAGGATGTTCCCTGCTCTGGGTTTAAATCCAAACCCAGGTGCCTGAGCAGGGATGTTTTCCAGCCCAGCTGCTCCCAGGAACTCTTGGCTCTTCCCAGGGTTTGCCTGTGTCACTCCCAGAGGACAAAGAGCCCTTTGTGCCTCCTGGAGCTGGCCGGGACTGGGAGGCCACAACGCTCCTGGGACGGAGCTGGCCCAGCTCATCTGTTTATCCCCAGCGATTTCCTTGGCTCTCTGCTTCCCTGAAAACAGAATGAGGGGGAAAAATCACGGAGCTGGGCCAGAGATAGTCGGGAGAAAGCGGGAATGTGGTGGGAGGAAGGGGGTTTGGTGTTTTGGGATGTTGGATTTGAGAAGGAAGCAATCAGGGGTGGATGTTGCAAGGAAATTCTGTTGGCTTTTTTCATGGAATGCTGGCATGGTTTGGAGCAAAAGGGACCTTCAAGATCATCCCCTGCCATGGAGACCTTCCACTATCCCAGGATTGCGTGGCCAGGAGGGTTTGGGATGTGCTGGGGGGTGCCCTGTCCTGTTACTGGTGCAGCACTGGCAGGTGGTGTCTGGCTGCTCCCCAAAAAATGTGAATTTTCCTGTGTTTTCGAAGGGATGGAGCAGCAAATGGTTTGGGGGAGCTCTTTTGGTGGATCACGAGCTGTTGTGGGGGATCAGAAGCTGTTCTTGGAGCTGTTTGGAAGGATCATGAGCTGGATTTTGGGGGATTATGAGCTGTTTTGGGGGAGCTGGATTTTGGGGGATCTCGAGCTGGATTTTGGGGAATCACGAGCTGGATTTTGGGGGATCATGAGCTGGATTTTGGGGGATTATGAGCTGTTTTGGTGGAGCTGTTTTGGGGGATCACAATCTGGATTTTGGGGGATCTCGAGCTGTTTTGGTGGAGCTGCTTTGGGAGATCAGGAGCTGTTTTGGGGGATCACTTTTGGTGGATCATGAGCTGGTTTGGAGGGATCACGAGCTGGTTTGGAGGGATCACAAGCTGCTTTGAAGGATCATGAGCTCTTTTGGGGGATCTCGAGCTGTTTCGGGGGATCTCAAGCTGTTTTGGGAGATCACGAGCTGGATTTTGGGGCATTATGAGCTGTTTTGGTGGAGCTGTTTTGGGGGATTTTGAGCTATTTTGGGGAGCTGTTTTGGGGGATTTTGAGCTGTTTTGGTGGAGCTGTTTTGGGAGATCACTTTTGGTGCATCACAAGCTGGTTTTGGGGGATCACAAGCTACTTTGGGGGATGATGAGCTGCTTTGAAGCATCATGAGCTCTTTTGGGGGATCTCGAGCTGTTTTGGGAGATCAGGAGCTGGATTTTGGGGCATGATGAGCTGTTTTGGTGGAGCTGCTTTGGGGGATTTTGAGCTATTTTGGGGAGCTGTTTTGGGGGATTTTGAGCTGTTTTGGTAGAGCTGTTTTGGGGGATCACTTTTGGTGGATCACAAGCTGGTTTTGGGGGATCACGAGCTGGATTTTGGGGGATTAGGAGCTGTTTTGGGGGATCTTCAGCTGTTTTGGGAGATCAGGAGCTGGTTTTGGGGGATCACAAGCTACTTTGGGGCATGATGAGCTGTTTTGGGGGATCTTGAGGTGTTTCAGGAGATCACGAGCTGGATTTTGGGGGATCTCGAGCTGTTTTGCGGGATCACGAGCTGGATTTTGGGGCATGATGAGCTGCTTTGAAGCATCACAATCCCTTTTGGGGGATCTCAAGCTGTTTTGGGAGATCAGGAGCTGGATTTTCGGGGATCACGAGCTGGTTTTGAGGGATCACAAGCTGCTTTGGGGGATTGTGAGCTGTTTTGGGGGATCAGGAGCTGGATTTTGGGGCATTATGAGCTGGATTTTGGGGCATTATGAGCTGTTTTGGGGGATCACTTTTGGTGGATCACAAGCTACTTTGGGGCATTATGAGCTGTTTTGGGGGATCTTGAGGTGTTTCAGGAGATCAGGAGCTGTTTTGGGGGATCACGAGCTGGATTTTGGGGCATGATGAGCTGTTTTGGGGGATCTTGAGGTGTTTCAGGAGATCAGGAGCTGTTTTGGGGGATCACGAGCTGGATTTTGGGGCATGATGAGCTGCTTTGAAGCATCACGAGCTCTTTTGGGGGATCTGAAGCTCTTTCTGGGGGATCACAATCCCTTTTGGGGGATCTCAAGCTCTTTCTGGGGGATCACAATCCCTTTTGGGGGATCTCAAGCTCTTTCTGGGGGATCACAATCCCTTTTGACGCCGCTTCTTTTCGGCACCATCCCAACCCCTCTTTCCCAACCCATCTTTAAGGCTGACCCTCCACAACTCCTCTCCCATCCCTGACTTTCTCCTCCTCTTCCTCACAGGCCAAGATGACTGGAATGGAACCCGGCCCTCCCTGAAGGCCCCTCCGGCCAGGCCAGTGAAGGGGGGCTACAGAGAGCACCCCTATGGACGCTACTAAAACACAAAAAATGAGGGAAAAAATCCCAATTTAGGAGCAAACAGTTGTTACTGGTTCTTGTATCTCCCGGGATTCCCGTTGCTTTACCCACACCACACAAGTAATTGTCTCCCTGTTTTTCTTCCTGGCCCTTTTTTTTCCTCCCACTCCATCCTCACCTTGCATTTTTGGCTTCTGTACGTAGGAACTTTTCGAGATGAGTTTAAATAGATTTAGAGGAGAACTTTTTAATTTTTATTCTTTGTTTTTTGGGGTTTTTTTTGTTTTTTTCTTCTTCAGTGTGTAGGTGGCCTTTTCTTTCTCTGTCGTTTTAGGTAAAAAACACAACTGTACCTTTTTTAAGGAAAAAAAAAAAAAGAAAAAAAACAAAAAAAAAAAAAAACCACAAAAAAAAAAAAGCTAAAAAAAATGTTAGTTTCCAAAGTGAAATGCTTTGCTTAGCAGTTATGAAATTAAGGTTTTGTTAAAACTTTTAAAGTTTGTTTTAAAGGAACCCATAAAGGTTGTAGTTGCAGAATCCCAAAGTAGGCTACATTTCAAAATTCAGGGTTATTTTTAAGAATTAAAATCATAATGTAACAGTAGTGGCTGCCACCATTTAAAAAAAAAAAATCTATAACTTCAGATGCCAAACCTTTAAAAGGAGATTGCTGGTGAATCTTGAAGTTTAAATTTTAACCCAAAGCATCCTCAAAACAAATTAAATAGCATTTTCTAAAGAGAATTGACTTAAAACAAAATTAGGTTGGTAAAAAAATTGACTTTTCTTATGTGGATTTTGAAATCTAGCCCCCCGTGCAGTGTTGAGATATGCTTGGGAAGATTTTTCCAGTGGAAAGGGGTTCTTAGTTTGGTTCTAAATGAACAACTTTTAAGGGGAAAAAAATACAAAGCATGGCTCTAATTGCCCAGTGTTTGATAGTAGAAAGAATATTCCATGGGTAGGCCTGTCAAATTCTCATTTTTTGTAGTGCTTGGGGGCAGAAAATCCGAGACAAATTCCAAACCCACCCAAAAAAAGAAACAAAATCTGAATTTTCAGCAGTCCCAGCGACTTGTTCAAGTGTATCTCAGCACGAGCTTTGCAGAAAGAGGGACACTGCAGCTGTAAAAAAAAATCAAACCAATAAAACAAAAAGCTAAAAAAATGATCCAAAAATTTCACTTTGTACATAAAAGTCCTAATTGGATTTGTGCACTGTCCTCCCACTCTGTTCTTGAAGAGAAAAAATGCTACATGTGTAAAGCCTGCCTAACTAGGTAGCTAAAAACGTGTCACAATGTCTGTCGAATTTGTCAATAAAGTTTAGTCCTTTTTTAATCCAAGTAAATGTGATGAATTGTCATTTGTTTTTGGAGGTTTTTGGTTTTTTTTTTTTTTTTTTCCAATAACTTTAATGCTAATTTGTCTTTTTTATTATTATTATTAATAATAACAATTATTATTATCATTATTATCACTATTATCACGATTATTATTACTATTATTATTACTATTTTCAAACCGTGGAGGCATTTCTAAAAATGGTGGTTTTTTGGTAATTCTCATGCCAAAAAAACGAGAAATTTTTCGAACTCCTTGAGCTTAAATTTCTTTTTAAATCTATTTCTATGAAAAAGACAAAAACCAAATTGTTTTTCACCCCCTGGAAGTTGCTGAAAGCAGTTTTGAGAGCCTGGACTGTGGCAGAAATCTGAATTTGGAAAGGGTTTGCTGGTTCTTTGCTTGATGATTCCAATTTCAGGTGGCCTCAGAGGATATTCCAGAGGCTGCCAGGGCTGGTTGAAGTAGGAATGCTGAGAATTCCAAGGAAGTTGCTTTCTGTAACCCCTTCCCTTGGCTAAGATGATGCCTTTCCTCCTTCCAGGCAGCTTTTACTTGGAAAAAACCACTTTAAAAATGGATTTTTCTTGGTGGCCGGTGCTGCAGCTGCTCCTTAAGTCCTTTCTGAGAGGGTGTGGATGTGTAGATATTTAAGATTTCGATTTCTAGTTAAGATTTCTATTTAAAAGTTAATGCTTCCTGGTTTGTATTTCCCATCCAGCACAAGAATTTGGAATTTTTAGGGGGAGAGGATTAAACTGCTCGGGGGTGAAAAATCGAATTTTAGGGAAAAAAAAAAAAACAAAAACAAAACAACTGCTTGTGCCAGCGCATGAGGGGAATATTTAAAAATAAAACCACACAAAAGTTGTATTTGTAGATCTGTTCTTAAAGTGCAAATAACTGAATTTTCAACACTGGTTTGGAGTCAGCTTTCAGGGCATAATGTGATGAAAAGATCAGCCTATGCCCCCCCTTTTAAAGGAAAATTATCAGCAGGAGAAATCAGGATGTGTAAAGCTAACAGGCATCGCAAAGCCCAAAAAGGTAACCTAAATGTCTGATTTTAATATAGCACATTTCTCTTTTCCATAAACTCGTGACGTAAACTTTTACCCAGCCAACCCTTCAGATGTTAATTTAATGTAAAAGGGGAAGGGAAAAAAAAAAAAAAAACACCACAAAAAAAACCACAAAACACAAACCTGACAAAAACAACCCCCCCCACCCCAAAAAAAAACCAACAAAAAAAAATGTTTAAAATATAAACATTTAAAACAACCCACATGGCTCCGGCATAAATTAGCAATAACTTTTAATAACGTGCCCTTGGCAAATGCACTGTGATGGAATGTGGGCCAGAAGGAATCTTTAAATATCCTGTGTTTTTAAAGGATAAAGGATGGAAAACCAACATGAATTGAAGCTAGTCTTGCTACTGCCCCACCCCCCCCCAAAAAAAAAACCCCCAAATTCTGCTCAGTTGTTTAAAAAATCAACTTTTTAGCCCCCCCAGTATTGCTGTTTCCTGTGAAATGTCCATAGCTCAGCTGAAGTTGCATGTTTTTCCTTCATGTGTAATTGCATGCAGGAATCTTCTCTTTTTCTTTCTTTCTCCTTATTTTTTGATGATGATGATGATTATTCTTCTTTTCTTTTCTTTTTTGGCATCTCTGCTGCCGTCGAGGAGCCTCACAAATTTCGTTTTAATTCGCAGGAGTTTGGGGCCGTGACTCAGCGGGGTGAGGAGGAGGAGGAGGAGGAGGAGGAGCAGGGGCAGCGCCAGCTGGGTGAGTTTTGGGGCATTTTTACAACCCCTTCTTGAGTTCCCCAACGTGGGGGTGGCACCATCTGAGCTGCTAAATTCCAATTATTCCTTGGATCTGCACGGCCAGAAAAAAAAAAAAAAACCGGGAAGCTGCTTCGCTGCCTGCTGCTCTGGCAGAGGTCACGGCGTGGAGGAGGCTCCCGAGCTGAGGTTTTAGGGGATTTTAAGGGATTTGGGATGAGATCCGTGCCTTTGGAGCTGGGATTCAAGGATTTGGGAGTGCTCCAGGCAGCAGGGGGGGTGTTGGATTTCATG
Organism: Corvus moneduloides; assembly: GCF_009650955.1. NCBI lineage: Eukaryota > Metazoa > Chordata > Aves > Passeriformes > Corvidae > Corvus > Corvus moneduloides. The sequence continues at coordinate 5,355,861 of NC_045498.1, forward strand.
GAATCACGGCTTGGCTTGGGAGGGGCCTGAAAGGTTCTGTGTTTCCCAACCCTTGGGATTTGTTACCCGATGCTGCAGGAGCAGAGCCGGCTCTGGGAATGGCTCAGCGGGAATTCAAATCCATTAAAATTCCAGGCTTCGCATCTTAAACCCGCAGCCTCGCCAGTTCCAGCCCTTCCATCCCTCACTGACGGATTCTGGAATGGGATGGGGCTGCTGGGGTCAGTTTTTATGGAATCCTGCCTGATGGATTCCCTCAAGTGATCTTGGGATGCATTTCAGAATCCCAGGATGATTTCGGTTTGGGAGGGAACCTTAAATCTCATCCCATTCCCGTGGGCAAGGACACCTTTCCCTAGCCCAGATTGCTCCAGTCTGGCCTGGAGCACTTCCAGGGATGGAACAAAGGAGATGCTTCCCTAAAAAAATCACTTTGATAAATGGATGGGAGTGATGGGGGGGATGATCACATCAGCAAGGACACAACTCCCCCCTGAGGGATTCCTTTGGGAACAGCAATCCCTGGAAGTCTGAGATCCCTGGAAGTCTGAGATCCCTGGAAGTCTGAGATCCCTGGAAGTCTGAGCTCCATAAATAAAAATCACAAAGGAATCCACCCTTGAAATGCTGAAAAAGCCCAAAGCCAACGTGGGCACATAAAAGGACAAATCGAATTTTATAGGGAATGGTGAAGCTCCCAAACGAGCCCCTCTTATCTCAGGGCCAGTAGGAATGTGTGGGAATGCTGCAGCAGGGAGATCCCCCTGAATTCCTGCACTTGAAAATCGGATCCTGCTGGAAGGGGAATGATAACAGGCCTGGATTTGTGGCCTGGTTATCAAATCCATCTTCATTTAAGGTGTAATTGGAACATCGATTTCTGTGGCAATGCACCAATCTTTCCCGTTTCTCTCCTAATAGGTACAGCTTTTCTATCAAGTGGAAAAGATTTGATAGAGATCATCTCTTAGCATGCAGTTGGGTTGGTTTTTTTTCCCCCCAAGTGGATTTTGTGATGCTGCCTTTGGAATAACCCAGCTCGTGCCTGGAATTTTGTGGGATGTTGATGGGAAACGCTTCAGTGTTGTGGCAGGATGGAAATGGGAATATATCGAAATATAACGGGATGTGCTGGGTGTATTTTGCCAACATGCCCTGCATCAGACAGCTCCCTCCCTCCCTCTCCAGGCAGATTTTAGCCCTGGAGCCTGCCAGAGCTCATTTGAGATCCCAAAATAACCCCTCAGCATCGGATGTGCCTCTCAGAGATGCTCTAATTAGCCAGACATCCCGGGGGTGATGCAGGGATTTGGGAGGGATCGAGATTCTTTGGAGTCTGAGTCACCTCGGTAACCTGGATAACCTTCCCTTTCCTGCTGGAGGTGCAATTCTGCTCACAAGTGCCAGGGATCTTTTCCTCTCCCTGCTTTCCCAAAGGCCTCATCCCCATCTCATTATTTGTAGGATTTTGGGAAAGACCCCAACCCAGAGAAAGGCCCCCGTTGTTCTTGGCTCTGTGCACGTCTCCTCTCTGGAAGTGTTGCCCAACAAAACTGTTCTTGTCAGGAGAAACTTGGCTCTGGGAACATCCTCCTGCTCTGTGCCTCAGCATTCCCATCCTCCCTGGCCTTTTCCCTGAGCGGGAACAGCTTTTCCAGCCTCCAGGGTTGTAAAACCTCAGCCTGGCCTTGCTTGGAGCTGGCACAAACCTGGATTTTGGGATCTTGGGACAGCCACGGGGGAGTGAATCCGAGGAAAACACTCCAGCTGGACTTGCCAGAGGTATCCCCAGCAGCTTTGCCTGGAAGGAGACTCATCCCCTGCCCCTTCCTTACCCCTGGTTTCAAGTTGCTGTTTGGATTACTTCAATAAAGCAAGTGGCTCCAAGCTTTATTCTATGGAATCATGGATTCAGGGATTGCTGTGGGGTGGGAGGGACCTTAAAGCTCCTCCAGTTCCATGGCAGGGCCACCTTCCACTACCCCAGGTTGCTCCAGCACTCCAGGAACATTCCAGGGTTGGGAATTTCACAGCTTCTCCGGGATATTTTATGTCTCCCTCAGCCTCACTGAAAGCACAGTGGGTTGAGGCTTTCCCTTAATGCATCCCTCCGAAATTCCACCTCGGATAAGCTGAGTCGGAGAGCACAGCTGGATTCCCTGCCCAGCTCTCGCAGCAGATGATTCTTTTTTATTCAGAATGAATTTGAAATCTGGATGAGAGCATCTGCCACGAGCAGAGCCAAGAAAAACAGCTTGAATGTGCATTTTCCCTTCCTTAACCCCTCCTGCTGCTCTCCTGAAGGAAACTTGGGCTCAGGGTGATTCCTGCAGCCTGGAGAGACCCTGGAGTGGCCCTGGAGGAGGAGGAGGAGGCAGCAGCTGTGCTGTGCCCGCTGGGAGAGGCAGAGGAGAACAGGGAATGCATCCAGATGGAGCTTTTGGGGAGGAAAACAGGGCTCAGGGAGCTTCTCCTGTCATGGATCAACCTGGAACATCCTGCATGAGACGTGGGCAGCGAGGGGGAGGAATTCCTGCAGGTTGGGCAGTGTCCATGGGGGCTCCCATCTGGGCTGGAGATGTTATTCCTCATTTTTCTCCTCGGGAAGCTCCCTTGAGTGAGCACAGAACAGCAAGCTTCGCTGTGGCTGCTCAGTTGAGCCTTCCATGGCTGCCATATGTTTTCCCGGGACTGTTTTTCCACGCTCCTTTTGCTCCTTTTGCCAAGAGGGATGAATCTCCCAGGAGTCGATTCCAGAGCTGGTTGAGGAGCACAGTTAAGACAGTGTTTGCTATGACTGCAAAATGGGAATCTGCCAGGTTTGGGGTAGTGCTGGAGAACACCAGAGCCTCCCTTGGATCCCTGGTGGAATACTGAAATACAAACTGTTTCCTGATTGTGGTGTTCATTTCGCCACCAAAAAAGGTTCATCCATCACGTTCCAGATGCAAACCTGACATTATTTGAGCCTGGCCATGTTTTTAGGGATGTCCTGGTACCTTCAGAGTTGTTCCTGGAGGATTCTCTCAAACATCAGCTGTCGGGACACTCCTGATTTTTTGATGGCTCTGCACAGTCCCAGAATCAATGTAGGTTGGAAAAGCCCTCCAAGACTTGTGACCCATCCCCACCACTCACACCTCCAAGGACGGGGACTCCAAACCTCCCTGGGCAGCCAAAAAAAAACCAGAAAAGAAGGAAAGTTCGGCTCTGTGCAAGTCCATTCATTTCAGAGCCGCCTTTCCCTGCAGCCCAGGCAGGCCTGGCTCTCAGCCTCGTGTAACGCTCCATCTGTGCTGAAGCATCAACCCCCACAAACTCGAGCAAAGAACTGCCATAAAAACCCACCGAGGGCGCTCCGTGAAGACGCCCCAAACCCATCCAGGCGCATCACAGCCCCTCCAGCGGGGAGCGCCGCGCAGATGGCGGCAGGGATTACTCATTCCCTGCAACAACGGGCTGCCGAGCAATGCTGTTGGCTGGCGGCGGTGCTTCCTCCCGTTTCCACGGGCTCGGGAGGTGACACCGGGAGGTGACACCGAGAGGTGGCACCGGGACCCCGCGGTGCCCCCCGGGTGGGCGTGGCCTGGCGGAGGGGGCGTGGCCCGGAGCGCGTTCGCGCCCCTCAGGAGCTTTGTCCCGCGCCGGCCGCCGTCGCGCCCCGCCCGCCATATTGTGCCCGGCGCAGGCGGAGCGGCGGCCGGCGATGGGTGAGGGGGGCCGGGCCGGGGGCAGCGCGGCCGGAGGGGGGAACGGGCGGAACGGGCGGGGGGGAGCCCGCCCGGCAGCCGGGGGGAGCGGCCCGGGCGGCGGGCGGAGCGCGGGAGAGCCCCGCGGCTCGCCCCGCCCCGCCGCGGTGAGGGGGGGCGGCTCCCGCGCCGCGGCCTCGCCCGGAGCCCCTGAGCCCCTCAGAGCCCCTGAGCCGCTCAGAGCCCCGCGTCCCGCCGCGGCCTCGGGGAGTGCTCACGGAGCCCCCCCGGAGCCCTCCGTGGCGCTTCCCTGCGAGTCCCGAGTACCTCGGTGGGGTCTTCGAAGCCCCGGGGGTCTCGCTGCAGCCCTGGCCGGACCCCCCGGACCCTCAGAGACCCCGGGGCCCCCTCAGCTCTTCTGCAGCCCCCACTTGTGCCCCCAAATTGCCCTCTCACAGCTCCCCCAGAGCCCCTGTGGCCCCCAGTGTTGTCCTGCAGCCCCGACTTGTGCTCCCACATTTCCCTTTTACAGCCGCGGCTGCTCCCCCAGAGCCCCTTTGGCCCCCATTTGTACCCCCAGATTTCCCTTTACAGCCCCTGCTGTGCCCCCACATTTCCCATTTCCCCCCTGGAGCTTTTGTGGCTCCTTCCCGCACCTCTGTGGACCCCAAACCCCCCAGGTCTGTGCCTTCACAGCTTCCACTGCTCCTTCAGAGCTTCCTCGGAGCTCCCAGAGCTCCAGCAGTTCCCAGAAACCATCCCAGAAGCTCCCCCAAACCAGCAGCTCCCAGGTGTCCCTCAAGATCCAGCTCTAGGACAGGGTTTTTGGAGAACTCCCGAGCTCAGCATCAGCTTTAAAACTCCTTTAAGATCAGTCTCTAAACCTTCAGCACTTATTTTGTTGCTCCGGATGCAAATTCCAAAGCGATGCAAGCTGGAAATGACCCACCAGGAAAAGGAATGTTCAGTCATTGGTCTGCCCTGAGTTTCCCTCACAGCTCAGATTTCACTTGGAAATGGGGGGTTTTTATCATTTCGTGTTGTGTGGATTCTCCTGTGGTTAAACAGGATCCAGGGAAAGTTTGGAACACCTTGGGATGAGTTTTATGTGTGGCAAGCAAGCACTGGAAAAGCTAAATTTGAGCATGACCTCAATGCCATCAAAACATAAAACAACAAATACCCTAAAAAAGTAGTGTTTTATCCCATCTTAAAGAGCCAACAATAAAATATTAATTTTAAAGAGCTGTAACCTTCAATTCCAACACAAAACTGAGTAAAATGCACCAAAACATCCCCAAATTCCCAAGTCCTTGGGGCCAGTTTTTGAGCATCTCTTGAGCGTCTCTGCCTGGCAGATGGAATTCCTTGTATAAAGTGATGAATTCCCAGCACCTCAGCAAGCTTGGAGCTCCCTGAGGAAAAAAAAGGGAATTCCTTGTATAAAGTGATGAATTCCCAGCACCTCAGCAAGCTTGGAGCTCCCTGAGGAAAAAAAAGGGAATTCCTTGTATAAAGTGATGAATTCCCAGCACCTCAGCAAGCTTGGAGCTCCCTGGGGAAAAAAAAAAGGTGGAGAAAGTTGAATTATCCCAGAGCAACGGGTCAGGGCGGTGATGGAGAGGCCTGGAATGATCAATCAATGATCTACTAAATGCTAATTCGTGAATAAATGCTCATTAATAAATGCTCAATGTCTCCCTGCAGTGGTGAGGGCTGAGCCCAGCCCGCAGTGAGCAGCTAGGAATCCCCCCAAGCTCCTGGGAATGGCCGGGGGACGCCGGGGTCCCAACAGAACCTCCTACTGCCGGAACCCCCTGTGCGAGCCCGGAGCCGCCGGGGCCTCCGGACACTCCTCGGGCTCCTCCGTCACCGGCGTGCGCTCCCGGACCAGGTACGGGCTGCTCCCAGCTCCAGGGACAGCTGGGGACACCTCTGGTGTGGAATGGCTTGGGTGGGGAGGACCCTAGAGCTCATCCCGTTCCTTGATCTTAGAGCTCCTCCCATTTCCTGACCTTAGAGCTCATCCCGTTCCTTGATCTTAGAGCTCATCCCATTTCCTGATCTTAGAGCTCATCCCGTTCCTTGGCCTTAAAGCTCATCCCATTCCTTGGCCTTAAAGCTCATCCCATTCCTTGGCCTTAAAGCTCATCCCATTCCCCAACTTTAGAGCTCATCCCGTTCCTTGATCTTAGAGCTCATCCCATTCCCCGACCTTAAAGCTCATCCCATTCCCCGACCTTAAAGCTCATCCCATTCCCTGACCTTAAAGTTCATCCCATTCCTTGATCTTAAAGTTCATCCCATTCCTTGATCTTAAAGCTCATCCCATTCCCCAACTTTAGAGCTCAGCCATTCCTTGATCTTAAAGCTCATCCCATTCCCCAACCTTAAAGCTCATCCCACTCCCCACCACCTTCCCCTATCCCAGGTTGTTCCAACCCATCCTGGGACGCTTCCAAGGATGGAGCAGCCACAGCTTCTCTGGGAAATCCATTCCAGCTCCTCCCAGTGAGGGATTTCTTCCCCAAATCCCGTCTAACCCAGCCCTCTGGCAGATTGAAGCCATTCCCAGCTCGCTTTCCTGTGGCTCAGCAGGTTGTTAACTCCCAGCTCCCTTTTCCCACATCCTGCTTTGTCCCTTGTAATTAGGATGGGTGTCCCTGAGACCCTTCAGGACGGGCTCCCAGGAGAGTTCAAACCCTTCAGTGACCATGGAATGAGAAATAAAAATAGAGACAATTTTATATCCAAAGCCCAGCTCGGGTTGTTGCATCTCCTGCGCCCTGAACTTGGTGTCAGGCAGAGTTTAGCTCAGGTGATGTGGCTCTGTAGGGTTTTTTTAGGATCAAATCCAGCTGGATTCTGTCACTGAGGCAGAGGAGGAGGGAGCAGCAGCAGCATAAACAGGAGGTGCTTTCTTTACTCTGCAAAGAAAATGTTGGGTCTGTCTCAGCACACTCCCTGCTGAGGGCCCTGAGCCAGGGAATTTGTAGGGATACAGTTATCCAGACAAGTCATTGCAAGGGCACAGAAGGTGGAGCAATCCACCTTTCCTGGGAAAGCACACTCCCAGGGCCTTATCCCAAGGCAGGGAATGCACAGATCACAGCCCAGCTCACCTCCGAGTGAGCCAGAGCCGTGCTTTTTGCGAGGGTATGAAGTGACAGGACACAGGGAATGGCTTCCCACTGCCAGAGGGCAGGGTTAGGTGGGATTTTAGGGAGAAATCCTTCCCTGGGAGGGTGGGGAGGGGCTGGAATGGAATTCCCAGAGAAGCTGTGGCTGCCCCTGGATCCCTGGAAGTGTCCAAGGCCGGCTTAGACGGGGCTTGGAGCAGCCTGGGATAAGGGAAGGTGTCCCTGCCCATGCCCTGGATGATCCTTAATGTCCCTTCCAGCCCAAACCATTCTGTGATCCCATGATTTATCAATCTCGAGGAGCTGAATCACCATGAATTTGGGAATCTGGGAGTTTCAGAGAGCTCAGGTTTTCCCCTCACTCACGGCCTTATTTTAGGTTCTCCACCTCGTGTTTTAAACCCTGGCCCCATCCTCCTGCATCCCCCTGGATCAGCACTTCTGCAGCCACACTCCACGATTGGGATCTCATTTGGGGATTTACAGTAGCAGTTCATGCTCTGCAGTTCCTTTGAGGTCCACACCCAGATTCCTTTGCCTGTTGTTATTTAGAGATTGCAGATAAATCTGGGAGATATTAATTCCCTTTGATTCAGAGGATCAGTCTGGGATGTGCTCACACAGGAATAGGCACCTCTGGCTAAACTCGTTTTTCCTCCTCAGGTGAACAGAAGGTGAAGAATGAACAAGGGCTTGTGTGTAATTGCTCTGCCTTTCATGTTCAAGCACTCTTAGATATGTAAATACCAACTTGAGGACTGAAAGCTTCCAATTAATTAAGAGAGCCACTGCTTGTCCCTCGAGTAGCACAACACAACCCTGGGTTTGAACCTGATCAACGCAGGGGATTTCATATCAAATGTCCTGGTGCTGGTGGCTGGCCTGGGCCCAAATATTGCTGTGTGTGAGCAAATCCCTGCTCACATCTGCCTGAAGAGTCACCCTGGCGTGCTGATATTTGTGATTTGTGCCAGCTCTTGATGGCTTGAGTTTCCCAATCAATCTTAGACCTGGGGCGGCGGGGGGGAGCTGGAGAACATTTCCCCTGTTCACCCCTGGCTGTTGGCTTCCCCTGGCAGGAGTGGCTCAGGGACAGGCCTGTCCAGCCCCCCTCTGGCAGCTCAGACCGTCGTCCCCCTGCGGCACTGCAAGATCCCCGAGCTGCCCGTGGAGAGGAGCGTCCTGTTCGAGCTGCAGCTCTTCTTCTGCCACCTCGTCGCCCTCTTCGTCCACTACATCAACATCTACAAGACGGTGTGGTGGTACCCACCCTCCCATCCTCCTTCTCACACGTCCCTGGTAAGCACCAAAGGGCAGCTGGCACTCCCAGGCTGTCTCTTGGATCACTAATCATAAACTTTTAGAGAGAGGTTTGATTAAAAACTACAGCTGACTCTACAACCCTTCAGCGCCGCTTCTGCAACTCCTTGTTTTCCACATTTTGGGCTCTGGCTGCCTGCTTGGCATTCTCTTGGAAAAGAGTCTGAGGAGAAGAGAATAATTTGGGAGTTTCTGTGTTGAATGTGGGTTCCTGGTGCTTCAGGGAAATGGAATCATTTTGGTTTTGTCCCCACAGAACTTTCACCTCATTGACTTCAACGTGCTGACGGTGACGACCATCGTCCTGGCACGGCGGCTCATCGGTGCTATCGTCAAGGAGGTAAAGTCAGAGCTGTCCTTCCAGGAGATCTGTAAAGCTCTGTGTCCCTTCTGCCATTCCAAACTCCTCCATCCTTCCCTGAAAACCTCTGTGAGATTCCCAAGTCAGAATTCCAGGCGTGGTTTCCAGTGGGAGGAGCGGAGAACAGAACCGAGCGCCCCAAACCGCTGCTCCTGCTGGCTCTGTGTCCTTCTGTGACTCTCCCTGAATTTCTGTCTCAGCTAAACTGTAGTGATTGTGCTTCTCTCCTCCCATCTGGCCCTTTTCCTGTTCTCTCCATCACTCCAGCTTTCCCCAGGGAAGAGCCAGGGCAGGTGGGTGTCTGCTCACTGTGGAAGCATCCCATCGTGAGCAGTGCCAGCAGAGTGGGCTGGGCACTGGTGACTACCAGACCTTAACTAGAAACTCTCCTCACTCCAGCTTGAGGAATGATTCCAGAGATTTTGGAGAGCCCAGATTCCACAGGAAGCCTCCGTGTCCTGATGTCAACTTGTCACTGGCACTTCCTTCCTACTTACGAATGTACACATTGAGTTTTCCCCTTGAAGAAGAGGGAATGCCCAGCTCTGCCCAGCTCTCTCCTGTGTCCCACAGGCTTCCCAGAGTGGCAAAGTCTCCCTGCCACGCTCCATCTTCCTGGTGGTCACTCGCTTCGCCGTCCTCACAGGCACGGGCTGGAGTTTGTGTCGCTCCATCATCCACCTCTTCAGAACCTACTCCTTCCTCAACCTCCTCTTCCTGTGCTACCCGTGAGTATCCCTGGCTCAGGGCTGGAGGATCCACCCTAAATCCAGGGGGAGGCTCCCTGCAGTCCTGTGGGGTTCTGAGCTGGAATTCCCCAAGTCTTGGAGCACCCTGGGCTTGTGGAAAGTGTCCCTGCCCGTGGTGACAGAGTTTTCCCTGCACCTCTCCCTCCTTCTTTGTCACATTCCTTAGTGGCAGCACACATCCATAAGACTGACCCTTCTTTCAGCTTGATGTGAGCATTAATTATTACTCATTATTGCTGCTCATTTCTTCTGAAAAGGGTTGTGTGCTTTTCCCATGGCGCTCACAGAACTCAGGGCTTTGTTTTCCCTTTGTTCCTGGGCTCCTCTGCCAGGTGGAGAGGGATTCAAACAGCTCCTGCTTTTTGTTAACTATCAAAAGGAAATATTTGGAGTGGAAATAGCTCCCTCCTCCCTGGTAGATGCAGGAGGAAACATCCACAGAGATTTGCTGCTTGTGTTTGAGCTCAGAGCTCTTTTGGGGAGTTTCCCTTTGGAATCATGGAATCCCAGACTGGTTTGGGTTGGGGGAGGACCTTAAAGCTCATCCAGTAGGGACAGGGACACCTATTAGACAAGGTTCCTGTGAGCCTTGAACTCCTGCAGCTCAGAGCCCCACAGGGCTCCAGGGAAATTCGGGATGGGAATGTGATCCCGCTGGGATGGGCTGCAGCTCCTAAGGTCCAACAGCCGTGCCTTGTGCTTCCCCAGGTTCGGGATGTACATCCCCTTCCTGCAGCTGAACTGTGACTTTCGGAAGGCGGGGCTCTTTGCCCAGGTGGCCAACATCGGCCCCAGGGACACGGGAGAGGTGACAGCCCGGGGCAGGGACTACCTGACGGTGCTCAAGGAGACCTGGAAGCAGCACACGAGGCAGATGTACGGCATGGAGGCCATGCCCAGCCACGCCTGCTGCCTGTCCCCGGACCTCATCCGCAACGAGGTGGAGTTCCTGAAGATGGACTTCAACTGGCGCATGAAGGAGGTGCTGGTGAGCTCCATGCTCAGTGCCTACTACGTGGCCTTCGTGCCTGTGTGGTTTGTCAAGGTGAGGCCTGGCTGGGAGGTGACACTGGGGGCACATTGGGGGAGGACGGTCCTTACTTGTGGTAATGGAATTCTGAATGTCTGGGGGTGAGGGGTGAGCCTGTCCCTGTCCCCTGCTCCATCAGCTGAGCATGGGGAGCATCAGGAGCTGTCTCCCTGGTTTTGGTGATGATGGCACGAGTATTTTGCAGGAATTCTCCATCCTCCATCTCACACCGGCTCTCCTTTTCCAAGCAGGATCAACAGCTCCGTGCAGAGCCCTCGTTTTACCTCCCTGCCCCAGTGCTCTGTGCTGTGATGCCTTGGGCAGGTGAGGCTGTCCACACGTGTCCCACAGTGTCCAAACCCTGTCACCCCTTCCTGTCCCCCCCCCAGAACACTCAGTACTACGACAAACGCTGGTCCTGCGAGCTCTTCCTGCTGGTTTCCATCAGCACCTCGGTGATCCTCATGCAGTACCTGCTCCCTGCCCGCTACTGTGACCTGCTCCACAAAGCTGCAGCACACCTGGGCTGCTGGCAGAAGGTGGATCCAGCCCTCTGCTCCAACGTGCTGCAGCATCAGTAAGGAATTCTCTGCTGGGCTTAGGGCTGGAGTTTTCCCTTGGCTGGGTGGGGAGCGCAGCCTTAAAATAAAACAGGGAAAAATGAGAGCGGAGTTGTTGGCTGACACATCCAACAGCACAAACACCCCTGGCACTGTCCCCTGCCAGGCAGAGCTGGTTTTTTGCAAGGTGCCAGCTGCTCCTGGCCACAGCTACCTGCAGTTTGTCACGGCCGTGGTGACAATTCCAAACTGGGAGCAGAATCCCCGTGCTCCTCCTCGCTGCTGGTGGGGAGGCAGCAGAGCCCAGTGCCCCGTGCAGGTGGGATTAAGGATTCTCTTGTTCCCTGCAGGTGGACTGAGGAGTGCATGTGGCCTCAGGGGGTCCTGGTGAAGCACAGCAAGAACGTCTACAAGGCCGTGGGGCACTACAACGTGGCCGTGCCCTCGGACGTCTCGCACTTCCGATTCCACGTAAGCTCCCCTCTCCTTCCCGGGGAGCAGGGATAAATAACACAGCAGGATCATGTCCTGAGCACCTCAGGCTGGTGGAGATGGGGATCAGTGCCCAGGCTGGGGGAATCCTGGGGTCACAAGGGTGACTCCATCCAGAGCCAGTCAGTGTATCCCCAGAGGAATCCTCACAGTCCTCTGCCTCACTCAAAGGTTTCACCCCTTTCCCAGTGCCTCACCGTGCTCTCCCACAGTTCTTTTTCAGCAAACCACTGCGAATCCTCAACATCTTGATCCTGCTGGAAGGAGCAGTCATCTTCTACCAGCTCTACTCGCTGATTTCCTCGGAGAAGTGGCACCAGACGATCTCCCTGGCTCTGATCCTCTTCAGCAATTACTACGCCTTCTTCAAGCTGCTGCGGGACCGGCTGGTGCTGGGCAAAGCCTACTCCTATGCTGCCAGCAGGGACTCAGAGCAGAAGTTAAATTAAAACAATTGCACTGATGCTCTCAGCTTATTACAGAACAAACAAAAACGAGAAACCCTCAGAGCTTTGTATTTTTGTTACCACTGCTTTTTTTTGTTGTCGTTTTCTTTGATAACTGATGTAATTAAAAGGAAAAAAAAAAACCTATTTTTTTACTCCCAACAAGTTGTTCGTGTGTTTGTTGTTTGAATCCACCTCCACGAAAAGTTTGCTGCTGTCTGGGTGTGGGGAGGGATTTGTTAATGGTGCTGAGGTTTGGCAGGGATGGAGTGGGAGGAGGAAGGTGAGAGTTAAAGGTGAGCTAAAGCTCCCAGTTGGGTTCCTTTAGGAGGAGCTGAACCCTCATCCCATCCTTTTGGGGGTCTTGTGCCCCCTCCCTGTGCTCTGTGGAGGGAAAGGTGATGTTATTTCTCTAAAATGTTTTATTTTTAAATTGCTGAGCCCCAGCTGCTGCAGCCCCCGGCTTGCAGCTCCCTGGTTCGAGGGGTCCCCTGGGGATGCGGGACATGGGGGGAGCCCCAGCCGCTCCCCTTTGCTGCTTTACCCGTGGGTCGGGTGTTCTGCCCCGGCTCCTCCTGCCCAACCTGCCCGTCAGGGTTGGGGAAGAAGGAGAAGGAGGAGTAGGAGGAGGAGGAGGAGGAGGAGGAGGAGGAGGAGGAGGAAGAGGAGGAAGAGGAGGAAGAGGAGGAAGAGGAAGAGGAAGAGGAAGAGGAGGAGGAAGAGGAGGAAGAGGAGGAAGAGGAGGAAGAGGAGGAAGAGGAGGAAGAGGAAGAAGAGGAAGAGGAAGAGGAAGAGGAAGAGGAAGAGGAAGAGGAAGAGGAAGAGGAGGAAGAGAAGGAGGAGGAGAGAAGGAGGGGGAGGAGGAAGGGACACGGCGCATCCCCCCGGCCCGGGGGCAGCGGGGCCGTCCCCGCTGCCGGGAGCAGCGCCCGTGCGGCCGCTCCGGGGGCTCCAGGCTCCCCCTACCCGCGGGAGAGTCCCGGGGGGGTCCCAAAAGGGGTTCCGGGGGTCCTAAATGGAGTCCCGAGGGGTTCGGGGGGGTCCCGGGTCCGGCCTTTGTTCCGGCAGGGCCGTGTGGCCGCCAGGGGGCGCCCGGCGCGCGCGCTCCCGATCCCAGTCTCGATCCCAATCCCAATTCCGATCCCGGTCTCGATCCCGATTCCGATCCCAGTCTCGATCCCAATCCCAATTCCGATCCCGGTCTCGATCCCGATTCCGATCCCAGTCTCGATCCCAATCCCAATTCCGATCCCGGTCTCGATCCCGATTCCGATCCCAGTCTCGACCCCAGTCCCAATTCCGATCCCGGTCTCGATCACGATTCCGACCCCGGTCTCGGTCCCGATTCCCATCCCGATTCTGATCCCGATTCTTATCGCGATTCTGATCCTGGTCCCCGTGCAGATCCCGGTCCCGGTCGCGGTTCCGACGCCGCTCCGGATTCAGCCCCGGCCGCACCGGGCAGTTATCGCCACTGAAGGCGGAGATCAAGCACCGGAGCGGGTCCGGGAGAACCGGGACCGGGAGTGGGATCGGAATCAGGACCAGGACACAGACCGGGACCGGCGGCAGCATCGCCCGTGGCACTGGGGAGGGGAAACGGGGCGTCGGTGCCCGGCAGAGCCCCGAGGGACGGCGGGGACATGGCGGGGACACGGCGGGACCAAAGGCCACCGGGAGCGAAGCCACCGCCGTTCCTCAGGGCTGCCGTCAGCGGGGCGAAGACCGAGGAAGAGGAAGGAGCAGCGGGAACAGCGAGGGCTGGAGGGGAGCCAGACGCGGCCGAGCCCGCGGGATTGTGCTCCCCCCGCGCCCCCACCCCACACCCGGACCGGGACCGGGACAGGCACGGAGCTGGGATCGCTCCACTCCCGGGATCACCGAGGGGCTCCGCTGCTTGGAGCGGCTGCGGGAACCCCCCCGAGCCCCCCCCCCGGAGGGTCCTGCGGGTTTGGAGGGGCACAGAGAGGCCCCCCCAGCCTGTCCCTGTTTCCCGTGTGACCCCACCAGGACCAAATCCAGCCTCCGGCCGGGGATTCCAGCCGGGATGGGGCGGGGGGTAATGTCGGGGCCCCGGCCCCCTCCCCAGCGCGGCGGGAGGAAACGGCCGTGTCCAGCCTTTCCCGAGGATGAGGATTTCCTTCCTCCCATTGAGCGGGGACCCTGGGGTTAGCACGCACCCTGTGGGGCCCTCTGGGGCACTCGGCCACAGGGCGGGGGGCCTGGCTGGGAATTGGGGGGCAGAGACCCCCCGACACGCAGCCCTGGGGGCACGTCCCTTATTCCCCTCCTGCCTGGCCGGGATCCCGGGAATGAGGGAGATGGATTTGGCGGGGGCACAGGATGGAGACGTGCAGCCATTTCCTCTTCTCCTTCCCTTTTTCCCACCCCGAGAGCGCCGCGGATATTTCGGGGTGGACCCGGGGATTCTTGGCTTCCCAGAAATGCTGTTCCCGCAGCTGGGAAGAGCTGTCACCGGCAGCAGTGACACGTTTCATTTCCCTTGAACCGGGGCTTTCCCAGGGCCTCCGGGCAGGGATGATGTCCCAGGGGAGATCCCGGTGGGAATTCCCCTGGGAACACCAGGGAAGTGGCTCCGCTGGGAACTCAGGTTGGTGACCCCGGGGGTCCCGGGCAACCCAAAGCCACGAGCTGCACGCCGGGGGTCCCGGGTTGGCCGGGCTCCATCTGCCGCGCTCCCCACGCCCGCTAATCCCGGGATTAGCAGCCAGATGCCAGGGGCAGGTTTGCCGCAGGTAACGAGGATCCCTCGGGAGGAGGTGACGGACATCAAAGTGCAGGAATTATGGCCGATCCCACCCGAGCCTGGGGTCCCCGGGCGGGAGGGCAGAGGGGACAGGGAGCTCACATCTGCCAAGACACATCCTGGCGTGTCCCCCAGCACAGCACCCCAGAATAGCGGCCACGCTGGAGCAAAATTCCCGGCAGAAATTCCCTCCACGGGCTCAGCATCGCCCGGGCTGAGCCCTCCCTGTGCACACCCAAAACTGGGAAAAGCTTCATCCTCCTGCTGCCCGCCGGGAATCCCCTCACGCTTCCCAGCAGATGCAGCTGATGGGAAAGTGGCTGATTTCCCTTAAAAGCCCGTCCCAACATTCCTGGGAGGCCATGTCTCCCACCCTTAATCCCAGTTCCTGGGACCTCCAAGCAGCCAATTCCTGATTGCTCCCAGCCCAGCTCGGCACAGATGAAGGACTGCTGGATCCCGGATTTCTGGATGGTTCTGCAGCTCAACCCCCTCACTGGGGACCTGTCAGACACCTCCCAGCTCCTCCTCATCCATCCCAAACCCCCAGCCCATCCCTGGCTTGTTCGCTGCCAAATCCAACATCCAGCAGCTCCTGATGTGGCACAAGAAGGTGGGAAGGGACAGGAGCATCCCCCAAAACCAAAGGTGATCCCACCTGGGCTGTGCCACCCTGTACCTGGCAGCTGTAATTCCTCCCTAATAAATATTTTTTTACATTAATAAAGCCAAATCCCCAAAGTGGTTAATTAAGGATTCGTTTGCTCGCTGTCACCTCACACTGCAGCCAGTTTGGGGTGAGACTGGGGGGAAAAACATCCCAGTACTGATCCTGTCAGCATCCCCCAGGCCGAGGGACCCCTGAGCAGCACCCGGGCCCTGCTCTCCCCCAGCCCCAGAGCCGCGGGGTCCCCTTGGGACACCCAAATTCTGGAGATGCTGAACTGAGCCGTGCTGGCCACAACAGCCCTGACCTTGCCCAGGGCTCACCCGGCCAAAACCGGGGCAGGCCACGGCCCACGAGGCCCCGTCCTGCCGTAATTACGAGCCCTCAATTAGCATACGCGCATCCTCATTAGCAATTACACGCGCGTCCTCATTTCCTCATCCAAACAAGTCCACGATGGGGACCAGGAGCTGGAGCAAGGATCGGGCAGACCCCCGAGCCACCCCCGCAGCCTCTCCCGTCACCTGAGGCCACCAAACTCGTGGTGCACGGGAGCGGGGACAGTGCCCGCAGCACCCCGGGCCCCCCGGCAGCGCCTCCCGCGGGGACCAGATGGTGACACCGAGCGCGGGGGCCAGATGGACCCTCCCGCCCGTGGTTCCCCCTCCGCTTCCGCTGCCATTTTCCCCCGGCAGCCGCCATAAATATGGAACAGCTCCGTTCCCCAGCCGGCAGGAGGAGGGACGGCGGCTCCCGGCGCTCCAGTCCCTTCGCTCCGGGCTGGGGGACATCGAGGTGCCACCCCCGGCATGGTGGACACGGCCCCCACTGCAGTTTCAGCTGAATATTCCCGGTGATCTGGGCTGGAGGCGCATGAGGACTGAAAGGTGGTGAATGGAGGCTCTGGAGAGCGTGGGGATGTTTCCCAAAAGTTGTGGAGAAGAGGGGGGCAGTGTCGGGACGGTCGCCCGCCCCCCAGGTGGGTGTCAGGCTCTGTGGTGGCCCTATCCAAGGCCGAGCTCCTCAAGCCCTCATGGAAACCCAAAGGCACATAAGAAACCCCAAACCCACCCTACACCGCTGGAGGTTCTGGATCCTTGGTCAGACCCCAGCCAGGCACCCCCTGAGTGGCAGCGCCTCCTCCTCGGCCACCAAAGGGGTGTCCCAGGGGTCCCGTTCGCCGCTTTTGGGATCTCCCACGAGGCTGCGAGTCCCGAGGTGTGGCTGATCCGGGACACGCCAGGACCTGCAGCCCCACGAGGGGCGTTTGCAGCCGGAGGCTCTGCCGGGAACGGGCGAGTTTCGGTCCCACGCCGGGCACGGCCGTGCCCCATCCCCTCCCCGCGGGGACAACGTGCACCGGGACAGCTCCTGGCCGGGCCACGCTTCCTCCCGCCACCACCACGGTGGCCTCGAGCCTTTCCTCCGCTCTTCCTCCGCTTTTCCGCCGAGCCCGGAGCCGTGACTGCCTTCCTGCCCCGGCCCCGCTTCCTGCCGGCCGGCGCTGCCTCCTCCGCACCCCGCATTCCCGGCTTTCCCAGCACCATCCATCCTGCCCGGGGCTCCTTCCCGAGATCCACACAGGGGGACCTGGCCTCCGTGCGTGTCCCCAGCCGCTGTCCCAGGACCCCGCGGCCTCCTCGAGCCTCCGGTCCCCAAAGCTCCACGTGGGACCTGTCCCCGACGCCGCTGCGGGGCGATTCCAGAGGTCCCTCCCTGCTCCACCCGCAGATTTCTTCCAGCTCAGCGGGAAGAGCATCGAACGCAGCAAATCTGCCCCCGGGCTCACCCCAGGGAGCGGCAATTCCCCGGTTCCAATCACTTTTGGGGATCTACCTCTGACCTAGTTTCTAATCCACCGCTCGGAGCGGCGGGGATGGCACGCAGGGCGCTGGGGAGGAGCGGGAGCTTTCCAGGAGCATCCACACCCCCCCCGGCTCCTGCTTTTTGGGGGGGCTGAGGGTCCGGAGGCTGCTCCCGGCTCGGGGCTGCTGCTGAGGGCAGGACATTCCCACACTGAGCCCAAGGGTGTCCCCCAAAACCGGTCGGACGCGCGCGGCCGTGACTCAGCCCGGTGGCAGCGGGCGGGGAGCGGCGAGAGCGGGCGGGCAGCGGCAGGACGGGACCTGCGCGGGGCCCCCCGCGTCCCAGGCAGCCCTGAGCAAACAGGGAAGTGAAAAATTTCCTTTTCCTTCTTCCCGCCGAGCTGGGTGTCACCGCGTCGGGGTGACCTCCCCCTGCACTCCGCTGCCTCATGCATCCCCTCCCCTCCCGCCGCTCCCTCCCGGCTCCGGGTGAGGGCTGGGAAGGGCTCCTTATCTCCCTTCCAGGCTGATGCAAGATTTGCTCATCCTGCAGCTCCCCAAGGCCGCGCTGCTGATGGTGTCACCTTCCCTTGAGGGCTGAGCTCGCCGTGGGTTTTCCATGTTTTTCACCAGCCCCCCTCGGCATCATTCCCTGCCCCACGGCCGAGATCAGCGAGGTTTTTCCCGCTGGCCCCGGGGCCGGGAGGGTTCGGTGCCCTGCGGGTGTTGGGAACAGGCTGCCAGCCCTCGGCTCCAGCCAGGAATAAGTGGATTAGGAACCAATCTCGTTATCGCTGCTGGCAGCCTCACAAGGGCCGTGGGATGGGGACAGCGATGGGGACAGCGATGGGGACGCTGCCGGTGGCGGCGGGGGTGGGGACAGGGGTGGCCGGTGCCCGGCGTGGGGTGGAACGTGGCCACCGCGCCTTGATAGCCAGGGCTCGGCTGCCTGCTGTTCCCAGGGATGCGGCATCCGGGCTCTAATGAGGAGGGACGGTTAATTAGTCAGTGTCAATTTATGTTAATTAGCCGGGGGGAGTGGAGAGACTGATGGCTCTGCCACCTGGCTGGCACTGGGGTGCGCAGGGCCGGGCTGGGGGGACACGCGTGGAGCTGAAGGTGTCAGGGCAGGACAGCGGAGCTCCCTGTGGGCACTCCCAGCCCTTCCTCACCTTCCCTGCCCGGTGAGTCAGGGCTGACACCCCGAAGGAAGCCCCAGGGATTTCCAAAACGCCTTGGAAACCCCCCGCGCTCCTGAGGCTGTTGGGGTGACGGAGCCGTGTGGGGCAGCAGCACGCGGTGGCCAGGCTGGGAATTTCGGAGGGAAACGGATGGGAAAGATGGATCCAGCCAAGGAATGAGCCCCTCTCCGGGCAGGGATGGAGCAGCTCCGTTGTTTACTCAATCCAGCTTGAGCTGCTGGTGGTTCCTGGGGTTGTTTCTTCTTCTCCAGACAGGGCTGTGACCACAGAAACAAAGGCAAAACTTTAATCCTGCAAATCCTCCTCTCTTCCCACCGAAGGCCGCGGTTGTTTGTCCCCCTCTGAGGGGACGCTGGGGTCGGACAGCGCCCGGGGGCTGCCCCGGGGGCGGCTCTGCCGGAGCCCAGAGCAGCTAAAAATATCTCCGTGTCTTCACGGAGGTGTTGCAGCCGCAATCAACCATGCAAACGAGACCGAAATTAAATCAGTCGCATGCGACAGGAGCTGTTAACCCCTGCCAGCGCGGGGACGTGTCCCCCCGGCACCGCCGGGCTCCCGAGAGGGACGTGCGGTGCTTGGAGCGTGGGGAGCGGGTTCCGTGTGCCCCGGTGGAGCCGAGCCGCCGTCCCCCCGCTGCCCCCGGCCCCTCCCGGCTCGCTGCCATCTGCTCCGGGTGTATTAAAGGCGTGGAGGAGCTGCAGAGAAACGAGGTCAGGGCTGCGATGGCTGCGCCCGCCCGCGAGGACCCTGCCACCCCCCCGTGTCACCAGCGGGACGCGCCGGTGGCACCGAGCGGAGCGGGGGTGACTCTTTGGGGTGTCCTTGGGCTCCAACGGCGGCTCGGGGCGAGCCCCAGCCGCGGCAGCTCCTTCCTGGCATTCCAGGTGGACTCCGCTCCGCCACGCCGTTCCCACATCCTGGTGCCAGCGGCGCTGCCAGGCGCCCGAGCCACCCCTCGCCCTGCCCGTGCCACCCCTCGCCAGCGCCGGGGATGCACCGCGATTCAAACACCGCCAGCCCCCCAAATCTGGGCAGCGAGCCCAGCGCTTCCCCTCCCCCCGGGGGGGGGCTCCCCCGTGCCCGCTCCGGTGCCAACGCGAGCCCCCGCCCGTGCGCCAGCCCCGGTGCATGTGCGAGTCCCCGCGGCAGCTGCCTGCATTTCATGCATTTTTCAGGAGAAGAAGGTTAGTGGGTCACTCCAGCGCCGCAGGCTCCGCTCCAGCTGAGCTGCTTTGCTGCCAAACGCGGCCGGGCTGGCGGCGCGGGGGCTGGGCCGGGCAGGTGGGCAGCTCCAGCCTGGCATCGCCACCCCGAGGTGCTGCCGTGTCCCCTGTGCCCCCGCCGAAGGAAGGAGCGGGATGAGCCCAGCCCGGTGCCCGTCCTGTTGCCAGCGAGCGGCGAGTTGAGGAGGGGTCTCTGCAGCCCCCCACGGTGCGGGGGTGGGGCTGGGCAGCAGCACCCCGAGGTTCAGAGCCCTGGAGAGGCGGGGAGGGAGCAGCGAGGAGGAAAAACGGCCGCGGTTAAAAGTTAATGCGGAGCCAAAGCGCGGCCGCGCCAAAGCAAACAGCGGCCGCTTTTATGGCCCCCGCCCGGCAGCGCCCGCACGGCTCCCTCCGCACCCTGCCCGCCCCTCCCGGGCCCTGCACCCCCGCGGGGACAGGGGGCACCCCCCGGCACCCCGGGCACACGGGGCACATCCCCGTGCCCAGCGGCTGCGGTGGGTGCCGGCAGCGCGGTTTGGAATGGGGTGAACCCGCACGGGGGGAAGGCAGAGCTGGGGGGACCCAGAGGTTTGGGGTGGTGCCAGATGTGGGGTGAAACCAGACCTGGGCGAAGCTCAGTGCGGGGTGAAGCCAGACCTGGGAAAAGCCAGATGGGGGACGAAGCCAGAGCTGGGAGAAGTCAGATGTGGGATGAATCCTGATGTGGGGTGACCCCAAGATGTGGGGTGAACCCAGACACGGAAAAAATAGCCGGGGGGCAAACCCACAGCTGGGCCAACTCAGATGTGGGGGTGAATCCCGACGTGGGAGAAGCCAGATGTCAGATGGGTGCGAATCCAGATGTGGGGTGACCCCAGACGCGGCCGAGCCCGCCCTGGGTGCGACGGCAGCGCTGCAGCCCCGCTCCCCCCGGGTTCCCCCCGGGTTCCCCCCGCATCCCCCCGCGCTGCCGTTGCCATGGTTACGGCCATGCAAGTCTGGCCGAGCTGCATCCGCCGCTGCATCCCAGCGAGCCGTGGGGGCGGGGACGGCACCGCTGCCCCCAGCCGCGGCCACACCGCCGCCGTCCCCTCCCCTCCCGACCCCAAAACCGGCCGCCGGCCCCTCCCGGGAGCTCACCCAGAGCGGGAGGGATCGGGGGTTGCCGAGCCCCTCCCAGCGGGATCCCCTTCAGACCCCGAAAGCCGTGCGGGAGTGAGGGGGGTGGGAACAGCACCTGCCTCTGGAGGCTCCAAACCCCCTCCCCGTGCCCCCTCCCAGGAGGATGGGAGCTCATCGGGCACTGCTGGAATGCCAGGGAGGCAAAGCGCTCCCCAAAAACCGCAGCCCCAGCACGGCGCGGGTCCCCCGGAGCCACCCCCGGGCTCTCGGTGGCCCGGCAGCTGCGGCCCTGGGGAGGCTTTCGGGTTTGCTCGGAGGCCAAGGGGGAATTCTGCTGCTGGTGACGAGGCAATCCCGGCTGGGGACAGCCCGGGATGAAGGGAAGGAGGGGATTTCTGATGGAAAGTTGCAGACAGCCCTGGCCCCGCCGGGATTCCCCCCCGAGTTCTGCTCCCAGCTCCCCCCTCACCCGCCTGGGATTTCGGGGAGAGGCTTTTCCCTGGATTTACCGGGGGTTCAGGTACCCCCAGCTGCCCCAGGAAACCGGGCAGGACCTCGGGGAGAGGAAACAGCAACGGGAACATTGGTGGTGTTGACACTTGCAGGTTCCTAATGAGGTTTTATAATTAATATTCCATTAGGATGAGCGGGGCGGGAAGTTTGTGGCTCTTGGGGATGATTTTCCACGCTCTTTGGGTACCAGAAAACAACACCCTCATCATCGAAACGCTCTTTAAGCTCCCTTCCAACCCAAACCGAGATGATTTTACAGCCTCCCAGGCACTCAGCATCCCTCCAGCCCGACATCCAGGAGCGGTTTGGGTGTCCCTGCGCTTTTCCTGCTGTCTGTCCGTCCATCCCGGTCCCTTCCCCCCGCATCCCGGACACACACTGGCCTCTTCTCTGCGCCTGGGCCCGTCAGATGTTGCTGAAAGGGAACAATGCCACGCATTGTCTGTCCCCGCTCGGCGGCATCAGCCCCGGCAGCGCAACAAAAAGCCACATTGACTCTCCTGGAGAAAGGGGCCCATAGATCCCGCGGCTCCCGGGGGAGGCACCGCGGCCCCGGAGCATCCCGGCCCCGCTTCCCTGCCCCGCGTCCCTGCACCGGCCCCGGGGACACGGGCTAAAGGGGTCACCGCTCTCGGGGGGAGGGCGGGGGAGGCGGTGGGATGTTGTGTCCCGCTGCCGAGGGATCTGTGGGATCGGCATCCAGCGGGAGGGGAGGGGGATTGTCCCTGTGTGCCCTGCTCAGGTGAGGCCGCACCTGCAGAGCTGCCTCCAGACATCAGGAGGATGTGGAATTGCTGGAGCGAGTCCAGAGGAGGCCACGGAGATGCTCCAAGGGCTGGAGTTCTCTGGAGCCAGGCTGGGGATGTCCACCTGGAGAACGGCAGGCCTCAGAGCCCCTTCCAGAGGGTCCAAGAGAGCTGGAGAGGTTTGGACAAAGAGCTGGAGTGACAGGAACGGCTCCCCACTGCCAGAGGGCAGGGTTGGGTGGGATTTGTGATCCCAAATCACGCACAGCCCTCCTGCCACGCTGCCCTGGCCATGGCGTGCGGGAGCGCTCCCGCCGCAGCTCCGCAGGAAACGCCACGGGAAAAACTCCCCTTGGACCGAGCCTGGCTTTTGTTTCCCTTATAAACTTCCCTTCCAGCCAGGAAGGATGCTCTGGAACCTGTCCCCGCTCGGCCCCGGGCTGGGGGACCCTGCCCAGGTCAGGGGAGCAGAGCCCGGTGTGGTCCCGCCCGCCGCCCTCCCAACCCTGCTCCCTGCTGGATGCTGCATTCCCGGTTTTCTCCAGGCACCCTCTGGCAGCCGTCCTGCTCTTCCAGTGCTCCCGAGCCGGCAGCTCAGGGTCAGGGAGCCCTTTATCAGCTCCCAGAAGCAGCCTAAGGCCGGGATTCGGGAGATAAGGAGAGTGGGATGAGCGGGATGCCCGGGCCAGGGCGCTGTGGGGGTTCCCGCTCTGCCAGGAGCAGCCAGGAGAGATCCACGGGCTGGGAAAGGCCGTGTGGGGGTGTTGACCCCCAAAATGCCAAAACTGTCCCGGGGACCGTGTCCATGGGGACCCTCACATGCCACCACTGTCCCCATTGTCACCCTGGGGCAGCCCAGCCCAGCCCAGCCTGAGGATGAGGCTGGAGGGGATTGGGTTCAGGGCCTGGCTTTGTTTGCAGATATCCCGATTCCTGGCCCTAAGGAAGAGCAGATGGGCTCCAAGATAAGATACGGAGGAGATTCCTCTCTCCTTCCTCCTCCGTGACTCAAAACACCTCAGCAGGACAGGGAAGGGGGTGACGGGGTGGGAAGGGCCCAGGGCTGGGAGAGAGGGGCTGATCCCATGGGATGATCCCACGGGAGGGAAAAAGCGAGCCCAGAAATAGCAGGAGCAGTCGCAGAAGGCGCCCGTTGCCATGGGATCTTCACAACCAAAAATGACGGGGCTCTGGCAGATACAAGAAGGGGCCCTTTCATGTGTTTCTATGGGAAGTCAGCGCCTCGCCACAGCCTCCCAGGCTGGAGCCTTGCCCAGGGCAGGAAGGATTTGGGGACACTGGTGGTGGGGACAGGGAGAGCTCCGGTAAATTCGTGGGACACCCTTTTTTCTCCAGGTGCACGTCAGAGGTCACTCGGTGCTGCCTCAGCACCACGAGCAGGTTGGGCAGTGCCCAACATCTCCTTGGTAAAGAGTAGAGATTCCCAGCTCTTCCTGCTGGGCCTTGTTCCCCTCAGGAATTCCCCAGCGTGGATGATTTTCCTCCTGCAGCTGAGGAAGCGCTGCCCCTTCACCCTGGATCCTCATGGGATGCGCATCCGGAGCATCCCGAGGCGTGTCCGTGTCCTGGGAAAGCCAAACCGCTGCGGCAGGGACAGCAGGGAAGGGGCAGCCCCCAGACCCTCAAGGAGAAGCCCCCAGACTCTAAAGCAGCTCTGGGCTGTCCCCAGGGGCTGTCCCCATCGTTGCCGTGGTGGCAGAAGCCTTCACCCTCCATCCAGCCAGCCCCGCACTCTCCCTGCTGGAATTCTGTCCCCGGAGAGATCTAATTAGTTAATTCCTTTGCTATTTATAAATCAAGATGGAAATCCCTCTGTTTTTGTTCCCAGCGCTGTTTGGTCACCCCGGCTGGGCCCCCTTTAACTCGGGATAAAATCCCGGAGCGGATGATCCGGGTCCATGAATAAACAATTGCCTTAATTCCTCGTTAAGGGCTGGCAGGACGAGCGGGTAGGGACGGTCCCTCCTGTCCCTCTCCAGCCCGGTGGTGCCGGGACTGGAGCTCCCTGCTCTGCCCCGCAGCCTCTGAGCGCTTAACACCCGATAAATTAATAATCAGCCGCAGTTTAAGTAGGTCTGGAAAGTGGAAAACAACATCCGCAAGGATCCGGCGTCCCCCCGGCCTGGCGGGCAGCAGCGGCAGAGATTTGTCTGCCTGTCCATCTGCTGGAGGAGCAGCCAGACCATAATCTGTCCGTCTGCGGGGATCCTGCAAATTCCTGCCCCTTCCAAAGCTCCCGGAGAGCCCGGTGGAGCCGGAGCATCTCCCAGCCCGCTCTGCTTCCCTGCCTGGGATGGAGGAGGGATGGGATCCAGCACGGGGCTGGTGGCCGCTGGTTTCCACTGGGAGGGGTGGGATGGGGTTTGGGTGATGCTGGAATTCAGCAGTTTCTGGTTTCTGCCGGTTCCCGTCCTCCACCCTGGTGTCACCACACGGCCCCGGCCACGCACGGAGGAGGAAAAAATGTTGGGAGCTGGAAAAACTGGCTGTGGATGCACCTGGGGATGGCCACGGTCACCCCACGGAGCTCCAGGGTTCTGGGACCGGCGTGGTCGCTCCAGAGGCAGCGGATCCGTCCCGGCAGCGTGGGAAGAGCACGGGAAGGACGGACATCTGCCGTGGAAGGGGAGGCACACTCGGGAATCCACGGGGAGCGTGGCTATTTATAAACACAGCCCTCACGCAGCGCTGCAGAAGAGGGTTCGCAAGAAAAGCTGGGATCGGGAGAGACGGGGATTCCTCGGAGATGAAAGCCCTGGGAAAATATCCTCTGGGAGGGCCTGGCGTGGTGGGAGGGATGTCATTGTCATCCCCCGGGTGTGCTTCTTGTCCAGTTTGCCCTTTCCACATCACATCCATGTCCTGGTGCTCTGGGAGAGGGGAGAGCTGTGGCATGAAATTCCTTGTCCCCTCTGGCAAAACACGGAAAAGGCCCGAGCTCTCCATGAGGTGGCTGCTGAGCCCAGCCCCAAAAATCCCCTCAGATCCAAGGGAACACCTTCCCACCAGCACCCATTCCACGGGGAATGCGTTGGTGTCCCCAGAGCCCCATCGGGGCTGCCACCAGCACCCCCAGGGCCGCACCCCCAGAGCTTCCCGAGCTTCTCAGAGCTTCCCGAGCTTCCCAATGCTCCAGCGGCGATGAGCCGCCGGTGCCACTCCCGTTTGTGGTTCCCTGTGCCTTTGGGATGGGAGATGGGAATGTCTCGGGGCCGTTGTGTGGATGGAGGGGTTTGGATGGGCGCTGCGAGAGCCGGCGCTGGTTGAGGGGTTTTTGGCACAGCCAGAGGGTGCTGGAGCTGCAGCAGAGGGATGGGATGGGATGGGATGGGATGGGGATGGGGATGGGGATGGGATGGGAATGGGGATGGGATGGGATGGGATGGGATGGGATGGAGATGGGATTGGATGGGGATGGGGATGGGGGTGGGATGGGGATGGGATGGGATGGGACGGGACGGGATGGGAGGGGATGGGGACGGGGACGGGGACGGGGACGGGGACGGGGATGGGATGGGATGGGATTGGATGGGATGGGATGGGATGGGGATGGGATGGGATGGGATGGGGATGGGCATGGCATGGCATGGCATGGCATGGGAGGGGATGGGAGGGGATGGCATGGGATGACAGCAGCACGAGGCCATTCCTGCAGACAAGACTCAGGATGAAATGACCTCCAGCAGAATGGCTGAAAACCTCTCCCAGAAGGTGGGAAGAGAAGCGCGGCTTTGACACGGATATTTCCCAAGGCTGAACAGCTGCTGGGACACCGGGAAGGGCTCCCCAGCTGTGGCTCTGCCACGTTGTCCTCCCCAGCTGGGAACACCAGCCTGGAGCTGGGATTGGGAACAAACATCATGCGTCCACTAAGTACCACACTCCCTTGGACTCTGGGTCTTCCCAAACCCGGCAGCATCCCTGGAACGCCTGTTTTCCAGCAGAGAACACCCTGCCCGGCTCCTTGGGCTTCTCGGGACACTCCGGCCCTCACGGCCAAGCCGGCAGCAGCCGGCAGCCGTCCAAGGGCTTTTTATCAACTGGCACCCAAAAGTCAATAAGGAAGATGCCGCCTGTTTTAATTAACAGCAATTTCGCTCCAGCGGGGGTGAGCTGGTGTGTCCCGGGGAGGGGGAGGGAGGCCGGAGACAAAACATGACCTTGTTGGCGCAGCGCACACAGCGGGACATTGTTTTCTCCTTGGAGCCTGGCCTTGGATCCTGCCAGGCTCCGTGGCACAGCTGGGTGCTGGGGACAGGGGGTCCTGCTGCCCGCGGTGGCTCCAGAGCAGCTCTGGTGGGAGCAGGATGCCTGGAAAAGTCCAGGGCACTCAGGAGCTGTCCTGCTGCAGCCCTCAGGGAATGTGGGTGGCTTGGGCTGGCACAAAAGGGTCAGGATTTTGGGACCCGCAGTGAAATCCAGCTGTGTGTGGGTGCCAGGGGAGAGCGAATCCCCGGCTGGCACTGCCGGATCCCTGGCAGGGATGCCGCAGGCCCCTCACCAGCTTGAGCAATCCATCAGTTTGGTGCCATTCTCCTTTCTCCTCAACGCTCCTGGTTCCAGGAAATCAGAGAAGAGGAACACCCAGAGGGGGAAAACCTCCCTGTGCGTGTGCCAGAGCGCTCAGCGAGGCAGGGAGCGGGGGTGTGAACCATGGCACAACCTGTCCCCACAGCAGGACCCCCGGGAATGATAGGGCTGGGATGAGCAAAACCCCGGGATGAGACACCCTGGAATGAGCAGGACCCTGGGGTGACAGGACTGAGGCCACCTGCACCAGGACAGTCCTGGGGGTGACAGGAAAGGGCCAAGTGGCACCATGGGACCCTCCCAGGGGTGACAGGGATGGGGTGAGCAGTACCCCAGGGGCGACAGGGCGGAGGGCACAGGCACAGCGGGGGTGTTGGTGATGGGAGCAGAGGCACCCAGAGGTGCTGGTGATGGGGGCACGGGCACCCCAGGGCTATCAGGGAGGGGTGAGCAGCACCCCGGGGTGATGAGGCTGGGGGGAGCAGCCCCCCAGAGCTGCCAGGGATGGGGTGAGCAGCACCCCGGGGCTGCGATGAGACCCTCCCCCACCAGGGAAGGGGGTGCTCACCGACCTTCGGGGGCTCCCAGGCTGGGAGAGGGTTCGGCGGCCCGGCGGGGCGGTGGCTCCAGCGCGGTCCCCCCGCCCCCGGGGCGGGCTCGGCACCGTCCCGCCCCCGCCCCTCGCCTTATCAGCGGCCGGCGGGGGGCTCGCCCCACTCCCGCCCAGCGCAGCCGCCGCGGCGGGGCCGGCACCTCCCCAAGTGCCGCACCATGGGCAGCCAGGGCTCCAAGGCGGCGGGCGGCGACCCCGACACCGCCAAGGCCAACGGGCAGGTGGGTACCGGGCGGTACCGGGGGGCACCGTGCGCCCCGCCGGGGCGGGCGGCAGCGCGGACAAAGGCTCGGTGGGGAGGGTGCGGTGATGGAGTCGAGGGGAACCTTCCTGCCCCGGCCTGGGGGGACCCTCCTGCCCGCCGGGCACCGGGGGATGCGGCACCGCCCGCGCCGCGCCCCGGGCTCCCCCCGGCACCGGGCGGGTTCCGTCCGCCGCCGCGCCCCGGTACCGGGAGTGGAGCGCGGGCGCCGCCCGGTGGTAGCGCGCTGGACCCCCCCCACCCACCCCTCCCACCGAGCGGATCCCCCCCGTGAGACCCTTACCCAGGCCCGCTGCACCCCCTTTTTATGGCTGGGCACCGCCCGGTGCGCTCCTCTCCCCCGCGGGAAGCTCCGCTCTGTGCCCGGTGTTCCCCGTTTCCACCGGCTGGAAACCCCCCCTTTCCCCGGCGTGGTGCCCCCCCCCCCCCATCTCCTTATCCCCAGCTGGATCCACCCCCCCCCCCCTCCCCGGTGCCCGCTGCCCCCCGTTTTCCCGGCTGGGAGCCCTTTTTGGGGTGCGGGGGTTTTGGGGAGGGGGCGCGGAGTGCCGGCGGTGCCTAACGCGGTTTCCCCCCGCAGGAGAACGGCCATGTGATCTACAACGGGGACATGACGCCCAAGGTGGGGGTCGAGGTAGCCCCCCAGAACGGGAACGGCTCGGCGGAACCCCCCAAGGAGGAGAGCGAGGGCGAAGCGAGCGGCGGGGACAGCATCGAGCCCGCCCCGGCCGCCGCCGACGGCGGCGACCCCAAAGCCGAAGGGGCCGCGGCCCCCAAGGACGCCCCGAAGAAGAAGAAGAAGTTCTCGTTCAAGAAATCCTTCAAGCTGAGCGGGATCTCCTTTCGCAAGAACAAGAAGGAAGCCGGGGACTCCTCTGGCTCCTCGCCCACGGAGGAGCAGGGCAAGAGCGAGGAGAACCCGCCGGGGGGGCTGCAGCCCTCGGCTCCCCCCGAGGAGGGGCCGGCGGAGGAGCAGGGGGAGGGCGGCGAGGGGGCTGAGCCCAAGGACGGGGGAGAAGCCGCGGGGAGCGAGGAGGAGGAGGAGAAGCAGCAGCAGCAGCAGCAGCAGCAGCAGGCAGGGGAGAGCCACGGAGACACAGCCAAACCCGAGGAGCCCTCGAAAGCCGCGGGGCCGGAGCCCACAACGAGCCCGGCGGCGGCGGCGGAGCAGAAGGAAGAGTAGAGGCCACCTGGGCATCGTCCTCACCGGGGACTCTCACGCCGCCCTCCCTCCATCCCTCCCCGTCCATCCCGGAACGCCACGGACTCGCCCACACCGCCCCGGCCCCCCTAGGACTGACACCACGCCCCGCACACCCCCCTTCCCTTCCAGGTATTTCTCCCCGTTCCTGGTAGAAAAGCTGGTTTGGATTCCCACCACCGCCGCCACTTGGAGTAGTTTGACCTGAATTCCTTGGGGAAAAAATAAAAATTAAAAAAAAAAAAAAAAAAAAAGAAAAAACAACAAAAAACCAACAAAAACCAACAAAACTGCCGAGGAAGATTTGTCCCGGACACCACTGGAGTTTACAGTTTGTAAGAATCCGGATCCCACTTCCCGCTCTGGATCTCTCCAGCCTCCAGACTGTCCCCTCTCCTCCCAGTCCCACTGACTGTTCAATGGAATTTTTTATTTTTTTTTTTTTCGGGTTTTTTTTCGGTTTTTTTTTTCTTTTCTTTTTTTTTTTTTTTTTTTTTTTCTTGCCTAATTTCTCAGTTTACATTCCTGGTTCTGACTTTTCATTTCAAGTATTTCGCGCTTTTTCTAGAAATCGATGGTTTAAAAGCTAATCTGGTTAGTTTTTTATAATGTCTTCTATTGGCTTAAAACCATAAAGCTTGTAAGTCCGCTGTGTTTAATTCTGCTTCTAAGGGATAACTTTTAGGGTGTGGGGTGGACAGAGGGGGCCCTGCCAGCTGTATAATGTGAAGCCAACGTTGTTTTTTTTCTCTGTAAATAATTTTTTTAATGGCCAAAAAAAACAACAACAACATAAAAAAAAACACCACAAAAAAACCAAAACCACTTGATTTGCAATTTTCTAACTTGTAAAAAAAAACCCCAAAAAAACAACAAAAAAAAAAAAAAAAAGGAGAAAGAGGGTAAAAAAAAAAAAAAAAAACAAACCCAAACCCAACCGAACCACTGAACAAAAGCTGTACTTGTAACATTTGAAAGGAATAAATGGTGACCCCTTTACGGGAGAGCTCGAGTCCTTCTTGTCCTGAATGCCAGGGAAGGGCCGGGGAAGATGGAGATGCTGATTTAGCCCAACAGCTGCTGCCTTTAATCACTGCTCGCCGTTAATTGACTCGCAGCAGATGCAGAGCCCTGGCCACAAAGGACTTTCCCACCCCAGCCCCGTCTCCACCTCGGGATCGCTGCTCAGCTGCCTGCTGGGGACCTGTTTTCCTGCCAATCCCGCTTTTTTCCCCCGGTGGGGGTTGGAAAAACCTCAAAACCCCCGGGATTTTCTTCAGGGTGAGGCGAAATTCCCGGTTTGAAGCTTGGTTTCTTTTAATTTAAATCGGGGTGGTTTTTTTGGGGGGGTGTTTTGGTTTTGTTTTTTTTTTTAAGAGCAGGATTAGCTCCTTTAGGCTGAAAAGATCCCGGAGCACAAAAGGAGAGGGCTGGGAGCAAAGATTCCCTGAACAAAGGGAAAAGGAGGCAACAATGGTGCCTCTATCCCTGCTGCTGTCACCTGCGCCGGCTTTTCCCGAGCCAGGAGGAAGGAGCAGAGCCTTGGAAGCTGCTCCCACAGCTCCTCCATTTCAGGGCCTGCTCCCAAATCCCACCTCGGCTCCCCAATTCCCAGCCCAGCACCTGCTCTTGGTGCTTGGGCTGGCGAAGAAGATGGAGAAGAGCAATGAGAAAGAAATAAAAGCCCAAACCATTGTTTGCCCAACAGGCACCACCCTGGCAAGGGCAAGGAGCATCCGGGCTCTTGGCGAGCCTCGAGGTAGGTGGGAATGCCCCCCAAAATTCCTGGGTTTATGCAAGGAAGCCGAAAGAAGGGATCAGCTTCCCAAAGGGATTCATTTCTTTGATCAGCGGGGTGAAATAAATGGGGTTTTTTTCCCCCCCCCCCTGTTTTGAAGGAAATCTGGGATTTGGGAGCTGGCTCATCCCGGAGCAGCCGGCGGAGCTGCAGCGTGGCAGCCATTTTAGGAATGCCTGGAAAAGGGAAGGGCTGCGGATGCAGGCGGGATCGGGAAGGGGGAATTCAATGGGGATTCCATTCAAACTCCAGGGGTTTTGTTCCAAGAGGGGAGGATTTAATGGTGGA
Source organism: Corvus moneduloides (assembly GCF_009650955.1). Classification (NCBI taxonomy): domain Eukaryota; kingdom Metazoa; phylum Chordata; class Aves; order Passeriformes; family Corvidae; genus Corvus; species Corvus moneduloides. Next base: position 5,386,385 of record NC_045498.1, read on the forward strand.
AAGGAGGACGGAGCTTCCCAGAGCTGCTCCAGCACCCAAAGTCCACTGAGGCAACACAAAGCTGGGTTTTTTTGGACTCCAAAACCAGCAGATTTGGGGGTTTGTGGCCATTTCAGGTGTGATCCCAGCTGAGCTGCACAATGAACCTGCTCCTCATTAAATTAAGGAATTTTCATCCTCTTGGATTCCGCATCAAACCACTCAAATCCAGCCAAAAGATGAATTAAGTCCATCCCCTCCCATCACTTTGTTGTTCCCAAACTGTTCCACTCCAAGCACAAACCCAGACAGGATCAGGGATGAGAACCCAGCTGGAATTCGGGAATAAAACCACGCCAGGTGAAGCTGTGAGCACAAAAAAAAAAAAAAAAAAAACCACACCAAAAAAACCCCCAAAACCCATCAGGTTTTGAGTTCCCTTTTCCAGAGAGAGGGAGGATTTCAAGGCTGTTTTGTAAAAACACTGGGGGGGGAAAGAGGCAAAAAAATAAGAGAAAGCAAATAATGTGTAAAGGAAATAACCATTTACAAAAGAGATTCAAGCAGATTTCCAGGTGTGGGATAAATAAATAAATAAAATGTTCTCATGGATGGAATTAAACCAACATTGGAAGGGAAAAAGGGAAATTAATGCCTTCTTTTTCTTCCCAAATCCTAATTCCACCTCTAATTATTTCTTTGTTGGGATCTCCCATTAGATCCAGGAAAGGCTCTGAAAATGAATTAAAAAATTTTACTCGAGTAAAAAAAGCAGCCCAGGCTCACACCAACCATAGAAATGGACGAGTTTTTATTACAAAGGTTCTCAAAATTCAAAATAAACGCATCTTTAAAAAACCACAATAGATTTTTCCCCTCCCTTCCCACCCTCCCCAGACACAAAGTTACACTGATCTCTCTCTTGGTTCACCTACAAACACTGAAGAAGCAGGAGAGTGAAAAAACCTCACTCAGATCCCAAAGAGACTAAAAAACTCCACGGTGGGGGGAGGGAAAAAGCTGGAAGGTGGGGGGCTGGGAGGGAGGAGTTAAAAAAATAAACCCTTTGAAAAAATAACCTGTGTGAAGTTTTAGCAGCATTATTAGAGTTGAAACCCTCAGCAGTGCTCCCGTGGGAGGGTGCAGAGCCTCTGGAATTCCAGAGGGATTCCCCCTGAGAAAGGAGAGCAGCGAGTGGGAACTGCCTGGAAAAAAAAGAAAAAAAAAATCCGAATTTTTCCCCGAAGTTTTTTTTTTTTTTTTCCTCACCCCAAAAAGAAAGAAAAAAAACCAAAAAAGCTCAGTACAAAAGAGGCAAAAGAAAGGGCAGAGCTGGTCACAAAAGAGCTCTGGGGGTGAGAGAATGAGTGGGAGGAGGGAGAGGAGCTGTAAAAACGTTCAGAGCCCCATCTGCTGTTCCCTCAGGAAGGCAACAGTCGGCGGATAAAAAGGTTGGGATTTACTGGCCTTGGGAGGGAAATTCAGTTGGAAAACGTTGGGAATTTCACTTCAATCAAGAGGAAACTTTGGGTTTTTAGGGATACACAGCAAGAAGAGTTGTCAGCCAGGCTCTGGGCTGGCTTTGAGGGGGTTTTTGCAGTGGTTTGAGAGGAAAAAGCAAAGCCTGAGGGGAGGAGTTCCCTCCCCACCCAGAGAGGGTAAAAAATCAGGTCCAAAATCCCATCCCTTCCCTCCCTTCCAGGTGCGTAAAATGCTGCCACACTCCCTGGATCCAGCAGATCTTGGAAAACTCAACCACCCACTAAGGGTGATTTTCATTTTGTGTTCTCCACATTTGGGCTCTGGGGCTGATTCACTTTGAACAAAAACCCAAAAAACAATCCAAAAAAGCACTTTTCAGGTTGATTTTCAGCTGCTTCACCTCTTTCCCCAAGTTTGCTGCAGGGAGGAGCCAACTCTATTCAAGAACTGCACAATTTTGACCCTGAGAAGTGGCACCAGCTTGCAGGTTTTGGTTTTGGTTTTGTTTTTTTCTTTTGCCGTGGTGGAATCCAACTGAAGACCACAAAGGTCTCTCACAGGCTTCGTTTGGGAATTCTCCCATGAAACAAACACCCAAAAAAATAAGAGGAAAAATAAGAATTGATGGCCATCTTTCCACCTAACCTGAAATGCAGACACTACTTCTACTTAAATTCTTCTTTTCCAAGGTTATTTCGGAGGAGAGAGCAAAGGAAGGAAGTGATTTTTGTTGTTGCTGTTGTTTTTTAGAGACACACCAAGGAGGGCAGTGGAAGGCAAGAGTGAAACTCCCCGGTCACCAAATCTGGGCTGCAGAATCCTCCCCTGCCTGCTCCCAGTGGAGTGCAGCAAGGAATAATTTACAGTTCTCGAGTCATTTATACAATTATATAGAAATATATACAGAAAACTTATATAAAATAGAAATCCTGTGGGGAGGAGGCAACCCGGGAGCTAAACCTACGACAACGACAACGCCCGGCCAGCTGCAGCCACTCAGGTGGATTTTGTCTCTTCCTTCACCCTGGGGAAGCAAAAAAAAAAGGAAGGATTTGGTTGAAATCAGCAATTTGGGCTTGGATCTAACAAGAAGCCTTTAAAATGTTGCTTGTCTGGTTCATTTTCAGCTCAAATTTAATATATTGCTGAAGGAAAGAGAAGCGGTTTTGTTTTTCAGCCCTCTCAACACCTGCAAACTTCTTCCTGTGAGGAACTCGTGACAAAGCCACCCAAAATACCACCTAAAATGCCACCTAAAATGCCACCCAAGCTGTCACATCAACCTCTCAACCCTCCCCAAACCCCCCCAAACCCTGGCACGGGGAGTGAGCCAGGCTCACCCTTTGGGTTCTGCTGCTGCTGCCACTGCTGCTGCTGCTGCTGCTGCTGCTTTTTCCTCTTTTGCTTTTTCCTCTTCCTTCTCCTCTGGAATAAAATAAAAAAAAAAAAGACACAGAGCAGTGCAGGAGGAAAGGAGAAGCCAGGCAGAATTGCAGGAGGTGCCAGCTTTCCTGCTCACCTTTCTTCTCCTCTTCCTCCTTCTCCTCCTCTGCTTTCACACGCTTGGCTTTCTTGAAGTTGGCGACGTTTTTGCGCCCTCCTTCCCCCTCGTCCTCGGAGTCGGAGAATTCCTCATCACAGGATATTCTCTTGTTGGAATTTCGGACTGAGGGGGGAGAAGACAGAGGTTGGCTGAGCAAATTTTCAAATCAGGAAGCTCCCAGCATTAATTCTCTGAGTGGAGCCCACATCAATCAGGATTAGGCCACGATAAAAACACTTTATCTTGGCACCTGAGGCATCTTTGAACTCATCCCTTCCCCACCTGCTCCTGCCTCAAGATCCAAGATCACATGGACAGCTTGGATTAGGCACTGTGGGATGTCTAGACCTGACAGCACAGAGCACAGCCTCCCACTGCAAAATATGTCTGCTGGATCCCAAGGGCCAGGCTGGATCCAAAGCTCCAGGCTGGACACAAAGCTCCAGGCTGGACACAAAGCTCCAGGCTGGACACAAAGCTCCAGGCTGGATCCAAAGCTCCAGGCTGGACACAAAGCTCCAGGCTGGATCCAAAGCTCCAGGCTGGATCCAAAGCTCCAGGCTGGACACAAAGCTCCAGGCTGGATCCAAAGCTCCATTTTCCACTGCTGGGATACACCCAGAAGGAGTCTGCCAAGGATTCTGTCCCAGCACCCAGCAACTGTTGGAATTCTCCCATGATGGAAATCACCTGGCAGAAGGGATCCTGCAGTGCTCAGCAGTGCTTTGTCCTACCAAATCCATCAGGGAGGTGGGAATGGATTCAAAGGGAGACTCCAGGATCGGAGAATGGGATCTAAACCCTACATCCTGCTCTCCTCACGAGCAGCTCACGGATCCTGCCCAGCAGAATTCCCAGCACCTACTGGAAATGCGTTTCTCGGGATCATCCTCCTCCTCATCCCCGCTGTCTTCCTGGACAGCATCCTCAGGAATTGGCTGCATCTGGACCCCGGGAGCGTGAGGGAGCATGCGCAGGTTCTCGAAGAGCCGCTGCCTAGAGCCAGCCAGGGAAGGACATTTTGGCACCAGGGGCCACCCAGGGCCACCAACCCCCCCGGGGAAGGGGCGTTCCCCAAGACTCACTTGATTTTCTCCAGGTATTCGTTGGTGTTCTGGTTGGTCATGTTGGAGGGGCTGATGTGGAGCTTGAAGTCAGGCCCAAAGTACTCAAAGTAGTCGTTGTATGGAAGTTCTGGGGGGGGAATGAAAGGGAGTGAAATTCTCACTGGGATGACACAGGAGCAGCAACAGCACTGAGGGCATCCAAAAGGGATAATCCAGAGGTAACAAAACCCCAGCTGCATCATTTCCCTGAGCTGTCACTGGGATATCAGTGTCCCTAAGTCCTGGTTCAGGGCTCCAGGGGGGAATTACCATTGGGAATCTCAGTGTCCAAAGCCACAGCAGTCTCATAGGTCCAGCAGCGGGCCACGTTGCGGATCGTGTACCCCCCTCCTCCCAGCATCAGCATGGGCAGGTTAAAGCTCTTCACAAACTCCACACACTTGGCATGGCCTGCAGGGGGAAAAAAAAGGTCAAACTCATGGCATAAATCCCAAATTTTCCATGGAATTTCACGCTGTGAATCCTGCCACTTCAGCTCCTACCTTTGATGGTGAGGTTGAAGCAGCCCAGCCTGTCCCCAGACAGGGAATCGGAGCCGCACTGCAGGACAACGGCGCTGGGCTGGAACGTCTCCATCACTTTGGAGATCACCTAAACAACAAAGCCCTTGTCACCCCCTGCCCACAGGCCACTGTCACAGCAGCCCAGTGACAGCCAGGCACGTGAAGACATCCCTGGTGCTCCCACAGCTGCCCTGCTAACACTGGGGCTCTCACGCCGAGGCGCTCCCGCACAGGCCGCGATTGTTCGGGGTGAACAGAGCCCTGGGTGAATCTTGTCACAGAAAACTCCATCCAAGCCCTCAAAGAATGGCCCCAAGGACAAAGTGGGAGCCACAGAGGATCCCTCAGCACAGGAGCCTTCACTTACAGGCTTGAAAATGGCTTCGTAGGACTCGTCGTCGATGCCGTCCCGGAGCGGGTAATTGACAGCGTAGTACTTCCCTTTGCCTGCCCCAATGTCCTGCGGGGTGAGAGAGGAGATCAGAGCTCACCAGAAATCCAAATTCTGGGAATTTGGAATCCACACTGGGAAGGGAAGCTTGGATCACAGTGTGTTCCAGTATTAAGCCAGAGCTGTTCACTGCAGAGATGCACAGTAGCGGGCTGGGCTGGCACTGAATCTGTTCAGTCACTGAATTCTGCTTTAAAATTAAAATAAAATATTCTACTCTAAAATAATATATATTTTAACATTTCTCTTATCACTCTCACACCCAAGTGGTTTATTAAAAATAGTTATTTCATCTATGGTGCAGCTGCACCAGCACCAGCCTCTGGGCAGGGCTGAAAAAATACAAATCCTGAGTGAAAGATAAGAGGATTTAGATCAAAACCCCACAATTCCTGTAAAAATCCCGTAAAAATAAATAAAGAACCTTTCACCCCTGAGAACAGAAGTTTTGGCAATGTCAGAGGTTCCAAGGTGACTTTATCTGAGTGACACAGTTACAGAGAACTGAGTCACTGCAGGAAATACCACTAAAAATCCACTCACACTTCCTCAGAAACCTTCACCCAAGAGTTTGTGTCACCAAGCTGAGTCTGCAAGGTGACCAAAATGTCACCTTCAGAGTCATTTTTGGGAGCACAACCCCACCAGAAGGCTGCTGAGAGGCTGAGGGTAAAGATTTGGGTTTAATAAACGATCAAGGAGCCTCCCATCCACAGCTCTGCCCTCGGAAAATGGGTGTCACTCAGAGCAGGGACACCCAAGAAAGCAGTGACAAGGGGAAAAAGACCAAATCTCCGGGGAATTTCGTGGCTCTCACCCTCAGGTCCCCAGTTCCTGGGAAATATTCTCCATACTTGTGGAAGGACACGGTCATGACACGGTCTGTGGTGTAAAAAGCTTCCTCCACCCCGTCCCCGTGGTGAATGTCGATGTCAATGTACAGCACCCGCTGGTGGTACCTGGAAAAAAGTCACAATATCGTGTTTATTCTGAGGAAAAACTGCCTCCAGAGCAGAGGAAACTGGGAGGAGAGCATGGAACTCGGGGCTAGCCCCCAGGATTTATGAGGGAAAGAGCTGCAGGGAAGGGGCAGCAGTGGAACAGAAAATAAAGTGACTTTTGCTGCTGCAGCTGATCCTTGAGGGCAGCTCAGTTTGTTCAGATTCAGTCAATAAAACGCATTTTAATGCACATTTTTATGCCCAAGCCTCCCCCAGTGAGGTTTGCCTCGAGCCAGAAGCTGTCACAGCCATGGGAGGGTGGCAGAGGGGAGGAACAAAGAGCAGCAGCAAAATGTTCCCAAAAGCTTCAGGACAAATCCCTTCGGGACAGAGGAGAGCACAGCCCAAAAAAATCAACTCTGCTGGGAAACCAGCTGAAAAATAGGGAATAAAATTAAAATCCTGGGGGGAAAGCACTGAGGAAGAGGGGTCAGTGGTGCTGCCCATACTTGAGGAGCTCCAGGATGGCCAGGACGATGTCGTTGACGTAGCAGAAGCCGGAAGCCTCCGATTTCTTGGCGTGGTGGAGGCCTCCTGCCCAGTTCACAGCGATGTCTGTCTGCTGCTTGTTCAGCTTCACAGCACTGGCTGGGGGAAAAAATCACAGAGAGGTTAAAGCAAGAGTGAAAACCCTGGGACAGAGGCTGAGGGTGAAGCTCCAGCCCTTCCCCCGGGGTTTTTGGGGACTCTACAAAGCTCCAAGCCAAGGGTTTGACACTGGGTGTCCCCACAAGCCGAGGGAGGGGATGGAAATGGGATCCACGCTTCTCATCCCTTCCCACTTCTGCCTCAGAGCAGAAAAATCTGCACAAACCAGTCCCCAGCACCCAGCTGGGGTCACACTGGAGCCAATCTGGATTTCTCAGTGCCAGAGGGGAGGAGTTCCCTCCCCACCCAGAGAGGGTAAAAAATCAGGTCCAAAATCCCATCCCTTCCCTCCCTTCCAGGTGCGTAAAATGCTGCCACACTCCCTGGATCCAGCAGATCTTGGAAAACTCAACCACCCACTAAGGGTGATTTTCATTTTGTGTTCTCCACATTTGGGCTCTGGGGCTGATTCACTTTGAACAAAAACCCAAAAAACAATCCAAAAAAGCACTTTTCAGGTTGATTTTCAGCTGCTTCACCTCTTTCCCCAAGTTTGCTGCAGGGAGGAGCCAACTCTATTCAAGAACTGCACAATTTTGACCCTGAGAAGTGGCACCAGCTTGCAGGTTTTGGTTTTGTTTGGTTTTTTTTTCTTTTGCCGTGGTGGAATCCAACTGAAGACCACAAAGGTCTCTCACAGGCTTCGTTTGGGAATTCTCCCATGAAACAAACACCCAAAAAAATAGAGGAAAAATAAGAATTGATGCCCTGAACGAAGCTTTTGAATGCAAGGTTTGATGTGAGATCTATCCAGGTCATTGAGTGAAAATGCATTCAAAGGAAGTTCTCCTCCCCCAGCCCCTTCCATCAACTTCCTGCACGTTCTGCAAGGCTCCCAGGATCCAAACAAATTAAGAGATTCTGTGGAATTCTCCAGCCCTGGGAGCAGAGAGAGCACAGAGCTGCTTCAAACACTGCTGGTGCTGCTGAGGCCTGGCACAGGAAATACAGACTCGAGGCGTCACTGTGGGAGCAGCAGCCACAGAGCTCTCGGGCTGTGCACACAAACAGTTCCCCAGCAGCCTTTCTGTGAAGTGTGAGAAAATAGAAAACATTTAAATGCTCCAGCTCTCAAAACTTTCAGTTTCTGCTTTGCCTCATGTCCAGAGTTGGTGGTATTTTTGTTAAAAACAGCAGCTAAGTCACCCTGTTCTTTCCTTTCCAGGTTGTGCCTGCCCAGAGCAAGACTTTTACAACTTTTATTTTAATGTTAAACTCACATTGATTTTTTTTTCTTCTTATTATTCAACCCTGCTGTTGTGGTTTTGTTTTAACTCTGTCACTGGTGATGGTGCACGTTGAGTGAGGTAACCCAAATCAGCAATTAACAAATGGAGGGGGATTCATCCATAGGCAAAGCTCGGATTCACAGGGAGAAATTTGGGTTTAGTTATTAAGGAAATCAGAAATAGCTTCAGAGAGACAGAACTACATGAAACACATCTGAAGAAGGGGCAAATAAAAAATTCACAGGATTTGTGATCTTACCAACAGAGCCTCCAGCAGAGAGCTGACAGAACTCGAAGAGCCCATCAAACACAGGGCAGTCCTCCCCAACATTAACTGGAAAAGAATGGAAAAGAGTCATTAACATAAAACCAGAAATCAAATCCAAAGCTTACACCACCATCTGGATTGGAAAAATTGGCCAAAAGTGTTAAACAATAAAATGCTGGGATGGAATGACAAAATGGAAATGTGTGGCTGACACTTTGCACACTCCTTTGACTTCAAATCACTCGGTTTTGGGTACTCAGCACAACTGGAGTTTTAGCCTCAATAAATCTTTCCTGTAATTAATTCCACTATTAAAAATAGTTACTCATTAGAAGAAATTAAACCCCAGGCCCTTTTGATTTACTCTGCCCAAGTCTGGCATGCAAGAATGGAATTAGAGACTGTTCATTCCCTTTCCAGCAGGTTTTGTTGAAGAAAAGCTCTGCCCTTTGCATGTTTCATTTCCACATTTTGGCTTCTTCAGGGAAAAAACCACAGTGCAGAAAACACTGAGTGCCAGAGAGAGCAGAGTGTTCATGAGCTGTGGCTGCTCCAGGGGTAAACAGGTCAGTTTGGGTAGAAATGCACTTTGCTGGATGTCATCTGGTGGATTAAAGAATATCATGGACTGGGGGGAGGCTTTCAGAGTGTATTAATCGTGAACCTTGTGCTTTAGTATCTGTCCCCTTCAGCTCACAGGGGGTTCCAAGACTAAAATGTTGTTTAAATGAAGCTTGAGCTCTCCTCACTGTTTGTCTGGACTTGTTAGAAATCTGCTTTGGTAAAAAACATCAGCTCAGAGTGGAAGAGACACCAAATCCAGGTTTTTGTACCATTCAAGAGCCTTTCCGTGGATTGGAGAGGTTGGAACGAGACAGCAGCTCACAATTAACCAATAAATTAATGAGGCGTTAATGAGTATCTCAACCCTGCCCCATTTCCAAGCTGCCACTGCCCTGAAAATCCTTCAGCTTTGGGGTAGAACTGAGGAGTTTTTAGTTTGCTGGTTTGAAATACCCCAACTCTTCTGGTTAAAATAAAATCCATGCAGGTTAGAAACGGAGTAGTTCTGTCATCTCCAAGCCAGGAAGGCAATTTAGACAACAAGAAAACCCCAAATTTCAAAGGATTTCCCTCAGCTCCTTCAGCCTGAGAGAAGGAGCTGTTTCCAAAACGCTTATTTACCAGCAAAATCAAAGTCAAGAGAACGACAACTTCCCATGGTTCTTCCTACTGGTTTTATCCCAAATTTCTAGAGCTGGGCTGGGATTCCCAGCTCCCAGATTTGAAGCTGCAGCATCACTCACATCTTTGCATCTGCTTGCTGTACTCAGACATGTTGTCAGGGCGGATGGACCTCAGGAATTTGATGTAATCATCGCTGTGGTACTTGGTCATCTCCTCTGCATTCGCCTTGTGGGGACGCTGCAAACACAGCAAGGATTGTTCTGGAATTCAGCCCCCATCCCTAATTCCCGTTTTAAATCCCACATGTACCCCCAGCAACTGCAAAAAAGTATCAAAGCAGCAGCTTTAAGTAAGAAAAACTCGATTTGAAAGGTAGCAATGCCACTGTTGGCAAGTGTTACTTATGCAAGAGTGGGCATAAAGTGAATTTTAAGGATAAAAAGCAATTTTCCAGGGTCTGAAGCCTCTCTGAACCCCTCCCTCCAACACCCAGAAGAAACCAGAAATTCATCAACACAACCATTTGGGGTTTCATTCCTTTCCTCTCAGAGAAAAGCCCCAAAATTCAAGCCTGAAACATCAATTGTGACATTCTCTAACTCTTTTCTCTTGACGAGCAGCCCCACACTCACATAGATCTCCATCTTCCTGTAGAGGCCGTAGTTGAGCAGGAGGTTGTGGGTCATGCGGATCCTGTGGGGTTTCATGGGATGCCCTTGGCCATAATAATAATTCCCAACATCACCTGGAAGCAGAAAGGAGTTTATCATCAATTCCTGGAGAGGGAATCACAGCCGAGCCATCGGGACCTCTGTGATTTCTTTCTCCTTCAGCAGTGGCTGAGATCTCCCACTTTCCTGGCACAGGGGATATCCATGGATTCGGGAAAGTTCATCCACAAATGAGACAGAAGTTTGGAAATTCAGGCAATTTGGGATGCCAACATCACACTGCCACCACTGGAAGGTGTCCTTGTCTTTGGAAAATTGGATCATTGATGCTGGATCATCCTTCCAGCCCAAACCATCCCAGGGTTCTGTCAGACACGAGGAAGAAGCTCCAAGATCTTTGGGCCAGAGGAGTTTTGGGCACAGGCTGAGTGCCAGGAATGTCTCCCAGGTTTCACAGAGCACTCGGAGCAGAATCCACAGGGGCCAGGGGAGTTAATCCCGGCTCAGACAGTGACTCAGCCCAGGAACACCCGGCCTCTCCTTCCTCCTGTTTACCCAAGGGCAACGGGATCCAGGGAATTCTGCCACTCAGCAAACACCACCCAGCTGGGCTTTCACAGCTTCTACCTTTTTTTTTATTCCTTGAAATCCTCCAGAGGATTCCCAGGACTTTCCAGGCACCCCCTGAGGAATTATCCTATGGGACCAGGAGAACAAAGTCACCTTCCTGCAAATCCCACAGGTCACCTCCCCACATGGATTTTCTCCTCCAAACCGAGCTCACACTTCACTCCCCTCACTGCTAACTGGGGTTTTTTAATTCCACCTCCTTTCCCAGCAGGACTTATTTCCCTGAAATTTACAGGAATTTCACTTTCAGATTTCTACCTCCTGCCTGGTTTGGCTGCCAGCAGCAGGAATCTCTCCCAAGCCTCATTTTCCTGGGAAACCAGACCAAGTTGTTCCTGGAGTTGGACAACTCCCGACCCGTTTGGGAAGCAGGAGATCCAATCCGGTCTGGCTGGTGACTCAGTGGGGAGAATTAATATTTCATCAGCACTCTCAACGTTCAGCAGAAGCAGTTTTTCCTCCCGTGGACATGGATCTATTTTAAGGCAAGGAAAGGAGATGCCAACGGTGCAAATCCCACATCCAGGCAGTTCTGCTGCTGGAATTTACCTGCCTGTGGAGCTCTGAGGAAATGGGGGGGTTGTGTTCTCTCGGTAAAACTTCAGAACATTGCATTCTTTTCAGTAAAATACTTTTTTTTTTATTGAAAATAATTCTATTTTCTGAAATGTTGGGAAATCCGTGCTGGTATTTTACTGAGGCAACCAACCTGACAGGAAAATACATCCCTGAAACGATCCCAAAATCAAGGTTTGGGGAACTTGGAAGAGACGTCTGAGGCTCTGCCTAGAAAATCCAAGCACAGAACTCCGTGAAGCTTTTAAAAAATCACCATCAGCTGTCAGTGGAGTGCCCTGGGTCAACCCTGAGCTCCTGTTCCCTGTGCTGAGCACATCCCAAGTCCTGGGGATCCATGGATGAGCTCAGCTGCTCCTGGACGTCAGAGCAGATTAAGAAGTGTGAACTTAGCAGGCACCTCTTCCTCTGCTGGGGTTAAACAAATCCCTCCACAGGGAGATTTTCACGGAGAAGTTCCATCCAAACCCCCTCAGGATTCCAGAAAGGACCCTTTGGATACCTTCCCCCACCTCAGCATCCCACATTCCTTCATCCCATGAAATTCAGGGAATTCCCACACCAGGTCAGGCTGTTCCAACCTCTCTGTGTGGAAAATAGGAGGCCCAAATAAACAAAATGTGCATTTCCCCACAGTAAAAAGCACCTTTTCACTCTCAGCTGTGGATGTTTGAGAGCTGCTCAGAGAAGAAAAGTGGAAAAATAAATTAAAAAAAAAAAAGGCACTAAAACCTGGCCACAGAGTATGGAACCCAAATTTGTGGGGTTCCTGTGCAGCAAAGACCTGCAGGGCAGCAGCATTTCAAACTAAACAAGTGCTCATGTCCGATTTAAGAGAGAATTTTGTGCCTTTAAATATTACAGTTGATAAAACCAACAAATTGCTTTGTGAATTGGTTGTATTCTAAGGATTGAGAGAAATTTCGGAGTCCCAGAAAAAGGGAGAAAAGTTAAATTTAATCCAGTTCCATGGGCAGGGCACTTCTTACTATCCAGTCTGGGCTTGGACATTTCCAGGGATCCCAGCTTCTCTGGGAATTCTATCCCAGCCCCTCACCACCCTCACAGGGATTGATTCCTTCCCAATATCCCATCTAACCCTGCCTTTTTTTTTTTTCAGATTAAAGCCAGATTTGGACACAGAGACCAATTTTTCCAGGCTGGTCTGGAATTCTGGCACTCTTTAAGTTCCAACCTGGCATTTTAGGGATGAAGGGCTCGGTGTCCCCTGGGATTTGGGAATGCTAGGAGTCACACAGAGGGGTTGGGTGGTGAAACTGGGCCTGGTTTCACTTGAGCCAGAGCTCTAATCCTGCCTCCTCTGTGCTCTGACTGGCTGAGTCAGAGACCCAGCAAGGCTGAAAATCTCACATTTGAGGAAAAAACCTCACGTTTTTAGAGAGGAAAAAAAGCCCTCAGCACACGCCTGGCACAGGATTTGGAAGAGCCTCCCCCACTGGGCGCATCCTTTGAGAGGAAAAAGTAGCAAGACCAAGTTTTCCTTTGATTTCAGGCTAAAAACCGTGATGAAACAGAGAATTGCACAACGCCTCTCCCACAGGGTGAGCACAGAGCCTGCGAAAAACGAGCCTGCCCATCACCAGGGCACCAAGTCAGCCCTCCAAAGGGAAAGGGAGAGGGGCAGGACTGGGATTTCTCCCACTGGAAACCCCACAGGACACCCAGTGAGGGGTCTGGCCACGCTGTCCCCTCCCTGCTCCACAGGGCTGGTGACCCAGCCCCAGAGCCAAAACCAGAAGGAGCCACTCCACAACCCAGAGCCAGCACTGGGGGCTGGCTCCTGGACACGGGAGCTCCCTGCAAACAGCCACGCAGCCACTCCCAGAGCCTTTCTGTCCCCTCCCGACACCAAAACGCTGTCCCAGGAGTGCCTCTTCCTCCTCAGAGCCCGCCCTGTCCCCCAGCACCTCCGTCAGCACTCCCCAAAATCCTTCTCCAGCATCTCAGCATCCAAAGCGTCTCCTGGCTTCGTGGCCCTCTCTCCATCCCGGACCCTTCACAGCCTTTCCCATCTCCCAAACCTCCAGATCTCCACGCTTCCCCATCCCATTCCACCCTCCCCGATCTTCCGCCCACTCTCCCCATTCTCCTCCCCACATCCCCGCCGTGCCCCCCACACGCTCCCTGCGCCCTCCAACCCCACTGAAAACCCCACACAATCCTCGATCCCCATGCCCTGACTGCCCCCGCCCATCAGTGCCCCCAATATCCATCCCTGCAGCCCCCAGTGACCCCCCACAACCCCTAAACGCCCCTCAGAGCAGCCCCCACCCCATGCCCTCCGATGATCCCCCATTACCAGCCTCCCCCCCATCCCCAGCACCCTCCAGCGTCCCCCCTTCACCCCAGCGACCCCCATTACCCCCACACCCCCTCCCCAGTGACCCCCATTACCCCCAGTGACCTCCAGCGACCCCAATACCCCTCCACCCCCATTCCGTGGCCCCCCAGTGACCCCTCACCCCCACCCCCAATAATCTCCACTCCCCCCCCCCATTCTCCCCTCACCCCTCGCCCCCTCCCCCCCCCCCCCCGTCTCCGGTGCCCCCTCAGCCCCTCACCGCCCCCCTGTCCCGGGACGGTTTCCCCGCGGCCCGGCGGCCCCGGCGGGTGCCCGTGGCCCCTCACCATCGTAGTAGTAGCAGACTTTGCGCTTCGTCCCCTGCGTCAGCGCCATTTTCCTGCCTCCCCTCACAGCGCCCGACCCGCCGCCTCCCCGCGCAACCAACCCTGCCCGCCCCGGGCCCGCGGCCCCGCCCCTCGCGCCGTTCTGTCCAATCGCAGCGCTTCGTTCCTCCCCCTCCCGCCCGCCGACCAATCGCAAGGCGCAGCGGCACCCAGCAGGTTAGGCTGCGCGCCGGGGGCGCCTGGGCTGTACCACTGCGGCGGGGGCGCGGGGGGTGGGTGGGGAGGAACCATTCCCTGAGGGGGGGGGGCGCCAGGTGGGGCTGAACCATCCCATGGGAGGGGGGGGCCCAGGGCAGGGTTGACCCACGTGGGTGGGCGAGAGGGGGGCCGGGGGGGGTCTCACAGGGCTGGGGTGGGGGTCAGGGGGGTCTGGGGGGTCCCAGGGGCTCCCCGGCACGGGTTGGTGCGAGTGGGGTCCATCTGCCGTGGGCATCACCCCCGCGTGCCCCATCCCATGGCAGCCTGGCCCTGCGAGGCCCCCGCTGCTGAAAAGGCCTTTATTTCCCCAAAATCATTATGGGACGGGTCCTGCAAACGCCGTGGGGGGAGAAGGAGCATCCCACGGCCAAGGGGTGCGGTGGCCAACGCTGCTGGTGGGGCTCCTGCCATCACCGGGGGGCACAGCCAGAGCGGGGTGAGGTGACCCCTGGGCAGCTCCTGAGGGGCTGGAGCCTGGATCTGCCCCCTGGAAAGCGCAGGGACAGCGTGGTGGGCACCAGCAGAGCCCCTCTGTGCCATCCCCCTGCTTTTGGGGCTCTGCTTTGGCCGTCCATCCCCTCCTGAAGGGGTGAAATCTGCTGCTCCCAAGCTCTGGAGCGCTTCAGATGTTCACTGCGAGCCCCAGGCAGAGTTCAGCCCATCCCGGGGCGGTGTCCGTGGAGTTCTGTGGGCATGGGGGGCACCCCCAGCACCTCAAGCCAGGTGTGTTCCAGCTGTCAGGGCTGCTGCTGGTACTGGCCCTCGGTGGCCGTGAAGAAATCCTCGAGCACGCTCTTCATGAACTCGAAGGTGGGGCGCTCCTCGGGGCTCTCCTTCCAGCACTGCCTCATCAGCTCGTACAGCTCCGCTGGGCAGTTGTCCGGCTGCGGCATCCGGTAGCCCCGCTCCAAGTTCTGGATCACCTCGGGGTTGGTCATCCCTGCCAGGACAATGCCCAGGACTCAATTTGGGTGGGCAGGGACCACCCTGGGGTTGGTCACCCCTGCCAGGACCCAATTTGGGTCACCTCTATGTCACAGGTGTCACCCTGGAGTTGGTCATCCCTGCCAGGACCCGATTTGGGTCACCTCTATGTCACAAGTGTCACTCTGGAGTTGGTCATCCCTGCCAGGACAATGCCCAGGACTCAATTTGGGTGGGCAGGGACCACCCCAGGATTGGTCACCCCTGCCAGGACAGCAGACAGGACTCAATTTGTGTCACCCCAGTGTCACAGGGACCACCCCAGACTTGATCATCCCTGTCAGGACAATGCCCAGGACTCAATTTGGGTCACCCCAAAGTCATTGAAACCACCCTGACCTTGGTCACCCCTACCAGGACAACCCCCGTGGCACCCAATTTGTGCCACCCCCACCTCACAGGGACCACCCCAGGGTTGGTCACCCTTGCCAGGACAATACCCAGGACCCTCTTTGTGCCACCCCCACCTCACAGGGACCCCCCAAACCCTCCCAACCCCCGAAGGGGCGTGGTGGGGGGACCTTCCATCCCCCTTCCACCTCCTCCAAACCCTCCCCGCGTGGCTTTGGTGTCCCGGGAAGACCGGCGGGGATGGATGGATGGATGGACGGAGGGCAGGGAGCCAGGCTGGCAGCAGCGTGCGTGCGGCTCTGCATGCACACACTCGTGGGCGTGCCAGCCCCGCAGCTGCCGGAAAATCCTGACCTGGATAGGGGATCCGGCCGTAGGTGACGATCTCGGTGAGCAGGATCCCGAAGGACCACACGTCCGACTTGATGGTGAACGTCCCGTAGTTGATGGCCTCGGGTGCCGTCCATTTAATCGGGAATTTAGCCCCTGGGAAGCGGCGGGAGGGGAGGGAATGAAGCGTCCTGGCTGAGCTGGAATCAGCCCCAGCTGCGTTTAATCCGATGCGACAACCCCCAGCCACGCTCTGTCCCTGCCTGGGGACCAGCTGGGCTCGGTGGCAGCCCCCTGACCCCGCAGTAGCCACCGGGCAGGGCTGCCAGCCCACCCCAAGCAGGAGCCCCGCATCCCCACTCCAGCTGTGGGGAGAGAGATGGAAAAGGGGAAAACATCCTTGCACCCCCTGCTCGCCTCTCCTGCAGCTCCCAGGGTGGGTTGGGGTCCCTTTCCTGATGTCCCCAAGCTCTGGCACCCCCGGGGCTGGCCGGGGCTCACCCTCCCGAGCCGTGTACTCGTTGTCCTCGATGAGCCGGGCCAGCCCAAAATCGGCGATTTTGCAGCACAGGGTGTCCGAGACGAGGATGTTGGCAGCCCTCAGGTCCCTGTGGATGTAATTCTTGGCCTCGATGAAGGCCATGCCTTCAGCAATCTGTAATTTGTCATTATTAATGAATTGCAAATCTTAATGAACACCTCCAGCCCCACTGAGGTGGTTTTTTCCCCACTTCCATCCCCGTTTCTCTGCTCGCCCCTCACCTGCGCTGCCATGTCCAGGAGTTTGTTGGTGCTGAGCTTGACTCCTTCCGAGGTCTTGAGGAAATCCACGAGGCTGCCTGCAATGAAAGCAGCAGTTCTCAGCTTCTGACGGCTGTAGGGGTGGTCACAAGGGAGCTGTCACCCCCTCAAAAAAATCTCCCAGCCCCCAGGAAGGTGGGCAGGGGGGAGCGGGCAGAACACCCTTCCTGCAAAGTCCTTTTTCCCCCCTCTTTTTTTTTTCCCCCAAGCTGGAGGTGGGAGAGAGCAAAGCCAAAGCTTCCCCAGGGCTGAAGGCCAAGGAATCTCTAAAACGAACGGATTTCCCCAGCTCCCATCTTTCATTTTTACTGGTTTTGGAGCCGGCACTGGGAGGTGCTGGAGTCACATCCCTGGAGGAGTTTAAGGAACGAGCAGCACTCGGCGCTCTGGGCTGGTTGAGGTGGGGATTTTTCACAGCTTGAACTCGATCTTGAAGATCTTTTCCGGCCTTAAAATTCCGGCGGGGGGGTGTGGCCTCACCCTTCTCCATGAACTCGGTGATGATGTAGATGGGCTCCTTGGTGACCACGGCGTAGAGCCGCACCAGCCGCGGGTGCTGCAGCTTCTTCATCAGGTTGGCCTCGGCCAGGAAGGCGCTGGGGGACATGCTGCCAGCCTTCAGGCTCTTCACTGCCACCTTGGTGTGCCCGTTGTAGAAGCCTGAGGGGAAAAACGGGGAAGAACAGGATGGGGAGAGGGACTCCAGGTGACAACAGCGGTGCCAGCCAAGGAGGCGACACCGGGGCTGCTCCACGGAGCGTCCCAGCCCAAGGAAGAGGTGCTGGAGGTTCCAAAAGTTGTTTGGGAGTTGTAAAAGTTGGCTGGAGATGGAGTTTCACACCCCAAAATGCCTTTGTGATGTGGCCGGAGGGTTTTTGGGGCGGTCACAGCTCGGTGCTGGCCACTTCCTGTGGCCACGCTTTGAGGCAGCAGCAGGCACGGATGTTTCCGAGTGGGGTTTTCAGGGAGGGTGTTGAGAGCTGGGTTTGGAGTGGGATGTGGTGCTGGAGGAGCTGGGAAGTGATGCCAAAGCCTGGCTTTGGCTGGGAAGGTGGAGGGGACTTTGTGGGACAGCCAGAATCCGTGGGAATGAAGGCAGAGACCCCCACGGGGCTGTGGGGTCCCCCCCTCTCTCCACCAGCAGAGCAGGGATCCAGGGATGGGAGAAAAGGGAAGTTTGGGCTGCTCTGAGTGAACCAAAGCTGCCCCAGGGCTGAGTTCTCCCACCTTCCAGGACCCTCAAAGCCACAATCCCACACCTTGGGCTGCGCTGGCTGCTCCATGTGAGATCCCAGCTGGATCTTTCCCGGCTGGAGGGTCCTGCTGCTCACTCTGGTGGCCCAGTTTCACCCTGACTCACCCATCCAGACCTCTCCGAACTGCCCCGCTCCCAGCTTCTCCACCAGCTTCAGCGACTCCCGCGGCACCTCCCACTCGTCCTGCCACCACGGCTTCTGCGGCTTCTGCGTCCGGCAGGGTTTGCCCAGGCGGCAGCAGAGCCCGTCGGAGCTGCCTGGGCCAGGGAGAGGCAGAGCTGGGCCAGCGCAGGGCACCCGGCACGAGCCAGGGGCAGGGAGCAGCCTGTCCTGCTCATCCCATCCCAGCCGGTCCCGTTCCCTTTCCCGTCCCCTCTTGTTCCATTCCTGTTTCATCCTGTACCGTCCTGTCCCGTCCCATCCAGTTCTCTCCCATTCCCATTCCATCTTTTCCCTGTGCTGTCCCGTTCCATCCTATCCTGTCCAGTCCTTTTCCATCCCATCCCATCCCATCCCATTCTCATCCCATCCCATCCCCATTACACCCTGTCCCATTCCATCCTATTTTAACCCATTCTGCCCCATCCCATTCCCATCCCACCCTGCCACATTCCTATCCCATTCCATCCTGTTCCGTCCTATCCCGTTCCATCCTGTCCCATCCATCTGATCCTGTCCCATTCCCATTTCGTCTTGTCCCATAACACCCTGTCCTGTCCCATCCCAGCCCGCAACATTCCTATCCCATCCCCTCTTAGTCTGTCCTGTTCCCACTTCATCTTGTCCCATAACGTCCTGTCCCATCGCATCCAATTCTCTCCCGTTCCCGCCCCATTCCCACTCCGTCCCGCCCCATTCCCACTCCATTCCCGCCCCATTCCCACTCCATTCCCGCCCCATTCCCACTCCATCCCTCCCCATTCCCGCCCCATTCCCCCTCCGTTCCCGCCCCGTTCCCGCCCCACTCCCACTCCACTCCCACTCCACTCCCACTCCACTCCCGCCCCATTCCCTTTCCATCCCCGCCTCATTCCCGCCCCATCCCTGCCCCATTCCCACTCCATTCCCGCCCCATTCTTGCCCCATTCTTGCCCCATTCCCACTCCATTCCCACTCCATCCCTCCCCATTCCCGCCCCATTCCCCCTCCGTTCCCGCCCCGTTCCCGCCCCGTTCCCGCCCCACTCCCACTCCACTCCCACTCCACTCCCGCCCCATTCCCTTTCCATCCCGCCCCATTCCCACTCCATCCCGCCCCATTCCCGCCCTATTCCCACTCCATTCCCACCCCATTCCCGCCCCATTCCCTCTCCATCCCGCCCTATCCCCGCCCCATTCCCACTCCATTCCCGCCCCATTCCCACTCCATTCCCGCCCCATTCCCGCCCCGTTCCCATCCCGCACGTGTGTAGTGCTGCACCAGCTCCCTGAGGCTGCCGAAGGGGACGCGGGGGGAGATGTAGAAGCCGCCGTTGTCCAGGTTCCGGATCTTGTAG
This sequence comes from Corvus moneduloides, assembly GCF_009650955.1. Classification (NCBI taxonomy): domain Eukaryota; kingdom Metazoa; phylum Chordata; class Aves; order Passeriformes; family Corvidae; genus Corvus; species Corvus moneduloides. The sequence goes on from NC_045498.1 coordinate 5,405,805, forward strand.
TGCTTCACCGTCTCCCCCTGGCTCTCGTCCAGGTCCCGCACGGACAGCGAGTACGAGCCTGGCGACAGGGACGGGGACAGCGGCTGGGACCCCGGCACCCATCCCGTGCTTCCCGGATCCAGAGGCACCCGCGGGTGGTACCTTTGGAGGTCTCGCTCTCGCGGATGAGGAAGGAGCCGTGGGTGTTTCCCGAGGCCAGGAGCTGCCGCTCGGCGTCCTTGCGGCTGATGTTCCTGAAGAACCACCTGGGGACACGGGGCAGGGTGAGGGATGGGGCGGACCAGGCTTTTGGGGTTCTCTGGGATGCTCCAGGCTCCCTCGCACAGCTCGGACGCCGCTGGGACACGGCTGCTGCTCGGTCCCTACTCACGGCTCGGGCTCCAGGCTGTTCACCAAGGCCACGAAGTTGTGGGGGATCAGCCCCTCCTGGCCCGTGGTGAGCGACTGCGCCTTCCACCACTCCCCGTTCCTGCCGGGACACAGCGCGGTGAGACACCCCCCGTGCGGCTGCCAGGACCCTGCACAGATCCCCGGCAGCTGCAGGGGTGCTGGGACACTGCTGGAATTCGCTCACTCTTCCAGGACGCGGAGCTTCTCCCCCTTCCGCAGCCCCAGGTCCCCGTCGTGCTTGGGCTCGTAGTTGTACAGGGCCACCACCAGCTTGTCTGGGGGAACAAGCGCAGGGACGGGGTGGCAGTGGCCGGTTTGGGGGGGTGTCACAGCCACCCCATGCCGCGGCCAGGCCTCACCTTGCATGGGCGAGCACGGAGGTGACGCGGGCTCGTAGGACACCAGAGGGTCTTGAACCTCGGAGTTGTTGCGGATCAGCCTCTGCCAGGGGACAGGAGCCCTGTGAGCCCTCCCCTTGTGGGATTTGGCCATCCCGTGGCCACTTCTGGAGGTGTTTGGCCGCTGGGATGGGGGTCTGTCAGCCCCTCCTCACCTGGCGCTTGCCGTCGGGCTCGATGGGGTAATTGCAGTGCTCGCAAATGTCGATGTTCTCGATCCAGTCCTCGTCGTAGTCGGAGCTGCAGCAGCAGCCCATGGTGGCTGTGGGGGGACAGAGGTGGCACGGGGAGCCTTGGGACCCCCATCCCTGCATGCATCCATCCATCCATGCACCTTCCCACATCGCCTGGCCCACCCCAGCTCCTCATCTGAACCGGGGGCACTCCCTGACTCCGTCACCAGCCGTTATTTCCTCCTAATTTATTCTGCCTTCGTTAATTAAAACCACTGAAGGCAATTAGTCCCCAGCCTGAAGCTCCTCTGTCCCCGGCGCTGCCTCCTGTGCCAGCTCCAGCCCTGGGGCTGATCCCTGTGCTCTCCCTGCAGATAACAACCTCATCATTAATATTCCATTAGCAATTAATACACTCCTGCAGCTCGGCTTTAATGAGGTTTGGCTGGGCAAACCCCGATCCTAAAAGCAGCTCCTGGGCTCCCAGGTGGATGTGGGCACTTCCAACGTCCTTTTCCTACAAATTCTCATTCACCCCACTTCTCCTGCACCAGAGATGTTCCTAAACGCCCATCCCTGCTCCGGGATTCCTCTGCACCTCACCCTGGACCACCCAGCACCCTCCAGCCTCAGCCACGGTGCCACGGGTGACACTTCCACCCGCGGTGCCACCACGGCGTGGGCACTGATGTCATGAGCGCTGCGTGGGCTCTGCAAACCACCCGGGCACCTCCCGCCTTCCCAGGAACGCTGAGCGTGGCACAAAACCGGGAGCAGCGCGTGGAAAGGGCGGCCCACGGCCCCGGAAAAGGCTCTTCCGCAGAATCCCCCGCGCCCACACGGCCGGGATTCATCTCTGACCCCGCTTTTCCAGCCTTAGCTCCGGGGCTTCTTCAAGCGCCCTGCTGCGGTTTCCGCGGGGCCGGGAGGGTTTTGTCACCGAGAGCCAGCCCAGGTGTGCCAGCCCCACAGCCAAACCCCGCCGTGCCAGCTCTGATGTGGTGGCAGCGAGGCCGTGCAGCTGCCAAGGTCCCCGTCCTCGCCAGTGCCCGGTGCCCAGCTGGGCTGGGAGAGGCTTTGCTGGGGGATGCCGGACGCTGGCACCGCTTTGTCCTTGTTTTCCTGCCTGGGAGCCGGGGTTTTCTCCAGCACGCACAGAAATCCACCTCCTCCCACGGTGCAAAGGGGGACATGGCAGCGGGGGCTTCCTTTGAGTGGGGAAAAGGGTTCCCCAGGGAGGGTTTGAGGTCCTCAGGTAGGGGTTTGGGGTCCCCATGGAGGGGTTTGGGGTCCCCATGGAGGGGTTTGAGATCCCCAGGTAGGGGTTTGAGGTCCCCAGGTAGGGGTTTGAGGTGCCCAGGGAGGGGTTTGAGGTGCCCAGGGAGGGGTTTGGGGTCCCCAGGGAGGGGTTTGAGGTCCCCAGAGAGGGGTTTGGGGTCTCCAGGGAGGGTTTGAGGTCCCCAGGGAGGGGTTTGAGATCCCCAGGTAGAGTTTGGGGTCCCCAGGGAGGGGTTTGGGGTCCCCATGGAGGGGTTTGAGGTGCCCAGGGAGGGGTTTGAGGTCCCCAGGGAGGGGTTTGTGGTTCCCAGGGAGGGTTTGGGGTCCCCAGGGAGGGGTTTGAGATCCCCAGGTAGAGTTTGGGGTCCCCAGGGAGGGGTTTGGGGTCCCCATGGAGGGGTTTGGGGTCCCCAGGGAGGGGGTTGAGGTCCCCAGGGAGGGGTTTGGGGTCCCCAGGGAGGGGTTTGAGGTGCCCAGGGAGGGGTTTGAGGTGCCCAGGGAGGGGTTTGGGGTTCCCAGGAAGGGTTTGGGGTCCCCAGGGAGGGGTTTGGGGTCTCCAGGGAGGGGTTTGGGGTCCCCAGGGAGGGGTTTGAGGTCCCCAGGGAGGGGTTTGAGATCCCCAGGGAGGGGTTTGGGGTCCCCAGGGAGGGGTTTGGGGTCCCCAGGAAGGGGTTTGAGGTGCCCAAGGAGGGGTTTGAGGTGCCCAGGGAGGGGTTTGAGGTGCCCAGGGAGGGGTTTGGGGTCCCCAGGGAGGGGTTTGGGGTCTCCAGGTAGGGGTTTGGGGTCCCCAGGGAGGGGTTTGGGGTCCCCAGGGAGGGGTTTGAGGTGCCCAGGTAGGGGGTTGAGGTCCCCAGGGAGGGGTTTGAGGTCCCCAGGAAGGGGTTTGAGATCCCCAGGAAGGGGTTTGAGATCCCCAGGTAGAGTTTGGGGTCCCCAGGGAGGGGTTTGGGGTCCCCAGGTAGGGGGTTGAGGTCCCCAGGGAGGGGTTTGGGGTCCCCAGGGAGGGGTTTGAGATCCCCAGGGAGGGGTTTGGGGTCCCCAGGTAGGGGTTTGGGGTCCCCAGGGAGGGGTTTGGGGTCCCCAGGGAGGGGTTTGAGGTGCCCAGGGAGGGGTTTGAGGTGCCCAGGGAGGGTTTGGGGGTCCCCAGGGAGGGGTTTGGGGTCCCCAGGGAGGGGTTTGAGGTCCTCAGGGTGCTGCCAGCCCAAGCCCCTCAGCTTGCACTTCCAGGTTTGGTTTTCCAGACCTGGAGTCCCCTCCCTCAGGTCCAGAGGTGGCCAGAAGACAAGGACTGTCCCCACAGTGGCCAGAGGGAGCAGGTGACGGGCGATTTTGGCCAGGAGAACACCCAGAAGTGACCTCCCCATGCTCTGCAATGCTGCTTTGGGGACTCAGATATTAAATCCCACCCTGCTGCCTTCAGCTCCTGGTGGCACCCATTTGGGGACACGCTTTGGCACCCAGAAAGGGGTTTGGCCACGCTGCAGGCAGGCTCACAGCGTTAAAACCACAGATTTTCTTTTGCTGACTCTTCCCTGATAATTCCCAGGAGCATCAAGACTTCCTACATTTCCAGCTGGTAGCCAGAAGAGTGAAAAAATCAAAAAATTCACCAACATTTTGCGGGCCTTTCTGAGCAAGACCCAACTCAAGATCAGCTCTTAGGGACAAGAACAACAGCAAAGTACCCTCATTTCTTGGCCAGAGCAAAGCACCGCTGAGAAATCCCATTTCCATCCCCCTGACCCCATGGAGGAGAAGCCCCAAACCCCTTCAAACAACCTCCAGCAGAGGCGAGCGGTGCCAGGAGCTGTTTTTTCCTCCCGGGGTGAGGAGGGAGGTGCTGCTATGGTGCCTTTTTTTCTTACAGCCCCAAGCCACAGCGTAATTTCCACCGAGCAGCAGCCGTTTCACCTGCGCCAGGGCCACGCCGGGGGGAAGGGGGGAAGAAAAAGGGGCGTTTGAAGTCGGCTTTTTTGGTGGCTGCATCTGTGCAACCGAATTTCTTTGTGCACAGGGGCCTGGCAGGGAGGGGTGTGGAGGTGCCCCTGCCGTGCCAGGTGTGCGACGGGTGGCTTTGCCAGGCGTGTGTCCCTCTCCCTGTTTTTTTCTCTGGAGTTGGGCTCCCTGTCCTGTGCTGTCCCTTCCTCCCACGTGGCCCTGGCCAGGTGCTGTTGGTTTGTCACCGGTGTGGGTGGGTGTGAGAAGAGCTGAAAATCTGGGCTGACCCCATCGCTGATGCTCTTCCGGACTCACCAGAGTGTCCTTGAGCCAGCTGTGAGCCAGATGTGACCCCTCTGGACGGACACCCAGCGCTGGCACAGCCCCGCAGGGCCACCAGGGACCGTGTCCCCAAAGCCGCCTTTGCAGCAGCGAGGTGTTGGCACCGCGACAGCACCAAAAATGGGAATTTCCGAGCGCCCGAACCCCCAAACCGGGCAGGAGCCCCCGAGGGAGCGGCAGCGAGCTGCTGGCTGTCCCTGCACTGCCCTCAGCCACAGCCCTGGGGACAAAAGTCCTGCTGTGCCCTGCAAATGCGGGTTTGGGGAGAGCCCTGCCAGGGGCCCAGCGCTGCCACCCCGGGCAGGACCTCCAGGCGGGCAGGGGACATCGGGACAGAGCCTTTCACTCCGATGTCCCCACCTGGGAGGCCCCAAAGGGACGTGGGGCCCAGCCTGGCTGCCCCCATCCCCACCCGGCGTCCAGCGCTCACATCCCCCCGCAGCAACGAGCCCGAACCCCCATTCCCATCCCTCCGAGGAGCCCTCGGAGAGCAAAACTCACCCCGCACCCCCGCAGGCAGCCGGGTGCTCCCCAAATCCCAGCGGGACGCGCAGACCCCTTCCCCCGGCTCTCACCTGTCGGCAGCGGGGTGAGGACCGGCCGCTCTCAGAGTCCCATGTCCAGGTGGGGCCGTGCCCGTCACCTCCTCCCCATCCCCCCGGGACCCTGCGGGGCACGGACAGGAGCCCCCCGAGCGCGGGTGGGACCCTGCGGGGCACGGAGAGGAGCCCCCCGAGCCCGGCTGCGCTGCCGCCGCCGCCGCCGCCGCCCGCTGCCGCTCCCCGCCTTGCCCCGGCTTCCTGCCTCATGAGCAAACTCAAGAGGAGCTGGTTCGCAGCTCTCGCACGACCGCAAAGAGCGAGTGACAAACCCCGACGGCTTCCTGCCATCCCCGGCCCCGCGGGGGTGGCCGAGGGGATGCTGAGACCCTCAGGGTCGCGGGAGGGGCCGGCGACAAGCAGGGGGGTGGTCGTCACCTGCTGCCCGCGCCCCTCTGTCGCCGGTGCTGTCCCCTCTCCTGTCTCCCTCAGTGCCCTGCCAGCCCCTCCACCAGCTGTGGGGCACATCCCGCACCCCGCAGCCCCCGATTTGGCTGGCACCGCTCTGGCACCGCGGTGCCACTGCAGAGTTTGGCACCTTGAGAGGTGCAGTGATGAGGAGCGGAGCTGAGGGGACACGCTGTGCCCCTGCCAGGCTGCCAGCCCCGCGTTTTGGAGCCAGCTCGGAGCAGAGCAACCACAGCACCATTGTCTTGGCTTTTTTGATCGAACGCGAAGCCACAGGGAGTTGGTGGCAGCTCGGTGAGGTACAGGCAGGAAGCCCAGAGGTGTCGGCGGGGGGGCAGTGGCAGCTTGGGGGACGCATTCAGGCTCTCCTCATGTCCTGGGAAGGAGAAACAGCCCCCAAAACGATCCTTGGGTCATCCCATAACTTCTCGGAGTCACCCCACAGCTTCCCCGCGGCTCTGCTTGCACACGGGGTTCTGCGAAAGTCACCTCCCCAAGTGGCACCTGGAGCTGCCAGCATCCCCAGAAAAAGGCCTGGAGCCACATCTGGAGGCACAGATAAGGAAAAAAAAAATCAACTCTCACCCTCACCTCCTTTTATTCCGCCTCAGAGGGCGGCTCCCCACATTTCCCACCGGGCCAGGCCCCAAAACACCCCGTGCCCCATGGGGACGGCGACGATCCCCGTGCCACCACCGCATGGCATCGCCCTGGGAGCAGCCCTACGGCTCGGCGCCGCCTGCCCCGAGTCCTGAGGGATTTGGGGAGGGATCCTTGAGCCCCAAAACACCCACGGCTCCCCCGCAGCCTCCGGGTGTGGCTCAGCAGAGGGAGAAGCGCCGGGAGTTGATGTTCATGCGGGTGACGCCGATGTGCTTGAGCGGCGTGGAGAGCAGGAAGGCGGCCTTGGGGGGGATGTTGCAGAGCAGGTCCGAGTCTTCCTCGCAGCCCTCGAGGCCGAAGGTGGCGTCGTCCAGCATCTCCTTGTGCTGGTGGCAGGCCTGCTCCACCTTCAGCCGGTGCAGCCGCGCCCGCAGCCGCATCAGCTGCTGCGCCAGGCGCTGGTCCAGAGCCTGCATTTCCCGCTGTGGGGGAGAAGGGAGAAGGGATGGAGCAGGATCGGCTTTGGATCAACTGCCTGGGCAGCGCGGGTGGGGCTCGGCCAGGGCACAAACCCAGCGGGGACCACCCTGGAATCAACCCTGGCACAGTCACAGCTCAGCTTTGCTGTCTGTGCCACCCCCGGAGCAGCAGGAGGGGGGTGACAGGCGCTGACCCCCACGAGGCCACGACCCCCGGTGCTGTGCGGGGGCAGGAGCAGAGCTATGGCACCGGAGAGCCACAAAAAACCCTGGAAAAAATCCGTGTACAACCAGCAAGGCGGGCAGGGGAGCTCAGCTCCCACCGTGGCCGGAGCGCCCTGACCCTGCCATGTCCCGCCAGCTCGGGCACGGAGGAGTTCGGTGGCCCCATCCTTGTCGCCTTCCTACTCACCAGCTCTGTCCTGAGCCACTCCAGAGCCGCCTCCACGGTGGCAAAGCCACACACGCCACCATCCTGCTGCTCCTTGGGGTGCCCGGGGCTCTGCTCTGCCCCCCAGGTGCCCGCGGGGGTCCGAGCACCCCAGCGCTGCCCCCTCACCCGGGCTTCCCACTCCAGGTACGAGGGTCTGCGGGTCTGCAGCTTCAGCTTGGCCGTCAGCGCCTTCACGCTGTCCAGGTTCTCCTCCTCCCAGGTGGGCTCCTCCTCGCCCAGTTCCTTGAATTTCAGCTGGCTGAAGGCCATGGTGGGATAAAGAAGAGCCCTCCCCAAAGCCCCCGCTGACCTCTGTCCACTCAAACCCTCCTCCCCAGGGAAATGAAGCCCCCACCCTGACCACGAGCACCCACCCACTCACTGCCCCAGCTACACCCGATTCCCGGCTATTTATCCACCCCTCGAGGACAAGTCCGATGGGCAGGAATTTCCTCATCCAGAGGAGCGCAAAGGAGGAGGTGGTTTTGGTTGGGTTTTTTTTTTTTTTTTTTTTGGGTTGTTGTGTTTGGTTTTTGGTTTTGTTTTTTATCATTCCTTTCCTTTTCTTTTTTAACAGCATTGTCTCCGCCTGGGAGGAGACTCCCCGTTCCCGGACGGAGCCTTCGCCGGGCACGGAGGAACGGGAATGATTTATCCCCGGGTGCAGCCGCCCCTCCTCACCCGGGGGGGGCCCAAAAAAGCCCAAGGAAGGAAAAAGAAACGGAGGGGGGGGGACCCACGGGGGGCAGCCGGGGTCCCGCACCCGGACGGGACCTTAAGGTGGAACCGGGTCCGGATCTGCCCTGTGCCACCTCCTCCCTACCCGGCGGGCTCCAGGGGCAGCGGCGGTGGCTCAGGGGTCTCACCTGTGTCCCCCGGCTCTCACCTGCCCCGTGGGTGCCCACCCCCGTCCCCTCCAGCCTCCCCCCCCCCCCAGAGTAGCCCCCAAATACTCCGCGTGCTCCCCCCTCGCTGCTCTCCGGCCCCGCTGTCCCCCCGCGTGTCCCTTCCCACGGCCCCGCCCGTGTCCCCTCGCTGTCGCACCGCACGCAGTGACCCCCCCAGACCGAGCTCCGGGGATCGCCGCGTCCCTCCGGACCGGGCCACCTTAAACCCGACATCCGCCGGCCGGGCCGGGCCGTGCGGGGCATCGCCGCCCTCTCGCTTCCACCCCGAGCTCCCCCTCCTGCACCCCCAAATCCCCACGCTCTCACCCCGAGCTCCTCCGCTGATGCCCCGCTGGCACCTCAGGGTCCTCTCCTTGCACCCCAGGACTCCTGGTGCACCCCACAGTCCCCTCCTTGCACCCTGAGACTCCTCCTTGTGCCCCAAAGTCCCCTGCTTGCACCCCAAAATCCCCGCTTTCACCCCAAAAGTCCTCTCCTTATGGCCAGCAATTCCCTGTTGGCACTCTGAGGTGCCCTGCTTTGCACCTCACTGGCCCCACACTTGTCCCCCGAGGTCCCCGCTTGTCCCCCGCGGTCCCCACCTACCACCAGCCCGAGCAGGTAAGCAAAGGGGTGGCCGGGGCAGGACCACCCGCCCTCCTCCTCCTCCTCCTCCTCCTCCTCACCCAGGACCCTTGGCAGCAGCTCCTGCCCCGTCCCCACCCCGGAGGTAGCTTTAGGGACAGCAAAGCCCGTGGCGACCCTGGCAGCGGGGTCGGGGTGGGGCCTCTCCCGGGGTGCAGCCCCAGCGCGGCCGGGAAGGACCCGGAGCTGCTCCCTGCAATCCCATTCCCACCCCAAATCCCCTCCCTCCAGCACAGCCGGTACGGGGGGACGCCGGAGCCAGCTCAGCCCCGCCCCGTGCCTCAGTTTCCCCGCTGCCTGGGAGGGAATGCGGCACCCCCGAGTGCTGGAGGTGACAATGCCACCACTCGGAGGGGCAGAGCCGCGTGACGCACAGGGAAGGGGTTTCCAGCCGGGCCGTGCGCTGCAGGATTTCCCCTTTCTCCCTCTCCCTGCGCCGGGCAGAGGCAGCGCCCATGGAGTTCTCGGAGCTGATCAAGACGGCGACAGTGGAGAACGTGCTGCTGTCGCGCTCGGGGCTGCCGGCGGTCAGGGGCACCCTGTGCATCACCAGCCACCACCTGCTGCTCTCCTCCTGCCCCCGCGGCGATGTGGAGCTCTGGCTGCTCATCCGCAACGTGGACGCCGTGGAAAAAAGGTGCGGCTGTCCCCAGGGCTGTCCCGGTCACCCCTGTCTGAGCTTCCCCTCCCAGCCCTGGCATCTCTGCCTGAGCTGGAGGTTCCCCCCCCACCCCACACCCCCTTGCTCTGGGTGGGCACCCCACGGGCACCCCAGTGCCCGCCCAGCTTTGTCCTTCCTCTTCCTCCCGGCCCACCCGCGGCAGCAGCGGGCATTGACCTCCTCTCGCCTTCAGAGTGCAGAATTTGGGCTGGTACCAGCCCCCCCGGACTGGCGGCTCCCTGCGGGACACCAGGTTTGGCTTTTTTGGCTCTTTTGCCTCTGCCACCCACCCACCGTGCCCCATCCCGGCTGCGGTAGCAGATGAGAGCCTGAAGTCCGGCACAGCCGCGGGGGGAGAGGGCAGCTCGGCGCTGTCTGTGTGTCCCCGTGTGTCCCCCACCCAGCCCTGACCCCCCACCCCCCTCTCGCCTCCCGTAGGGTCTCCGGCTCCTCCGGCACCATCACGCTGCGCTGCAAGGACCTGAAGGTGCTGCAGCTGGAGATCCCGGGCATGGAGGAGTGTCTGAACATCGCCAGCTCCATCGAGGTGAGCCCCGGCCGGCGAGCAAAGGGTTGGCCGGGGAAAAAGCGGCAGCTGCCGTGTTTGCTCTGGGTCTGGCATTAACTGGGTAAACACCCAGCTCCGGCAGCGCTGGCACCGGCTGCCCACGGGGCTGGGACGCGGCCAGGAGCAGGGAACAGCCCTGGGGACACGGCGGGGACGGTGCCAGCGCCCCGTGCCCGTGAGCAGCTCCGCCTGTGCCCCCGCCGCAGGCGCTCTCCTCGGTGGACTCGGTGATGATGATGTACCCGTTCTTCTACCGGCCCCCGAGCCTGAGGCTCGAGCAGGGCTGGCAGCTCTTCCCCCTGGAGCGGTACTTCCAGCGGGTCGCCTCGCAGGTGAGCCCGGCCCGGGAGGGACCCGGCGCCTTCCCCGCTCCGTGCCGGGCTCGCCGCTGATGTCGCCTCTCCCCCAGACGAGCCAGTGGCGGCTGAGCACCGTGAACCGGGACTTCAGCACCTGCCCCTCGTACCCTCCCGCCGTGATCGTGCCGGCGGCCGTGGGCGATGACACCGTGACGAAGGCGGCCCGGTTCCGGCAGGGCGGGCGCTTCCCGGTCCTCAGCTACTTCCACCCCAAAAACGGCACCGTGAGTCCGTCCCGTCCCTCGGCCCCTCTGCACCCCGCCAAGGCCGCCTTGCTGCTCTCCCCGCCCCGCAGGGGAAGGTGGCTGGGAGCCCTGCCATGCGTCTTCCCCCTGTGCCTCAGGAGGTGGGATTCCATCCTCATGGAATCCCGGAATTGGGTTGGAAGGGATCTTAAAGCTCATCCCGTTCCACCCCTACCATGGGCAGGGACACCTTCCGCTAATCCCAGGTTGTTCCAAGCCCCAATGTCCAGCCTGGGCTTGGGCACTTCCAGAGATCCAGGGGCAGCCACAGCTGCTCTGGGAATTCCATCCCAGCCCCTCCCCACTCTCCCAAGATCCCATCTATCCCTGCCCTCTGGCACTGGGAAGCCATTCCCTGTGTCCTGTCCCTCCACCCCTTGTCCCCAGTCCCTCTCCAGGTCTCCTGATGCCCCTTTAGGCCCTGGGAGCATCTCTAAGCTCTCCCTGGCGCTCCCCTTCTCCCGGCTGCACATTCCCGTCTCTCCCCCGTTCGCTGCAGGCCCTGCTCCGCAGCAGCCAGCCCCTGACCGGCCCCAACCGCCGGCGGTGCCGCGAGGACGAGAAGCTCTTGGGGACAATCCTGGACGAGGGGGAGCGAGGCTTCATCATCGACACCCGCTCGGCCCAGGCGGCCAAGCAGGCCCGGATGAGCGGCGGCGGCACCGAGCCCAAATCCTCCTACCCTCAGTGGAGGAGGCTGCACCGAGCGCTGGACAGGTGAGGGCTGGGCACTGGCACTGCGTGAACGTGGGGACTGCAGCCCTGCTGGCAGTGGCACCAAGCCCTCCACGCCTCTGTCCCCTCTCGCAGAGGCCGAGCGCTGCAGGAGAGCTTCATCAGGCTGGTGGAGGCCTGCAGTGACCCCTCCCTGAGCATGGACCGCTGGCTGAGCCGGCTGGAGAGCAGCCGCTGGCTCGGCCACGTCAAGGCCGCCCTGAGCACGGCCTGCCTGGCTGCTCAGTGCCTGGACAGGTGAGGGCAGCTGCACCTTTCCCACCTTTCCCAAGCCCTCAGTACAGCCCAAAATCCGGGCACCAGCCCTGGAATCGCCCCCACAGGGAGGACTCCAACGTGCTGGTGCACGGGGCGGAGGGGACGGACACGACGCTGCTGGTGACAGCGCTGGCTCAGCTCATCCTGGACCCGTCCTGCCGCACCCTGGAGGGATTCCAGGGGCTGCTGGAGAGGGAATGGATCGAGGTGAGAGCTGCAATTCCAAGGGGGGTGGGGATGCCAGGCTGGCTGAGTGCCCTCACACCGTATCCCCCCCTCGGGGTCCCGCAGGCCGGACACCCCTTCCAGCTGCGCTGCGCCCGCTCCGCCTCCTCCCACGCTCGAGGGAAGCAGGAGGCGCCGCTTTTCCTCCTCTTCCTCGACTGCGTGTGGCAGCTGAGCCGCCAGTTCCCCTTCTCCCTGGAATTCGGGGAGCAGCTGCTCCTCACCCTCTTCGACAACGCCTACGCCTCCGCCTACGGCACCTTCCTGTGCAACAACGAGAAGGAGAGGTCGGTGTGGGGGCACAGCCACGGCCAAACCCCTGCTGGGCACAGTTTGGGTCCCAGCAAAGCCTGTTGGGGACTGAAACGCGTCCCACGTGTCCTCCCCAGGAGCCTGTGCAAGGTGAAGGAAAGCACACACTCGCTCTGGGCCTGGCTGAACCAGCCTGAGGAGAAGCAGCAGTTCCTGAACCCTCTCTACTCACACAACCCCTTGGTGATCTGGCCCTCCGTGGAGCCCCAGAGCATCCAGCTCTGGCAGGGTGAGCGGGATCCTCCCAAAAATCCACCCTCAGCTCCGAGCTGGGCTGGCTCAGGGGAAGCTGCTCTGCTTTTCCCTCTCTGTCAGGGGCTGGAATAACACCCAGCCCCCTTCTGTCTCCCAGGTTTATTCCTTCGCTGGATCCGTCCTTCCCAGCACCTGGATGAGGCCTGGGTGGAGATCCAGAGGTTGGTGGAGGGAAACATCAAGGAGAGCACAGGGAAGAGGCTGAGCCAGCCCCTCCCTGACCCCACTGCTGGGACAGAGAATGAAAGATGAAGGATGGGCAGTTTGGGATTTTGGGATAAGGCGACACTGGATATTCCCATGGAAGTGCTGTGCAGGACACAGAGCCCATGGAGAGCTCTGGGAGTGGGGACAAACCCCCTTTCCCAGCTTTTGAGTGCCCGGACTGAGCTCGAGCCAGTAAATCTCTCTCCCCGCCCTCGCCTGTGTCCCGCTCTTCCATAGGGAAGCTGCTTCTTCCCAGTGGGATTTCAGCAGCGCCTGTGGACGGCTCTGGGGCTAAAGGGCAGGAGATCACAGCAAATCCCAGGAGGAGATCACACACAAAGCCAGCAGGACCCAGTAAACCACCACCCCCTCCACAAAACCACAAAGGCTGCAGCCTCAGTGTCGTGCCAGCGGCTCCGAGCCGGGAGCCAGCCTGGGAATTCTGCCCTTGGGCCCAGTTTTGAGGAAGGAAAGAGGCAAAAAAAACCCCATCCCTCTGGAGAGACAGGAGGGTGGGAGGGTGAGGAGCTGCAGCACGAGCTCCTAGGGCAGGAAATAACTGTTCCATGAGGAAAGCTGGCTCAGGGTCAGCCCAGCAGATAAACAAAGCGGCGGAGCCGGGCGCGTGCGTGGCAGCTGGAAAACAATTCCTGGCTGCTGCACTTCCAGCCTTTTCACACTTCAGGGCTGGGCCTGAGGCTGTGGAGCCTCCCTGGGAAGGAGTTCATGGATGGGCAAAGGTCCCGGGAGGAGCAGCACTGCTGTCTGTCTGCCCATGGGTGTGGAACAAAGCGCTGACAGCAGAGCTGGGAAAACAAAGTCCTTGGGTTAATTCTGGTCCAGCTCGAAAAAAAACTTAAAAAACCCCCCCCAGAGGTGTTTTTCCTTGTGTTTAGAAAAGATTGCTATTTATTTCCTGATTTTTTTCCCTCCCCTGATGTATAAATATACCCAGCAGGCAGGCAGCCAACCCAGTTCCCCTCACCCTTCTTCCAGTAAAAGCCATTCCTGCCCTTTGGAGCTGCTCGAGTTCCCGCTTCCCCAACTTCCCCCAGCCCCCAAAACTGCTGTCAAGAATAACTTCAGGCCTTTCCAACAGTCCTGTGGTGGAGCCCATGGACTGGGCAAGGGCTTGGAGAAGGGAGAAGGAGAGGGAAATCCTCCTTCAGGCTTCAAACTCGAACTCGAAGTACTGGGGATCGAAGTAGTGGATGCGGACGTAGCCATCCTCACCCCCACTGCTGTAGCTGCAGGGAGGAAAGGGAAAGTCAGGAATGCTGCTGGGAGCAAAGAGTGGGAAGTTTGGCCTCATCAACCCCTCCTGGAACTGATAGAGGAACCACAAAGGGGACAAAAAAAGGATCAGTGGCATGGCCAAAGTGTGGGACAGGGTGAGATTGACCCCCCCCAGGGCAGCCTGGAATGGGGAAATTCAGGTGCTGGCTGCAGATATCCTGTGGATCTGGCTGTATCCCAACTAAAAAGTGGGATTGGGTGGACTGGGGAGCACTGCAAGAGCCCCAGGGAGCCTCTCACCTCTTCCCATCAGGGTGGAAAGCAACGCTGTTGATGGGCCCAAAGTGCCCCTTCACTCTGCCAAACTCCTCCTCAAAAGCCAAGTGGAAGAACCTGGGAGGGGGAAGATTTAAATTGTCACAAGCCTGGAAGGGAAACAACCAGGGAATCCTCAAAAAAACCCAAAAAACAACCTCAAGGGCTTCTCCAGCACTGCCAATTCCCAAAACAAAGGGAAGTGCAATCCCTGGGATGCCAGGAGTGCTCCAGGTGAGGATTTGGCCCTGCCAGAGGGAAAAGGACCAACCTGGCCTCGAATTTGCCAATCCTGGTGGAGGTCGTGGTCACATCCATGGCCTCCTGCCCACCCCCGAGCACGACCTGCAGGGGAGAGAAACAAAGAGAAACCACAGCCCTGCAGGGCTTCCTCCTGGGATTTAGGGAATCCCGGAATCGCTGAGGTTGGAAAAGACCTCCAAGAGCAAATCCAGCATTGATCCCCACCTTGAAACCAGAGCAGAGCAGGGAGGGCCAGGTCCAGAGGTTCCCTGGACACCCCCAGGGGTGGTGACTGACCCCACCACTTCCCACTCATCCCACAAATCCCACAAACCCCCCAGCAGGCCTCCAACCCTCTGAGGAATTCCCACCTCCTCGTTCCCTGTGCCAGACCCAGCAGAATTCCCCAGGCTCATCCCAGAGTCCCGGTTTTAAGCTGGATTGGGAACACTCACAATGCAGGAATTTCAGGAGAAAGGATCCCCTGAGAGAGCTCATCCTTACGTGGTCAAAGATGGGGGAAAGGGCAGCAGAATTCACCGGCCGCTCCGTCCGGAACGTCTTCAGATGCTCCAGGGATGTGCAGTCGAAGAGCTGTGAGGGAAAAGGGAGAAATTGATGAATTAACTCACACAGATCCAGCCTTGGGCCTCACCTTGATGGGTGTTCCCTCTGCAGTCACTCCTGCAAGTTCAAAATCCAAAAAATATTCCCCCAGAAAAGGAAATCTTTCGCCTTCCAGAGGTGGCAAAGTGCAAATATTCTACGGAAGCGCCAGAATATTTCACTTTCAAAGCGTGGCTGCTCATTTGGCACCTCCCTTTTCTCCCTGAACATTCCCAAGGAGCAAAAAAAAACCCTGGGAGCAGAGATCCTGCCAGGAAATATCCACAGGCTGCTGGAAAAGCTCACCTTGGCCGTGTTGTCCTTGGAGGCAGTGATGAACATGGTCATGTCGCGGGAGGTCTGGATGTCGTTGATTTGCTTGGTGTGCTCCTTGATATTCGACAGCTGCTCCCCTGACTGGAGGGGAAGAGGCAATTTCAGGGAGCTGGGAAGGGATTTCCTCATTAAAAACAACCTGGGAGATTCATGGGAGGGAATCCTGGGCTGCTTTGGGTTGGGAGTTTAGAAATGGATTTCATTCCACGCCCCCACGCTGAGGCCTCGCTTCCAGCCGCGCTCGGCCTCCTCCTATTTTAATTATCCTTGATGAAACCGCTGTTTGGAGCCCCCAAATCCCACATCCCAACCCTGCTGTCCCCCCAGGAATGCTGCTCCATGCTCCCCCAGGCCCTGACCTTGGCACTGAACTGGTTGAGCTCGCCGCTCTCGTGGCCGGCGATGATGAACTCCCCGAGCGGGCCCCACACGGCACTGGTGATCTTGGAATCGCTGCAGGGAATCTTCATGTAGGGCTCGTTGTTCTCTGTGGGAAGAAGGGATCAGAGAGCCCCTGAGGGATGGATCCAGCATTCCACACTCCTTCCTGAGACCCCTGGAGCAGCCCCAGCTCCTCACCGATCTGGCTGGGGTCGCGCAGGTCGAAGAAGCTGACGAAGCACTGGTATCCCATCTGCTTATCCGTGGAAAACATGATGATGTTCCCTCCAAAGTCGAAGCCACACGTCCTCACGGCTGAGCTGGTCTTCACCAGGGCCAGCTGCTTCCCTGGGAGCAGCAGAGAGCTCAGGGATCATTGGGGGAAGGGTGGGAAAAGGGAGATCCACAGAATCGCTCGGGAATCGCTGAAGGATTTTCCAGCCTTTATCACGGAATGGTTTGGGTTGGAAAGGACTTCAAGCTCACCCAGCCATGGGTAGGGACACTTTCCACTAGCCCAAGTGGCTCCAACCCAGCCTTGGGCACTTCCAGGGATCCAGAAGCAGCCACAGCTTCTCTGGGAATTCCATCCCAGCCTCTCCCCACCCTCACAGGAAGAATTCCTTCCCAAATCCCACCCAAATCTCCAGTTTGAAGCCATTCCCTGGCTCCTGTCCCTCCATGCCTTGTCCTCAATCCCTCTCCAGCTCTTCTGGAGCCCATTTAGGCTCTGGGAAGGGCTCTGAGCTCTCCCTGGAGCCTTCTCCTCTGCAGGCTCTCCCAGCCTGGCTCCGTGGGTGCTCTGCAGGCTCAGGAGGTGCCACAGCTCTGGCCAAAAGCGGGATTTGGGAATGGCCTCACCTGTCTCACAGTCCCAGAGCCGACAGCTGTTGTCTGCAGAGCCGGTGAGGACGTGCCTCGTGTCCCCTGGGCCACCAGTGAAGGAATACCAGCCCCAAATTCCACCTGGGTACCCAAAGAATGCTTCTACACCAAATTAAAAACGTGGGGTTTTTTTGGTTTTGTTTTTTGGGCAAAGTCAACATTCCAATATGGACACGGAGCCCTTGCCAAATCCCATAATTTCCCCATGAAATTTGAAGGAAAAGGCTCCATGTCTTGCATTAAAACAACTTTTCCACGTTTTTGTCCCTGCAAATCTTCCCAAAAATCCAGGGAAGCAGCACAACACACAACAAATCCAAATATCCCTTTGGATGTCATCCCAAATCTCAGGGTGGGAGGAAAACCACCCAAAAGTTGGGGAAAGAAGAGGCAGCAGAAGAGTTAAATGCTGCTCTTGGAGAGGAAAACGCGGAGGACTCAGCGGGAATGAATCACCCACGAAAAACACGGGACAAACCGGTTTTTGGGATCAAAGGATACAATCGGCATCCACACACCACACAGCTCCCGTGTGCCCATTGTAGGTTCCCAACCTCTCCCCGTTCACCGAGTACCACACGTTGACAATCTGCGAGGAGGGAGAAAAACCCCAAAAACCCGACAAAAATTAACAAACGCCATTAATTACACGGTTTAGCGGGGCTGGGGAAGCACTCACGGGATCCTTGGCCACGGTGAACAGCAGGTCACCCTCGCGGTTGTATTTGATCTGCGTGATGGAGCGCTCATGGCCCTGCAGCAGGATGGGCTTCTGTAATTAATGATTAAATAAGAAATGAGTGACGGAGAAGGGGGTGGGGGGGGGGAGGGGCGAGCGCGGCCGCCGGTCCGGAGCTTATGGGGCGCGGGGGGGGGGCGGCTAAGCCGCCCCCCCCGCGCCCCAGAAGCTCCGGACCGGCGGCGTAGAGTCGCCAAATCGCCGGTAGCGACGACAAATCGCGAGCACCGCGCCCGTCGCGACATCGCTCTCACCATGGCGGCCACGCTGAGGCGTGAGGGGGGCGGGCACTTCCGGGTTGGCGGCGGAAATACGTCACGATCACCATGGCGACAAAAGGCGACTTCCGGTTAAACCGGGAAGTGGAACGGCGTTGCCATGGCGACCGCGGGTGAGGGGGGAGAGCGATGGCGGCCGGGTTTGTGTGGGAAATGAGGGGGGAGAACGTGGTTGGGGGGCTCTGAGGGGGTGTGAGGGTTCAGGGAAGAGTGTGGCCGCGCGGGGAACGTTGTGGAGAGGGGAGTCAGGCTCTTCTCGCAGGCATGGCAGCGCGGGGAGTGGTTTGGGTTGGGCAGCACCTCAAGCATCATCCCCGCGGGCAGGGACAGCCGGCACTATCCCAAGTTGCTCCAAGTTCCATCCAGCTTGGCCTTGGGTGCTTGCCGGTGTTGCAGAGAGGGGTTCCGAGGCATCGGTGCCACTGGTGCCGGCTTTCCGCAGGGCAGGCCGCGGCTCTGGCCAGTGGTGGCCGTGCTGTGGGGGCGGGAGCAGCCCTTCCTGAGGGCAGCAGCGGCGGGCATGGACGAGCTGCGGGGCCGGGGCCGCCTGGGGCAGCTGCTGGCTGAGCTCCGCTTCCTCTGCTTCAACTACAAGGTGAGAGCCCCACATTCCTTAGGCTCCTTCCCGTCCCTGAAACTTCAAACTCCGAGAATTCCTCGTCCTCAGTGCCCACTCTGCTCTTCCCGTGTGGTGTCCTGTCATTGCCGCTGCTCCTGGCATGGGCTGGGCTCAGGGATTGGCACCCTGTGCCCGGTTTTGGGTGCCCAGCCCAGCTCGGGGTGGGCAGGGCTGGGTCCTCTCGCTCAGCTTTGTGTTCTCCTGCAGTACCTGGTGCCCTTCCTGCTCAACCAAGGCGGATCCCTCCTCTTCTACCTCACCTTGGCCTCCACAGGTCGGTTCCTGGGGCTTTTTTTTGGGGTGGGTTTCTGGGATTTTGGCAGGATCAGCGCTGTGGGTCAGTGACTCGGCCGAACACCAAGAGGCCGCCTTGGGATGGTGACAAAAAACCCCAAATTGTCCACTTTAAACTTGGTGTTTCAGACCTGTCCCTGGCAGTCCCACTCTGCAACTCCCTGGCTTTGGTTGTGACCTTGGTGACAGGGAAGATCCTGGGAGAGGACATTGGTGGGAAAAGTAAGTCCCACTTGAGGCATTTCCTAAAAAACTCAGCTTTTCTTTGATTTCCAGGATTTGATTTGATTTCCATTATTTGATTTGATTTCTGCGATTTGATTTGATTTCCGTGATCTGATTTCCATGATTTGATTTGATTTCCATGATTTGATTGCCATGATTTGATTTGATTTCCGTGATCTGATTTCCATGATTTGATTTGATTTCCATGCTTTGATTTGATTTCTATGATTTGATTTGATTTGATTTCCATGATTTGATTTGATTGCCATGATTTGATTTGATTTCCAAGATTTGATTTGATTTCCATGATTTGATTTGATTTCTATTATTTGATTTGATTTCTGTGATTTGATTTGATTTCGTTGATTTGATTGCCATGATTTGATTTGATTTCCAAGATTCGATTTGATTTCCATGATTTGATTTGATTTGATTTCCAGGATTTGATTTGATTTTCATGATTTGATTTCCAAGATTTGATTTGATTTCCATGATTTGATTTGATTTCCATGATTTGATTTGATTTCCAAGATTTGATTTGATTTCCAAGATTTGATTTGATTTCCATGAGTTGATTTGATTTCTATTATTTGATTTGATTTCTGTGATTTGATTTGATTTCCAGGATTTGATTTGATTTCCATGGTTTGATTTGATTTCCATGATTTGATTTGATTTCCATGATTTGATTTGACTTCTATGATTTGATTTGATTTCTATGATTTGATTTCTATGATTTGATCTGATTTCCATGAGTTGATTTGATTCCTGTGATTTGATTCCCATGATTTGATTTGATTTCTGTGATTTCTGATTTGATTTGATTCCCATGATTTGATTGGATTGACAGTGTGTGGTCTGAAGATACCAAACACCCCACAAGGCTTGAACTGGGTCAGAGCAGCTTTGCCTGCAAAAAAAGGGGAATTGAATTTGGTCTGAAAGGGAATTGAAACATATTTGTGAGCAGAACTGGCAAATTTAAAAACAAACTGGCTGGTTTAAGCTAGAAGAGTTTATAGGCTTGAACTTTTCCCTCAGGAGACATTCAACCAGGAGAGAAACACGAAATAAACCCCTCACCATGGAAAAGGAATGGCCCCAAATCCCCCAAATGACAACCCCCACCTTTCTTCCCCTTCCCTGATATTGCACACCGACACTGCCCTACTCAAAAAAAAATCCAGGAAAGGCAGGAAATTGGACATTTTCAAACTCCAGGACCTGGCAGAACACCTCGAGGTTGTTATTTGAGCCACATTCCCAATCCATGCCCTGTTCATTCCCACAGGAGCTGTGGCAGGAATGTTGCTCACCGTGCTGGGAGTGTCCCTGTGTGTGGCTGGCTCCTGAAGGAGAAGCAGACCAGCAGGACCTGCTGGAAGGTACCTCCCCCTCTGGCTGAGGGAGTTTTTGGCTCTGTCCCACCTGGGAAGTTGTGTTTGGATGTCAGGATCCATGGATTCCCTGAGCACCAGGCTGGGAGCAGGCCCCGTTGCGAGCTGAGCCAATTTCGTGCCTTAAGGAATTTTTTGGTGGCTGTTTCAAGACAAAAACGATGAAATGGTTTTGTGCAGCATTGGAGGGATAATAAATGGTTAATAAATCATCCAGAGTGACCTCCTGGTGATGGATTTTTGATGAAAAGGAGTTTTTAGCATTTCCCAGAGGGACGACGACACAACGAAAATCTCTTGATGAGAAATATCCAATGCAGAACAAATTTCCTGGCAGACATTGGGTTATAAAAACATCAATTCTGTTTGGTGCTTCCTCCTTGCCAAGCTCAGCTGAATCAGAGCTTGGAAAAGCAGCATTTCCTTGGAAAAAAACCAGGAAAACCTCCCTTATTTAACAACATTGTGCATCTAATTCCCTGCTCACTGATCCTCTGCTCCCCAGGCCTGGAGGATGAGGATGAGGGACTTGGATTCATCCCAGAGTCTGGGGTGTGACAGAAATCAAGGATTCACTTCCTGGTACCTGTGCTGTGTTCCAAACTGTCCCCTTTTCCCATCACATTCCCACTGGGAACTCTCCAGAGCTCTTTGCTGCCAACACATTTTGGGTTTTTTTTTTCCATCCTTGGGATCACTGGCATCCCTCAGGGATTTAAATCCAGATCTGTGAGCTCTGCCAGGATTTATGGATCAGCAGCTCCATGGCAGCAGCTCTGGTCACTGCTTGGGAAATCCCAAAGATCCTGGAACAGGTTAAAGCACGCCATGGACACACCTGGCACCAGGCAGGAGAAATCAGGAAGGCAGGAACAGGTTCAGCATCAGGAAAAATTTGTTTATTCCCAAGAAAACAATCGAAATCATCCCAGAACAGAAGGATCCACAGGGCTGCAGTGTCCACGCAGGGCAGGGAACCCCAGCAGCACTTGGGAATGTGGAATGTTCCTGGACTGGAATGTCCCTGAGCTGAAGGAACTGACAAAGCACCAGCTCCTTTCCTGGCTCTGCCCCAGGAGGAAACGCCCAGAAGCCAGAGGAAAAAGCGGGAATGAGGGTCATCCCGAGGATCAGGAGGGATGGGCCCTCCCTCCCCACCTGCCCAGCACAGCCAGGGAACTCCTCCCAGCTCAGCACTTGAGTGTTCTCCAAAATCCACCACTTGGAGGTCGTGGATGTTGCAGATCCATCCCAAACACACAGCTCAGATTCCCAAAAATCCCCCACTTGGAGATCCCACAGCCATCCCAAACACACAGCTCAGATTCCCAAAAATCCCCCACCTGGAGATCCCAGAGCCATCCCAAACACTGAGATTCCCAAAAATCCCCCACTTGGAGATCCCAGATCCATCCCAAACACTCAGATTCCCAAAAATCCCCCACTTGGAGATCCCAGATTCCCCAAAATCCCCCACTTGGAGATCCCACAGCCATCCCAAACACTCAGATTCCCAAAAATCCCCCACTTGGAGATCCCAGATTCCCCAAAATCCCCCACCTGGAGATCCCAGATCCATCCCAAACACACAGATTCCCAAAAATCCCCCACTTGGAGATCCCAGATCCATCCCAAACACTCAGATTCCCAAAAATCCCTCACTTGGAGATCCCATCATCCCAACACACAGATTCCCAAAAATCCCCCACTTGGAGATCCCAGATCCATCCCAAACACTCAGATTCCCAAAAATCCCCCACTTGGAGATCCCAGATCCATCCCAAACACTCAGATTCCCAAAAATCCCCCACTTGGAGATCCCAGATTCCCCAAAATCCCCCCCTGGAGATCCCAGATCCATCCCAAACACACAGCTCAGATTCCCAAAAATCCCCCACTTGGAGATCCCAGATCCATCCCAAACACTCAGATTCCCAAAAATCCCCCACTTGGAGATCCCAGATCCATCCCAAACACTCAGATTCCCAAAAATCCCCCACTTGGAGATCCCAGATTCCCCAAAATCCCCCACCTGGAGATCCCAGATCCATCCCAAACACTCAGATTCCCAAAAATCCCCCACTTGGAGATCCCAGATCCATCCCAAACACTCAGATTCCCAAAAATCCCCCACTTGGAGATCCCAGATCCATCCCAAACACTCAGATTCCCAAAAATCCCCCACTTGGAGATCCCAGATCCATCCCAAACCCAGATTCCCACATGGAACCCCCACAGTTCTGTGGGAAGAGCTCGTTCCTGCAGGTCCCTGCTGCCCTCAGCCATTCCACTTCCACACCAGCACCAAAAGCACCTTCTGGAAGGGAAAATCCTCCCATTTCCCACTGGGATCATCCAGCTGAGCCAAGAAAAACAGGGATTTGGTGGGATGGATCCCTCCAGGACACGCCACAACCCCCCTGGCTGCGGATGTTTAATCCTGCTTGGACCAAATATCACATTCCCAAGAAATAAAACATTTTTTCTGGAGTGAAAAATCCAGAAAAATCCAGCTCCATCCCACCGTGCTGGAGCTGCTCCTGAGCTGCCCCTGTCCCATCAGGAGCGCTGCTGCAGCTCCAGGGCTTCTCCAAACCAATCCAAAAACTCGGGAATGCCTCCGGAGCGCTCGGGAATTCCCAGCTTCCGTTTCAGCAGCAGGAACTGCGAGCCCAAGAAAACCAAGCAGCCCGTGATTAAATCCCAGAGCCAAATCCCTGCCACATCCACCCAAATCCCTGGAAAACGGAATCCCTGGCACTGTCCAGCCCATCTTTCCCGTTTGGGAAGAGGCAGGAGCAGCTCCTCACGTTTTTCCTGCTGGCGATGGCCTGCTGGATCCACAGCAGCTCCATCAGGAGATGCTTCCTGTAGGATTGGAGCTCCGAGCGGGGCACGCCTGCAGTCCGCGGGGATTTCTGCCCCAAAAATGGGAGAAAATCCCATTGTTATCACAAAGATCCCGATTGTGGGAGTTGTTCCAACCTTCCCAAGATGTTCCCGAGGTTTTTATCCGTGTCCCTTACCCGGGCTGGCTCCGAGGTCGCTGCTGTCCCATTCGCTGTCGTTGTCCCACTCCTCGCTCCCTGCCGAGGCTCTTCCCTCCTTTCCCGGGATTTTATCAGCACCAGACCCAAATTTGGGGGGTTTGGGTTGTCTCACTGGGCAGGGGGGCTGAGGAGGGGGTGTTCCCACAGCCCCCAGCCCGCTCTGGTCCAGGGGGATCCGGCTTCTCCGGGGGTTTTTTGGGAATGGTCTCATTGTTCTCTGCAGCCTTCCCTGGATCCAAGAGCTTCCCTGGGAGGGGCTGCCCAAGGGAAAAGAGGAATAAACCAAAAAAAACCCCAATATACAGGGGGAGGGAAAGAAAATCTGAGGAAAATATTTAAAAAAACCCAAGAAAGTCTAAAAGGAATAAAATGGAAGAGAAAATATGAAGAAAATATGACGATGAATAGGAAGAAAATATAGAGAAAATATAAAAAAATAGAAATAAAATGGAAGAGAAAATATGAAGAAAATATGAAGATCAATAGGAAGAAAATATAAAGAAAATATCAAGAAATAAAAATAAAATGGAAGAGAAAATATGAAGAAAATATGAAGATGAATAGGAAGAAAATATGAAGAAAATACAGAGGAAAATACCAAGAAATAGAAAGGAAATATGAAAGAAACTATTAAAATATACAAAAGAAAATATATAAAAGAAAATATATATAAGAAAATATCACGATTCCCGGGAATGTTCCCCCGCTCCCGATTCCCGGGAATGTTCCCCCCGCTCCCAATTCCCAGGAATGTTCCCCCCCGCTCCCGACTCCGGGAATGTTCCCTCCGCTCCCCATTCCCGGGAATGTTCCCCCCCCCGCTCCCATTCCCGGGAATGTTCCCCCCGCTCCCTTCCCGGGAATGTTCCCCTCCACTCCCGATTCCCGGGAATGTTCTCCCCGCTCCCCATTCCCGGGAATGTTCCCCTCCACTCCCAATTCCCGGGAATGTTCCCCCGCTCCCGATTCCCGGGAATGTTCCCCTCCACTCCCGATTCCCGGGAATGTTCTCCCCGCTCCCCATTCCCGGGAATGTTCCCCGCTCCGCTCCCGATTCCCGGGAATGTTCTCCCCGCTCCAGAGTCCCGGGAATGTTCGCCCCGCTCCCGATTCCCGGGAATGTTCCCCCCGCTCCCCATTCCCGGGAATGTTCCCCTCCACTCCCGATTCCCGGGAATGTTCTCCCCGCTCCCCATTCCCGGGAATGTTCCCCCCTCCGCTCCCGATTCCCGGGAATGTTCCCCTCCACTCCCAACTCCCGGGAATGTTCCCCCCGCTCCCCATTCCCGGGAATGTTCCCCTCCGCTCCCGATTCCCGGCAATGTTCCCCCTGCTCCCGAGTCCCGGGAATGTTCCCTCCGCTCCCGATTCCCGGGAATGTTCCCCCGCTCCGGACTCGCGGGAATGTTCCCCTCCATTCCCGATTCCCGGGAATGTTCCCCCCGCTCCTCATTCCTGGGAATGTTCCCCTCCACTCCCGACTCCCGGGAATGTTCGCCCCGCTCCCCACTCCCGGGAATGTTCCCTCAGCTCCCGATTCCCGGGAATGTTCCCCCCGCTCCCGACTCCCGGGAATGTTCCCCTCCGCTCCCGATTCCCGGGAATGTTCTCCCCGCTCCCCATTCCCGGGAATGTTCCCCTCCGCTCCCCATTCCCGGGAATGTTCCCCCGCTCCCCATTCCCGGGAATGTTCCCCCGCTCCCCATTCCCGGGAATGTTCCCCTCCACTCCCCATTCCCGGGAATGTTCCCCCCGCTCCCCATTCCCCGGAATGTTCCCCCCCCTCCCCATTCCCGGGAATGTTCCCCCGCTCCCCATTCCCGGGAATGTTCCCCTCCACTCCCAATTCCCGGGAATGTTCCCCCACTCCCCATTCCCGGGAATGTTCCCCCCGCTCCCCGCGGCTCACGGACCTCGGGGCCGAAGCGCGGCAGCTGCAGGACGCGGCCGCTCCAGCGCAGGTGGCTCAGGTCGCCCTCGATCTCCAGCACCACGGCCTCGAACTCCTCCCGCACGCTCCGGAGCCGCCTCCGCAGCAGGAACCCCCTGGCAGCGGCCTGGCACGGCCCGGGGGCAGCGCTGGAGCCGGGGCAGACCCGCGGTGCCCCCCGAGCTCCCTCCCCGCCCGAGCCGGAGCATCCCCCGCGCCCAGATGTGCCCGTTCCAGATGTGCCCGTTCCAGATGTGCCCGTTCCAGATGCGCCCGTTCCAGATGTGCCCCCACAGCCGCATCCAAAGGCCCCTTCCAGATGTGCCACCCCAAGGGTCCCTCCCGTGCAGCCGTGCCCCCACGCAGCCTTCCCTTCCCGACACCTCCAGCGCTGTTCTCCCGCCCGCCCCGCGTCCCCCCGGCCCCGGCCCGCACCTGCAGCCGGGTCACGGCGCGGAGGAGCCGCCGCCGCCGCCCCTCGGCCTCAGCTTCGGCCCCGGCCCCGGTCCCGGTCCCGGCCCGCGGGCCCAGCGCGGCCGCCATGGCCCCGGCGCCGCCTGCTGACGTCATCGGGCCGCCACCGGCCCCGCCATGGCGGGAGGGGCCCGGCCGGGCCCGGTTGGGGCGCCCGGGGGTGGCGGGGGCCGGGGCTGGGCCGGGAGCCGGGCCGGGGTCAGGCCGCAGCGTCCTCGGGGTCCGAGCTCTCGGCCAGGTGCAGCTTCTGTCTGAGAGCGGGTCAAGGGGAAGCGCCGGCACCGTCCCTGTCACCAGTGCCACCATTGCCACCCATGTCACTGCCGTCATCACCAGTGCCTCCAGTGCCACCGTCACTGCCACCAGTGCCACCCATGTCACTGCCGTCATCACCAGTGCCACCAGTGCTACCAGTGCCACCAGTGCCACCCATGTCACTGCCGTCATCACCAGTGCCACCCAGCGCCACCGTCCCTGTCACCAGTGCCACCCATGTCACTGCCGTCATCACCAGTGCCACCAGTGCTACCAGTGCCACCAGTGCCACCCATGTCACTGCCATCATCACCAGTGCCACCAGTGCTACCAGTGCCACCAGTGCCACCCATGTCACTGCCATCATCACCAGTGCCACCAGTGCTACCAGTGCCACCAGTGCCACCTATGTCACTGCCGTCATCACCAGTGCCACCAGTGCTACCAGTGCCACCAGTGCCACCCATGTCACTGCCGTCATCACCAGTGCCACCCAGCGCCACCGTCCCTGTCACCAGTGCCACCAGTGCCACCCATGGCACTGCCGTCATCACCAGTGCCACCCAGCGCCACCGTCCCTGTCACCAGTGCCACCAGTGCCACCCATGTCACTGCCGTCATCACCAGTGCCACCCAGCGCCACCGTCCCTGTCACCAGTGCCACCAGTGCCACCCATGTCACTGCCGTCATCACCAGTGCCACCCAGCGCCACCATCACTGCCACCAATGCCACCAGTGCCACCAGGCCGCCCCGCTCCCCACCAAGGATACATGGAGCTGCTGAGCTCTTCCAGCTGTGGGAGCAAAGGAAGAGGCTGAAGGACCGGAGGGGACCCCGGGGGTGTCCCGGCCCTGGCAGGGGACAGGGGTGACGCTCACATGTGCCAGCAGCTGGTCCAGGTTCCTGTTGGCCGCCACCTTCTTCTGCTCCTCCGGGAGCTCCTCCACGCACACGTCGAGGCCGAAGTGGAGCCGCGCCAGCTTCTCCTGCATCTCCCGCACGTGCTCCAGCTGCTCGAAGGAGCACTCCTTCCCTGGGGAAAGATCCACCACAGCCCCTGCTCATTCCTTCCCTGGATCCAGGGGAAACATCCATGGTATTCCCCCATTCCACTCCTTCCCTGCGCCCATGGAAAGGATCTGTCAAATCCCCCAACCCATTTCTTCCCTATGGATCCAACATTTTCCCCATCCCAGCCTGTTCCTTGTGGATCAGTCCCATTCCCCATCCCGCCCCTTCCCTGCGGATCCAGAATTCCACCCTGTGCATCACCCCTTCCCTGTGCATGGATCCCTCCATCCCCCAGCCCATCCATCCCTCCACCCCTCCATCCATCCCTCCATCCATCCATCCGTCCATCCATCCATCCCTCCATCCATCCCTCCCTCCATCCATCCCTCCCTCCATCCATCCCTCCATCCATCCATCCATCCATCCCTCCCTCCCTCCCTCCATCCATCCCTCCATCCATCCATCCATCCATCCATCCATCCATCCATCCATCCATCCATCCCTCCCTCCATCCATCCTCCATCCATCCATCCCTCCATCCTCCCTCCATCCATCCATCCATCCCTCCCTCCCTCCCTCCATCCATCCCTCCATCCCTCCATCCATCCTCCCTCCATCCCTCCCTCCATCCATCCCTCCATCCATCCATCCCTCCATCCATCCCTCCCTCCATCCATCCCTCCCTCCATCCCTCCCTCCATCCATCCATCCATCCCTCCCTCCATCCATCCCTCCCTCCATCCCTCCCTCCATCCATCCCTCCATCCTCCATCCCTCCATCCATCCCTCCCTCCATCCATCCCTCCCTCCATCCCTCCCTCCATCCATCCATCCTCCCTCCCTCCATCCATCCCTCCCTCCCTCCTCCCTCCTCCATCCCTCCATCCATCCATCCATCCCTCCCTCCATCCCTCCATCCCCCAGCCCATCCATCCCTCCCTCCCTCCATCCATCCATCCATCTCTCCATCCATCCCTCCCTCCATCCAATCCCTCCCTCCCTCCCTCCACCCATCCATCCATCCCTCCATCCATCCATCCCTCCCTCCATCCCTCCATCCCTCCATCCATCCCTCCATCCATCCATCCATCCATCCATCCCTCCCTCCATCCCTCCATCTCCCAGCCCATCCCTCCTTCCCTACGGATCCACCCCACCCTCACCCCACGCACCCCAATCCCTCCCCTCACCGAACGCCTGCAGCTTTCCCGAGTGGAAGTCGCTGAGGAGGCTGAGCAGCCCCCCCTCCATCTCGCACACGTCGGACACATCCGTGAGGAAGCTGTGCTGGAGCGGGGCCCCCCGGGACCCCCCCGCGCCCGCCCGCGCCCGCTCCTTGCTCGTCCTGCGCGGGGAACACGGCGTTGGCATCGCCCCGGGGGCTCCGGCCGGGCTCCCGCGGGTCCCCCCTGGCCGCACTGACCGCCGGGGCCGGGGTCGCTGCCGGGGCGAGGGCAGCGTGGGCAGCGGCAGCGCGAAGGACGTGCTCTTGCTCGGGGGCAGCGGCCGCGGGGCCCCGGCGGGCGCCGGCTGAGCCAGGCAGGTCTTGGGGCTCCGCTTCTTCCTCCGCTCCTCCATGGCCGGCGCTGCGGGGGCTGCGGGGGCTGCGGGACGGGGGCCCTGCGTGGGACGGACACGGCGCTTGGAGGCTCCTTCCCTGCATGGAGATGACGGCTCGTGGAGAGGACGCGGCTTCCCGGGGCACAGCGGAGGGGTGCGGGGACCCCCGGGACAAAGCGGGGACAGCCACGGGCACCGGGACCCCCGGGACAAGGGGGGGGGACAGCCACGGGCAGCAGGACCCCCAAGATAAGAAGTGACACCCACGGCCACCGTGAGCCGCTCCAGGGCTCGGTGGCGGCGGCAGGACCGCAGCAGGAGCTCGGCCCCCCATTCCCGGGGGGGCTCCGCTCTCCCGGCGCCCGGAGCATCCCCGCGCGGAGCTCGGCCGGGGCCTGAACCGCAGCCGCAGCTCCGGCCGGGCCTCGGCTCTCGGCGTCTTCCCGATGGAGAAAAGGATTTCGGTCCCGAACGACCCCGGAGAGAACGGAGCAGGGACCGCTCGGGGGCCGTCACCGCGGGGCTCCCGCACAGCCCCCCCGAGCCCCGGGCCCCGCCGGGACGGGGCAGCTCCGGCGGCTGCGGAGCTCCTTTGTCCCCTTTGTCCGCAGCCTCCGGCCGCCGTCCGGAGCGCCACGGCCCGGGACTGACCTGCGCCGGGCCCGCTCCGGCCTCCGGGACCCGATGGACACCCCGATCCCGATGGACACCCCGATCCCGCCGGACACTCCGAGCGCGCACAGCCTGGGATTTGCATTTAAAGGGAAAGGGAACTTCCTCCAGGCTCCGCAGGACACCGGCTGCCCGCTGGACGCCCGGACCCGGCCCCAGCCTCAGCCCCGGGATCAGCATCCCGCAGTTTCGGGAATGGGGCAGGATCCGGCGCCCGAATCCGCGCAGCGCCGGCGGCAGCGGAGCCCGCGGAGCCCCCGGGGCATTCCTGCCACCCCCTCCCGCCGCCCCGGCCGCGGGGTTTACCCCGAGTCCCCTCCGGTGCCACCGCAGTGCCGCGATCGCGGGATCCGTCCCTGCAGGAAGCAGCCGGGAAGGAGCCGGGAAGGAGCCGGGAAGGGCCTCCAGCCCTGGCGCAGGGCCGGGATCAGACGAGTCCCGTCCCCCCCCCCCCGCCTCCAGCCCGAGCGCGGCTGCTCCTGTAAATCCCGGCAGGATTTTAAACCGACCTTGGACATTTTGGAGCCGATGGGGACACAGGGGACCAGGCGGGAGGGGGAGGTTGATACCCCCAGAGCCGGGACCCTCAGGGCTGGTGGCTCTTGGTGGCTCTTGGTGGCTGCAGCATCCCGGGGAGGGAGAGCCACGCTGAGATGCCCCGCGCTGGGCCAGTGTCCCCTCTTAGCAAGGACATCCCACCTCCACTGCAGCGAAACGTCCCTGCCAGCCTCCCCCTGCCCATACCCACTGGAAAGGCAGGATCAGAGCCCTGGGATACAGGGAAGTTGTGTCCCACGGAGGTTGATGTGGCCACCCCACACCCCAAAATCCTCATTCCCCCCGTGGTAAAGAACGAGAGACACCAGAGGCAGGAGCGAGGTCGGGAGTGTTTCTATTGGATACAGGATACACACAACAGCTCCCGCGGAGGTTTCTGTACCGTAACGGGGAAAAGATGGGGAAAAAAGGGGGTTTGGTGAATTTCTAAGGGGTTTTCCCTTTTACTGAACAGCGGGAGGAGAAGTCCAGATGCCGGCAGCAGCCCTCGCTCAGCCCGGCTGCTGGGAATGGGGGGGTCCCACCAGGCCAGAGCTACATTCGTGGATCATCCCGGGGGAACCGCACTGAGGGTGAGGGGCTGGAAGACAAAGCCACGCTCAGCTCCAGGGATTGTCCCAGTGGATGTCCTGTGGAGACTCAGGGCCCATCCCTGCTGCCTTCCTTAGACCTGGATTCCCTGGGATCACCTGGAGGAGAAGGGGACACGGAGACAGGTCCTTCACGGAGGGAAGATGTGAGAGCAGCTGCGTTGCCAGAAGAGAATCCCAGACCGATCCACTGGACACATCCACGGTGGGGAACGTCTCCAGGCAGCTGGCTTCAGCTTCCAGCAGGAGGAAGGCAACGCTGGGAGTAAAGTCTGTCACAAAGAGAAGCTGCAGCGAGGTTTGAAGCGAGTCAAGTCTTCCAAAAGAACAGCGAAAAGAGACAAGCCTTGAGAAACTAAAAGAAAATCCCAAAACCCGGTGCCAGCAGGTCCCACGTCTGTCCCTTAACTCCCTCCCAGCACATCCAGGCCCTGCAGGGTGAGGCAGCGCTGGGGAGATGCTCTTCCAGGCAGAGAGAGGAAGGAAAAGCGGGGCTGGGATAGCACAGGCAGCCCACGTTAGGAGCAGCCCCACGGCGCAGTCCTGGAGCTGATCCCGGCGATCCGGCTGGAGCAGCAGCTCGTGGAGCACGCACAGGGCTGAGGTTTGATCCTCCTCGAGTCCCAGCTCCGTGGATGCCTCCAGGGCTGGGGCAGAGGGGCTCGAGGGCACCTCCCCAATCCCTGTGCACAACGATGCGAAACACTTGGGAATGAGACCTTTGGATTAACTGTTTAATACACTTTGTGCACGTGTGCGTTCAGCAAAGAGGCAACTGTGAATCGTAAGGCGGTTGAGACATTGGCAGGGCCTGGGAAGAGCAAAAAGCCCGGGGCTGGGACCAGGCACCCCCTTCCTGCTTCTCCTCGTCCCCATTCCACACACAGAACCCACGGAGAGGAGGGGAACGGCCTCTTGTGCCCTCAGCTCACACACGAGCTGCCAGCGAGAGCCAGTCCGGGAGCTCCCTCCTGCCTGGCAGAGGGAAGAGGGAGAATCCAGCTCTGGGAATGCTCTGGAATTCTCCCAGCTCCACTTTCACTCCAGGCTGGGCTCGTTGTGTCCCTTGTCCCCGGCACTGCCGGATCTGCTTTCCTGAGCCTGCCAGTGCCAAGGTCTTTTAGCGAGAGGGACGATCAGTTGAGGCTCCATAGCTTCAATATTCACACAGGCAGGGAGCTGGGCCCTTCTGCTCCTCATGGATATCCACAGATCAAGTGTTGCCCTGCACATTTTTATATAGCTCATATATATATATATATATATATATATATATATATATATGTATATATATATAAAATCTTAAAAAAAAACCCTCCAAAAACCTAAGCTAGGAAATCTCACATCCCCAGGAGGGCTGCGTCCTGTCCTTTTCCACCTGTCCCAGCACCGGGAGAGGGGAGTCCAAGCAGCTCCCAGGCCACCCTCCCTCACCCCACATCTCAGCGCCCTGCCCGGGGCTCAGTCAGTGCCCCGAATCCCCTCCTCAGTCCCGCTCTGCCCCGCGCCTCCCGTGCTCAGTTCTGCCGGGATTTCCGCGGGATCCGGGCTCTGCGTGGCCTTTCCCGAGCTCAGGGAATCCGGAGCGCTCCCCACGGCCTCGGAGCTGTCCCGGGATGGGTCCTTCAAGGGCTCCAGCAGCTCCGTGTGGGCACACAGGTCCTGCACCTTCTTGTTGAGGTCGTTGCGCTCCGTCTGCAGCGCCCGGCACAGCTTCTCCAGGCGTTGGATTTTCACCTGGAGCCCCTCCAGCTCCTTGTCCCGAAGGGTTTTCTGTAGGAGGAGGGGAAGAAGAGGAGAGATGAAAGCCCAGAGGGATATGGGGGGGATAGGACAGAGCAAGGGGGATGGTTTTAAATGGAGGGAGGGCAGGGTTAGATGGGATATTGGGATGAAATTCCTCCCTGTGAGGGTGGCGAGGCCCTGGCACAGATTCCCAGAGAAGCTGTGGCTGCCCCTGGATCCCTGGAAGCATCCAAGGCCAGGTTTGGAGCACTCTGGGACAGTGGAAGGTGTCCCTGCCCATGGCAGGGGGTGGCACTCTGGGTGATCTTTAAGCTCCTTCCATCCCAAACCCTTCTGGGATCCTGTGAAGCTTTAACAATGCCTTTTGGGGTAGGACCTTGCTTGTCCTGAAACGGGGTGGAACTGGATGAACTTTTAAGGTCCCTTTCAACTCAAACCATCCCATGACTGATTCTAGGGAAACCCAAGAGGAAAATCCCTTCAGCACCCACAGCAGCATCACAGCTTCCTTCCCCTCTGCCCCCACAGAGCAGCAAGGCAGGACCTGTCCTGTCCCCATCCCACCCCTCCCCAGCTGCTCCAGAGCCTCCCCTCACCTCTTCTGCCATCTCCAGGAGCGCCTTGTTGCTGCTCTCCCAGCGGGAGCGGTACATGGTGGTCTCCTTCTCCAGCTTCTTGATTTTCTTGGTCATCTACAGAACCACAGGAAGGGCACAAATCGAGTCACAGAACGCCCTGAGTTGGAGGGGACCCACAGAGATCCAAGGGCAGCTCTTGGCCCTGCTCAGGACACCCCAAAATAAATTTATTTTATTGCAGTGACATCCCACAGGTCCTCAAGTGTCGCCCCAAACGGGTCTAGACCCAAAAAGAACTGAAATGATGGAGCTGGGGCTCTTCCAGCTCCCAGCAGCGAGGAAAAAGCGTCACCCACCTTCTCCATCTCCTGTTTGAAGGTCGTGAACACTTCACTGCTTTTGGAGAGGGTGTTCTGGAACTCCTCAAACTTCTCTGTGTAGAGAGCCAGCTGTGGGGAGAGACAGGGAGCTCATGGCACCCAATCCCTGAGAGGGGAGAGGCCAGCAAAGGGCTGAGCTGCTGCCCTGGGACACGGACAAACAGCAGGAGCTGCTCTGCCAAAGGAAAATTCTGTCCTAGGGAAACATCCTCGGAGCAGAGTGTTCTACAAACACCTCCTGCCTGCGGCAGGCTGATCCCGTGACTGCTGCCAGTGCTGGAAAACGATCCCTGAACGAAGTCTCAGCTCACCAAAACCAAGCCCAGGAGGGATCCTGCCCCTCTGTTTTCCAGATTAAGGAACTTTGGGTCGTTCCTTGCTTAGGGAAGGAGGGAAACCCCCCCCAAACACAGCAGGCTGAGCACAGAGAGCAGGGAACTCACCTGCTGCTTGAGGTGGGTCTCCTGCTGCTTCATCAGCTCACACATCCTCTGCGATTCCACAGCTTCCTTCAGCAGCTGGGAAAGAGCAAAGCATTGTCTGGGAATGCTCTTGGCACAGCAGAGGCACGAGGAGCACAGCAGGGCTCCAGCAGGGCTCCTGAAGATTCTCAGGAAGCAGCCACTGGGCATGCCAACATCTGGGATAACACTCAGGGATGCGCAGTAAGAGGCAAAAAGCAGAAAAGTCCAACCAAGACTTACAAACTCCTTCTCCCGCTGGTGCCTCTCCTCCGCCTCCTTCAGCATCTCCTGGGCCTGCTGCAGTTTGGCATCCACCAGCTGCTGCTGCAGCTCCTTGTGCTTGAACACCTTGTCAATGTGCTGCCGGGGGAACACCACGGGTCAGGGAAAGATCCACGAGTTCCTCCTCCCCTCTGGAAGCAGGAACAGCCTTCCCTGGGCAGGCCCTGCCCGGACCCACCTCCTCCCGCAGCTCGTACTGCTCGATGAGCTTCTTGAGCCTCTCGGCCAGCTCCATGTTCTCCTGGCGCAGCTTGGAATTCCGCTCATTGTGCTGCTCCATCTGCAGCTGGATGTCGTTCAGCGTCACCTGGAAGTGCGAGGTCACCTCCTTCCTCTTCTCCTCCTCCTCCCTGGCGCGCTGGACGCCCTCCTCCTGCGTGAGGGACACGGTAGGGAAGGGAGGAGATGGCCCAAATTAATGTTCCCAAGCCATCCAGCCTCCTTACATCCATCAGCAGAGCACTCAGAGCCTTCCCCCTTCCCTTTTTTCAGTGGATAAACCCCGAAGGAACAACTTGGACGCTGTGGGTAATGCTGGCTCAACACCAAAATTAAAGCATTGCCCTGATGGCAGAGTGGAGGCAAGCACTGGGAAAGGTGGATTTGCCAAAATGGCTCATGGGGAAGGGATCCAAGAGCTCGGGAAGGAGCAGAGCCTGGAGAAACTCACCTTGAGGGTGCGGTTGTGCCTCTGCAGCTCCCGGCACAGGCTCTCCAGCTTGCTCCGCGCCAGGATGGCCTTGCTGTGCTCGCTCTGCAGGTGATCCTTCTCCTGCACCAGCTGGCTCTGCTTCTTCTGCAGGATCTTCATCTGCTTCTGGGAATTCCGGTGCTCTTCCAGCTGGGAAAGGGGAGCAGAGGGCTGGGATGCAGCAGGGCAGAGCTGTGCCCCGCTGAGGGGGCACGAGCTCGCTGTGAGTTGTGTGACAGGGCAGGGCAGGGTGACACAGAGCCCAAGGGCCTTTCTCCTTCCTGAATTCCCATCCTGCTGGAATCTGAAGGACCTGCAGGTTCCCCCAGCCCAGGAAAAACCCACCCACGGACACTTTGGACGTGCACAGGCAGCCCCAAACCTCCTCCAGTTCCAGATCCATGCTTGGAACCCCACCTGTGCCCAGAACTGAGTCTGGTTAAACGCAGGATCAGGCTTTGAGTGTGTGAAAACAGATCTGAGCTCCTCCTGCACCCAGATTTGCCAAAATTCCTCCTGTCCACGCTTCACAAACAACACCAGGCTTGACCCAGCAACGCCCACCCTCTCCTATCCAGCGCTGGAGAGAACCCAGGACACCACAAAGCTCCAGTGTATCCCTGGAATGTCCCTCTCAAAGCCCTCTCCTGCCTCCCTGAGCTGCCACATCCTCCCCCAGCCCCAGGACTCACCAGCTCAGCGTATTTCTTGCAGAGCGCTGCCAGTTTCTCCTCTGACGTGCTCAGGGTGTTCAGGGTCTGCATCAGCAAAGTGATTTCCTTGCCTGGAATGAGATGTGGAACGGGAATAACTAAATAAATAGGATAACACGGCTTTACAGAGAGTTCTGGCTCGGAAAGGTGAAGAAAAGAGGGAGGTGCCCGGTGCCTTCCCAGGAGAACAACGGGAGCAGCTGGGGAGAGACCTGGATTTTGGAGGGGAAAACCATCCCTGGGCTGGCTGGAGCCAGCTGTGCCCAGCAGAAGAGAAACCCACGGCATTCAGAGGCTGCACTGGGTGCATTCCTCACTCCCACAGCACAGGAGGACGTTCCCAAACCCATCCAGGGCTCTGATTTCACCGAGGACCACCAGCGTGGTACAAAATCCATTCATCCACGCGCTGATATCCTCAGCTCCTCAGCTGGAGCAGGGAATCCCTCACCTAAACCCTTGGCTTTCTTCTTCTCCTGAGCCTTCTTCTGATCCCGCTCGCCGCCCTCCTCTCCGGGCCGGAATTCCTCGCTTCCCTTGGTGTTCTCCTTCTCCCCGTTCATCTCGGGGCCGCCCGGCTCCTGCTCCCCGTTCCTGGGGGATTCGCTCCGGCCCTTGTCGGGTTCCTCGGGCTCGGGGGGCTCTCCCTGCCCTCCGTCCTCCCCCGGGTTCTCCTGGCTGGCATCCACACAGTAGGTGTTCAGGATGTCCTCCAGCTGCCGGCTCAGCTCCTCGGAGACGTCGCGCACGGCGGGACGGGAGGATTTGGGATCCTCCTGAGTGAGGGGAGCTGGGGGGAAAAACGGCAACACAAAGCATGAGGCTCCCCCCTCCTCAGCCTGCTGGAAGCACACAGGGAATGGGAGGTTTTTCCTGGCTGGACTTCCAGCAGGATAAGCTGCTTTGTTCCGGCTGCGTCTCCAGCCGGCTGCCCTGACAATGGCAGGGCATTCCCAACAGCCTCTCCTTTGATCAGCAGAGCATGACCAAGCCCCTGACATCTGTCAAGAGGGAAAATTCCACCCTCTCCCCTCCTTTTTTTTTTTTTTTAAGGAAAGCAGGTTGTGTGTGAGCTTTTTCCACCCACAGGAATTGGCAGCTCGGATCTCCAGGGTTGGGCTTTTTAGCATGACAATGGATTTTAAACCTGGGTGAGCAGCTGGATCCCTGGGATCAAGCATCCCTAAGCAGCAGGGATGGAGCAGGCAGAACATCCTGGCAGCAGCCAGTAAAGGATAACTCCTGCAGGACTGCACACACACCGAAATAGGGGAAAAACCTCAGGATTTTCTGCCCCTACAAAGAGCTGGATAAGGCAGCCCAGCCTCATGCAGAAAAAGCAGCTCCCTGACTCTTCCCAGGCTCAAACCCGCCCTCACACATTCCAGGGAATGCCAGCACTGCCCCCAGCCGTGGGCAGGGACAGAATTCCCTGGTCTCCAGGGATCCCTCACCTTCCGGGGCTGCTGCAGCCTCTGGTAAGTCTCCCTCTTCCAGCCCCATCCTGCTGCTTGTTCTGGAAGGACGTGGAGCTTCTTTGGTCTCCACTCCCTGGTTCTTCATCACAGCCTTTCCACCCTCTCAGGCTCTGCAGAAACAGAGAGGGAGCGACTTTAAGGACACCTGAAGGATTTTAGGAGTCATCGGCCCAGGCTGGGAAGGAGCCTGTTCCCTGCAGGAGCTCTGTGCTGAGGAAAGCATCGCCTGGCTCCCAGTTTGTGTCAGGACAACTCCTATTCCAGCTGTGGAGAGCTGGGATCTCTTCCTGGAGCAAAGCAGAACCTCCCAACCCCCAGATAACAGAATTTTAACCCCCTCAGCCCTTTCTGCCCTCCCCAACTCTCGGATTTCAAAGCTGACCCAGAGAATGGAGCCTGCACAGCACACAGACCAATTCCTACTGAATTCCCCCGGCCAAGGAGAGCCTGAAACCCCAGCTCCTCACCCCCGAGGGGTTTGGATGTTCTCAGCCTTCCCATCCTCTGGGAATTAGGAGCTGAAGATGCTGCTGGTCTAGAGAGAAGGACGGGGCTGTTCCCAGAGAAGGCAGAGCCCCTTCCCGTGCCCCCCGCCGGGACCAGCCCTGCCAGGGCTCCTGCAAGGAAAACCCGAGGGCAAAGCGGCGGCAGAGCCCGGCCCGTGTCGCCACCCACGTGCGGGATCTCCAGGGCAGCGCCCTTCACCCGCACCTGCCCCGCGCCTCGGGCGCTCCTTTTCCGCTGCTGCTGCTGCTGCAACCGCGCAGCTCCCGGCCGAGAACCGGGGCTCGGAGTGCGAACCGGCCCCGCAGCACCCCGGGACGCCCCGGCCCATCGCTCCCTTGGCACCGGCACCCCCGGCCCGGCCCGGCCCGGCCCGCGGTGCCCCCGTTACACCGGGAACCGGCAGCTCCGGGCCCCCCGCTCCCCCCAGCCCCGTTATCGCCCCTGGCGCGGCCCAGCCCCCGGTGGAGCCTCCGCCTTCACCACCCCCCTCCCGTTAAAGCAGCCCTGCGCTGCCCCCCCCTCCCCGCACCGCCGTGACGTCACGCGCGCACCCCGTGACGTCAGCGCCGGCGGTCTGACGCAGGTGCCGCCTCGTTCCTCAGCCAACGGGCGCGCAGGGCCCGGCGGCGGCCCGGCGCATCGGCGGGGCGGTGGGTGCCGGTGCCCGCCCGGGGCCCGCCCGGTGCCGGGGTGGCGGCGGTTCCGGCGGTACCAGCGCTGAAGGAGCGGCTCGGCCCGGGGCCTCCAACGGCCGCGCGTGCGCCCGCCCGCGCCGCCGCCCAATCAGCGCCCGCCGCGCGGGGGCTGCCGGGAAGCACCGGGGAGACGCGGCAACCGCGGCGGGACGCGCCGGGGGAACTACAGCTCCCGGCATGCTCCGCGCGCGAGAGAGACCGCGAAAACTACAGCTCCCGGCATGCTCCGCGCGCGCGCGAGAGACGCCGTAGAAACTACAGCTCCCGGCATGATCAGCGCGGGGGTCGCCATAGGAACTACAGCGCCCGGGCTGCTCTGTAGGCCTGGAAGGAGAAGAGGTGGAGGAGGAGTAAGAGAAGGAAAGAAAGGAAACTGTGGCCTGCAATCCCGCCATGCCTCGGGGAATGGGGAGGAAGAAGAGGAGGAGGAAGGGGAGGAGAAAGAAGATATAACTAGTTCTTACAACTCGCAGCATGGCACACAAAGGGCCGGGCCTGCGGCCTACAACTCCCACCCTGCCCCTCGGGGCGGCGGCGGGGGATGGGGGGAGGGAAAAGTGTGGAGAAGAAGCAGAGGAGGAAAGAAAGGGGAAAACTGTGGCCTACATCCCCCAGCACGCCCTGCGCGTGACCACCCAGGGGACTACAACTCCCAGTACACCCTGCGGCCTACAACTCCCAGCACGCCCCGCGCGCGGCTCCGCCGTTACCGGGCGCCCCCCCCCCCCCCCCACGGTCCCGGAGCCCCCTCAGCCGCAGCCCCGAGCCCTCCCCGGGCACCCCCCATCACAGCACACCCGGGCACCTGCACAGCCGGAGTTTATTCGTTCCACAACAAGGGCTCGGCTCCCCCCCTGCCCCGCCACACCCCAGAACTCGGTGTTTGCTCCTCTGTTTTTAATGAAATCGTGGCAAAGTCACTCAAAAAGCGCCGAGGAGGCTCGGGGAGCTCCGTGGTCACGCACAGAGGATGGGAGGGAACGGGAGAAGCAGCGGGCCAGCCCTGAGCCCGGTGGTTTCCAGGTGTGCCTGCCTCACAGCGCTTATTTACAGGAATTGCAGAAATTTCATATATATAGTTTTCTCTGTGGCCCAATTAGACAAATAATCTACCTATCTATAATATAAAAAATACAGAGATTTGCCGTTTTTGGAAGTAAAATGTGCATTATCCGACTGTGAGCAGGAGGTAAACCTGAAAACCTGGTGCTGCTGGAGCTCCCACCACCACTGGCAGGTGGAGAGAAATCTTCCTCCACCCCAAACCACCCCAAGGCAGGAAAAACCCAGAATTCAGACCACGTTTCTCATGGAAAATAAAGTATTTCAAGTAAAGATGAAGGTGGGTTTCAGCATTTCAGAGCCCTGGTAGCAGTCAGTACAATGCAAACCAAACCTGTGCAACAGCAGCTGTGCTTCCTGCTCCAAAAAAAGCCATCCCAGTTCCCATCTTTGGGCTCTTGTTGCTTTTTTTTTTTTTTTTTGACTCCTTGGAAATACCACTAGCAGTTCTTCAAAAAACAACCAAAAAAATATCTAGACAAAGGGAAGCAGCAGGAAAAAAAAAAAAAACCAACAAAAACAAACTTCCCAGCAGTGAGAGAATTTCTCATTTTTCTGTCCATTTTCAGTATTTTGCATCAGGGAACTGGGCCCTGGGAGGAAAGCCAGGGCTAAACTTTGCTCTTGGCATATTAAGAGTCTTTAATAAAGAGTAACATGTGCAAAACCAAAAAAAAAAAAAACACCAAAAAAAAAAAAAATAAAAGAAGAAAAAAAAAATTTAAATAGATCAACCCACATTTCTCAGAATTACTGTGGCCAGAACAGCTCCCTCCTCTCCGTGTCCTCACCCAACCCAAGGCCGGAGTACCCGAGGTAAGAACTGCATTGGGGAGACACCACCACAAAGAAGAAGCCACCAAGAGGTGCCACCTGTCACCTCCGTGTCCCTCCTGCCTCCAAAGCCACGGGAGCAGCAGCCCAAAGAAACAAGGAGCAGAAATTCCCCTTCTTTCCGGGAGGACCGAGCGCTGTTTGTATTTGCAGAGCTTTCCTAAACAGGTGGAGTGGATGTCCAGCCTTCCCAGCCAAGACCAGCAGCTGCTCTCCCAAACTTTCCAGAAAGTTTGTGGTGGTTGTTTTGGGTTTTTTTGTTGTTGTTGTTGTTGTTTTGGGGATTCTCCCCAGGGCGTATTATAGCTGGAATCCTTCCATGGGAGCCTCGGATTGCTGGAAGATGTATTGCTGCTGGTTCTCATCCACCTGGGGAGCCACGGCCGCGTCGTCCTCCACCCCAAAGTAGTGCTCGATCAAATCAAAGGCTTTCTGGTAGATCTCCTGGTTCTCGTGGCTCTGGAGGAATTCTATTTTATCCAAACCTTTGAAGGAGAAAAAAGTGCAAAGGGATGAAACAAAGAAATCCACTCTCCATCCTCGTCGCTCTCTTCTGGGAGCAGAACTGACACCTAAATCCAACTATTCCAAAGCTGCCCCTGGATCTCATCCCTGCCAGGCAGGTTTAGCTCATGCAGATGTGCTCCTAGCTGGAGGCTCATCCCAGATTCCAGTGGAATTCAAACAGCTGGCTGTGAGGAATTTGGTAGCTGCAGGGGGTAG
Organism: Corvus moneduloides; assembly: GCF_009650955.1. Classification (NCBI taxonomy): domain Eukaryota; kingdom Metazoa; phylum Chordata; class Aves; order Passeriformes; family Corvidae; genus Corvus; species Corvus moneduloides. The sequence goes on from NC_045498.1 coordinate 5,446,012, forward strand.
GGAGGAGCAGCAGCCTCCAGCTTTCGCTGCCCTAATTAAATCCAGTGCTGCACTGAAAGCATCCATGCACAATATACCCTCAAGAATTCCAGGAATTACTCTTCCAGGGACAATCAGGACACTCAGAGTAATGAGAGGGCAAATCAGACCAAAATAGGAACGTGCTCCTCCTCAAAGCATCGAGAGCAGGACAAAAAAAAAAATAATAAAAAAAAAAAAATCCATCACCACCAAATTAAGTCACTCCAGGGAAAAGCAAAGTCTCCCTGGATTTCCAGTGTTCAGCTGTGAAGAGTCAGAGCAATTTTAGACCCAGAACTGTCACTTTTTACTTAGCTCAGCTCATTTCTGGTGCCATGATTTTCAGCTTGGACTCCAGATCAGAGCTTTTACTTCCAAGTATTTTCTCCTTGCCCAATAAATGAGTTTGAAAATCTTCTGGAACAAATATTGGCTATTTTGGAATATAATAAACCTCTCAACAGAGCAGAAAAGCAGCCAAGAGACCCTTGCAGTGCCCAAAGCCCCACCTACCATAGGCCTCCTCGATCAGGCTGCAGTAGGGGTTGATCCCAGTCCCACTCTGGTTGGCTTCCTGCTCTCCCAGCCTCAGGATGTTCTCCAGCCCATTCAGTGCCACCAGAACAATCTTGGAGTCCATGACAGTCAGCAGGTCACACAGAGGCTTGATACAACCCAAATTCACCAGGTACCTGGAGAGAGAGAGCAGCACCAACATCCACTGCGTGCTCAGGAGCTGGGAAGCATCACCTCTGCTCCCTTGGAAAGGGAAATCCATAAAATCTATAAGAATTTTTCATAAAAATACGAAACGCATAAATTTACCTTAAAATACACGTTTACTGCTCGGCAAGGTTAATTTTGATCCATTTATTTGCATTTGTACAACCCCTTATTTTCAGAAATCTCTTTTTTTTTTTTAAGCAAAGGAGCCACTTCTGAAATCCAGGAGCTGCTCAAATTAAGTCCCCACTGGAATTTCATCTGTCATTAAGTCTGGACACTTAACCTAAGCTATCCAAAGAGGCATGGACAAAGTTTGGGACTAAATTACCCTCATCCAGAAGGAAATTCCAAGTTACAACCCAGCTCTTCCTGGCTCAGGTTCTCTCCAGAACTCCTCCAAATTCCTCGTTTGTCTGGCAATTCCCATCAAGGCCAAGCTCCCAGGAACCCAGCCAGATGTGCCCCAGGAGGAGGCCCCTCAGGGAATACCTGATCTGCTCAGGAGTCCCTCCTGACGTGGCGTTGGTGATGGCCCAGGCTGCCTCTTTCCTCGTGCGGAATTCTGCTTTCTGTAGGATTTCTATCAGCACTGGGAAAATGTTGGCATCTATGACTGCCTGGGAAGAGAGGGCAGGGAGAGGGGTTGGGATTGGCAGTGTTGTTCCCAAAAGGCTTCTCAGCACCTGAAAGAAACCTCTACCTCCGTATCTCAGCGTAAAGAACTTCCCAAGCTGTACCCTTCAGTGATTCCTGGGTTTTATTCCTCAGGCAAATCCTATTAAACAGCAGATATTCCATAACCAGCACAGCAGACAATCCCTAGGAACGCTGAAAGCACTGCTCTGCCTCCCTATGTAGGTCAGGAAAAGGATAATTAAACCTCAACGAGCTCCAGCTCTTCAAAGGGATTGAGGATGGAGAAATTCACTTATTCCAGTGATCCAACCTCAGTCCATGTGCTGGTGCCATTCCCAAGCTCTTCTTTAGCTCGTTTGGCAGCAGCAAATTGGTAAAATTACTGCAGAATAAGAGATGTGACCAAATCCAGCCTCTAAGAGTCAGGGTAAGGAAAAAGCTGCAAACCCTTAATGCTGAGCTTGGAATTTGGGATCACTGCAGGCAGGAAGGAGAAAACTGTACCTGGATTTGTGCTCTGTTCCCTGCTGTGATGTTGGATATGGTCCAGCACGCCTCTTTCCTGATGGATTCCTTGGGACTGCTTAATAAATGTAGGAGGCAAGGCAGGGCTGAGCAGTTTAGGATCACCTTTGGCACAAAAGAAGAAGTGAGATCACCCGATCCAGGCACAGCCACTGCACCCCCTGCAGGGAATTCCTCTCCTCTCACCTGGGTCTGGATGTCGTCCCCTGTCACGATGTTGCCAACTGCTCGAAGAGCTGGAGAGGCCACTTTGTAATCGTTGTGCCTGCAGGAAAACCGTGCAAGGACAAACCCAAATCCATCAGATCCCCAGCATATTCGCAGTATTCCCCTCCCCATTATCCCATCTGCATTATTTCCTTAGGATTCCATCCCCTGCCACACAGAACACATGGGAAGCTGAGCATATTGCCACTGAAAACAAAGCTGCAACACAGTTTGATCCCTTGCATCCCAATTCCATCCTCTTTTCCATATGGATTTTGGAGAAACAAAGTCAAACTGATTTTTCCTAGGCACTGTTCTTTGATTTGCCTCATAACCAGGCTTCCATTTGAAGTTTGAGAGCACACAACATTCTGCCATCATTCAGGAAATCTGGGAAGGGAGAGTGAAGTTCTTCCCAGTTGTCTGTGTAGTTGGCCCACACTCCTGTGATCCAATTTCAGAAACTTACAGGGATAAGGTTTCTTTGAGCAGCGAATTTGTAAATTTTTGGGGCAGATATTGAGACCAACACAAGTGCTTTTCCATAGTGTAGAGAAGAACTGGAAAATCTTCAGCTCAGGAAGACAAACCAGCAAATTACAGCTGTGAACCTGCTCCAGATCCTCCTATACCATCCCAGGTCAGCTCAGGTGCCTGGATCCCGTGTGCACAGGAGGTTTGGAATGCTCTGATGGGATTTTTTATGTGTCCTGCTCCCAGCCTGGCAGATACTCACATTAAGAGCTCCACCAGCCTCCTGCACACCCCTGAGTCCACCACAGCCTGGATCTTCTCGTTGGGACCATCGGACAGGTAGGACAGAGCCCAGCACGCGTCTGCCAGCAGGTCAGAGTCACTGTTGAACAACAATCGGGACAACACTGGCAGGCAGGGAGACACCTGCAACAACAGCCACCACCCAGGGTTAGTCACCAGGCCAGGACCACCACACCTGCAGGCAAACCCCTCCTGCTTGTGCTGACTGCTCAGGTAAAGTCCTGCACGGCCACAGATCCCTCCTCCCAGTCAGCAGCTTCCCACAGCTCCTAAGCAGCGTCCAAAGCCACCTCAACAGCTTTGTTGCTACACTCAAATGACACTGAGGAATTACACTGAGCTTTGGAAGCTCCTCATGCTCCTATAAAAGAGCTCTGCTCCATTTCTGATTCTAAAGAACCCTAAACAGCTCAGGATTCAGACCATCAAGTGACACCACAATCACTTTTAAGTGGGTTTATATTTACACTCAATTCAGGTTTCACCCCTCACCACAGACTTCCCAGCTTTGATAGGTGAGTTTGCACTTTAAAAAAGTGAAAACTCATTGATTTAAAACATTTGTTGTGTTACCAAAGGAGGATGAGACACCTGAAAAGTGAGCAGCAGGACCTTTAGTTAGGTTGCCTGGAAAGGGAAGCTACCCCAGCTCCCAGGAGTCACGGTTTGCAGCATTCGGAAGTCTCAGAATAGTTGTTGGTCATAATTGAAGTCCCAAAATTCCAGAGCTCATAAGAAAATGATTTAGAGAAACTTTCTAGGGAAGCTTGAGCCTGTCCCTTATTTGAGGGGTCCAGCAGAAAGGTTGGGAAAAATTAAACAGGTCCTCAAACAGTGCTGAACATCCAGCTCAACCTCAGCAGGAAAAACCTCACCCTGTGCCCTCCTTGAGTTCAACAGCCCAGAACAACCCAGACAAACATCTTCACTGGCTGTCTCCCCATCACCTGGCTGCCAACAAGGCATTTCTTCTCACCTTATCAAATTCAGGAGGTGGACTCTTCCCTCTGCACAGGTTTGACAAGGCCCAGACAGCGTTTCGTGTCATTGTCAGCCTGGTGGACGTGGTAAGGAGCCTGAACAGAGAATTACCAGGGATTATTGTCCTTGATGTGGAAGCAGAGGGAATCAAAGGAATTAAAACTAAAATATTTCATTCCAGTTCAGCCCAGGAAGACACTCCCAGCCCTCACCAGAGACCAAGTGACACAAACTCCTCAAGAGCCTGAGCTCTGAGGAGGACGTGAATCCTGTGGGATGAGGAGTCAGGCAGCCACCTGTGACTGACACCAGGAACAGCAAAATCAGCCATTTGTGACAAAGCCTCACCTTTCCAGGAGTGGGATAAAGATTAATTCCTGTCAGAGCAACAAGAACCCAGGCCTGACAGATCTACATTATCACCACGCTGAGGGAGGTGGTGGGAGAGAACTGCTCCCATTCCAAGACCCAAAAAAATCCATATCCCAAGCAGAGAACAGAAGCTCAGGGACACCCTGTGACTCCAGGAGGAGCAGCCCAGTGCAGTGTGAAGGAACATTACCCACAGGAGTCCCACTCATCTGAGCCAGTGGTTTGATTCCCAGGGATCACACACTGCCAGGCAATCTGTGGGGCCAGCTCCAGCACTGTGGCACAGTGGCACTCCCAAGAACTGCTCTGGCAAGTGTTTGTGGCTACTCACATTAATAAGGGAGGAAGAATAGCGCAGTTAAGGACGTAATCTCTACACACAGAGCTGTCTCCAGCAATGTTCCCCAATGCCCAGACAGCCTGAAAGGAAACAGCACCAGTTTTAGCATTCCCAGGTTCTAAGAGGGAGAAACAGGCAGTGTGCTAAGGAAGCAACTTTCCTGTAATTCCAGGCAAACATTCCATGTGTGCTCTGGAGCCAGTCGGGATCACTCCGTTGAAACACTGCCATTTTTAACGTGTGGTTCTCCCCAAAAAAATCCCAGAGGAAGGAGTGATCCTTACCTGTTCCTGAACATCCTCAAAGTCAGAGTTTAAGAGCTCTATAAATATGGGAACTGCCCCAGCCTCAATGACAATTTTGGTTTGTTGGGAAGTCCCCGAGGCGATGTTTGTCAGGGCCCACGCAGCCTCAAACTGAAACAAGTGACAAATGGGGATTAAAAAAAAAAAAGCCTGATTTAGCAAAATAGCTGTCATTACATTCTGGCTACAATTCCTGCAGCTTCTGCTACCAAAGGTTTTGTGAGAGAAAGGAAGAGAACACCTCAGCAGTCAAAGGATTTTATTTTCTTGAGCAATAAAAGAGCCACAACTGCTAAAAGCCTTCTCAGAGGCCACAGCTGCTCAGAGGACAAGCAAGAGAAGATGTCACCACCACATCATTTCATCTCCACAACCATTTCCCAGCAAGAAAAGTGAAGAGACACAGTGCATAAACACACGAAATAGAAATTTCTCGGTATTTCATCTGACATCCCAAAGATGCTGCGAGTTCAAGGGAAGCTGAGCAGCAAATCCCCTGCTTTTGCCTCTCTTTCTTGGTTTAAAATCAGATTTCCACCCAGTTCTCCTGGAAATTAAGCCCCTCTGGTCCATGGCCTGGGGCCAGAGGCAGGGAGAAAGATGAAAGCAGTCATCAACTTGGATCAAATTCCATGTATGGAAGTCTCTTGAACCCCTCCAAAGGAACCAGGAGGTTCAGGAATCTCAGGAAGCCACCCAGGCCTTCCCCCTGCCCCAGGCAGGATCAGCACTGTCCAACCCATTTCTAACATTTCTTGGCCTCTACTTAAAAGCCTCCAGCAATGGAGGTTTTTCCTCACACAGTTTCTTCCTGTGTTTATTCCATGGCTCCAGCAGCTCCCAGCAGAAATATCAGCTACAGGAAGGCCAAACTCTCTCCAGCTGCAGCTGAATTAGGTTATTTTTTCACCAGTGTTTTTCCAAGAATTTAATTCAGAGCAATTTACAATTTATTTTTTTTCCTGGCCATTACAGACTACTTTTGTCTTCTCCTACAGATCACATAACCTGCATTTTTTGGGGTTCAAAACATCATTTTTCCCTGACAGCACCTGTGGATTCTCATTGCTAAGCAAAGGTTAAACAGCTCCACACCCTGAAGAATTGATAAAAGAATCTCCTTTACCTGTAATGTGCAATTTTCACTTCTTTTCAGGAATTCCACGAATCTCTCCACCACTCCCTGAGTGTTTATCACCTCATCTATTGGAGGATTTGGCTCTGAAACAGCACGGCAGTGTCAGAGAGTGAACAGGCCTCATGCAGGGGAATAACAAGCCTGAAGTGTTAATTTAATTATCTCAAACTGGACTGAACTCATCAGGGCAGCTCGGCAGAATAATTGTCTGTACAATTCACACAAGTGGCAATCACCAGCAGTACAAGAGATGATCACATTTCCAGATTGTGGATACTTATTTTCCCCAAGCTGCAAAGCTTTTCTGCACAAACCCTTGCAAAAAGCAGGCTCTGTTAGATCCTGGGGCAGGGGTGAGTTATTTTTACCTTTGGAGAGTAATTTCCTGAATTTCTGAGTGGTTGCTAGCTGTAGGTCAGGGTCATCTGAGAACAGCATCTCTACCATCTCTCCTGTGATCAATCCCTCCTGAAAAGATGCAGAGGAGACAGAGAAATGGTTTCATTTCAGACTGAGACTATTTCAGGCATCACACACACGACATCCTACCACCATTTGGGCTTAGCCAGAAACCCAGAGATTCAAGACTGGGGATCCCAGCACATTATTTACCTCCTCGCAGACTCTTCCAGTTCACATTTGCAATGGGAGAAAAGGGGAAGACACTGGAGGAGGATTTTGAAGATGCAGCTGGAAATAACCCTTGGTAAACCAGAGTGAGCAGCAGGATGGGGATTCCCTGGCATGGGCTGAGCTTGGCAAGGCTCATGGCTCCACTGGCATCCCTCTGGACCCCCCAGAGGAATAAAATTTCCCCTCAGGAATAAATTGCCTCTTTGCATTTTAGCCAAGGGTTTGTGGCTGTTCCAGCTGCCTGCACCAACTTACACCAACATTCTCAAAAGTGTGGGAACAGAAACATTGGAGGTTGGCAGTTCTGTGCAATCAGAGAATCCCAGAATGGCTCAGGGTTGGAAGGAGCTTAAAACTCATCCAGTTCCACCCCCTGCCATGGGCAGGGACACCTTCCACTATCCTAGGTTGCTCCAAGCCCTGTCCAGTCTGGGATAATTCCAGGGATGGGGCAGCCACAGCTTCTCTGGGGATCTGTGCGGGGCCTCCCCACCTCCAAAGCATTAAATTTGTCTGAAGGCAACAAGGAAAGGCACCTTACCCCACATGTTGTGGAAGTAACGTAGGAATCCACCAGGAGACTATCAAACATGGAGTCATCTTCATTGATCAACTCCACATTCCTTCTTTTGAAGAGCTGGTGGGGAATAAAACACGGGGGTTGTTATTAGAAAGCAATGATGAACAGGCTCCACAACCTGACATTCTTGTTCCTCAACCAAGATCCCTCCTAGACTGAACGTAGCCTGAGTAAAAAGCGGTCATTAATAACAGCTCTGCACTCTCAGGACTAGTCTGGCACACAAACATGCTGAGTCTTGCCCTCAGATGTGCAAATGCCCAAGTCACTGAGACAATGGGGCAGGCAAGTGCAGAATTTGGCCAAAAGTCATGGAAACTGACCAAAAAGCAGCTTGGGGAGGCACTAATAAAGCAAATATTTAGTCCCACACACATCGCTTGGGAATCACCTCACACTTCCAGAGACCTCCAAGCCAAAAAAGAAATACAGTCAGGGTTAAAAAATACATGCAGGCCAAACTTTCACTTGCTCTTCCTGTTTCTCCAGGAAATAATCCCTTTCACTAATTACATCTAAAAAAAAAAAAAAACCACCACCACCTTTAAAACCAAGGATCTGTGAACAACAACAACAAAAAAAAATCCTCGAGTAGCCCCAAAAAAAAAACCACCTCGAGTAGCCCAAGAACAAAGTGCTTGGAAAGCTCTCCATGGGAGCTGGCTCCAGAGAAAAAGAGAAAAGCAAGATCTCGGTTAGAAGAGGAAAAAATAAGGACTGCCAACAAACCTTAATGCACAGATCCTTGAAGATTCCAGTTAGGCAGCAGCACAATCTGGGTTGTGTTAAGGCTGAACACAACCTACTCAAGGTGACAGTTACCTGTTGCTCTCGTTTCTGTTTGCGCAGCTGAATCCCTTCCTCTTCTCTTCTCCGGCGCATTTCCTCGGGATTTAGGGCTTTGTTCTTGTAGCTCTTCATTCGATAGTTTTCTGTGAAAACAGGAGGAGTTCTGCCTCAGGCTTCCTGCCACTGCTCCTGGGTGTCCTTCCCGAGGAGCTCCACGTGCATGAGGCATGGAATAACCAGCTCAAACACATTTCTTCCCTCAAAGCACCTTTGGTTTTCAGCAGGAATTCTTATTTCCTTGCTACCATCAAGGACTTTTTTTCCCCAGAGGTTCACAAGGCAAAAACCCAACAGAACAAAGGTGTTGAGTTTATAACAACAACAGAACAGAGCTGAACGTGAGGGACAGGCCCCGTGTGTCCCACCAGGTGTTCAGCACCTGACCTACTTCTGCTGCTGCTTCAGAGCTGAGTAATGCAGCAATTCCAACCTGATTCCTCCAGAGTTTGCCTCCCAGTCAGGGAAGGGACACTCCACTACCTGGCACAGCTGCAGGCAGCCAGGGCCAAGCTGTAACTCAAGTAGGGAAGGATGCCAATCCCTCACTGCTCCAGCTAGAACCTCCTGCTTTCACCACGGGAAAACTCTCCAAACTCTCCCATTTCTGACGTTATTTGCACATCTGTGCCCTTCTCAGGACAGGAAACAATCAGGATAAACATCAGAGGCCCAACTAGTCCTGAACCAAGTGACCACTTCAGAACTCATTTGAAAACCAACATTTTTGGTTTCTTCTCAGCTCTTAAGGGCAGGTGGAAGTGTTCTGTGGAAGTTTGCAGTTTTATCTCCTTATCCCCCCCATTTCAAACCTGAGGCACCCTCAGCCCCGTGGCTCACAGAAAGTTTCAGTCTCATTTATCAACCGCCTCCAGCCGCTCTGGAGCCCTTCCAAAATCAACTGCAGAAGTGTCAGACCTAAAAGTCCACAGCCAACCCAAGAAAAAACAAACTAAATACAAATATCCTACTTTTCATTACTAAGGAAAGACAAAACAACTGGAAAAATTAGTATTTTAACAGGAGAGGAAACAAAATACTTTCAGTTCCATGATTTCCCAAAACCAGCTAAAAAGACACCAAACAAGAGAGAAATCTACAGGTTTTAGGGGTTTATATCTGACCATACAATAGCCAGGTGTCACCTACATATAGATTTAAATTCAGGAAATGTATTTAAGCACCACTGCTCTGCTTTTATTCATATTTCCACCCCACTGCTGATGGCTCATGCAGCCACACGGAAGAGTAAGAGTTGACAGCTTAATTCTTTAAACAATTGAAGAATCTTAATCCTCCTTTTGGAAAGCAAAACCTCCAATTAAAAGGTGGTTTTTAAGAAAAGGAGGAAGGAAAAGTGAGGATCCACGGGATTACCAGGCAGTCACATAAATAGCCAAGTGACACATGACAGTTCAGCTGCCTCCAAACTCAGCTGTGCCACCCCAGAGTTGGGAAAGAGCCAGACTCAGGAACACCCAGAACCTTGTCCTTTAAGTTGGACTTTTTTTTTTGGTCCCAGGCCATCAAGAACTGTCATCCTGCAGGGAAACCCCGGAGATAACTCTTCAGGGCTGGTTGTATTTGTCACATCACTGTGCAACACTCTGTGACCCAAAATTCCCTATTTTCTCTCACACAGGTTTATCCCTCCAGATGATTTCCATTAACTTTTCCCAGTTCATCATCTCTGTCAATGCTTTAATGGCACGAGAATGCTGATTTGTGACATTCCACCCCATTTCCATGGCAACAGAGGGATGTGAGAAATGCAGGATCAGGGCCTCCCAGTGAGCTTCTGTCTGCAGCAGGACCAAACTCAGGGAATAAAACACAACAGGACAAATTCTGCGTTTGGAATGTTTCGGTACAAAACATCCAGTTCATCCCCAAGTGCAGCTTTGTGTTAACCCTAAACTCCCAATTCCATCTGTGGGAATACCCCCAAAACCCTTTCATCAGGCTCTGGGAGTAGCTGGGCTGTCAGGAATGGGGAGCAATCCCCTGCTCCTAAGGGAGTGATGCATGGAACAGACTCCAGCCACAGACTTTCCCTTTGCTCTGCAAAGATTTGCTTTTATGGAAGCACCAGTGGACACTGAACTCAGAACCTCAGAGAGTTCACGCAAGAAAACAGCAAATCTTGCCAGATTCACTCCATTTAAAAGAGCTCTGATCCAGCTTGGACAAAACATCCCTTCTGCTTTAGGAAGCCCACAGTTCCCCAGGTTTTGCCTTTTGTATCTCCCTGGATTAGTGCACTTCATTTGCAGCAGCTCCAGTGAAAAATAAAATAATAATAATAAAAAAAAAAAATCAGTATTTGCATTTCAAACTTAAGGACGAAACTGAAGCGAACAACACCTTTCCAATTCCCTGTGTAAAGCAAAACCCCTCAGGAGCCGGAAGAAATTTGGCTCCTGTTGCATTCACTGAGGGGGAAAAAAATCCACCAGCTGTCAAAGAATTACTAATCCAAGTTGCCACACTCATAAACTGGAGGATGAGAAGGTATTTAGCATTTAAAAGAAAGGAAAAACAAGGTGAAGCTTCACTTTAAAGGCTCAGCAGAGCACTCAAATCCCTGTAAAGCCAACGCAAGTTCGAGCAGAAAACTGTAATTCCAGGGTTGTTACTATAACGGCTTCTTGACGTTCCTGGATCAGGAATCCAACCCTGCCTCTTCCCAATTCTCTGCATGACAAGAAGCATTTGCTTCAAACATTTTATTCAGCTGCTGATTAAAGCCTGGGAGCTGAGTCACTGCAGGGACTTGTGCTGCTTAGTCAGAGCGAAGGCACAGAGCTCACACTGCCAGACCTGACACGGCTCTTTTGAAGCCAAAACACCCTTTCCCACAGGGAATCTTCCATAAGGAATCTTCCAAAGGTGGCTATGAATGCACAGCCTGGCCAGGAGGGCTGACAGCTGCTCTCTGCAGTGGGGAAGGGTTGGAGAATTATGCAAGTGTAAATAAATACACTTGAGGAACTTCATCAGCACTAATCTGCCAATTAGTGCCCGCTGGGGACATTCCCAGCTCTCAGCAAGCACCAGGTGACCTCCAAAGGCCCTTTCCACCCAAGTTTTCCCTGGGATAGTATAAAGTTGGTGGTTTACAATTTAAACTCCCCTAAATTAGACAAATCGCAGCAAAATTAATGGAGTGAACTACTGAGTTGCATGGGACAAACCTTATTCCTCGTATTTCTCCACTTCCCTGAAATCCCAGAGGAAGTGCCCATCTCTTCCTAACATAATTAACATCTCCAGAGGACTCTCCTAGAAAAAAGTGTGCCCAGGACAACTTTATTAAGTGAATTGAAACGCTGGAAAAAGAAGACTAAATCATCTGTACTACTTAAACACAAACCAAATGAAATTGTTGGCAATAAATATATAAAAGTAGTTGAATTAGTTGTACAGACTGTAGAAAAGGACAGCTCCAGAAATCAGTCAAAAGCACGTGGATTTTTTTTGCTGTCACTGGTAGTTTTGCAGTGAATCAACAAAAAAAAAAAAATAAAAGAAAAAATTCCCTTTGCTTGCTCAGAAGACAAGAGGGCAAAGGAAACTAAACAGGAGAACAACTACACAAGAAATCCTATCAAACAATCACAACTCCGGGCTGTCCCCACAGCCCTGCAACTCCACCAGCTGCAGCTAAACCCTGGAAAAGCAGCCGAATTCTGCTGTGCTGTCGCTCGAGCAGGTCTGGTCTGCACATTTGCTCTCACAGGGGTTGTTCTTGGAGGGTTTGCCACAAGCAGGCTCCCACCACGGAGCTGTCCCGGAGCAGCCTGGCCCCGTCCCTGTCCCGGGCACTCGGCTCCGGGACACGCTGTGCTGGTAAATCCCTGATCCCCGCAGTTATTTGGCTGCCGTTGGCTCGTTCCCTCCGGTTCAGCTCCCGAGAGCCAGGGATGTGATATCACTGCTGGAATGTGCAGCGCTGGGAGGGGGAAGGGAGAGGCAAAAATTCTCTTTGGGGAAAATTCACAGGCAGACAGCGTTTGCTGGTCACTCCCGAGGGTCAGGAGAAGATTAGGAATCCTTTTGGAATGTCCATGCCCTGATGGAAAAAGAACCCACCAACTCCTCAGTTCAGTTCCCAATGCTACCTCCTCCTGGTTTGATCTTTTCACCCCAAAATTTGAGGGCTTTAAGTCCTCTTCACCCTGGTTTATCTATTCTGAGACATTCAGATTTCCTTTAAAAATGGACTGATCAAGCACAAGTGTCACCTGAGAGTCACTTAGAACAGTCCCTAAAACAGGGATTAACTTTAACTGAATCAACTTAAACTCGAGCCAGGAGAGTTACAGGTTAAAACCAACCAGAAACACTCAGAGATAATTACAGAGGGATCTAAAATTCCAATAAATCCATCCTTTCCAACAAGTGCTTTGCCTCAGAAACAAACAGGACTGTGTGATTTGCTAAGCAGATTTATCTGGACCTCACCAGCCCCACAACTGAAAGCCTGAAGGAATCAGGACTTTCATTCTGGCAGGATTTTAATGATCAAACTCTCCCCCTTGACAAAGTTCATGTTTGCTCTCCTGAACTAAAGCAAACAAAGCAAAACAGCCAATTAACTGGAAAATTCATCAGCCACGGGAGTTTTATTAAGAATTGAGCATTAATACTGCTCCATGGGTTAAACAGCACTAAAAAAGGCATTTAAAGATGTCACTTGCACAGCAAACGAGGAATGACCTGATGACAATTTCCAACAATATCATTAACTTAAAATAATGAAAAAAACAGCCTTAGCTAATTTAAAAATAATAAAGTTACATGAGGATAATTCAAATGAGGGGGATATTAAACTCTTGCAGTGGTGGGAAGAACGGGAAGTTCCTGTGCACAAACTCCTCAGCTCCACATAAAACTGCTCCAAGACTTTCCAGACATTCACAGCAGGCCCCAGGACATTTTTCTCCTCAGAGCTGCCTGTCGAGGTTTTGCATCTCAAGCCATAAATTAAGATTTAAAAGCTGTTCAGGGCTGGGAGGTGCAGCAGCCACACAGAGATGTGGTCACTGACTTCTCCTGGAACACCACAGGAGGGTTTGGAGGCAGCAGAAAAGTTCCTGACGAGATCACAACAAGCAAGATCCCACCTCAAAGGGCACTTTTAAAGCTTCACAGAATCGTGGAATGGTTTGAAAGGAGCTAAAAGCTCATCCAGTGCCACCTCCTGCCAAGGGCAGGGACACCTTCCACCATCCCAGGTTGCTCCAAGCCCCATCCAACATGGCCTGGGATAATTCCAGGGATGGGACAGCCACAGCTTCTCTGGGAAATCCATCCCAGCCCTGCACAGGGAAGAATTTCTTCCCAGTATCCCACCTAAACTTGTCACTTTAAAGCCATTAGAGCTTCTGAAGCAGCTCTGGTTAAAAGACAATCCTGCAGGTGGAAAATGGAAACACTTTTCCTTACAGGAGAGTGAAGATGTTCACTGGAATTAAGGATTAAACACAGCTGCTACAAGCTTGGCTTTTCCACCTCACCCTTCCAAACCCTGCCTTCCCAGAGGAATCCTCAAAAAAAAAAAAAAAAAAGCCACTTCTCCTCCCCAAGCTGGGACCTTCCAGGTCAGGCACATCAAAGCAAAAAGCTGCTGGAATTAAAGCACCTTTTGAAGGGGCGACACTGAGCTGTGATTTATTTGCAGGGGGCAGAGACCTGCTCGCAACAGATTCCTCTCCTTCCCAGCAGTGTCGCGTCAGCCGCGGTGACACAGGGCCAGCTCAACACGTGCACGGTGACATTGAGGGCTGAAGCTTTCTTTTATAAAAGTCACAATAACCCAAAGCCCTGCTGGGTTATTAGAACGGCGAAGAGGTTATCTATATTCTCACTCCAACCCTGAACTCTGCGAGAGCTCAGAATTTAAATCAAGCAATTATCTGAGAATTTAAATGAAGCAGAGGTCTGACAGCCAGGGACACCCTGACGAGGCTTCAGCTGCAGCAGGTCCCGCTCAGGGTGTCTGCAGCAGGAACAGCCCTAAATACCCGAAAGTTACAGCACTGACACCCCAAAACCGGGGTCTTACAGCTCTCACAACCCAAACCCGAGCTCTTGCAGCACTGACACTCCCAAACCTGGGGTATTTCACCACTAAACCCCCCCACCCCACCCCCCGCAGCTCCCGCCCCACCCCGCAGCTCCCCAAAGTCGCTGCTGGCGTTGCCCAAAGAGGTCACAACCCCCGGCCCGCCCTCACCGAGAGCCCCCTGCAGACCCTCTGCGCCCTGAACCCCCCCGGGAACGGCCCCGGGATGACTCAGCGGCCGCGCCGGCCCCGCCGCCCTCAGCCCCGGGAGCGCCCGGGACGCCGGTGAGAGGCGAGGGCGGCGGCAGCGCGGGGCGGACGGGCTGTGCGTACTGCCCGGCCTCGCGGCGGCTCCCTCAGCCTCACCCCATCCCCTCGGCCGTGCCCGGAGCCCCCCGAGCCGCACCCGCCCCTCACGGCCCTCACCCATCGCGGCGGCTGCGGCGGCGGCTCTGGTGGTGCTGGCGGCGGCCAAAATATGGCGGCACCGGGCGGGGCGCGGGCCGGACGGCGGCCGCGCGGGGCCAAACCTGTGCGCGCGGAGGGCGGCGGGGCGCGGCAGCGGTGCTCGGGTGCCCCCAGCGGGCGGGGGCGGAACTGGCCCGGCGGGCGGGTCCCGTCACTCGGGTTCTGTCAGCGCTGCGCTGCCACTCGTGTCCCGGCACTCACGGTCTGCCACTCGTGTCCCTTCACTCGTGTCACTCGTGTCCCGGCGCTCATGGTCTGTCACTCGTGTCCCGGCACTCGTGTCACTCGTGTCCCGGCGCTCATGGTCTGTCACTCGTGTCCCGGCACTCATGGTCTGCCACTCGTGTCCCTTCACTCGTGTCACTCGTGTCCCGGCGCTCATGGTCTGTCACTCGTGTCCCGGCACTCATGGTCTGCCACTCGTGTCCCTTCACTCGTGTCACTCGTGTCCCGGCACTCACGGTCTGCCACTGTCGTCCCTTCACTCGTGTCACTCGTGTCCCGGCGCTCATGGTCTGTCACTCGTGTCCCGGCACTCATGGTCTGCCACTCGTGTCCCTTCACTCGTGTCACTCGTGTCCCGGCGCTCATGGTCTGTCACTCGTGTCCCGGCACTCATGGTCTGTCACTCGTGTCCCTTCACTCGTGTCACTCGTGTCCCGGCGCTCATGGTCTGTCACTCGTGTCCCGGCACTCATGGTCTGCCACTCGTGTCCCTTCACTCGTGTCACTCGTGTCCCGGCTTCGTGGACTGTCACTCGTGTCCCGGCACTCGTGGTCTGCCACTCGTGTCCCTTCACTCGTGTCACTCGTGTCCCGGCGCTCATGGTCTGTCACTCGTGTCCCGGCACTCATGGTCTGCCACTCGTGTCCCTTCACTCGTGTCACTCGTGTCCCGGCTTCGTGGACTGTCACTCGTGTCCCTTCACTCGTGTCACTCGTGTCCCGGCGCTCATGGTCTGTCACTCGTGTCCCGGCACTCATGGTCTGTCACTCGTGTCCCGGCACTCGTGTCACTCGTGTCCCGGCGCTCATGGTCTGTCACTCGTGTCCCGGCACTCATGGTCTGTCACTCGTGTCCCGGCACTCGTGTCACTCGTGTCCCGGCAGTTATGGACTGTCACTCGTGTCCCTTCACTCGTGTCACTCGTGTCCCTTCCCTCGTGTCACTCGTGTCCCGGCACTCATGGTCTGTCACTCGTGTCCCGTCACTCGTGGACTGTCACTCGTGTCCCGTCACTCATGGTCTGTCACTCGTGTCCCGGCAGTCATGGTCTGCCACTCGTGTCCCGTCACTCGTGGACTGTCACTCGTGTCCCGGCAGTCATGGTCTGCCACTCGTGTCCCGGCACTCGTGTTCTGTCACTCGTGTCCCTTCACTCGTGTCCCTTCACTCATGGTCTGCCACTCGTGTCCCGTCACTCATGGTCTGCCACTCGTGTCACGTCACTCTTGTCAGATCGCTCGTGTCACTTGTGTTGCATCACTTGTGTCCCATCACTCGTGTCCTGTCACTCGTGTCACTTGTGTCACGTCACTCGTGTCCCTTCACTCGTGTCACATCGCTCATGTCACTCGTGTCACGTCATTTGTGTCCTGTCATTCGTGTTCTGTCACTCGTGCCCCAGCACTCAAGTCCCGCCCCCCTCATTCGTGTCCCGTTCCCTTGGCTGCAGAGAAGGAAAAGAGGTGGTGGAGCTCAGCATTCCCCCACGAGGAGCATCCTTTGGGAATGGTGCCAGGCTGTAAGGAACCCTTGGGACAAATTCCCTCCAGTGCCAGCAGCCCAGTGGTGTCGTGGAACCATGGAACTGCTGGAGGGGGTTTTCCGTCTATCCGGGCTCGTGGGTGATGTGCCAGGCAGAGACAAACCTGGATCACACTGGGTGGTTTTATGGGGTCACTCAAAGCCCTGAAAAGTGAGGATCCCCCTTTCCCTCTCCTGATGGAGATGGGAGGAAAGAAAAATTGCCTGTGTCATCCCCACGGCAGAGGAAATGAGGACACCCGGGACTGGCAGCGACTCTGAGAATTCCTTTAATTGCTGTTAACTGCAAGTCTGTAAAAGGTTTGGAGAAAGTCGTCGTTACAAAACTACCAGCTGTTAGAATTGTTCCTGGTTTGTCACCCCAGCTAGAAAAGGCTCAGGGAGATGCGGAATAGTTCAAGAACAGAGAATATTGCACAACCAACCCACCGGTTAATTCGACTAAAGAAGAAAAGAAAGTGACACAGATGCTGCACCCTTGAGCTCTGCTGTGGGATCAGCTGGGACTCACACCAGCCCCAGGTCCCCACTGGTGTCCCCTGTGTCCCCTGCCCACCACAATCTGAGGCAGGACAAGGTGAGGCTCTGCTGGACCCACCACACCCCAGGCAGGAGCAGAGCTGTCCCCGGTCCCCAGGGGTTTGGCAGGACAGGGATGCTCCTACCAGAAGTCACCCCAAAAGAGGAAAAACCAACCCCAAAACCCCAACTCTTCTCAGTGCATCTCATTTAGTGCTGTCCAAACCCAGCAGGAAACCCCCAGCCTCAGTGGAGCGGCCCTGGAAGGGGCAGGACCAAGGCAAAAAGAGTCACCCCACCACCCCAAAGGTCAGGGAGAGCAGCAAGGCCACTGTCCCCTTGGGATAACTGTGCAGTAGCAACATCTTGTGTCATGACAAGGAAACGGCCCCAAAAAGAGGCCGTGGGGCCGAACGAAGCGTCGCAGGCAGTCACGGGGGCTTAAGGGAAGGAACCCAAGTGAGCACAGCAAAGCTGGTGGTGGCTGCAGGGCCTGGCACAGGTGGGACAGGGGGCAGATGGGCACACACAGCCTCAGCCAACAGGGACCACCTGCATTTGGGGGCCTCTCTCTCCCCAGGCTGGGAGAGGGAACGGCCAAGCAGAGGTTGAAGTGGTCAGTGGGTCAGGCTGGGGCTTTGCAAGGGCTGAACTGGGCACCACAACGAGGGGTTCTGTTCCAGGGTGACCCAAACCTCTGCCAGCCCAGCAGGGCCTCAAGTAAGAGCAAGCCACAAGGATTTTGCTTGGAGAATTTAACTAGAAAGACACAAAACCCAGTGCAGGAAGGTGGTGCAGCTGCAAAGGGGGGAGCAGCAGGCCTTGGCTCTTCGAGGAACTGCTGGAAACGGGAGTTTCCATGAGAAAAAGCTTCCAAGACAAAAAGCCAGGCAGAAGCTCAGGGTTTGGCAAGGGGTTTGGCTCCTTCCAAGGTCAAAGCCACAAGCCAAATGCCTTTTTCTGCAGCACCTCCAGCCCCCCAAGCCCTCCCTGGGTGTTGCTTTCCGGGTGGGAACTGCGGAGCAGCGAGCGGAGCAGGCACAGCCACATCCAGGAGCCTCTCAGCTGGAGGTTACACGTGCACACACAAGCAAGGAAGGAGCCAGCTGGCAGCCTGGCAGCCCCCAGCACACCTGGCAGGGCTCTGAGTGCCCAGCTGGCCCCAGGGACCCTTCACTCTGCCTCTTCCTGACACGTCAGGGTCAGTTTTGGCTTTGCCAGTCTCTAGGACCTATGGAGAAGTCGGGCTCCCCCGGGTGCCAGTGACCTCCTGCTTCCTCCTCCTGGATCTGAAGGGGTCACTTGAGTTGCCCACAGGTTTTAGCAGGAATGGAACTCCTCCTCCAGCCTGGGACTGCAATCCCCAGCACAGTCACACACAAAGGAACAGCCGGTCCGTGATTGAATTCACATTCGATGGTGGAAATGAGCCTGTGACACACGCTGGAAGCAGCTGCTTTATTCCCAGTCTTCCCACTCTTCATCTTCCAGCTGTGAACAGGAGGAAGTTTTTTCCGAACTGTTTCTGAGCTGTTTGCAACAGTTTGTTTCTGTAACTCAACAGCTCCTCCTGCCCAGGACACCTGAGCCAGCACAAAGCCCGATGTATCCTCATGCTGACACACCTTCCCAATAGGGATTTGCCTGCTTTGTTCCCCATGGGAAACCTCAGCACACTCATCCCACCTCTGCTCATCCCCTCTCTGCTCATGCAGCATCACCCCCAGGGCTTGGTGATGCTTTTGGGGAGCAGTTTTGCCTCCCCTGACTCACCTCCCCAGACATTTCCACCTTGGAGAGTGCCAGCTGCACCTCCTCTTCGGTCATGTCCAGATCAAAGTCCTTTTCCCAGTCCTCGCTGATATCCGTGCTGGAGCCTGGAAACACAAACATCCCCCACTGAGCCACCAGAGCTGGTCCTAAAGCCCTGGAATCCCCAAGGCTCAGAGCTACCACAGCCTGCCTGAGGAGGGAAAGCCTCCACATTCCCAGGAACAGCTCTCTGACAGAGATGGATGGACTGAGCCTGCTTCCCCTCGGAGAAACAAGTGGGAGAGGTGGATGCTCAAATATTTTTCTCCTCTGGCCTGGGAGAACTGGGATGTGTCAGCTTCCAGTCACACAGAAAATGCAGAGGGTAAAGAATGACAGGAGGGACTTAGATATGGGGACTGTCATTGTCCCAGCAGGGACATTCCTAGGGGATGACAGGCAGAGAGAAGCAATCACCAACATTCCCTCCACAGAGCACAGCCTTTCTTGGCATCCAGGGACCAAAGGCCTGTTCTGCTCACCAGCAGACCTTTGATTTCCTTCTCTTTCCTCTCCCCATCCCCATAAACCCAGAGGCCCTTTCCCCAAGAGGGTTCCCAGCCCCCACACAAACCTTTCTTGCCGTTGTTGGAGGGGTGGATTTGCCCACTGTCCGAGTTGAGCTCGAAGACTCGCAGATCTGTGGGCCCTTCCTCTCTCTGAGTCTCTGTCCTGCCCTGCCCTTTGCTCTCCAGCTCCCTGAGCTCTGTTCCAGCCGCCGGCTCCAAGGATGCTGCTGATTCCTCGGCAGGTGCAGAAGGCTGAGCAGCTTCTGGGGGCTTTGGCTCTTCCAAGGTGGCCTCCACCAGCCTCTGGGAGAGGTCCCCGGTGCCCGTGGGTGGAGCTGCAGTCTGTAGCTGGGTGGCAGGCACAGAGGCAGGGTTTGCAATCTGAGTCACAAGGGACACGCTCTCGCTGCTCTCCGAGGGGCTCTGCTCCACTGGGACCAGCTCTGGGGGCAGCACAGCCCGGCTCTCCCCGGAGGGGCCCTTGGCAGCAGCGGGGTGGTTTCCCTCCGGGGCTGCCGGGGTGGGTTCTTTGTGTGCTGCTCCTGGAAATGTGATGTTTGCACAAGGCAGAGGGGACATCCCCAAGAACTCCTCTGTAGGGAGGCAGAAGAGAAGCGAGAGATGTTTCAGCAAGTGCAGCAGCAGTTGGGCTGGGAGCCGGATTTCACAGAATCAGGGGATGGCCTGAGCTGGGAGGGACCCATGGGGGTCGTGGAGTCCAACCCCTGGCCCTGCACAGACACCCCAACAATCCCCAACTCTGCACATCCCTAAGAGCATCATCCTGGAGCTCTGGCAGCTTTGGGGCCGTGACCATTCCCTGAGGAGCCCCAGCACCCTCTGGGGGAAGAGCATTTTCCTGATATCCAACCTAAACTACCCCGAGCCAGCTCCAGCCATTCCCTCAGATCCCATCACTGGTCACACAGAGCAGAGATCAGAGCTGCCCCTTCACTGCCCCTTGTGATTTGTGGGAGTGAGAGGGATGATGAGTTCTCCACAAAGCCTCCCAGAGCCCCAAAACCTGACCCACCTTCATCCTCCTCCCAGCCTGGCTCTTCTTGGTGCATGCTCTGCTCCGCTCGCTGCTTCAGAGCCTCCCTCCGGGCTTCGTCCTGCAGGGAATTCTACATCAGCAGCAGCTCACATCCCCAACCCCTTCCTTCCCCCAGGCATTTCGGCATCACTGACTCCAAGAAGGCAGCCCAGATCCCTGTTTTCCCGGGAAAAGCACCCCCAGGGAGCCCCCCAGCCTGACCTACCTGCTCCAGGCGATGCACTTTGTAGAAGTAGCGCTGCCAGAATTCCGAGTGGGAAACAGCCACAGGGACCTGGGAAAGGGATCAGGAAAGGGATCAGGAAAGGGATCAGGAAAGGGGTGAGCCCCTCAGGGGGAGAGCTGCAGCTGCTGCTGCTGTGCCCCTCTCTCCTCCCAAAGCTTGGAACCATTTCACCATAGCTCAGCATGCAACCACAGCTGTTTCCATTCCAACTGCAAGGGGCAAACAGCTCAGGGCTTCCCTGCAGCATTCCCTGAGTCAGGAATTGCCCAGGCAGGGCCTCACCATTTTGGTGTAGAGTGCCCGGATGGAAGGGCTGGTTGCCAGCAGCTCTGCAATCTCCCCTTTCTTCTCCTCCAGGCTGAACTGAGCGAGCCAGGCCTCGAGCAGCTCAGCAGGGCCTGTTTGGGACGAGCACAGGGATAACAATCCTTGGCACAAAAGGGCAGGAAGACTTGGGAAGTTTAATTGGAAAGGTGCTGGGGCAAAAGAGGAAGGAGACACAGGGCTCAGAGCTCCTCTGCCAGCCCAACGCCACGTGGCACCAGTTTAAACTGGGCCAGTAAATTCAGCCTAAGCTGGTCCTTGAGGTAAGAGCCAGATCTGCTCTCTATAGCTGGCCCCAGCTACAGCCAAACCAGCCCTGCTGGCCAAAGGCTTCAGGGAATTCCAGGTGACCCCCAGACCCCCCAGGGACAGCACCCTGGACCCCCCTGGACCCTCCCATACCATCGGGCTCGTTGCAGTAGGTGGCTGGGTCGGACTGGAGGCTGTAGAGACGAGCCTGGAGGAGACACACAGGGACAGCTGTGAGGGAAGGGACAGCAGCAGAGCCAGGGGACAGGGCTGAGGATGCCACATCCCAGAGCATCCCCCTGGGAACGGGACACTCACCTTGGCACTGTCGTAGGGCTCGGTGGTACCTGAGGGTGTTGCCATCAGTGTTATCACGTCACAGTCAATGGTCTTGTCCGGTGAGGGAGCAAAGGTGTCCGAGATGACCCCCAGGAAGTCAGACAGCCCCTTCCTCACCTTTTCCGTGGCACCTGAGGAACCTTCCGTCCTCTTCAAGGGAAGAGGCAGCACAGTGTCAGTAACACCCCAGAATTCCTGGGTGGGATCCTTAAGGAAGCGGGATCTCTCCCTTCAGGAGAGTGCTATGGAGGAGACTGGGCTGCATGGGGGTGGTGGGAGGCACCTGCCTCAGGAGGGGAACTGAGGCTTTGTGGGAAGGACACAGCCAGGTTTGGGGCTGGCTGCTTTGGGGTGGGACTGTCCCAGCAGCAGCTGTGCAGGGCTGAGGCTCACAGCTCGTGTGGGGAGCCCGTGTCACCCCACAGTGACACTGCCAGCATCCCAGCTGCTCAGTGTAAGGGGAGAGGGAACCACAAGGCCCCTCCTCTGCTCATCTGCAAGGGCATGGAGTGATAGGACAAGGGGGAACGGCCTTAAGCTGAAGGAAGGAGGGGTGAGATGAGATATTGGGAAGAAATTCTTCCTTGTGAGGGTGGTGGGATGGAATTCCCAGAGAAGCTGTGGCTGCCCCATCCCTGGAAATGTTCCAGGCTAGGATGGACGGGGCTTGGAGCAAGCTGGGATGGTGGAGAGTGTCCCT
This sequence comes from Corvus moneduloides, assembly GCF_009650955.1. Classification (NCBI taxonomy): domain Eukaryota; kingdom Metazoa; phylum Chordata; class Aves; order Passeriformes; family Corvidae; genus Corvus; species Corvus moneduloides. The sequence goes on from NC_045498.1 coordinate 5,468,137, forward strand.
GCCCATGGCAGGGGGTGGCACTGGATGATCTTGAAGCTCTCCCAGCCCCTACTCACTGCCAGCTTGTCCTTGACCACGCTGGCCGTGGCGGCGATGGTGCAGGCTGTGTCGTGCTGCACCACCTGGGTGAACTCTGCCAGGTCCCGTTTCATGAATTCCAAAGCCTCTGTGGACTGCAAGGAGACAGCAGATGCATTGCCCAGGCTTTTGGTTCTCCAACAAAGCCAGGATCGCTCCCAGCACGTCACAAAAATTCAACCGTGAGGGCAGCCTGGGCAAAGCGTGAGACCAGAATAACCTGAATAACAACAGCACTTGCTATGCCCAAAACACATCCCAGGAGGGTTGAAAGCCAAGAATAGAAAAACACAGGTTGGGAAAAGCCTGGGTTTAGGTTTTGTGTCTAATTAACACAAGCAATGCTGCCAGAGGCAGGAAATGACACACCCCAAAGCCACGCTGGGAGCACAGCCCTCCGTGCTCAGGGTGATCTTCACGGGACAGAGCCCAACACTCAGCCAGAAGGTCCCCAGCAAACCCATCCCAATCCCAGCCTGGGCAAACTGGGGCCGCCCCACAAGGTCCCAGTGGTTCCCACCTTCTCCTTGACAGCCTGGTAGCTCTGCTGGAGCCAGCTCCGCCACCAGCCCCCGTCCTCCCTGCGCGGGACACGGCGGCGTCAGCACAGAGCCTGAGCCCAGAGCAGCATCCCAGAGCGAAGCCCAAACCCCAGATCCCAGATCCAGACCCTGATCCTGACCCCAGAGCAGCATCCCAGAGCGAAGCCCAAACCCCAGATCCCAGATCCAGACCCTGATCCTGACCCCAGAGCAGCATCTCAGAGCGAACCCCAAACCCCAGATCCCGACCCCAGACCAGGATCCCAGACCAAACCCCCAAACCCCAGATCCAGACCCAGACCGCAGATCCAGATCTCAGATTCTGATCCCAGACCTCAGAACCCCGATCCAAATCCCAGACCCCAGATCCCGATCCCACATCCCAACCCCAGATCCCGACCCCAGATCCCAACCCCAGATCCCGACCCCAGATCCCGATCCCACATCCCAACCCAACAACCCGACTCCACATCCCGACCCCAGATCCTGATCCCACATCCCAGCCCCACATCCCAACCCCACATCCCGATCCCAGATTCACACCCCGACACCCCAAAACCCCGCCCCGGCCCCGCCGCCCTGCCCATCCCGGTCCCTGTCCCTGTCCCTGTCCCTGTCCCTGTCCCTGTCCCGTTCCATCCCGTTCCCTGTCCCGTTCCCTGTCCCGTTCCCTCCCGGTCCCGCCGCCCCCGCCCGTGCCCCGCTCACCCCTCCGCCATCTTGGCGCGGTGACGTCACCAATATTTACCGACCCCTCACCCCGCGGGCCCCGCCCCGGAGCCGGGCCCTCCTGACGTCACTTCCTGCCCCGCCCCGGGGGCGCGCCCCGGCTACGGCGGCCGGGCGGGACCGGGAGCGGGGCCGGGAGCGGGGCCGGGCGGAGGTGAGCGATGGGCACCGGGCAGGGCCGCGTTCCGGGGCACCTCCAGACCGGGCAGGGCGGTGCTTGGAGCAGGGAGGGGTCCCAGTACGGAGCAGGATGGTTCTTGGCGCGGCGGGGCATCCCGGTACCGGCTAGAGTGCTCCTTGGCCTTCTAGGGCATGCTGGGGGACCGGGCGTACCGGGACCTTGGCGGGATGTGGAACTCGTGGTACCGGGCGGGACGGTCCTTGGAGGGGTGTGGGATCCCCGGTACTGGGCGGGACGGTCCTTGGAGGGGTGTGGGAGCCCCGGTACCGGGCGGGACGGTCCTTGGAGGGGTATGGGACTCCCGGTACCGGGCGGGACGGTCCTTGGAGGGGTATAGGATACCCGGTACCGGGCGGGACGGTCCTTGGAGGGGTGTGGGACCCGCAGGGCCGCGCAGGACGGTTCTTGCCGGGGTCTCCCCCCCTGTCCCGGGTCCCCGCGGTGTCCCCGCGGCGCTGGCAGGGGGTGGCAGCGGCGGTGTCCCCGCGGGTCCCGGTGCTGACGGCTCGCTCTGTTCCCGGCACAGCCATGGAGGTGCAGTCGTACTACACCAAACTGCTGGGGGAGCTGAACGAGCAGCGCAAGCGGGATTTTTTCTGCGACTGCAGCATCATCGTGGAGGGCAGGATCTTCAAAGCCCACAAGAACATCCTGTTCGCCAACAGCGGCTACTTCCGAGCGCTGCTCATCCACTACATCCAGGACAGCGGCCGCCACAGCACGGCCTCGCTGGACATCGTCACCTCCGAGGCTTTCTCCATCATCCTGGATTTCCTCTACTCCGGGAAGCTGGATCTGTGCGGGGAGAACGTGATCGAGGTGATGTCGGCCGCCAGCTACCTGCAGATGACCGACGTGGTCAACTTCTGCAAAACGTACATCAGGTCCTCCTTGGACATCTGCCGGAAGATCGAGAGGGAAGCGGCTTTCTACCAGGCTGACAGCGGGAGCTCAGCCAGGGAGGGCACCTCCCTCGGCCCCAAGAGCTCCGCCCCCGCGTCCTGCCTGCAGGAGAAGGAGAGGATTCCACAATGCCAGCGGGAGCCTCCCTGCGAGGACTGCAGCACCCTGGAGCTGGTGGTCAGGGACCCCCTGAGCAGTGACTGCCCCGATGACCCCTCGCTGCCCAAAGGGGTGGAACCCAAAGTGGAGTTCGACCCCGACGAGGTGGAGGTGGCGGTGGGCGAGCGGCTGCCGCAGTTCCCCGCGCCGCTGTCCCTGGAGCAGATGGAAGAGGGGCAGCCCGTGGAGCTGGCCTGCAATAATTACCACATGAAGCAGTTCCTGGAGGCTCTGCTGCGCAACAGCTCGGCTCAGAGGAAGGAGGACGTGGTGCATCACTTTGTCCGGGGATTTGAGGGTAGGGCTGAGGATGCAGGAGTCGCCGTGAGTTCCATGATGGACATTCACAGCGACTGGTATGGTGAGGACACAGGTGAGAGGACTCGGGGGGTGCAGCCTGTGGAGTTGAGGAGGGAACAGCTTTGTTGGGCCGCTTCTTTTGTGACTCTTGTTGAGGAATATATTGCTGAATATTTTGGCACAGTGAAATAAACTCTTGTTGTGCACTTGAAAAGCAGCTGTACTCGTTTGTTCGGTGCAGCCCGTGGGAGGTGAGTATTCCTGACAGCTCTGCAGCTCCCAAATCACCCCCCAGACTCCAGTGGGGGCGATTCTGCTTTAATAAACTCACTGGGACCTCGTTGAAAGGCAGGTGCGTTTTTAAAAATCATTAAGAGCAATCCAGCAGCAGCTGAGCTGCCACAAGAGGGATCTGCTGCACGACCTGCTGCAGCAGGAGCTCATCCCACTGGAGCTCCTGCCAGTGCTGCTCTGCTCCTGCTTGGAATTTCAGAGGGCAGGAATCAGTTTTATCCAACACTGAGGGATCCCTACAAGTCCTTTAGGAGCACTGAAAGCTTTAAACTCTGTGGTATAGCATAAAGATGAGGCTTTTGTCACTTCTGAGCTGCTGGTCACTGAGGTTCTGCTGCTGCCCCGAGCCCAGCACCAGCTGGAATATCTCAGGAATATTTCCTGGCAGCAGTGTCAGGCACCTGGAGAAGAAGAAAATCAGGCCCATGTGCATTTCTCCTGATGTGGACAATAAAGATTTGGGCATTTTATCTGGTTTTTGATAAGTGCCTTGTCCAAACAGCCTTGCGAAGACAGGAGGTGGCTCTGACAAACTGCAAGTGCCACAGGTGCCGAGGATGTGACAAATGCCACAGCGCTGTGGGCAGCACACAAGTTTATTTTCACATCAGCTCAAGCTGCCTGTGCAATCTCAAAGCCAATAAAACTGACAAATCCTCTCTGCTTTCCAATCAGGCACTGATAAAATCACAAATCCAGGTTCAGTGCCACCAGCAGCTCTCAGAGCAGGGCTGGCACCACTCAGGCTGCTGCTTTTCCACGTGTGGCAGGGTGAGAACATCCAACACACAAACTTGGCTTCTCTTCTTCCCTCTCTCAACATCTCCAGGCTGTTAATGAGTCATGAAAAGGGAAATGCTTCCAGAGTTTGACAGGGAACATCGGGTGTCCTGACAGTGCAGCAGCAATCAGTGGGAGATGGGTTTTGAGTAGGAGTGAGGGAAAAGAAACCAAACCTTCCATTCCTTCTGTTTCTGTGCTAAACCAGGACATTGTAGCAGCGAGGAGAGTGGGAGCTTCTCAGCTTTCAGTGGTGCTGCTGCCTCAGCTTCCTCACAAGGCACCAGAAATGAGAAATGCAAAGTCCTGGTACCAGAATGGTGCACTCAGGTCAACAGAAGAGATAAACACCACTTCCTTTCACGTGTCCACCTCTGTTCCATCACCCTGGTCCCCTTCACAGCAGATGGAAGGGAAACAGGCACCTGCAGAGCACTGGAAGCAAGGCAGGACTAAGAACTGGGTTGGTTGGGGTTTTAATGAAGCTCTAAACGCCCAGCAGGGATTTGCAATCCTTTGGGAAGCTCCAGAATGGGGTGAGATGACTCTGGCTCACACCATTAACACCAGACACACCTTTTTTGATAGTGGGTTGGATAAACCTTAATACAAAGGATGCTCTGCAACCTCACCTGCTTGACACACAAAACATTTCCCTGAATCAGTGCCTGGAACAGGGAAAATTAATCCTTTGGCATCACATCTCCACCTTTCTGCTGGAAGGGAAGCTGGGCTGGTGCTGAAAAACTTGGCGGTGCCCATGTTTATGTAAAATGGGATCTTCAAGTTTAATTTTCTTCTTGCACCTGACTCCATAAATTGTGTAATACTTGTGGTTTGGTTTTAGGAACAGCAAAACATTGTCAGGAAATATATTGGGAGTCCTTCATCGTGCTATTCCCAGCAGGAGGGCAGTAGAAACAAAGAGTCATATTTTCAGATCTAAATATAAAAGCACTTGGACAAAATGTGCTATTCCTGCCTGCAGTTTGTGCTCAAGGTTTTCGTTGCTGATGCTGTTTAATGTTAATGGTTTAATAATTAACAAAAAAAAAGGAAGTGGCTGAGATGGAGCAGAGACCCCATCGCACCAAAAGCAGATTTTTGGTACTTCATTAAATATTCTTAAAATAAAATGAGCAACAGGGCGTCTGCAGCTGCATGAATTCTGCAATGGCACCAGCTGAGGAAAGCCCAGGTAAGCCAAGCCCAGGGAGAGGGCCCAGTGCAGCTCTCTGGCCTCAGCTTTGCAGCGAGCAGGACGAGGAGCCAACCCGAGGTGCCTGAGTGTCCTTGGGGTGACTTTAGGATGTGGATCCCATATCGCTGCCCATGCCCAGAAATTAATTCCTGTGCTTTTCTATGCCTCTAAACTGAGCCTGAGAGGGGGAAGGAAAAAACTGAGCAAAACTTTTTCAAAGCAGTTTGCAGCTTGTTCAAGGTCACACACAGAGATAGAAGTTTTTTTTTCCCCAGCTGCAGCAGGGGAGGGAGGAAGCACCCAGTTTGCTGCTTTCCAGTCAGCTTCTGGCCAGTTGTTTCAGTTTCTTGTTCTCCAGAGAGAGACTGAGAGTTGAGCTTTGTTTTTCCTTCCCTGGAATTCCGGGAATTTTCTCCCTTTTCTACTGGACTGCCAGATTTTCTCCCTTTTCTACTGGATTGCTTCAACCTCAGAGCAAATCAGGAGGACTTTCCACCGGGCACAGAGGGCCAAGCCTCAGCTCCAAGGAGACCAAAGGGAGAACTCTAACACTTCCCCAGGTTTTTCCTCCACAGAGAACGATTTTATTATTTAGCCTTATTATCCTTTCCCGTGTGTTTGCTAAATAAATAGCTTTATCTCCTTCACTTCCCTTCGAGGAAAATTTCTTTTTCCCCCAGCCTGGTGGAGGGAGGGATGGTTGTGCCTTCTCTCAGAGGACCTATTTCAAAATTCAGCCAAACCGCCACACTGAGCTAACCCCGCGCTGTGTGTTCTTCTCCCCAAGGTGACGTGCTGGTGGTGCCCATCAAGCTGCACAAGTGCCCCTTCTGCCCCTACACGGCCAAGCAGAAGGGGATCCTCAAGCGCCACATCCGCTCCCACACCGGGGAGAGGCCCTATCCCTGCGAGACCTGCGGGAAGCGCTTCACCCGCCAGGAGCACCTGCGGAGCCACGCGCTCAGCGTGAGTCTGGGTGGTTGTGGCCACCAGGGAGTTGATTCCGAGGGTTTTCTTGGTGTTTTCCAGGTGGATTTCCCGAAGGAAATTGCCTGTAGGAAGCCGGAGTGCTGAGAATGTTTCTCTGTTTTGAAGGGGTTTTGCCGCCCTGAGCAACGCTGGTTTTACCTCCAACCTTGGAAAAAATTACCAAGGATCAGACAACAACTAGGAAATGCAGTGGTGGGAATTAGGTGATAGACTGGAAATGCAGTGGTGAGAATTAGGTGATAGACTGGAAATGCAGTGGTGGGAATTAGGTGATAGACTGGGAAATACAGTGGTGGGAATTAGGTGATAGACTGGAAATACAGTGGTGGGAATTAGGTGATAAACTGGGAAATACAGTGGTGGGAATTAGGTGATAGACTGGAAATGCAGTGGTGAGAATTAGGTGATAGACTGGAAATACAGTGGTGGGAATTAGGTGATAAACTAGGAAATACAGTGGTGGGAATTAGGTGATAAACTAGGAAATACAGTGGTGGGAATTAGGTGATAGACTGGAAATACAGTGGTGGGAATTAGGTGATAGACTGGAAATACAGTGGTGGGAATTAGGTGATAGACTAGGAAATGCAGTGGTGGGAATTAGGTGATAGACTGGAAATACAGTGGTGGGAATTAGGTGATAGACTATGATGTAAGATTGTCACAGGGTGAAAAATTTAGAGGTTTTGGGCTTCTCTTTGTAGTAAATAGATGAGAGTAAAAAATATCAAAATGGAGGATTGCTGTTGTTCTCTAAACCTTCTTCTCCTTCTTCTACTACTCCATGTTCTGCAGTAAAAGTGGTTTGGGATGATTGGATAGAAAATTCCGCAGTTCCTGCCCGTGTTACTGAATAATTGGTAGGAAAGTGAAACTAATGGACGTTTTTAGTAACTATTGGTTAAAATATCTTTTAAAAGCTGTGTAAATCTTGATAGAGAGCCTTCACTCCTGCTTTCTGTGCTCTATGCTGTACCTGGGTCACGCTGGTGGCTCTGTTCCTCTGATAAGACTTCATAAACAACTATCTGGAAGCACTGAAACTCCAGGAAAAGTCTCAGTTTATCTTTGAAACTCCTTGCAAGGACTTTCAGTAAATTCTCTCCCATCAGGAGGGACTAGATTTATGGCATGGTAAAGTGTCAGTTGCCAAAGCGAGAGAAACTTTTCAGTTAATAATAATAATAATGATAATGATAATGATGATGATAATAATAATAATAATAATAATTAGTATTTGGTTCGTTGTTTTGCCCCATTGGATATTTGGTATTTCTCCTGAAGCACACAGTAAGGATTTAGGCATTTTGTTTTCCCAGTCTGTTCGATCTGGGAAGGAATTCTGCCTTGTGAGGGTGGTGAGGTTGTCAATTCCCTATTCCTGGAAGGATCCCAGGCCAGGCTGGACAGGGCTTGGAGCAACCTGGGATTGGGGAAGGTTGAGCAGGGATGGGCTGGATGAGCTTTGATGTCCCTTCCAACCCAACCCATTCCACGATTTTTGTCCTTTAAGGCCAGAATCACGATGGAATCCCCTTCAGCTGAAGCATGGCTGTTCTCCTCTTCTGGGAATCTCTCCCAACCCAGCAGGTTGCTGGTTTTCCCCCCCAGTTTTGCTGGTTTTCCCCCCCCCAATTTTGCTGTTTTCCCTGCAGGTCCATCGCTCCAACAAGCCCATCATCTGCAAGGGCTGCAGGAGAACCTTCACCAACAGCCTGTCCCAGGGGCTGCGGCGCTTCGGGCTCTGCGACAGCTGCACCTGTGTCACCACCACCCACGAGGACTCCATGCCCATCAACCTCAGCCTCATGGAAACAGCCTCAGAAGGCCAGGAAAAAGGGGATGCTGACAACGATTGGCCCATCTACGTGGAGTCTGGTGAGGAAAATGAGGCAGCTGATGATGATGATGGCGATGACAAGCAGGAAATCCACCGGAGTTTGTCAGACAGAGAAACTCTGATGTAGCAGTGAGAGGAGAGGGGGAGCACTGAGAGGTTCCCCAGCAGTGTCTGGGACAGAGAACTGCACATCTGCAGTTTGGTTTTTATTGTTCTGGTTTTTAATTCAACAGCGGGGAGAATTGGAATTTTTAAGGTTTTTTAAGTTTTCAGTGTTGTGCACCAGAAATCTGTGAGGAATCTTCTGCCTGGGGCTCACAGAGGTTGGACTCGAGCAGTTTCTCTGCCCCCTGGTTTTGGTTTTGCAGGTGGAACACCTCGGGGTTGTTTTAGGGACAGGTTTCTTCATATAATGAGTTGTGGTCCTTAATCCCTGATCTGAAAGGGGCACCACCTTTCCTCTGAAGATGATACAAAATGTGGTTTACATCTCTTACCTTGGGACTTTTCCGAGCTAATCTGTGATCCTTCTGCTTTAGGACAGTGTTACCTAAATTATGAACCTTAAGTGTTTGCTGAGACTGGGTTTGACCTGGAAACCAGGGCAGAAAAACCAGGATAACAAAAACAAAACAAGAATATGCTGCTGCTGAAAGGATAAGCAGGAAGAATAAACACATCTCACATGTCCTTAATTGCAGGAATTTAGAGATCAAGCTTCTCTTTCTGAATTTTTACTGCATCTTCCTCTCCTAAGAGCTCAGGCTGCAGATCTTCAGCCCTGTCTTTAATGTCACTCAGATATCAGTAGGCTTGGCTTAAATATCAAGCACAAATAATGGTGTCTTAGTGGCCTGGACTAAGAGAAAAGCTCAAATTCTTTTCAGCTTTTTACAGTAGGAGTTAAAAGCTGTCAGGCAGGTTCCTTGGGAATTCTGACTCTGGCAGATTGAATAACCAGATCCACACCTGGTGTAGCTGAGGAGCAGTGAAATATCTGAGCAATGCTGTCAAAGAGCTCTGAATGCCCTTTTGGAATCCTTTTCTTTCTCTTTTACTGTAATTTCTTTTAGAATTCGGGGATCCTCTCATGGTTTATGTTTTGCGATTTTATCCAGAATTTATTTATTTTTTCTAAAATACTCCACTGTGAGCCTCCTGTTTCTTTGCTGGGGCAGCTAAAGGTTTTCAAAGGAGGTGAGATTTTGTCACCTTTCCAGCAGCAAGTTGATAAGAGCTATCAAAACTCAGGCTGGGAAGCTTTAGGAGAAAACCCACCACCAAGAGAAAGCTTGTTTGCTTAGGGGTGACCTCCTGTTCCCTGACAAAGGGACAAAACTGAAATATACTGTGAAATCAGACTGTTAATGCTTCTTCCCTCTGCTGTTCCCAAGTGTTTCACGAAAAGGCAGATTTGATGAGCCTTTTTGCCTGGAGCAAGTGCTGGATCAGAATTCTGTAGACAGATTTGGCTGACAAACAGGGAGCAGTTCCTCCCACTTGAGGCGGTGTTTCTTGAGGGTTTTGGTGTAAAGATTTTACACTTGGCAAACCTAAAAAACCCAAGAGCTCTCTGATTTAACCAGGGTTTTTTTTTCTGCATACCTCGTGCTTTTGTTTCATATGCTGGAAAAGAGCAACTCAGCTTCTCCCTCTCCTTCATCCAGCAGTGAAACAGTCCCACTGTGATGTCAGATTTCTTTGCCAGAGCTGATTCTGCTCTCACAAGTGCAGCCAAGGGTTCATTGCCACACCAGGTAGGATGAGGAAAGAAGAAACAAGGTTCTTCTTAAAGAATTCACTTTACTGCTGGCTGCTGAAGAGAGCAAAAGGTAAAGAGACTTCTTTTGAAGTGGTCTGGTCCAAGTTCGTGATGAATGTCACCATGGAATGTGCTGGTTTTATTTTCTATCCCTTCGTTTGGGTGAGTTTCAGTCATCCCTGTTCCAGGTCGCCTGTAAATCTGAGTTTGTAGTAGCTGAGACAAGACCTTTACAGAATTCCCTGCTCTACAGCTCCTGTTTTAGTCCATCTGAGTTAAGGGACATTGGAGGGACAACTCAGGTGGGTGCCACATTTGGAACTGAGCTCCTCTGAAAATCCTGCTCTGGTTTTGGCTCCTCGGTGCTCTTGAAAACCTGAGCTAAATGTGGGGCTTGTAAATTTTGCTGGAACATTTGGAAATGCCTCTTCCAGCCTCCCAGGGCTTGTCTTTTGGACTGCTGGATTTTTGGTGAGTCCATCCAACACCAAAGGGTGATAAAGGAGATGAAGGAGGGACTTTCTGCCTTGAGAGCACCTGGGAATGAGCCACAGATCACCCGTGTTTGTTGGGAGACTTGCTTGCTGATGGAAGCGGGGCAGGAATGTAAATAGGGATCCAAAATGATATTTAATGACCAGGCCTCCCCAGTTCTGGTCAAGGAAGATTCCACCTCATTGTAAATATTGGTAGAAGCCACTAGACCTGGAATATCAGCTGAGCCTGGTCCTGGCTCGTGCTCCACAAGGTTGGGAAGCTCCTGGCATGGCCGAGCTCTGCTGACTCTGAGCCTGTGGAGACACTGGGAGCAGGGAAACCCTCGGGAAGTCTGGGTGGTGCAAGAGCTGCAGGAATGGCTGCAGAGACCTTTTCCTTCACCCTGCTCTCTTTGGTCTTAGAGATTGTTTCTTGTGTGTCTTGTGCCTAGAGAATGGAGCTGTCAGGGGTGTGGGGTGGGCGGGGGGCAGCTTTTCCCCAGGGAAAGGCACCACCAAACTCGGGGTTTCCTGTTGAATTGTCATTTTTTTGTGCTGCTTTGTTTTCCGTGGAGTCCTTTCAGCCTTTGGATGTAGAAGAGGGTGTAGTTCATGTAAATCCCTTTGCTTGTGCTTCCCACTTCGTTTTCTGGATGTTTTTTCCTCTGAAATCTTCCATTTGTAGACCCAGCCTCTACAAGCTTTGAGAAAATGATGTTGGCTGTTTAAAAAGCTTCCTCTGGTGCTTGCTGGAGAATCAAAAAATGTCGTTTTTAGGGGAGTTATTTCTAACAGAATCTTGTTCTCAAAGGTTTTTAAAAGCCGTGCAGGTGACATATCTTGAAGTCTTAGCTCGTCGTACTTGACTTTGTTTAGGAATACACATTTTAATGTATTTTTGCACAGAAATGCACTGTATTTCACTGAAGGAATACATGCTGCACTGGTATTTGTAGTGCATTTCACCTCTTGGTGCAAAGCCCTTGTAAATCTTCCAACTGTGCTCGTTTAATTTCCGGCTGTTTTGTAAGACAGTTTCATAACCGAAGTCCTTTAGTCCAGTAACGATGACAAATTCTTATAAACTGAACCTTATTTGTAGAAGTGACTGAAATATATTTGTGGATCTTGGAGCATTCTGGAGTTTTTTGATTGTCTAGAAAATAAAACTCTCTGAGAGGGTTGCTTGGATTTTTTTTTACCGTTCAAATGTTGACTGAGTAAACCTGAGAGTGCCTAGTTTCAATTTCTTGCATTAAAATTAAATAATTAATATTCCCATTTCATTAATCCAACTGAAAAATGAATAGATCTATTTCTGGGGACAGTTAGTTTGCAAGAAAAATCAGAAAGAACTAAAAGGGTCCTATTCACTTCAACCCCAGCCAAGGGAAATTTTTAGAAAATCTTTTATTTTATTAACACTGATTTGGTTTTCTTAACAGTCTTTGTAGTTTTATGTTAACTTTTTAAACTCCTTTTAAAACTTTTCGTTTCTGGGAGGCAAACCCCGATCCCAGCTAGGAGGAAATGCACATGGGGACGGGGAGAACAGCATCCCAAATATTCTTTCCAGATAATTTTGAATTATATCGACTATTTCACAAACGATCTCGCGGCAAATACACAATTTTTCCTTTTTTTTTTTTTTTTTTTCCCCATGAAAGATGTGAGGCGCTGAAGAACTCAAGAGGGGGTGAGGGTGGTTGTCTCCACCCTTGGTGAAAAGCATTTTTTGTGAGGCGAGGAGGGAGGGAAGCAGGAGAGCGGGGCAGCCAAGGGCCATCAGAGGGTGTCAAAGAACTCCCTAATGATTTGGGGAGGAGAATCGTTTGGATGCAGCCCTAAATCACCAACGCGAGCTGTATGCAAATACGGGACATTTGGGTGTTCCGAGTGACGATAAAGAATTTAACGAGGGGTTTTAATTGTCCTGCTGGAACAGGATGAGGGGTTTGGGCTCCCGCGTAGATGAAGTTCCTGACAAATCCTGCTGAGATGCGCGAGCAGCTCCTGGAAACGCTGCCACCAAATTTCCTTCTTTTCCTAAATTGTACCTTGCTGCCAGAGGGAAGATTCCTCCCTGGGCTTTAGGACAGGGCATTGGGATTTCCCGTTCATTTTGAAGCAGGAAGCGATGTCCCGGGGACCCCGAGGCTGCGGGGATTTGTACCTGGAGGTTGGGATTTGTGCTTGAAGAGAAGGTGCAGCTCCGACCCGATTCAACTGCCCTGGTTTGGTCCTTGGGAAAGCTGAGGACACGAACGATGATGCAAATGAAGTCAACCCAAATCCGGGCTGGCAGTGATCACATGCAAATTGTAGTCTCAATCTTAATTAATTCCTAGGCTTTGAACTCTTCCTTAAGTTGTTCTGGCACAGGTTCTTGAGTTTTTCCTCGGTAAAAAATATCCCTGGATATTTCAAGTTGGAAAGTGCACCATCACTGAGGGCTGTGATTCTTGAGGAGCATTTCTTTTAACTGGCATTACTGTTAATTAAACTATTATTATATAAGACACGATACCTTTATATATTATTACCGTTAATCACGTTTGATTACCAAACCCAAGGAGAAATGTACGTCAATTTTTGTATCAGCAAGAAAAATGGAATTTTTTTAGAGTAATTGGTAAATTCTTCTCTGAAGAGCAGACTCTCAGCCTTGCTCTGCAACCTTCTTGCTGTGAGGAGCACCTCCTTCACCTCCTTCACCCAGCTGCCAAGCACATTCCCCCTGGATGAACTCTCCAAACAGCATCTCAACTTCAAGTGGGACTTTCTCAGCTGGAATCAAGGGCTCTAAAATTTAGAAACACGAACCAGAAAACCTCGCTGAATGTCTGGGATTGTTTGGGACGCATTGTTGTGCACAACAGGGTGAAATCAGCCCCACGTATGAGAAAACCAAAGTTTGTTCCGTGGCTGTTCGTGGATCCACAGCATAGAGCAGTGAGCAGGAAGTGCTCTGAGGAAAGCACTCGTAGCATCTTTAAAAATTCTAATTAAGCTACTCTAGATATCACTGAACATTTTCCTCATATTTTTTAAATTCTATTGCCTGTTCCTGGCAGATGGAGAACCCTCGAGCTCCTGTTGACATCGACACAAACCCCCACTGACAGACGAGTGAAAGCACCACCCAGGCAGGTCAAACAGAACAAATACCTACAGGTAACATTTTTCCAAGGGAAGCTTTCGGCCGATGAAATAAATCGGGCATAAATGTGGAATAAAAATATGTAGAGCAACCTGGTCTAGTGGAAAGTGTCCCTGCCCATGGTCTTTAAGGACCTTTCCAACCCCAACCATCCTGGGATTCTGTGATTCCATGTTAAATAGAAAGAGGTGTGACTTAGCTGGCTTGACAGGCAGAAATAAACTTTAAAGGCGTGAATTCAAGAGGTATTAAAACCTGATACTACAAATAGATGTTCTGGTTTATATTAAACTGATTGTTTAGTCGGCTGTCTTCTTTATTTCTCAGTGGTGAGAGCTACGAGAAGCTGGTGTGGATTCCAGTTGTTTCATGTTCAAGAATGATTAATTTAGAGCAGAATCTTACAGAAGCAAAATGGCTTTCATGAAGATTTTAAGAGCATGGCCTGAGTTTGAAAGGAGAATCTACAAAACTAAGAAAGTTTATAAAAAAAGGGGAAATAAGCTGGAAAAAATATTGTTACATATATAAAACCCATATACATATATATACAAAATATGAATGGATAAAAATTGGAGATGAATAAATGTATATTAATTAGTGGGAGAATGCTTCTAATGATCAAAGGAAAGAGTCTTTGGATTGTTATCTTCTAGATAAAGAGTCTTTAGGCAATTTTGCTACACTGGGGAAAGAGAGATGAATTGTTTCAAGGTGGAAAGTCTGAAGTTAGGGAACGGAAGGCTAAAAATGCCACAAAGGACTCGGTTAAGGAAGAATGGTTTCCATGGGAAAATAAATATTTATGAAAAATAACTGGGGCGTCAAAATCACAGAAAAGACCCTGGTGGTAAGAAGAGGAAGGAGAAAGACACTCAACTTCGAGGGAGAGAAGGTGAGAGGTCCAGGTTTCGCTTTCAGACATGCTTTCTTCAGAAGATAACAGATACCAACAGAGAAAAGAAGATGTCACATCTCCTTTGGAGGATGCTGCGAGAGAAAGGAGAAGGATTTGGGTCATCGAGGCCCGCGCTATAGATAAAGGTGTGAAAAGGAGGCATCTAGGGCATCCCATCCCCTCCGGGGCAGCATGTGGGTGTGGGAAGCGGCGAGCGGCGGCGGCCGCGGGGCGCTCGGGCCGAGGCAGGCGCTGGGCTGCGGCTGCAATCGGTGCGTTGCCCCTTTAATTGTGTCCCCAGCCCTCGGGCGTCTCTGTCCAACGCCCACGTCAGCAAATACCTTTTGTTTCTCTCCCGTTCGGGCTCGCAGGGCTCGGGGCTGCGGGAGCAGCGGCGCGTCGCCTCCAGGCACGGCGAGCCCCGAGGCGGGGCCGGGGACCCCGCAGCCACCGCCCGCTCCCCCCGGCTCGGCGGCAGCCGCCCGCAGCACCCCGCCGGTGAGTGGCGGCTCCCGCACGCCGGTAGGCCGGGCAGGGCGCTGGGTTTGGGGCGGAAAGGGCCCCGCAGCCAGCCCGGTTGCGAGGGGCGGCGAGGAGGGCGCGGGGCCGCGCAGTGTCCGCGGGCGCCTCGGGCCGCCCGGAGCCGCTCGGTGCCGCCCGGAGCCGCTCGGTGCCGCCCGGAGCCGCTCGGTGCCGCCCGGAGCCGCCCGGAGCCGCCCGGTGCCGCTCGGTGCCGCCCGGAGCCGGGGCTGCCGCGTCCCCGGCGGGCGCCATTTGCAGCCCCGGGCGCGGACACAAAGGGGCTGCGCGGGGCGGGCGGCGGCGAGAGGGGGCTGCGGGCGGCGGGACGGGAGCGGCACCGGGCGCTGGGCACCGGGCGGGGACACGGGCGGGGACACGGGGGGCTGTGGCGGAGCGGCAAACGCGGCTCCGTTCCCGCAGGCGGCTGCGGGCGGCACGCCCGGCCCGAGGCGGTCCGTGCGGGCGGAGGGGAGCGCGCAGCCGGCCGGGGCTGGCGGGCGCTGCGGTCCCCGCGGCGGCAGCGGGGCCGGGAGGCTCCGGCGCCGTCGGGCGTCCCCGGCTGCCGGAGACCGGGCGGGCGGGTGAGTGACGGCGGCCGCGGCCAATGCCGGGGGGCCCGGGGCGCTGCCGCCGAGCCCCGCTCCCGGAGCTTTCGGCGGTGGCGGCGGCGGCGGGGCTGGAGCCCGGGCGGAGCGGGGCGAGGCGGAATCGCCGGTTCGGGGCACGGTCGCGGTCGCAGCCGCAGCTGCTGTTGGCTCCTCGTCTTCCCGGAGCTGCCTGAAGGCTGCGCAGCTCCAGCGGGCGGCACGAGTCCAGCCCCGCATCCTGGGGATGGAGATGCTCCTGTCTCTGCCAAATAACGCGGTCTTGGCTTTGTCATCGCTCTTGTCTTCTTGCAAAATGAATCTATGGTTGGGCATATCGTGGTTTAAATCTATTTACAGATATAAAGAAATGAGACTATTTGTAAAGGTAGCCGTAAAATTGGGTCTGACATCTTTGGCTGAGTTACGCAGCATTGAAGTCAAGAGTGTAATGATTTTCTTCATTTTTTTAGAGCGACGTTTCATTTCATCTTTTCTGGGATGGAGATTTCTTCTCACCAGTTTCACCTCTTGCAGCAACTAAATGAGCAGCGCAGGCAGGACTTGTTCTGTGACTGCAACATCCTGGTGGAGGGAAAGGTCTTCAAAGCCCATCGCAATGTGCTGTTTGCCAGCAGTGGCTACTTCAAAATGCTCCTTTCGCAGAGCTCGAAGGAAACGAGTCAGTCCACAACAGCCACATTCCAGGCCTTTTCTCCTGACACCTTCACAGTTATCCTAGATTTTGTGTATTCAGGCAAATTGTCCCTCACCGGTCAGAATGTGATCGAAGTCATGTCGGCCGCCAGCTATCTGCAGATGACCGACGTGATCAGCGTGTGTAAAACCTTCATAAAGTCCTCGCTGGACATCAGTGAGAAGGAGAAGGATCGCTACTTCAGCCTGTCAGACAAAGATGTGAGTTCCAACGGCGTGGACCGATCCTGTGTGTACAGTGGAGGGTGGAGGGCAGAGAGCAGCCCCCCACATTCCCACTCAAGCCCAGACCCTGGGACTTGTATGATGGGCGGGAATGCTTGGAGCAATTTCAACTATTACCCCACCTCTCAAAGAAATGCCCAGCAGCAGCTGTCCAAACACGAGCAGCGGCAGGATTCCATCAAGAAATCCCGGCACCTGGGGCTGCAGCAACCCTCTGACATCCCCCACTATAAATCAAGCAAGCTGGAGGACAGGGCTGCCGAGCCCGCGGGCCACGCCGCGCCTGCCGAGGAGCAAGTTCACATCGACACGGAGGTTGAAGCTCCTCACGTGGGCTATCAGTTCGGCCAAGGGGCTGAGGTGATGCCCAGGGGCTTGGCTGTGTCGCAGCAGGAGCACGAGTCACCCCGCTCCTCCAGTAAATCCAAGTCTTCTAAAGCTGAGGAGCAGTACGGGAGCATGCCTTCCATCCTGGGAGTCATGGGGAGCTGGGCTGAAGGTGAGTGGGGTTTGGTGCTGAAGGTACACAGACACCTGGTAGTGCTCTGTTCCAGCCCTGAGAAAATAGATCTTACTCAATAGTACAGCACTACTGCCAAAAAGACAGATGTATTGTCCAGAAATGTAGGTTTGGAAAGTTTAACTCGTTATTTTAAAATAATTTTAGGTGATTGAAGTACCTGGGGTATAAAGCTGGCCTTTCAAAATGAATTTAAGTGGGGAGATTTTTAAGCTCGTTTTCACAGAATGGTTATGGTTGGAAAGGACCTTAAAGCCCAACTTGTTCCATTCCCTGCCATGGGCAGGGACACTTTTCACTACCCCAGGTTGCTCCAAGCCCTGTTCCAGCTGGCTTTGCCTGGTGTGTGTTAACACAGCCAATGGTCCACTCCTCCTTTGTTGCACTCCTGTGCAATCCTTGTGCTTGAAACCACCTCTGAATACTGTTTCTAATAAAACTCATGTGCTATTCTTCACATGAAACACCTTTTCCTAGAGCATGACTTTGATTTTTTTTTTTTAAATACAATTATCTTCTGATGAAATACAGATGACCTGGCCAGGATGAGGTTCAAGTGCCCGTTCTGCAGCCACGTGGTGAAGAGAAAAGCCGACCTCAAGCGTCACCTTCGCTGTCACACGGGAGAGCGGCCGTACCCCTGCGAGGCGTGTGGGAAGAGATTCAGCAGGCTGGATCACCTCAGCAGCCATTTTCGAACTGTGAGTATTTTTAGCACCTGCATGATTTATTTAATGTGTAAATCTGGCTAATTAAACACAGTGTGAGTGTATCTGGTTGATCTAATGACTCCTGTAAAGAAGAGGGAATAGAAAATTAATTTGGTTTGGTTGCAGTCAAATTGAGGGGTAATTTGCAGGAAAGGGGAGGAATTTGTTGGGTAATTGATGGCTTGCAGAGGTTCTGCTCTCTGCAGCCTGTGAGAGCTCCTGTGGCCAATTACCGTGCCTGGGCTGGCACAGTTCCCTGTTCGATGTCTCTCAAACCGAGTTAACGCTACGATTTGACGCTGCTCCAACCCTACTTTTTGTCATCTCCAAAACCCCCCCTTTTGGTGGATGCTTTATCAAATCCATCCATTCCCATTTTCCCAGATCCACCAGGCGTGCAAGCCCATCTGCAGGAAGTGCAAGCGCCACGTGACCGAGCTGACGGGACAAGTGGTCCAGGAGGGGACCCGTCGCTACAGACTCTGCAACGAGTGCCTGGCAGAGGCTGGCATAGACAGCATCCGCATTGACTTGGAGGCTGAGGCACCTCTGGAATTCCCACAGGATGGGGATAAGGATTCCAGGTGGCACTACGGGGAAGACAACAGGTCTGACGTGGAGATCGTGGAGGATGGCTCGACCGACTTGGTCATCCAGCAAGTGGATGACAGCGAGGATGAAGCAGAGGAGAAGGAAGTGAAACCAAATATTAGGTAGTTGGAAGATGAGGAGTGGGAATTCCGTGGAAGAGGGAGAATGCACTGTGACCATGTGCCCTCTGCCAGCTGTTGGTGATCCTACAGAGACATGTGGTTGAACAGGTCCAGACTTGCATGTATTTATGGACACGTCATTGAGGCCATTCTGGTTTGTTATCAGAACCCCCAGAAGTTGTTTTGGTAAAAAGAATCCGTCATGAAATAATGGATAAACAAGGAAACTGCAGTATTACATGGATAATTTTTCCAGCAGGCAATGGGGCACGTCTCAAAGCCCTCTTGCAAGGGAGTGAGGTCTAAATACTTAAGACAAAGTCACAGATTTCTGTAAATTGCCCATTTTTTACACCTGCAGAGAGGTGGGGTTTGTATCATTGGGCAACAAACAAAGTATAGAGACCCCAGACACCCTCTCTTGAGTGTTCAGAAGTGAAGAGAATCTTCCATGAAATGTCATGAATTCTTCATGTTAAGATAAGGAAAAAGGCAGCTAATTAAGGAAGAGCATTCAAAATGTTTTGGCACTTTTGTCTGGAAAAGGACTTTTGTAAAATTTATTAGGATAAGGTGAATCTTTAGTAGATCATTTGTTCCAGACCTATTTCTTTAAAAGAAATTAAGCACATGAATGCTTAACGTATCAGAGACAAACTGATTAAAAATTTGGATCATTAATTGATGCCAGTAGATGTTTTAGTCTCAAAATTGGGATCTCAGACTGGGCTGTTTTAATAAGCACTATTAAAATACTCCCTTTTTTTTTTTGGAAACCTCTCAAAAGTGCCCAGACATGGTGGGATTGTTGGGGTGCAGGGCAAGGAGTTGGACTTGGATGATCCTTGTGGGTCCCTTCCAGCTCAGGATATTGAATTCTGTGAACCTTTTCCAGTCTGTACCATATGCCAGCGAGATCGAGATGTACTGGAAGTTCTAGACACCAGATTTGTGTCATTTCATCTACAATTAGGTTTACAGAGATGAGTAATGATGAAGAAATTTGACTTCTCTAACAAAAGAAGCTACTTGGTTTTGTTGCTTAGTGAGTTTCTCTTACCCAGCACTGTCAACAGGAGAGGAGCAGAAGATGCTCCCGGGGTGCTGCTGCTGCTCTGTGTTCCTTGGACAGACCTGAGTGTTAATTCCAATTCTTCATCTTGGGATCATGGAACTCAATGGCTGTAGACTTAGAAAAATTACCTATATTTTTTTCATTTTTACAGCTTTGTAAGCATGTTTGGCTGAACCCCGGGGTTTCTTACACAACAATCCCATATATATATATCTATATATATATATACTATTTAATCTTTCCCAGAGACAGCTAAAAAGTCTCTATTTTATTTTTAGTTGTGTAAAAACTGTATAACCTTCTTGTATCACCATGACCAGAGAGTGCAACATTTTCATTCCAGGCTGCAGGTGACCAGCCCAAGGTCTCTTAAATGACAACTTGAGAACTTCATGTTAAATTCAGTGTAAGCATTAAGCACCCTCCCCTCCGTGGGAAGCATCCCAAGGACACGAGAAATGATATTTTATTGTTCCTACAAAAATTATCATTCATTGGCTTAGACTTGGGGAGGGGGTGACTTAAAAATCTTTGTGATGACCCACATGAAAACACCTTAAACAAGACTTACACTTGCCTCGATTTTATGGGACCCTTGGTCAGCAGCCCACAAAACGGACTTGGTGTGAAAACAGACATTTAATTTCTTGGAGCTTTTAAACTCCTAAAATGCCTGTTATTAAATGGCAAAGAAATATTCCTGAGCAACCTGGACTAAATCAAATGCACAGAACAAGAAATATTGAAAAGAATATGGAGTAACTTTGCTCAAATTTCGCAGCTGTTTCCCTTTCCCTTTCCATTAAACAGTTTGACAACAAATTCCAGGTATCAGTGCCTGGGATACAAAGTGGCTGGAATTGGTCTCTGTGTGTTTGGGGATGGATGAAGGGGAGGGGAAAATGAAGTGTTCTCTCCAGGCCTGAAATCTTAACTGCCAGCTGCAAAGGTCAGCCTATTAAGTGTTTCTTAATAGTGGGGGTGTTTTTAGAAGCAAAAGGATTTTTGGATCAATACTCAATTTAATTAGATACCATAAATCTAAGGATTCTGAGGACCAGCTGCTTCAGAACAAGATCTGAAGTGGCTCTAAATGGGCAAATGGAACAATCTATCCATAGGAAGACTTTTAGTTTTTAAACACAGGCAGATTAATCGTTGATTTGCCGGGCAAATAAGGGCTTTTTTTCTGGATTTCTATGTTGTTATTCTCAGTAGCATAACTAGATATCTGTAGTCATTTTTAAAGTATCTTATTAAGCTTGGAGCTTTAGCTCAAGACTGCGATTCCCACAGGTCAGTTATGTTTTCTGTTCTTTCAAAGTTACCGTGTTTACATTTGTTGCCTTAATTTTGGTTGTTGTTTCCTTATTTTTGTATTGCAAGACAAGATCAATGTTAAGTGCCTTCTGTTTTTCACATCCTTCATTTTACAGTCCCATGTTTCCCTTGGGTTTTTTTTCTCTAAATGAAAATATTTAGGGTTTTTTTTGTCTCCTTCCATTGTCTCTGATTGTCTTCTTCATATTTCTGTGAGGATCACGTGCCACTCATCAGCACAAGTAACATTTCCTTTCCTTTCAAGGAGGAAAGTAAAGGCCACATAGGGATGTTCCCACTGAATTTATTTATTTCCTTGTATTTCTTTCATCTTCATGTCTCTTAGGGACAAGGTTTAGTGCTGGACTTGATCTTAAAGGTCTTTTCCAAGAACTCTGTGATTATTTTTCTTGGCTCGTGTTTACTTTGTGTTCACAAAACCACAGTCAAGAGTGAAGACAAAGTTCATCATCCTCTGATTAATGTCTCACCTCTTAACGATCCTTATTTTCTGACAATATCTTCCCATCCTTTAAAGGCTGAAATACTGAATTCAAAAATTCCCTTTCCCCCTTTTCAGGTGTTTCTTACAGAATTCTCTCTACCACATAAACCTATGACTTGTGTGATGCTTGATTAGTTCTTTCACATCATTTCCCTTTTTTTTTTTGTTTTCCATTAAATTACCTAAACATTTGTATTTACAGTCCAAAAAAATGTCACTTGTCCTTATCTTAAAGGTTAAACTGTTAGGAACCCCTCCTTAAATTGAAAAGAAAAAGACAGACCTCAAAAACCTGACTTCAGAATGAATCTCCCTTTCCAACCTTTTGTAATTTGGATTCTATTCCAGTTCTAAAGAATTGACATAAGGAAAAAAAGCAAAAATATTGATTTAGGGTGGCTTTGAAAATACCTGAACGCCCACAGATCTCTCACAGAGGGCTGACACTGACTGCTGCAGGTATCCTTCCTTTACTCTTGGCTCTGCAGAATGTTCCATCCTCCAGGATTTTGGGATCCATCTCAAGTTTTCAATGATAACTTAGGGGAAAAAAAAAAAAACCACAAAACACTCTGTTGGGTATAAAATGATGGAATATACATTTCTTCCTTGCAGCATCTGGTCACTGTCAGAGTTATCCCATTACAGAGCCGTGCCTATGTCTACCTTATATTTTAATTACTGTTGGTTGGAGGCAACATGTACAGAAATGAAATAGAAGAAAAATTCTCCAATTCTGCCCAAAAGATTGAGTTTTAAAGAAAAGGATGTTATAATCCTCCAGTCCTTGCCTGCAGAATTTTTCCATTCGGTACAAATCTGTACCAACACTGTCTGTTGAGTGATGGGTATAAGTTGATAAGCTACTAAGAAAAGCTTATAATAGCATTTAGTTAAATATTTTCTATACTGTTTAACTTAAAACCCTTCTACATTGGAGGCATAACCTTTCATCCTATTTAACTCATGAAATGCAAAGAGGAGGCTTACTCAGTGCATCAAGATTTTAAACAGAGCAAGAACACAGAACAAGAGATTTTGTAAGGAAAATTGGGAGGAGTGGCTGGAAAGAGCCTTCCCTATCTTGGCTTAGCTGCTGGACTAAATTAAACACTGTTGAAGATCTCACCCGACGCTTGACTGTGGAAATGGGAACTGTTCTTTACCAGGTTCATGCAGCCTGCTCTGAGGAGGGGAATGTACCGATGACTGCAGAGCTTCCTTCTCAAAATTATTCCATGATCTCGCGGAATAAGACTGAAAGAATCTCATCTAACAGGCACGAATTTGAAAGTGTCTTGTCTTCTAACAGGCATCCTGATTCCATTTTCCACCCAGAAGGGAAAACAGGACAATCTGTGTCTTGCACTCCTACGTGCAGCGCTTTGCTTTGGGATTATCCTCACTGTCTGAATACAAAAATCCCGTTATAAAAAAGCTGCGATATCGACTTAATGTCATTAATCCTACACCGCGGAGCTCCGGATCTCTCCCGTTCAGGTGGCTCCTTCCCTCCACACACAAAGGTAGCAACAACAAAGCTTTGTGTGAGCAGGGCAGCGGCCTCCGGGGCAGCATGTGGGTGTGGGAAGCGGCGAGCGGCGGCGGCCGCGGGGCGCTCGGGCCGAGGCAGGCGCTGGGCTGCGGCTGCAATCGGTGCGTTGCCCCTTTAATTGTGTCCCCAGCCCTCGGGCGTCTCTGTCCAACGCCCACGTCAGCAAATACCTTTTGTTTCTCTCCCGTTCGGGCTCGCAGGGCTCGGGGCTGCGGGAGCAGCGGCGCGTCGCCTCCAGGCACGGCGAGCCCCGAGGCGGGGCCGGGGACCCCGCAGCCACCGCCCGCTCCCCCCGGCTCGGCGGCAGCCGCCCGCAGCACCCCGCCGGTGAGTGGCGGCTCCCGTACTGCTCTGCACCGATGGGAAGGACCGGGCGGGCGACGGGGCTGACGGCGGCTGCGAGCGGGCGGCGGCGAGGAGGGCGCGGGGCTGCGCAGTGTCCGCGGGCGCCTCGGGCCGCCCGGAGCCGCTCGGTGCCGCCCGGTGCCGGGGCTGCCGCGTCCCCGGCGGGCGCCATTTGCAGCCCCGGGCGCGGACACAAAGGGGCTGCGCGGGGCGGGCGGCGGGGGCGCGGCGGGAGTGGAGCGGGGGCGGCGGAGCGCTGCCCGCGGAGGGGGCGCGGGCGGCGGGACGGGAGCGGCACCGGCCCGGGTAAGCACGGGCGGCCGGCACCGGGCGGGGACACGGGGGGCTGTGGCGGAGCGGCAAACGCGGCTCCGTTCCCGCAGGCGGCTGCGGGCGGCACGCCCGGCCCGGGGCGGTCCGTGCGGGCGGAGGGGAGCGCGCAGCCGGCCGGGGCTGGCGGGCGCTGCGGTCCCCGCGGCGGCAGCGGGGCCGGGAGGCGACTCCGCGCCGGCGGAGCTGCTCCGGCGCCGTCGGGCGTCCCGGGCTGCCGCGGAGCGAGCGGCCAATTCCGCCGGCCGGGCGGGTGAGTGACGGCGGCCGCGGCCAATGCCGGGGGGTCCGCGCCGGGCGGGCGGCGGCCCCGGGGCGCTGCCGCCGCATTCGAGCGGCCCCGAGGCGCCGAGGCAGAGGCTGCGCCCAGCGCCGACCCGCGTCAGCCGCGACTCTGCCCACGGCGGGAGGGCCAAGTTCTCTTGCCCAGTCTGAGAACCATCATGGCTTGGTCGGCATAATTTTCATTCTTTTGGGATACGGAGTAATCCCGCTGGGATATCTTTTCACCTCTTTTGGAGTTGTTAAGTTTCTTCTCTCTTGTTCTGCAGAGTAGCAGCCGCAGGGAGTTTGGAGATATATTGGGAATGTGATGGAGTTGTTTTAAATTTAAGAGAGTCATCTCTTTAAATTAGGATTCAGCATCATTGATTTAGATTGGCATGATGATGTTTTTTCCTTTACAGCAAACCTTCCTCTTACTTCCAGCCTGGAATGGAGATTTCTTCCCACCAGTCTCACCTCCTGGAGCAGCTGAACGAACAGCGGAAGCAGGACTTGTTCTGTGACTGCAACATCCTGGTGGAGGGAAAGGTCTTCAAAGCCCATCGCAATGTGCTGTTTGCCAGCAGTGGCTACTTCAAAATGCTCCTTTCGCAGAGCTCGAAGGAGACGAGTCAGCCAACAATAGCCACATTTGAGGTCTTTTCTCCAGAGACGTTCATGGTTATCCTGGACTTTGTGTATTCAGGGATATTGTCTTTAACGGGTCAGAATGTGATCGAAGTCATGTCAGCTGCCAGCTATCTGCAGATGACAGATATCCTCAATGTCTGTAAGACCTTCATTAAGTCCTCACTGGATATTAATGAAAAGGAAAAGGATCATTACCTCAGCCTCTCGGCCAAAAGTGCGAGCACTGAACCCGCCCGCCCGACTCTTTATCGCTCCCGAAGGAAAGCAAAGAGCAACCCCCGGCGTTCCTACTCGATCCCGGATGAAAAGCCTAACGGGAATGAAAACTCCTGGAGCAGTTACAGCAGCTACCTGTCCTCACAGGTGATCCTGCAGCGGGCAGAAACCCAGCTGTCCAAAAGAGGCAGGAAACAGGGCTCCACGAGGAAGCGCCGCAAGCACCTGGGGCTGTCGCAGAGCCGGGAGCTGGGAGGGTGCAAATCGGACAGAGCGGAGCGAGCCGGAGCCTCGGATTCCGGTCACATCTCCCGGGGGGAAGAGGAGGCCGAGTTTGATGCCGAGAACGCCGTGGATCGGGATGATTATGGATATCATCACGGAGCAGAGGCGGTACCCAAGAGGTGGTCAGTTACTCAGCTAGAACAAGAACTTTCCAGAACTCCCGAGTTCATGGAGTTAAAGGCAGAAGAACTGTACACCTCAATGCCCACAATTTTAGGGGTGATGAGTAGCTGGAATGAAGGTAAACAACGGAAAAGTTTGGTTTTATTTAGGAGAATTCAGGTGATGATTTGGAGCGAATTTGTATGGCTGCATAGAAACCAAAATGATGCCTAGAATTAGAGGTGATTTCGTCTACTCAATTTTAGTGCTAACATTAAGATTTTGCAGCCAGAACAGGGCATGGGAATTGGAATGGGAGAGACAGGCTGATCCAGGTATTCTGTAAAGTTCAACCAAAACATGCCTGATTATTTGGGCCCAAGTAGAGTTTAATGAAGCCTCAAGGGCTGTAACTGACTTGGGGACCTGAAGGACTAAATTTCTCCACTATTTGGCAGTAACAGAAGTGTTCAACCTCAGTCCAACCTGAGTCCTTCACATGAGAGGTCCTGGCATTGCTGGGATATTGCATTTTGGGGTCCAACCAGCCCAAGCTTCATGGCTGTTTGGCCACACTGCTGATATCACCTACCTGGAGAGGGTGGAACAAAGCTGACAGGTTCATTCCCACGTGCATTCTGTTGGAAATGAACACATCTGTAGATCATAACTGCATATGCTAAAGGCATCTTTATATATCACACAGAGATTATAAATGTCAAAGCTATGAACCATTAGCTGGTGGAAGAGTCAGATATGACAGCTATATATAAATAGGTGTGTATTTATGATCACCTGTATATCTAAAAAATATTGTCAGTAAGAAAACACCATCAAGTGGCCAATTAACACAATAAAAATGGAAGTTGTGGGAAATATATGTATATATAAATCTAACAAATCTATATCCCCCAAAGCCTGTATTTTATGTATCATTATATACTTACATATAATATATACTTACAGAAGCATCCAAATATCCCAAATACTTGGAGATTTCTCCTATTTAAAGGAAATTAGAGCTATCACGTATTTGAAGCTGAACACTGATGAAAGTGCAGCAATCCAGGCTCTGCTGTGTGCCCTGTCCCTGCCAGGTGACCTGCCCCGGATGCGCTTCAAGTGCCCGTTCTGCACCCACACCGTGAAGCGCCGCGCGGACCTGAAGCGTCACCTGCGGTGTCACACCGGGGAGCGGCCCTACCCCTGCGAGGCCTGCGGGAAGAGGTTCACCCGCCTGGAGCACCTCCGGAACCACTTCCAAACGGTAGGAAAACCCACCAGGGTTCACTGGTGGTGATGCCTTTCCCTGGTCTTAAAATCAAGAGTCATGCACGGTTAGAAGGGGAAAAGGGATTTTAATTTGGTATTTATTTTAAGAACCCTTAGGTGCACACGTCCAGGTCATATGCATTGAGATGCACCCACCGAGTGTCTCTCCCCCCCAACATTGGGTATATCATTCTAGGTGTTACTAATTAGCAGATCTATCAAAGATTCCCCAAGGAGAGGCTCGAGTGAGCTCCCCCTCCCCAAGGAGCCTTCCCCTGGATGGTTCTATCTGAGTTTACAGAATGTGTTCTGGAGAGGACCTTGGGCTCTGGGGCACACTGATCCCCGGCTACAAAGCTTCTAAAATGTTGAGTCTCTCAGCTTGACAAACAAGTCCAAGAATGGAGGTAAAAAGCACTGGGAATACAGGAGTTGTAAAAAGGTATAACAGGGGTATAAAAGAAAAGGCAAACAATCTTCATGGCATCAGTGGCACCTGTGTAGGCATTTCACACCCAACGCCAGAAAAGCAGCACGTCAGCTGGAATTGTTCATTATTTAACGTGGCAAATTGTATTTAAAATGTCATTCTTTTAGCACGATTCAGCACGTTTTCACTGTCTAAAAAAAGGATGAAGGCTTGACACTTTACCATGCCATAAATCTAGTCCCTCCTGATGGGAGAGAATTTACTGAAAGTCCTTGCAAGGAGTTTCAAAGATAAACTGAGACTTTTCCTGGAGTTTCAGTGCTTCCAGATAGTTGTTTATGAAGTCTTATCAGAGGAACAGAGCCACCAGCGTGACCCAGGTACAGCATAGAGCACAGAAAGCAGGAGTGAAGGCTCTCTATCAAGATTTACACAGCCTTTTAAAGATATTTTAACCAATAGTTACTAAAAACGTCCATTAGTTTCACTTTCCTACCAATTATTCAGTAACACGGGCAGGAACTGCGGAATTTTCTATCCAATCATCCCAAACCACTTTTACTGCAGAACATGGAGTAGTAGAAGAAGGAGAAGAAGGTTTAGAGAACAACAACAATCCTCCATTTTGATATTTTTTACTCTCATCTATTTACTACAAAGAGAAGCCCAAAACCTCTAAATTTTTCACCCTGTGACAATCTTACATCATAGTCTATCACCTAATTCCCACCACTGCATTTCCTAGTCTATCACCTAATTCCCACCACTGTATTTCCCAGTCTATCACCTAATTCCCACCACTGTATTTCCTAGTTTATCACCTAATTCCCACCACTGCATTTCCTAGTTTATCACCTAATTCCCACCACTGTATTTCCCAGTCTATCACCTAATTCCCACCACTGTATTTCCTAGTTTATCACCTAATTCCCACCACTGTATTTCCTAGTTTATCACCTAATTCCCACCACTGTATTTCCTAGTTGTTGTCTGACTGTTGGTAATGTTTTCCAAGGTTTGAAGCTAAACCAGCGTTGTTCGGGGGGTAAGAACCCTTAAAAACAGGCAGAGAAATATTCTCGGCACTCTGGGTTCCCACAAAGGCTGACTTCCCAAATTTGAAATGCTTTCAGATACACCAAGCTGGCAAACTGATCTGCAGGAAGTGCAAGCGCCACGTCACGGAGCTCACGGGCTGCGTGGTCCAGCAAGGGACTCGACGCTACAGACTGTGCCACAAGTGCTTGGCAGAAGCCAATTTTGACAGCATCCCCGAGGACTTCGATGCATCTGAACATTCTCCTGTGTCCTCCACGGGCAACAAACGGCCCAAATGGGCTTTGGAGGAGGAGCAGAAATCAGATGAAGAGACAATGGAGGAGGAGCCCTATAATTTGGTTGTCCGACACAATAACGATGATATTCCAGATGAGGCAGAGGAAAAGGTGAAGCCAAATCTTAGGTAGATCTTTGTGTATTTGTTATTGGTGGGTTCAAGATTAAATGACTCGTGTCCTACCAACTAATGCTGGTTTACTACTTTTAATAAAATGAAGTATTGCTAAAATTCTATTCTGAGAAGCAAAATTTGGACTGAAACAAGTTGTTTTGCCCACATGGAACAGTGTAATTGCTTCTAAATGTCATCCAGAAAGTACTGAGAATCATAAAATAGCCTGAATTGGAAGGGACCCACAAGGAACATCGAAGTCCAGCTGCTCACTTATTATCTGGAAACTATTTAGGAGAATTGTTTTATATTTCATCGAAGACTTGCTCAGAGCTCCCACTCATTGTGAAAGTGTGAATCAATTTACAGTTCTACATAGGTTCTGTACGATGCAGATTTTTAAAAAACAAATATTGCTGATTTGCTTTGGAAAAACTCGTACTGAGGTGAGCAGCTGAGAAATGTTAAACCACTTTTTTTTGCTGATACTGTAATTAATTTGTACATAAGGCATCAGAAACTTCCTAAGAAAGGAGCGAAGGAAACAAGTGGAATTCTTCCTGCTGAAGAACCTATTTACCAGAGATTTGTTTTCTCAGTGA